>NC_045597.1:99039610-99664610 GCF_009762305.2 Zalophus californianus
AACACATGCTCTGGAAAATTAAATTGATTATAAAGCCCTTTGCGTCTGAATATCCTGAGAAGACAGTTATAAAACTGGTGGATAGAGTTTAGAGGTGAATTAAGGATCATTATTTTAAAACTAAGCAAACAAGTTATTGTTTCCCATGGAAAACAAAATATAGGACAGGAAAATATTTCATTGTAAACTGTATGACTCAGATCTAATTAGAATTTGTGTTCACAGATCTGATTAAAATTTGTGTTCACAAAAATGTAAGCATTGAATTTTTACCTAACTGAAATTATAATGTAATTATTGGGACAAAAAGGTATGGAAAGGTACTGTTTATCATGGCAAAAAAAGGGAGAAAAGGCAATCCTCTTCCTCCATAGCTGGAAACTGACAGAAAATGCCTAAGACTGAAAAAACTTGAAGTCGCAATGCAACCAAAGCAATCTGTAGCTATGAGGCAATCACCAAAAGAATCAACTAAAAAAGGCTGAAGTGCTTACCTCCAGGAAAAAAATTAGGGAGAGAAGTATGCAGGACACTCCTAGTTTTTGTGAGAATTTCAATAACTAGGACTTTTGAACAATGTGCATATACATAACTGATTTTAAAAAACTATGAAGAAAAACATGGATTTCTCACAGAAGAAATTATTTACAAAGAAAAAAATGCTACAGAGTAAAAGGTGTTGCAGTTTTAAAAAACTTAATGAAGAAAACTTGGTGTATATCAAATGATAAAGATTAAATAGAAAAAAAATTATATATGAAACATTAGCAACAAGGTAAACTGACATCCAGACAATTATCCCTTTCCTAAGCAACACGGCACAACCAAAACAACAGTTTATTTACGTATCTAACATGTCAAAGGTTTTTTAAGACTGTCAGGACCTTAGCTGAGGACATCTGTCAAGAGTATTGCACTCAAATGCTTCCTCCTTTAAAATCCAAGATATCTCTTACCTCCCACGCTATTACCTATCTTGTGGTAATGATCCTATTCACCTAGGACTTTGGTTCTGGATCTTCTGCAATTCTCTAATTCCTGTCCTCCACTTGGAGGTTTAGTACCTCTCTCCAGTATTTCAACTTCAACTGATGTTCCTTAACCCATAACCTTTAATTCATTTGACTTCAGCAATTCACATACACATGACCCCAGAGGAAAATGGGACCTGACTGCCAGCTACATGGTTATCTATCCTCCTAAATCACTACTAAAATGACAAAAGAAAATTACAAGAAAGGATTAATGCCCAAGGATGAAAAGAGGAGGTGAGTAAACAATGAATAAAATACTTCAATTGTGTTTGGAAGACAAAAAAGGAATGTTACATCCTAAGTGCTTCCAGAAGGGCATACTGCTAAGAAGTCAATCCATTCACCCTGTAGAACCTTGAAGTCCCCAAAATTGAAATGATAAGAAACCACAAGAAAAAGTAAAACAAGGTTTTAAAAAAACTGTTAAATTTCTCTATATAGAAATAGTGAGACTCCCAGGATCCCTTCCAGATCCTGTAAAAAGTTAATTACAACCTCAATGAATAAATGAAATAAATGAACAAAGAGAAAATGACACAAATGAAGAAATGAAGCAAAAATTTAGGAAAAGCTCAATTTTAAGAGAAAAAATTTACAATATTATAATTTTGCCTCAAAAGCAAAAAACATTAACAGTATAATACTATTCATATACTGTAAAACTACTGATTTAGCTAATAACTATAACATAACATACATACAGGCTGAGGGAAGAGGGTCTAAGGAAATATCAACTAACCTAAAAGGAAGTTGGTAGATAAATTACTTACATTGCTATGTCAAGAAATAGGACAAATATCTGGAAATGTGCAGGTAATTACCAAGAGTGCTGGCTAAGTGAGAGCTAGTGAATGCTCTGCAGAACACAAAAAGAGTGAGAGTAGGGGTGGAGGTTGAGGAGCTGCTGTTTTTGTTTAAGCCTGTCAGTGTTATGTGACTTTTAAAACTATGTACATATATCCTCTTATGAATTTTTATTTTAAAGACTGCAAAGAAAATGTGCTATCTAAGCCTTAAAACACCCCTATACCTGTCTGACCACAATGCCTTATCCCAGGTGCTCACTCCTTTGCTCCCAACTTACAGCTATATGCCAATTCATCATGATCTCCAATCCCTGCTCATATTCTTCACATCCAGTTGTTCAAGTTACACATATGGGAATCATCACAGATTCTTCATATTCTTACTCCCCTCACATCTAAGTAATCAGTAAGTCAATGTTGATTCTATTGCTTTTCTCTTACCTCTTTCTCATTCTTATTGACCTTACTTTCTCCTGTGTGTTGGCTTCATTCTAAGGCTCCACTCTCTTCCTCAGATTCAAATCCACTAGGAGAGCTCTAAGAGCACCTAGAGAAGCCCTGGGATTTGCTCTGACTGGATGGGCTCAGGGCACATGCCTACCTCTGAACCAATCACCATGGCTGGGGGAATGTCCTGCTCAGACTGGCTGGATCCAGGGACATCCCTCCCAAGACCCACCCAAACCACTTGGCCTGACAGCAGGGGCAGATGGGATCCCTAAATGTCAGAAGAGGGGGAATAGATGGAAGCCTTCATCCAGAAAACTGCAATAAAATCACCTGTTTCCAGTTTTTCATGTTAATACTGTAAATTTGATTTTAATTTCTAACTGAATCACACTCTCATCATTACCTGTTTCCAACACAATTCACTCCTCTGTTTCAATCCGTCCAACCCAGTGCAGAGTGACCTTTCTAATACCATACATGAATCTGTGTCATTTGCACTAAAGATTTCTGCACAACTACAGAATCCAGTAAACTCCTTTCTATAGCATATTAATCCCTCATGAACACCCATCTGGACCCATCTCTTACCAATCCCTTCCTTTATAATTTTATTATCTAGCTCTCTCCTATCCCAGACTTCTACCCAGCCTATCTCCTCTGCCAGAAAGATACTCCCCTGACATACCTGCCTGACAAATATGTATTCACCCTCAACTGTCACCTCCTCTAAGAAGTTTCCCTAGTTCCCCCAAGCAGACTTAAGATGCTCTTTGTTCCTATGCCCTCCCCAAATCCATGCATATTAAAGCAACTATACCTGTTTAGATATTCATCTCCCTTATTCTCTGAGCTCAGTAAGAGCAACATAAAATAATTTTTCATCTTTAAATATTCCATACTTAAACTGAGACCATGAAAATTATATTCACTATTTGCTAAGTGAATAAGCAATATTTAAAAATAACCATTTTTAATGCCGAATAAGCACAGTAGGCATTTAATGTAACTTTATTAATAAATTTCTTATACTAAGTTACTAGAAGAATTTTTCATTTAAAGCACACATTTCATTAACTTAATAAAACCTGCATGTTGCTAACATTTCCTAGACACAGAAAACTATTTTGCTGATATTTTGTTATGATAGTCAACTAATGGTTCTTGGTTTAATGGTTATTTTATATGGGGCCAGTGGTAGTTCTAGAACTTTTCCAAAAATATTTCATTTAAATGGTCATAAATTTTAAGGGCTCCCCTCTTTCCATGACCCCACATAAGCCACAACTATTAAAAAAGACATGTTTTAGTTTTCTAAATACGTGAAAAATAGTAATTTGTTTAGCCTATTTCACATAGGCAATTTTTCCTCTTGAAAGTAACTCACTATAGCATTTTAGTATACAAAAAAAAGTTCCTGAGATGAACTTTCTGAATTTCTTATGGCTGACTGATAATTTCTGCTGAATATTTCAAAACAATTCCATCAAAAAAAAAAAAAAAAACTTACCTCTGGATGAAAAAAGATTTCAGGTCCCAAGAATCTCTCATAACCAACATCAATAGAAAATTCTTTCTTTGAGATAGCATTGATTCCAGTATATTGCTTAATCCACTTTGATCCATCTGTGTCATACTTGTTAAATTCTTTTACTAAATCTGGGCAGACATAACTATAGCGCTCCTAAGAAAACAAAGAAATGAGTAATTATTTCTTCATTTTAGGAACAGTAGAAAAGGATGACATAGTTTTAGCAAACCAGAATCAAATGCACAAATATCTTCAGAAAATAAAATTAAGAAATTAAGCTGAAGAAAATTTTATGTTAGGACATTAGTTTATGTTTAGTACAAACAACTCATCTCTCATCTCCTACACATAATTCCTGGCTTCATATATAAAGTGAATAAGATTTGACCAACTAAAAACAGAACCTCTACTATCTCATGAAAACATTCATTAATGTCATTCAACATTTTATACAGTTCCAGTAATTAATGGAGTTTGCATTATGAAGAGGAGAAAACATAAAATAAATACAGAACTGGAGAATAAGTAATAGTTGATATAACCCACAATATAATATAGACCCTTAATCCTTAATACCTTCCTGCAACAAAACTGAATATGGTCTAAGTAAATGAGCAAAAGAAAAAAGGCTGAAAATAAAAACTATTCTTTTTTACTTTATCACCTGCAGTGCTAAATTGCTGAATATCTGGTTATAAGTACTAAAAGTAAAAGTTTTCATCAAAAACTCAATTAAAAAATGTTATGGGTTATAACATTCTATTTGTAATTTATGGACTCCTGAATCCAAGTCTCATTTTTTTTTAAAAGAAAAACACACACTTCACATATTTTTGTACATCAAGAATTCTACTCCATGATAGATGCAAATATTATTACTAATAATTGAAAGACATAAAAGGAAATATGGAAAACAAAGGACAATTTGATTATGTTGTTGTAGCTCTTCTTTCTCCAAATGTTGGAAGTAGGAATTACATGGAAATGATAATTCTTAAAAGACATTCAGACTGAGCATCAGTATTCTCTCCATCAGATTTGAATCCTTGGTGCTTTTGTTGTTTTTTTAAACTCCACAGGCTTCCCAAAGATGCTGAAGCAGTATTCATGTTAATTTTTTATATATTTAATTTTGATGCCACTCTTTGGGTGAGTTCTGGCAGCCATTTCATAATTCCTTTACTACTAGGAAGTAGTAAATTCTTTTTCATTCCTAACCTTTAAAGAGTGAAAGAAACCCTATAATCAGGCAAAGATAGGCAAATAAAGATATTTTTGCTGGGGCAGTTTTGCTTTCACATACTGAAAACATATGAGAAACCCACTGAAATTTTTGTAGGTATGTTGGCAAATGATAAATTTAAAAAGCAATGCTAAGTATTTTGACAGTTTACATGAAGCACTAATCTAACAAAGACTTACATAACATACTAATTATTAAAACACCTTAAAGTCTTCACATTTTTCTTGTTTGCCATTATCACTTGAGCCAAACACCACCTCTATTCTATAGTGAAATGAAACAATTACATAAAAAAAATTTTTTTTAATAGAAAATTGTTAGGATTAAAATAAAGAATCCAGTGAAGAAACTGAGATACAAGGACTCTGAAGTGAACTAATTATTTTTACTACAGGGACTAATCACAAAAATGTATGCTAACGTCAGTTGGTACAATGTTCTTGACTCAAACGTGAAATGTGGAGACAACAGGCACAGAGTTGATAATCCTGCAAAATTTCCTTACAAGAAATACAGAGAAAACATATATATAATTAAGAGTAATAATTTACAACTTGTTAAACAAAAGGTTTTTCTAAGTACTGTTCTTCACCTGATAGTTTCTCATGTTAATATTGTAAATTTGATTTTAATTTCTAGCTGAATCACACTCTCATCATTACTTTTTTACCTTTACTGCCTTAGCAGTTTCCAAGGATTGCTCTGGAGGGATTCCTACTTCTCGGTCTCTCAGCAACTGCTGAATAAAATATGTTATATCTCGTC
The DNA here is from genome assembly GCF_009762305.2 of Zalophus californianus. Taxonomy (NCBI): domain Eukaryota; kingdom Metazoa; phylum Chordata; class Mammalia; order Carnivora; family Otariidae; genus Zalophus; species Zalophus californianus. The sequence continues at coordinate 99,045,437 of NC_045597.1, forward strand.
CTGCGATTGGAATGTGCTTAATACAGCTGCCAATCACATACCCTTCAGCCTAGATGAAAAAAAGTGGCAAATTTACTTCCAATGATTTCAAAATTAATATAACCTAAATAACCATCAAAGATTAATTTCTCAAATTAATGTGTTTATATTCCCAAATATTGCTTAATCCTAGGAGAATTCTTCTAGTCTTTATTCTTCAACTGTATTCCTCACAATACTACATTATATAATTTATAATACTGTATAGATATTATGAACAAGAATGGCCAGCAACTTAGATTATTCTTTTACTGGTAAGAGTTTATAACCAAGACTGCAATGACTGAACAACACAGAAATTAAAAATTTCAGAAGTTTTAAATGTTCTGATAGCAGACCAGATAGGAAATTATTTTAAAATCTTTTATAATTTCAGTAAACAATTTAGATAGCATTGTAAGAAATTTGATCATTAATCCACAAACTCATTTTTCCTAATGAAGTAGGTACCAATTTCATAAGGCTGAGGCATTCTATGCATATCAATAATGCCAAATAATTAAATTCTACACAATGAATTCATAAATTTACTGATATGAGTCGGAAGTACAAAAAACAATGTAACAAAATTAAATTTCATTGGGGTGCCTGGGTGGCTCAGTCGTTAAGCATCTGCCTTCGGCTCAGGTCATGATTCCAGGGGCTCCTGGGATCGAGCCCCGCATCGGGCTCCCAGCTCAGCGGGAAAGCCTGCTTCTCCCTCTCCCACTCCCCCTGCTTGTGTTCCCTCTCTCACTGTGTCTTTCTGTCAAATAAATAAAATCTTTAAAAAAAAAATTAAATTTCATTATCCAAGAATATCATCTGGCCATGACAGAGTATTACGGATTGGATTTATCCTCTCACCTTAAAGAAAAAAAAACAGGACAAATTAAATGAAATAAACATTTTCAGACACTCAACAGGCAGAGTAGGGCAGTGTTCCCAATGATAAGGGAAAACAAACAATATGAGTGCTATAAACATCCCATCTCACTGCCTAGGAAGCATTCCCAGGCAGCAATAATGGGAGGGAGAACCCAAGCAGAGTCAGATAGTCTTTTTCAGGTATGATAAAAAAAAAAAACAAAAAACAAAACTACAAATCTATAGATTCAAGAAGCTCAACAAACCCAAACCCCAAGAAGAAATGGGAAAGGGAAGAAAAAAAAAAAAAAAACACACACACAAACATATTTAGGTACATCACAATCTTGAAGGGAGCCAGACAAGTAAGAAATATCACAAAGAAACAAGCATAAAAATGACAGCAGACTTATTTTCAGAAACGATTTAAGCCAAAAGATATTAGAACTACATCTTTAAAATACTGAAGGGAAAAAACTATCAACCTGAAATTCTACACCAAGTAAAAAATCTTTCAAAAATGCAGGCAAAATGCTTTTTCAAAGGATGTACATAAGTTGAAGGAGTTCAGAGTCAGTAGACCAGCACAATAAGACATTTTAAAGGCAGGGGTGCCTGGGTGGCTCAGTTGGTTGAGCATTCAACTCTTGATTTCAGCTCAGGTCATGTTCTCAGCGTTGTGGGACTGGTCCCATAGGGCTCCCCGCTCAGTGTGAGTGTGCTTGTCCCTCTCCCTCTTCCTCCCCCTAAGCCCCTTCCTCTCCCTACCCCCACATGCACACATGCTCTCTAAAATAAACAAATAAAATCTTAAAAAAAATAAAAGGCAATGTTGAAGGCCATCATTCTGGCAGAGAGAAAATGATGCTAGATGGAAATGTGGACCTTCACCAAGAAACAAGCACTGGAAATGCTAAGTGCGTAAATATAAAAGAAATTTATCTTTTTTCAAAATCTCTTTTAAAGAGGAGATTTGTTCTCAGCTGACATATCCTACCCCTCCCCAAATTCTTATGTTGAAGTACTATCTCCCAATACCTCACAATGTGATTGTATTTGGAGATGGGAACTTTTTTTTTTTATTAACATATAAAGTATTATTTGTTTCAGGGGTACAGGTCTGTGATTCATCAGTCTTACAAAATTCACAGCACTCACCATAGTACATACTTTGAAGAGGTAATTAAGTTAAAATGAGGTGATTAGAGTGGATCCTAATCTGGTATGATTTATGTTCTTAAAAGAAGAGATTAGGATACAGACACACAAGGAGACCATGTGCAGACAAATGGAGAAAATTAAGCCACCTAGAGAGAAGACACAGAGAAGCCTCAGAAAAAAATCAACCCTGCCAACATCTTGATCTCTGACTTTATTGCCTCCATCTGTGAAAAAAATTAATTTTCTATTGTTTGAGCCACTCAGTCTGTGGTACTTTGTTATAGCAGCCCTAACAAAACTAATATACTACTTACAATGAAACAAATTAATAATGCACTATAAGTTTGTAAGATGTAGAAATAAAACGAGTGATTATAGTGCAAAAGGGAAGTACATTGTTGTACACTTCCTATTTATGAAATAGATTGTTTGTAGTTAGATTATAAATTAAAGATGTTTATTATAAACCCTAGAGCAACCACCAAAAAATAAGCAAATGACAATAAGTAGAACATAGCTAATAAGTCAATAAAGATAAAATGGAACTATAAAAGAATACTCCATTAATTCAAAAGAAAGCAAAAGGAAAAGAGAACAAAACACAGGAATATCCAATTCTTAATATCCTTACAAAAATTCATTCTTTTTCATGTTGATAACTTATATTTGAAAATTACCTATTTGAATATTATCAAGATACTGATATTACTGATTAGTTGTGCAGATATTAAGACTGGGGTCAGACAGGGCACCTGGGTGGCTCAGTCGTTAAGCATCTGCCTTCGGCTCAGGTCATGATCCCAGGGTCCTGGGATCGAATCCCACATCGGGGTCCCTGCTCGGCAGGAGGCCTGCTTCTCCCTCTCCCTCTTCTACTCCCCCTGCTTGTGTTCCTGCTCTCGCTCTCTCTGTCAAATTAATAAATAAAATCTTCAAAAAAAAAAAAAAAAGACGGGTCAGACATAACCAGTTTGAATCCTAGCTCCAAAACCTACTATTTGGTGATCTAAAGCAATTCATTTATTTGCATTTTTAATGGATAAACTGAGGTGTTCAATATAACCTACATTATAGATTCTGAGGTTTAAAGGAAAATCTTAAGAATCTCTATGTACCTAATAAAGAAAAACTATAAAAAAAACATGAAATATTGGACACATCCCAATTTCCAAGATATTAAAATACCCCCCAATGGCAAATTAAAATCTGATATAGCCATAGAATGAAATATTATTTGGGAATAAGAAATGAAGTACTATACATTCTACACCTTGGATAATCTTGAAAACTTTAGGCTTCATGAAAGAAGCCAGTCACAAAAGAAAACCACAAAGTATATGATTTCCATTTACATGAAATGTCCAGAAAAGGCAGAAAGTGTATGAGTGGTTGCCAGGGGCTAAGGTTATCATGGGGAGACTGACTGCTAACAGATACAGGGTTTCTTTTTAGAGTGATAAAAATGTTCTAAAATTGACTGTGTTGTAATGGATGCACTCTGTGAATATACAAAAAAAAACACTTAAGTATACACTCTACAGGGGTGAACTATATGGTGTGTAAATTATATCGCAAGAAAGCTGTTACTAAAAAAGGGGCAATTATTACTAAAACTATTGTGACATTGGGAGGGTAGATTATGACATCTAATCTAAAAGTAGTCACCCTGAGGATGTAATTCTCAAAAGAGGTTGCCTGATGCATTAAAAATAGGAATGACTAGTAATAAAGAAATAAAAGTTCAAAATAATTTCATTTCTTAAAAGATAGTCAATATAATATAAAAATTTTAAAAGATAAACCTTTCTATATATCTAATACTATCAGTATGATTCCAAGTAGTCATTTTTAGTGTATTTAGGCACAATAAAAACCCTAATTTGTCATTAAGAATTGGAAGCACAAGGACCTTGGCAGAAAAAATGCTATCTCTAACAAATAATCCATCTGGTGCATTTTTCTTAATAGGCTTTACTAAATCCAAACCATAAAGTACGATCATAACTTGAGTTTTTTATTCAAAAAAATAATTTCCAGGGGCACCTGGCTGGCTCAGTCATTAGAGGATGTGACTCTTGATCTCAGGGTTATGAGTTCAAGCCCCACACTGGGCACACAGCTTAATTAAAATAAAATAAAATAAATAAAAATAATTCCCAAAAGTCATTAATAATGGCTATGTGCTTATAACAAACTGTTAGTTAACCTATGCACCAAACTGAAATCTATTAAGGATAAGAGAGATTATCAACTGGCTAACCCATACAACACAGACACAGCCAAACCAGAAGACAATTCATGTTTAAGGCAAGACTGATGAATCATAGACCTGTACCCTTGCAACAAATAATACATTATATGTTAGTTAAAAAAAAAGAAAAAAGAAAAAAAATTTTTTTTAAGATTTTTTTATTTATTTATTTGAGAGAGCGAGCACGAGAGGGAAGAGGGTCAGAGGGAGAAGCAGACTCCCTGCTGAGCAGGGAGCCCGATGTGGGACTCGATCCCGGGACTCCAGGATCATGACCTGAGCCGAAGGCAGTCACTTAACCAACTGAGCCACACCGGCGCCCAAAAAAAATTGTTTTAAGACATACATACATACATACATACATACATACATACATAAATGTAAAGAAAGGCATAGGGGCACCTGGGTGGCTCGGTCAGTTAAGCGTCTTCCTTCGGCTCAGGTCCTGATCCCAGAATCCTGGGATCTTGCCCCCACATCGGGCTCCCTGCTCAGCAAGGAGTCTGCTTGTCCCTCTCCCTCTGCCTCTTCCCCTCTGACCACTACTCATGCTCTCGCTCATGCTCTAATAAATAAAATCTTAAAAAAAAAAAAAAAAGGCATAATATATTTCCATTCTGGTTACTCCAACATTTTCTAATTATGAATTACAAACAATTTCTAATACTTTTAAATCATATTCTAATTACAGTACCAACCTATATAGCAAAAGAAAGATTTTGGAATTTGTTTATAGAATTTTAATATTTTTTTTAGATTTTATTTATTTGACAGAGAGAGAGACAGCAAGAATTTTAATATTAATATGAACAAAATACAGCCCTAGCTGAACAAATGGCCAAATCAGAGCAAATTTTTCAAGTTTTTAAATTTTTTTTAAAAGTAGTATTAATTCATATCATTTAACTCTGCCAGATTTGTTATCTGATAGGACTATTTGGTAATTTTAAAATATCCTTACCACAGGAATGACATGGGTGACACCATCTCCACTGTCTATTACTGTACCGGTCAATGTCCGTTCTCCTACTTGTCTTGAGGTCCAAGATGCAGCTAAGGCAAGAACAGCCTTAGACAAAAAGAAATGTGACAGGCAAGAAAATAAAAACAAGCACAAAGAGTTAATAGAAAAAAATATTTCACAGAGTACTTCAATTTTAAATGTACAGTTGACTCTGGAACAACACCAGGGTTAGGGGCACTGATCCCTCCAACACAAGCAGCTGAAAATCCAAATATAACTTCTGACTCTCCAAAAACTGAACTACCAATAGTCTACTGTTGACCAGAACACATAAACAGTCAATTAACACATTTTGTATGTTACATCATATACTGTATTCTCACAGTAAAATAAGTTATAGGGAAAAAAATGTTAAGAAAATCTTAAGGAAGCCAAACATTTACAGTACTCTATCGAAAAAAATCTGTATATAAAGTAGACTTATGCAGTTCAAACCTGTGTTGTTCAAGGGTCAACTATAGTCACCTCTGGCAAGACAATACACAAAATTCATTTACATTATTCAGTAAAATTATTCACATCCTACATTTTAAGACAAACTTACAGGCTTATATTTACTTTTAGGGGCATATTTATAAATATTCCATGTTTTTACAAGGGTCAAAATGGGGAAGACTAACATGAAGTATCACAGTACTAAGACTGCCAGGCCTTAAAATTATGTTTATATGGGCTAACCTGTATACAAACCACAGAGTGTAAGTAAAGAAATACACAAACACCCAATCACCAGTTATTCCATACATAGATGCCGACAAACAAGTATCTCTACCATAAGATTAGCTCCAAATTTTCTAAGTGCAACATGCATTTAGGAATATATAACAAGTTATTTAACCACAGAAAAAGCCATTATTCACTTCTAAATATGATTTAATAGGAAACAAAGTTGATGAAATTACATTTTTCTATGAAAAACACTGGCATAGGCAATAAAATACAATTCTTTTTTTTAAGTTTACAAATTAAGAATTAACACAGCTAACTCATTTTTTAAAAACTGAATCCAAGCCTCCACAAGATACATGGCCAATAATTGAAAACAGAGCTAAACTTTTACCTACTTGCAATGTAATAGCTGAAAGGGACCTAGAAAGTTATCTAGGCCATCCACCTATTTTAACACAGGATCATACATCATAATCATTGTTACCTAAGAGAACTATACAATAGTTTACATACTTATTAAGCATTGTGATATGCTAGACATCACATTCACTACAAGCTTAAAAAACAAGAGGTGAGCTATGATCCTGAGAGGTGGGAGAGAAGCCATTCCATGAAAATACATTTACAAAGTAAGTTCAATAAAATATTACAGGGATTTATGATACACAGAATACAGAGGGGCACAAAGGAGAAGGTGGTCAAATACACTTAGCAGTCAGTCAATCAAAACTATGAAAAAAGGACACACCAAATGTTTCAAGGATAAATGAATATGTATATAAAGTTCTTGACCTGGAATAAACATTCAATAAATATTAATACCCTTATTTCTGTCCCATGAAAAGCTCTGAATTATCTAAAGATCATTAACTTACTTCCTTTAACATTTCTTTTGCTAACTCAATTTCCTATGATTTCTAAATTACTGATTCAGGAGAGAACTAAGACATGCTTTGAGGTCATAAAAAAAAATATTTTTAAGAGTGAATTAAACCAGATAAAAATTCAAGAGTCAAGCTTATCCTGACTTGTGAACTTTCTTACCTGCACAGCAATGTACAAGCCTGGAACATTGAAGGACTCAAACATTATTTCAGCAGTATATTCCCTGTTTTCTGGAGTATTCAGTGGAGGTTCAGTCTATTAAATTGAATAACATTTTAAATTGACAAGATCAGATTATTTTGACAACTTTTAGGCAATTTTTAAGTAAGAAATAATTTATGTCAAAATTTTATTTAAAAATCTTAGAGATACAAAGATAGACAAATAGACCAAAGAAAAACTATATAAAGAACTCGAACAGATCTATGCATATATGAAAACAGTATAGTTATTCACACAAAAAAAGAAACCAAATTCCTACATTACATCATTAAACACTGATAAAAGGAATGAGAGAGAGAGAGAAAGGAGACCTAGTCAAATCATCTTATAAAAGGGTAATGACAGATCCTCAGGGAGACATACCAATGGTGTTTCTAGTAGCAGAGTTCTCACCTATATATTGTAATGTTTTCAGCAGGATGAACTGGGTCTGTTTATAACTACAGTAAATAAGCCAAGATTCTACATATTTATGCCATGCTTCTTGGAAACTGTTATTTAAGTTATATAACTGTTAAGAGTACTATTGGAGATATTTACACAGTTCTCTTCAGTTTATATGACCACATATATCATTTAGAAACCTGCAGATTAAGTCTGGGCCAGAACACATTCTAATGAGGTGAGAGAGGACTGAGGAAACAGTACTTGCAATCCTGAACTTCGTTTCCCCTATACCTCGTGATTACTTAAATCATTTAAATTATTAAAGCTTGAAACTGGGTTAAGACCTCTGATTCTTACAAGTCTGATTTGACAATCCTTTTTGTTATCTCAGATATTTAAAACAAAAGGCAAAACCAAATTTCATAAAAACAGAAGAATGATGTAAGAATGATTGGTAAGAATGATTCCTTAAATTTCAAGAGCACAAATTACAGAGAAACATGGATAAAACTTGAATTCACTGCAAATTAAATCTTTTTGTTAATTTAAAAAAATACTATAAGGTGTTTTTTTTTGCATTAAAATACTATAAGGTTTTTAAAGAAAATGGTCAACTAAGAGTAGACTTTGTGCCTATGTAAAATCTTTAATAGCTAAACTACCTGATGTGTTTTAAACTTATTTGAAAGAGTTTTGGAACTATGTTCAAGGCTTTGAAGATAACTTAGTGATAGATACATATAAAATTAAGCAAACTGAAAAATCTAAGGCAGTTAAATTATAAACTCTAAGAAAAACAAAAGTTCTATATAAAATAAAATATAATCAGAAAGGCCTCCCAAAGAAAATATACTAATAGATAATAACACATAAAAAAGTGCTAATAAAACATCATTAGTTATCAGGAAAGTACGAATTAAAACCAAAATGAGAAATCTTACACACCCACCAGAATGGCTAAAATTAAAAAGACTGACACACCAAACGTTGGATAGAATGTAGAGCAACCAGATTGCTAACACATTGTTGGTGGGTGTGCAAAAAGGTACAACCCCTTGGAAAAAGTCCTGAAAGCACCTACCCTATGACACAGCTATTAGATATCTAGGTATTTATGTAAGACAAATGAAAACATGTCCACAAAAACACTTGTATAAGAATGTTCACAATAACCAAAATATTCGTTAACAGTCAAAAACCAGAAACAGCCCAGGTAATCATCAACAAGAAAATGGATAGTGAGGCATATTCATACAACAGAATATGATCTAGCAACAAATTACCGGTATATGCAACAATGTGGATGAGTCTCAAAAATTATGCTGAAGTCTTAAAGATCATATCTTGTATAATTCCATTTATATAAACCTCAAATATAGGCAAAACCAATCTGTGCTGGAAAAAATCAGAACAGTGGTTGCCTCTAGGTACAGGGGCAGGAATTAATCAGGAAAGGGCATCAGAAAACTTTCCAAGCTGATAGTAATGTTCTATATCTTGATAAGGGTTTAGGTTACACAGATGTACGCATCTGTTAAAACCAGGAGACGGGCAAATTGTATCATGCATCCTATAAGACAAATCCAGATCACCACTTGTTTCTGTAAATACAATTTTACTGGAACACATTCAGGTATCACCTAAGGTTGCTTTCCTGCTACAAAAGCAGAGCTGAGTAGCTGCAGAGACCAGATGGCGCTCAAAGCCAAAAATATTTGCTATCTGGACCTTCAGAGAAAGTATGCAAATGCCTGGTCAATACCCACAGAATGGTAGAGTTAAGATTTATACATTTTATAGCATATGAATTTTACATACATAAAAGAACTATAAACAAATAATGATCTCTAGTTGATGATACACATGCTAATGTATTTAGGGGTGAAACTACTCCATCTGCAACTCATTCTGCAGTAATTAAAAATATAAGATGAAGTGATGGATAACCTGATAGATATCTTATGCAATTATAATAAAGTTAATACTTGAGTCTAGGTTGTGTACATGTGGGTGTTTACTGTAAAGTTCTTTCAACTTTATGTGGTCTACCCATAAACAATATTCACAAATAACAATAAAATACAGAATGTAGATTTCATATAACTATACTGTAGAGAGGGGGAGAAGATAAGGATTCTGTGTTGAGAAGGAGGGTAAAAGAAACAAAAGCCTCATTTTTCCTACTTTAGGAAGTCAGTAGGTAATGTCTAATATTTAAATGAACAAACAAGAAATAGAGAAGATGTTTAAATTTGTGAGATAACTATCACAAAAAGCTCTTTAAAAATTTAAAGTGTTTGTCTCTAGATAACATGAATCAAAGGCTGGGAAAGATGAAGAAGGAGAGTGCTATTTTTTTTTTATTTTAAATCTTACAGCATTTGATTTTTGTAAGCTGTAAACATTCATTGCTTTGATAAAAATAAGAAAAGTTTAAAAATTACATTGTATTTTTCTTGCCAAGAATTACTAGTGAAATAATGATCACACCAGTTCAATAAAAAAAGCGAAGTGCCGTATTTCCAACGTTTTTGAACCTTACTGTTCCTATCATAAAGATCACATATTAATTATGAAAAGAACTTTCTAAGTGCCTAAACCTTGTTGCTTCAACATATTACAACTCTACTAAAACCCAGAACTGGATGATCTTAAAGACAATACAGCATGGTAACAAAGTCTTTTAGACACAGGATAATAAACAACAAAGTATGCCCTAGTGAGTACAGATGTGATGAAAACGTTCTCATTGTTTCTTCAAAAATGTCCTCGGTGAAATTATAATTTGTACTTACCAAAAGAAAATAATGGTCTTCTGGTTCTGCCCTTAAATATTTAAAGATCACTTGTTCCATAAACCTTTCCATCAAGTCCCAATCTTCAACTATACCATGGCGAATTGGCCACTATTAAAACAAAACACAAATGAAATCTTATTAATGTCAAAAGTAAATAAAACTACCAAAAACGGAGAGAATTAAATCAGGAAAGCATTTTTCAGGTGTGATTTAATGATACTGTAGATCATCCTTAGGAGACGCATACTTTACTATTCAGAGATCAATGAAATTATTCCCACAACAGATTTTCAGATGGTTCAATTAAAATACATAATGTAAATATTAGGAAGAGAACCATCAGAGCAATCCTGTGATAGACAAATCAAGAAGGATGAAGATTATTATACACAATGGGATTTAACAAAGAGCTTAGTAATAATCTGCACTCAAAGAATCTGAAACTAAATAAGTTTGGTGGGTTTTTTTTTTTAAGATTTTATTTATTTATTTGAGAGAGAGGGAGAGAGAGTACTCAAGTGAGCAGGGGGAGTGGGAGAGGGAGAAGAGAATTTCAAGCAGACTCCCCACTGAACCCAACCTCCGGATCCTGAGATCATGAACTAAGCAGAAATAAAGAGTGGACACTTAACCGACTGAGCCACCCAGGTACCCCAAGAAGTTTGGTTTTAAAAGAAAGAGAAAAACAACAGCTAAAAGGCTGAGGAAAAAGAGTACACATAAAGATTGAGAGAAGTTTTACTGTTTGGTTTGTTTGTAGCATTTGGAAGACTTAAAAATGTGTTTAAAAGAACAGAATAAGTGAAGAAAAACTCTGGCCTCTTAGCTCACTGACTTCATCACCTTCAAAAATTTCTTTTCCATTTTGGCTACAGTATAGATCTTAGTACCACTATTACATCTCTAAATTCCTAAAATCCAAATACAACCCTCTCTGATTACAACCTCTTCTCCTACCATACTGTAGCACCCCACTATACTCCTGATCACAATTAGACTTACAGTCCACTGGCTTTTATTTATTTATTCCCTAGCCATCAAACCTGCCCAAACACACACACACACACACACACACACAAACACACAGAGTTTAGATTTTATGCTCCATCACTTTGAGTATTCATATTTCCTTCTGTCATTCCACCTATCAAAACCCAACCTAGCATGACACTTCACTAAATATGCCTATACCCAGAATGCTAATCACACTGAAGGCACATACATAACTAGGTGGATAAAACTTAAGATTTCATAATTGCTATTCTCGAATGAACCTAACTTTGTGTGGCAAGTCTTCCGTTTCCCTACTCTGTTCATCTTCACTCTTCACAATGATAATTTTAAATGTCCTATCACTCATATTTCACCTTCTCCCCCGAATCCTTGGGCAGCAGAGATGATGTCACCAAGTATTTCACAGAGAAAGGAGAGGCCAAAAGTCAGGAATCCAACCTCCCTCCACCAAATCTATAAAACTGATTCCATACTTACCCGTTTCACTTCTTTATAATGTAAGAGACCCTCCACATATCAATTAGATCATCTGTGCTCTGGACCCCATTCCTCTAGCTTTCTCAGAGACCTGGATTGGACTCCATCTTTCCTGTTACTTAAATCTAATGGCTCTTTCACATTAGCATTTAAACATCTCTTCCATCTTAACCCCACAACTTGTCTATTCAACTATCTCTGCCTCCCAATTGCAGTCAAACCTCACTGAATATTACTGTCATTTTTTCCTGGCCTAACATTCACAATCCAACCTACCTGAACCCAGCCTCACTGGGTTCTCACTCTTCTAAAACTATTCTTATTAAGGTTACAAATGACATCCTTACAGCTAAAGATAGTAATGTATGGGCTCTAGCTTACTTGATAGATTCCACACTATTTACATTCCTTCTGTCTAGCCCAGGCTCTCTAACCACGGCTTCTCAGTCTCCTTTGTAGGTTTTTCCTTTTCTATCCAAACCTAATTGGTACATTGAACAGGCCCCATCTTGGGCCTCTTCCCAAGTACATTCCCCTAACTAATCTCATCCTTTCTAGAGGTTTATTGATACCTTCCAAATATTTGTCTCCAGCTATCCTGTTTCGGAGCTCCAAGAGCCACATTATTTGACTGCCTAACAATGTATAAGATGTCTCTCAGGTACCTCAAACATAACATTCAAAACTAAACATGTCTCTAGATATGGCAATGTGGAGGTAAAAGAAAGCCACTCACATTGACAGCTCTGAGATCTAGTGAGTATGGAAAAGTAAATACTGCTCATGTGAGTGAAAATTTTCCTCTCAGGATTAAAAAAAAAAAAGTTAAAGCAAGACTGGGAAAAGCTACAGGGAAAAAGAAATTTCTCTGGTGAAGAGGCTGAGGATATTAGGCCTGTAACACAGTAAAATTCCAGATGCCACAATCACTGAAATAATTTAAAAGATTTTATTTATTCATTTGTGAGAGAGAGAGAGTGTGAGCATAAGCATGGAGAGAAGCAGGCAGAGGAAGAAGCAGGCTCCCCGCCCAGCAAGGAGCCCGATGTGAGACTCAGTCCCAGAACCCTGAGATCATGACCTGAGCCGAAGGCAAATGTTTAACTGACTGAGCCACCCAGACATCCCAAACTAATTTTTAAAAGAAAATATTATTTTTACAAATCATAAAAATATACCTTTGTTGCATACGTAGGTTTTTCTATTGCTTCATCACCAATAAAGAAGTCTAGGTCATCGACACCTTTCATCACCCTCCTTTGAGCTTGATCACCCACTTTTGCAGACTCCTTAATAGCAATACCTCAAAAATAAAAGTTATTTATACATGTCAAAGTTTGCTTTTTTCAAATGAGACAGAATTTTAACTTCTATTTCTTCCGTTATAAAGTATTACTAAACAAAACATGATCTAACACACTTAAACTGTTAAAGCACAGAGGTCATTTAAGAAATTGATGACAAAATTCATTTAACACAATGAAATCTCAACTTCCATCCACAGACAAGGCCTCAAGTGTAAAAGGCCAAAAAAGAGTACTGCTGTGGGAATGTCTCAGTTGTATTTTTTTAAAACTATGTAAGATCTATTTCGATTTGAGTAAAATTATAATCCCACCAAGCCAACATATGCTTGATGGACAATCAGAAAGAAAAAACTGGAAACACTAACAAATGAAAATGGGGAAACTGCAAGGAGAATTTTTTTTAAAAAAGCTTTCTTCCTATTTGCACTATTATGGACTGGTAATTTAAAAATAACACTGGCATAGGGTTCTGTTAAACTTTAATCACATATACAAATGGAAATTTCAAATCATTTAGGTAAAAATCACAATACTCCCCTCAAATAATTTCAGAAATCCAGCACACAGTTCTTGACCTAAAACTTGTTATATATTTTTTAATTAAATTATACATTTCTGAATCCGTCAAGTTAAGCAATCATTCATTCAAAATAATTATCTGTATGCACTTAAATACTACACTTCCATTTAGTAACAATTATATCCCTAACAAGATGGGTAGAAAATACTGAATGAATGACATTCTAAATCCAGTCTACTCCTTCAAAATTTTAGAAAGCTTCTCTAGTAATTTATTTATAATGTACACAGACATCCAGATGGCTCACTATAAGTTTCCTGAAAAACAAAGATGTATGCAAATAACCTTGAACCATATAAACAGGCTTTCCAGATCAAATATTCATGCTCATCAGTAGCAATCAACTGTATGTATCTGCTGGTTAAACACTGGACTTGCAGCATTAAAATTGGTGGAAAAAACTCCAAAATCAAAAATCTACTTTCAGCAGGAAAATGGATTTTTAACATGCTGCAACTTGTCATAAGAAAGACAATGAAAACTAAAATTGCACATTTTGGCAAAGAGATGAAAATAGAGACTGGATACAATGGTGATAAGATCCTAAGGTTCAAAAGATCAAGATTATATGGGTCTCCAACAAAGACAACACAGCCACTTAAGAACATAAAACATCAGTAATCTCATGAAATAAATGTTTAATCACAACATAACACCTTATAAAAGATTATAAATTATGAAATAACAAAATTGGCATTTTATGGGTTGAATTGTCTTCCCAAAAGGTATGCTGAAGTCCAAACTCCCAGTACCTCAGAATGTGACCTTATTTGGAAATAGGGTCTTTTGAGTTAAAATGAGATTTTTAGGGTGGGCCCTAATCCATTATGACTGCTGTCCTTACAAAAAAGGAAATTTGGACTCAGCCACACAGAAAAGACAATGTGAAGACAGGGAGAAGACAGTCATGTGACTGGAGTGATGCATACACAAGGTAACACCGAGCACTGTCAGCAAACATGGGAAGCTAAAGAGGCAAGGAGGGTTTCTCCCCTAGAACTGTCAGCAAGATTATGGCCCTGGTGACACCCTGATTTTGGACTTCTAGCCTCCAGAACTGTAAGTTTCTAATGTTTTAAGCCACCCAGTTTTTGGTACTTTGTTATGGCGGCCTTAGGAAATTAATATAAACATACCTAAGATTCTAACACTAAACTCAAATATAACCAAAGTCAAGTACAGGTCCACAAAAGTATTCATATTAGTCAAAAAAAAAGCTAGTATTTGTCATCAAATTCTTAAAATAAATGACAATCAATATATTGATACATAAATGTGGAGGAAAAGTTAAAAAAAAAAAAAACACACACACAAACCTGTCTTTCAAAGTAGACAACAAACATGCATAAGTAAAACAAGGAAAATACAAGAGTACCACTAAACTAAGACCACCATAGTCATGTGAATGAGCTATTTCATCAGCGTCACCTAAAATCCATTCTATGTATTAAAGAATTAGATTTAGGTAGTAGCCTTAATTCTTTTGTTTTGTTTTGTTTTAATTGAAGTATAATCAGCATAAAATGTTATACTAGTTTCAGGTATATAACATTCTCATTCAACAATTCTATTCATTACTCAACACTCACCATGATAAGTGTAGTTACCATCTGTCACCATACATTGCTATTACAGTATTATTGACTATATTCTCTAGCTGTACACTTTTCATCTCCATGACTTACTTATTTTATAACTGGAAGTTTGTACCACTTGGTAGTAGCCTAAGTTCTTACATAACCAATTCGTAGTTAAGTATCTAAAAGTATATCACAAGTACAAAGTCCAAACAGGTTTGTTACTACAGAGTTAAAATTTAAAAAAATAAAATACATATACATTATGTGTATACGTGTGTGTGTGTATAAGCTCCCCTTTTAAATACAATTTTGACAATGCATTTCCCATATTTCACGTTTAATTTTGTCCTTGCTATATTCATTACAAAACCACTGACCTATTCATGTCCAATGAGTGCCCATTTGAAACTAAAGATATGCAGTTTTTGACAAGCCCAATAATTTCTACCTTGCTCTCAACTTCACTGATATGAAACCTAAGCTTCTTTCACTACTATCCTATATGTTCATTTTTCCATTTCCTTATTTTCATAAATTAAGAATAATACAATACACAAAAATATTCAGTCACATAAACTCCTGTGTAAAACTGGTGACACTCTAGGAGTCAGCATCACCAAGCAATGGCTCCAAACGTTTTTCATCTGATATATTCAAGTCTTCATATGGCAGTAGGAGAAGTAGATCAGAGGCATTACTATATGATGTATAAAAGGTAAACTGTTTGAAAGTCAAAAGTACAAAAGTATGTCCATCAAGAACCAGATACATAATCCATGCTAACAAATGAGAACACTAACAAACCAAGTGTGAGAGTATTTCTAAAAACTACTGACAAACTACTGAAAGTCAATGGCCAGGCCACAGTGAAGTTAACAATAGGACAGAACAAAAACAACTTAAGTATGGTTATAAGATATTAAAAAACAGCTAAAGTCAACATCTCTAAAAATGAGATGCCATCCCTCTTTTGAAACATGGACTCTCATCAGGGATGTCAATAAGCCCCAAGCCTGGCAAACTGTAATCATGTCCACATACCAAAGAATAGTCTTCATATGTATGTGATGGAGGATGCACTACTTAATATTTACATCCATGCACTGTTAACACCAATATCCTCAAAGCAAAAAACTGTTTACTTATCGGCTCATTTATTTTTGCTTTAAAAAGAGACATTTGGTAGATCTGGTAAACAGAGAACTAAAGAGCTAACATGAATGGTGAGAGATGTGGAAATGAGGTCACACTCAGCAAACCATGTTTCTAAAGGACTAAATCTTATACAGTGTCAGAAACAATTATCTTTTACTTTATTACAAAAAAACTTCTTTAAATCAGCTTATTTGTGACTTAAAAGAATACTTACAGGAAGGAATGATAAACTGTGGTTCTGTGTTTCCAGCATATCCTAGTTTTGTATACCTGCAAAACGAAAAGGAAAATTATAAGGAATTCACTAACATCTTAGCGATTATGAATTTATTTCTCAGATTTCCATTTGTTATGAAGTGAGATTCCACTGTGAGTAAATATACAAAATTCTATAGGTTCAATGCATTTAAACATCCCTACTTTCTAAAGGTATACCAAAATTATACCCACAGCTTTTAACAAGAAATTCTACTTCTACAAACTGATCCTACAGGGATACTCATACATACCTGAAAGAACATGTAACAAGACCATTTGCTACAATCTTGCTTATAACAGCAAGAGACTGAAAATAAAACATGAAATGAGAAACTAGTTAAATATGCTAATCTGTGTTATGCAGCTATTAAAAAAGGTTGAAGAAGCTTTTTATGGACTAATATGGAACAATCTCCAAAATGTTTTGTTAATCGAACAAAGCAAGAGACAGAACAATGTTTTAAGTATGCTATATTTGTACAAAAGTAAGGAAGAGGGGTAAGAACATATGAAATGTATTTGATTGTACAGGCACAGAATATCTCTGGAAGAATATAAAGCAACACTAATTTTGCTTGTCTCCAGGGAATGAACTCGGTAGGTGACAGGCAGGAGTGATAAGGAGATTTTTTATTAAATATTTCTCATACCATTTGAATGCATTACTATTAAAAATAACTGTAATTTTTAAATGTTTTGCCACAGTGGATTCAGCCTATAATCTTAAAATGGGAAAATAATGTTAACAATGATTAGGAACTATAAAAACTGAGCTTTGAGGAGCAGCATGTTGTGGGCTACACAGGAGATAGCTGGACTTTTTCTGTGGCTATGCATGAAAATCTATTAACTATGCCCAGGCTTTAAAGAGAAAGTAACATTTTATATTATTCCATATTCAAACTCACTGCTCAAGAGCAGACAGGTAAATTGCTGTGAAATTCTTGGATTCTAATAATATCTGCAGAACTTTTTTTTTTCCCTAATATAAGGAGGAGGGGAAAAAAAAGCTCTCTTTGGGGGATATTTTAGTCCCAAAACTAAGTTCAAGAACTTAGAGAGCCAAACATGCTAAATCACTAAAAATAAGTAGAAAACATTAACTGATCCAAATCGGGTATGCTCTGACTAAACCTCTTCCAAGATTCCCCACTGTCTGGGTTTAAAAAAACCAACAAACAAAACTTGTTTGCAAGGTATAGAAAAGAGCTCCTTTAATATTTGGCTCTTGACCACCTTTCCCAGCAGCCCTGACACACTACACCAGTCTCCCTAGCCATAAAACGGCTAACAGTTTCTGGACAGACCAACTCATTTCATGCCACGGAACCACTATTAACACTGTTCCAACTACAGGAGATGCTCCCCTTTCAACACTGAATACAGCTGCTAAACTCTTACCCATCCTACAAAATTCAAGGTAAGTATCACTACCTCTATATGAAAACTTTTCTATCCTTCCAACAGTATACTTTGCCCCTACAGGAGACAAATGGAACTGACTTATGTCTTACTACAATAAAGACACAAAACAAGACCGTCTAAAACTGTCTGAGCCACAACACCCTAAAAGTCTACTCTCTTAACACTTAGTGAAAGGATTAATACCTAATTATTCCTTCATCTAATCCCTCCACTTTTTTTGCCATTAGTCACCAAGCAGTTCAAGTCATTATATGCAATGCCCTAACAGAATACCTTACTTCCAATTCTATGACCCCTACAAAGAATAGAAATAATCTCCCTAAAAATCATTGCCTAATTCAAAAATCTTCAAATGAAGCTGTACTGCCCACAAAATTAAGTACAAACTTGTTCCCATTTCTATAAAATGATTCATTCATTGTAATTCCTAAAGTCCCTTTCAGATAAAAAAAAAAAATTACATGATTGATTCCTTCAGCTGAATATTACAGTACTTCACAATAAGCCACAATTAAAGTTTTTAAGTGTCTCCCATCATTTGCTTCCATGAACTCAGCTCAAAACACACTACACTTGTTACTCATTTTCCCCTACATGACTCGCAATTTCCCAACACATGTTACCTGTGCTTACACTGCACCCTCTCAAAATGCTCCCACCACAACTTAGGACTCCTCCATGAAGTCCTTCCTGATCATTTTAACTATTAGTCATTCAATAAACTCTATTTCAACAACCACTCACTATACAAGCCTATATTATTTACATGTGCGTAAATACCATCTCCCAAGTACGGCAGTAAGATATTTGAAGTAGAAACCATATTACAGAAGAAATTCCCTTAAGGAAACCTTCATTTATCAAGTTCACCAAATTAATCAATATTCCATCCCTGGTCAAAATCAAATTCCCTAGGCTGACCACATTCAGCAATAAATTACTTTCAGAACAAACACCAAAAAAGAATCTAATGAGCATAATACAGAACGGTCAATACATAATCAAAATAAATGTGCTTTTCCCAAAAAGATAAAAATAGCTACCTATAGCATATCAACTATATGGAAACATTTAATCATTTTTACTACATTTATAACACCATAGACAAATAACTTCATGACACAGGATTTAGCAATGATTTCTTGAATGTGATGCTAAAAGCACAGGCAATAACAAAAAAATAAATTAGACACCATCAAAATCTGCACGACAGGACACCATCAGCAGAGGGCAAAGGCACCCATGGAATGTAAGAAAACATCTGCAAATCATATACACACAGTTGCCAACTTAGAATGATTCACCTCAAAAAGTTTTGACTTTAGAATGGTGCAAAAGTGATATGCACTCAGGAGAAACTGTACTATGAATTTTTAATTTTGATCTTTTCCTGGGCTAGGGATACGCACTATAACACATCTGGTGATGCTGGGCAACAGCAGGGAGCCTCAGCTCCCAGTCAGCCACGTGATCATAATAAATAACCAATACATTTACAATCACTCTGTACCCATACAACCATTCTGTTTTTTACTAGCAGTACAAGTAGTCAATAAATTACATATTACCTTATTATAAAATAGACTTTCTGTTAGATGCTTTTGTCCAAATGTAGACTAATGTAAGGTTTTGTGAACATATTTAAAGTAAGCTAGGCTAAGCTATGATGTTTGCTAGATTAGATGTATTAAATACATTTTGACACAGGGTATTTCCAACTTACAATGGGTTTATCCAGATGCGAACTCATTTTTAAGTGAAGATCTTTATCTGATAAAGAGTTAATATCCAGAATATATAAAGTACTCCTACAACTCAACCACAAAATAAACAAATACAATTAAAAAATGAGCAAAGCACGTGAATAGACACTTCCCCAAAAAAGAGATATACAAAAAGCCAATACACACATGAAAAGATGCTCAACATCATTAATAAGGAAATATAAATCAAAACCAAATTAAATGCCAGTCCATACCCATTTGATTGGCTATTAAGGAAAGGAAAGAAAAAGAAAAGGACAAATGTTGGAGACACTGGAACCCTTGCACATTCCTGGTAGTAATAAGGTAAATGGTACAGTTGCTGTGGAAAACAACATGACAATTCTTCACAGAATTACCATGGGATCCAACAATGCCATTTCTGGGTATATACCCAAAAGAAAAAGCAGGGGCTTGAAGACCAATGTTCACAGCAATATTATGCATATAAGCCAAAAGGAGGAAGCAACTTAAGTGTCCATTGTCAGGTGAAAGGATAAACAAAATGTGGTAAATACATAGAGTATTAGCCTTAAAAAGGAAGGAAATTCTGACACAGGCTACAATATGGATGAACCTTGAGAACATCATGCTAAGTGAAATAAGCCAATCACAAAAGATCAAATATTGTATAATTCCACTTATATGAGGTACCTAGAGTACTCAAATTTTTAGACAGTAAGTAGGACATACCAGTCAGTTTGGAAGTTCCAGTTTGAGAAGATGAAAAAGTTCTTAAGATGGAGGTGAGAGATGCACAACAATGTGAATATATTCAATGCCACTAAACTATACACTTAACAATGTTCTGATGTTGTGTATATTTTACCACAATTTAAAAAAAAAACCTATACTTTGTAGCTACCTGGAAAAAAATTAAATTGGGTACATACTATACCACACATGCTGAAGTAATATAAATCTAAATGCATCAAAAATTAAAAGGGAAGAAAAATTAAACCATAAGTTTTAAAATATAGGATGTTCTTTGTAACCCTGGAGCAGAAGAGGCTTTCTAACTATAATTTAAAATCCAGACACTAAAAAAGATTGATATTTCAACTACACAAAAAATTAAAAACTTCTTCACAAAACATACCAAAAGTAGCCAAAAGAAAAATAACCAACAGAGAAAAATTGTACTCAAAGACAAAGAATTAATCTCCTTAATATACAGGATACCCAAAAGGTGATGACAAGGGAGAGAACGAAATAAAGAGGAAAGGAGGGAAGGAAGGAAGAAAAGCAAAAGACAGTATCCATTTGAAGAAAAAGAAGTAGAAATGGCTATAAATGAAAAGGGGCTCAACTCCTTGGGGTTAAAAAAATGCAGATTAAAAGTACACTGAGGTAACATTCATACATTAATAGTTGGAATGCAAAATGATATGGTTATTTTGGAAAACACTTGAACATCCACTTACCATATGACCCAGCAATTCTACTTCTAGTACATACCCCCCCAAAATAAAAACAAATGTCCACACAAAAATGTGTACACATTTGTTCAAAACAGCATTATTCATAATGGCCCAAAAGTGTAAGCAAAACATGTTCATCAACAGGAAAATAGACAAACAAGGGTGATTTCTTCGTATAAACCAAAATTACTCCACACATGAAGAATTTAAAACTGTAACCCATTCTCCAAGGAAAAGTATTCAACAGAAGATAAAATGACCCAAATGCTGGAATTATCAGATAAAGACTGGAAAGAAGCTATAACTATGACAATGAAATAAAGTGTACTTGTAATGACTAATAACATAGTAAACATCACCAGAAACTCTAAAACTATATAAAGAACGAATGGAATTCTAGAACTGAACAATGCAATACCAGATAGACAAAATCACCAGATGATCTGAACAAGAGAACACAGATAACAGAGGAAATAATCAGTGAACCTGAAGGCAGATCAGCAGAAATTTCTAATCTGAAAAAGGTGGGGGGAGGGGGTGAAAAGAAGAAACATGAAGAAAAAAGAATAGAGCCTCAGAAACTTGGGAGACAATATGAAAAAGGTGATATACTGAAGTCACAGAAAGAGAAGACACAGGGTAGTTAACACTTTTTGAAGGAATAAATGACAAAAAACTTTACCAATTTAGTGAAAGACAGCAATTTATAGATCTAAAAGGCTTAAAAAAAAAAAACCCAGAGCAGTATAAATACAAAGAAACCATACTTAGGCACATCGTAGTCAAACTAAAAATCAAAGATAAAGAAAAAGTACTGAAAGCAGCCGGAGGAAAAAGGTCCATAACAGGAAACAAAAATTCAAATTACTACCACCTTATGAGAAACTACGAAGCCCAGAAGACAGTGGAAAAACATTGTTAAAGTCTGAAGAGGGTAGGACAACAGTGACCCCAAAAATCTATATGAACCAAAATATCCTTCAAAAATGAAAGTGAAATAAAGACATTTTCAAACAAAAGAAACTCACTGCCATCAAACCTGGACTAAAGTTCTTCACGCTGAGGGGAAAATGATACCAGTGGGGCAGTGAGGCATTAATAAAGAACATCAGAGACAGTCAACACATAAATTTAAAAAGACTTTTTTTACATTTAGTTTTTTGAACATACTCAACAACTAAAGCAAAAATCATATTATCTTGTGGGGTTGTACTGTATGTAGAAGTAATATCTATGACAACTACAACATAAAAGGACAGTGGGAAGCCCTGGCATGGGAAGCAGCAGGCAGGGGAGTTAACAGACTTCCTGAGATGCAAGGTCTCTACTCTTTGCATGAAGTTTTAAATTAACTCTAAAGAAACCATGAGTAGCAACTTTTCTTAAAGATGTGTATTATAGTCCCTAAAGCAATCACTAAAAAATGCCAAGAGGTATGGTTAAAAAGCCAAAGGTAAATTAAAAGGGAATTCCAAAAAATATTCAAATAATTCGAAAGAAGGAAGGAAAGAGGAAAGAACAACAAACATGGACAATTGTTTTAAAATAAACAAAATAGTACACGTAAGTCCAACCATAGCCATTATTACATTAAAAGAGACAAAACTCTCCAATTCAAAGGAAGCATTGATTTAAAAATAATAATAATAAACCAAGCCCCAACTGTATGTTGTCTGCATGATATGCATTTTAAATATAAAGATGGAGAATGAAAAATGGATGGATGGATAGCAAAAAGCAAGCCTAAGAATGCTGGAGTGGCTATATTAATATCAAATAAAACTACTCTGTAAGAAAAAGGGTAAATACCAGAGATAGAGTAACTTTATAATAATAAAAGGAAAAATTCATCAAGACATAACAGTCTTAAATGTGTATGTGCCTATTAACATAAGTTTCAACATACTTCAAATGTATCATAATTAAATGCTGAGATAATTCAACTCTTACAGTATCTCAGTTAATGGATAAAATGATAAATACACACACCGAAAATCAGTAAAAGCATAGAGGATCAATGTTAATAACCATTTTGATCTAACCAATACTTACAGAATATACTCAAGAAATGCAGAACACGAATTCTTACTAAGTACACATGGTACCTTCATTTGGACCATGGATGGGCAAATTATGGCCCAAAAATAAAATAAAAAGCCTCTGTTTTGGTATATCACTAGTGAATTTAAAATGGGTGTGTGTGTGTGTGTGTGTGTGTGTGTGTGTGTGAAGGAAGAGAAGTGAAGACAAAAGAGAGGAGAGGAAAGCAGCAGCAGAGACCCTGCCTGGCCCACTAGCATAAAACAAAGACCATATGTGGCCTACAAAGCCTAGAATACTTACTATTTGGTCTTTTACAGAGAAGTCTGCCAATCTCTGACCTAGACCATATGCTAAGCCATAAAACAAATCTCAATAAATGTAAAAGATTAAAATCATAAATACAATGTTCTCTGACTAAAAAGGAATTAAGTTAGAAACCAAAAATAAAAAGATACCTAAATAAACCCCAAACATTTGAAAATTAAACACTTCTAACTATAATCCATGACTCAAAGAAAAAACCGCAAGGGAAATTATTTCAAGCTGATTAACAGTGAAAATAAAAATTTTAACATCAAAATGTGTGGGATGCAGCTGAAACAGTGCTTAAAAGGAAAATTCCAAGTTTCAGTGCTTATGGTGGAAAAAATTGAAAGGTCTAAAATCAGTGACCTAAGATTCCACCTTAAAAAGTTAGAAAAAGGAAAGCAAAGTAAACCCGAAATAAATAGAAATAAACAATAAACAGGATAGCACAAATCAAGTTAATAGGAAAGAAATAGAGAAAATTAACAAGAAAAAGATGGTACCATGAAAAGACAGGCAGATCAAGAAAAAATAATATGGAAATTGCCAACAAAAGGAGTGGAAAGCTCGTTAACACTACAGATCATATAGACATGAAAATGATAAAAAATATATATATTATAACAACCATGCCATCATAATAAACTCAAGATGTAATGAACAAATTCCTTCAAAGATACAATTTACCAAAATCAACACAAGATCAAACAAAAAATCTATTTGAATAAACCCATAGTTATTAAAGAAATTATCAGTAACCTTTCCAAAAAGGAAACTGCAGGCCCAGGTTTCACTGGTAAATTCTATCACTCATTTAAGGAAGAAATCATTTTACATAAGCTCTTTCGAAACTAAGGAAAAAACTCATCCCAAACCCTTTCATGAGGATAGCATAATTCTAATACCAAAATCAGAGACAGACATTTCAAATAAAGAAAATGACAGGCCAATATCCATCATGAATACAGATGCAAAAATCCTTAACAAAAGAAATACAATATGCAAAAAGGGTATATATATACCATAACTAAGTGAGCCTTAGCCCAAGAATCCAAGCTTGGTTTAACAGTTGAAAAATCAAGCCCCTGCTTTTTCAGAACATCTCAATTAATTTCACTAGTTTGAAGACCACTCCTCAACATGATATGGTCTGATGCCTACTTACCTTCCCAGACTCCTCTAAATACCCACTTGACTTTCATATTCCTCAACCCCTGCAAAACACACTGTTATATCTAAAGTAGACAGAATTACTCTTATAAATGTTGATAATTATAGTTACGAACAGAACACATAAATCCTAGCACTTACATAAAATAAATGCTCATCCTTCTTTCCACTGTTGTTTTTGTTTTATTTCACCCCAATCCTTCATTTCCTCGCAGGCCCTTTTCAAATCTTCCATTTTCATCATTCCTTTTGGATACATTCAATTTTCATAGTATGATTCCTAAGCAAAATTAGTAGAGTCTTAATGCCTTCCAACTTGCCATTCTTTAATAAATGGTGTGTACTTATGTGTGTTCATGTGTGTGTACTTTTATTACTGCTTAAAGTACACTGTTACCTTGCACTTGTTACCTTGCACTATCTTAAGAATACTTTCAAACCTAGTCCTTTTTAATGTCAATTCTAAACAGGGAAATTACATTTCGTGAATACCCTGAAATCTCAAAGATACTTTCATGTGGGATCTCTTTTTGATGTCAATTGTAAAGAGAAATTTACATTTACATGCAGAGTAAAAATACAATTACAATTCTATTATAGAATGCTAGAATATGCATACATTTTTTTTCTTCTGGAACTCTACTAAAGAAACCATAAATTGTGATTGTCTCCAGACAGCAGGATAGAGAGAAGGGAGAATTTTGTTTTCTAAATTTACACTATTCTGTCTTAAATGATCTAACCATACACATACATTACTTTTTTTAAGTAAAAGAACTTTTAAACTGATAACATTTGCCCATCATTAAAATTTTAATAATACTGACAAAATATTAATGTTAAGTTTCCAACCATGCCTATATCCCCTAGCCACCTAGTTGCCATCCCAAGAGTAAATCACTTACGTATCCCAGAAATAATTCATGCATGAACTTGCATATGTATTACTTTGATTTAAAACCCATCACTGGGTTATCTGGGCAGTCAAATTATGAATCTACTTTACTTCTCTACACTCTCCTGTATTTAAAAAGAAAGTGTCATTTTCTAAATGGTTTTTAAAGAAGGATCATAAAATGAAAAAGGCAAAGCTAGCACAATATAGTATTTTGGAAAACTAAACCAAAATTATCCTTTGTGACCCAAGGCAGCAAGTTAAATTTACAAAAACTCTCCCTGAACTATACAACAATGAAAAAAATCTCCAATGCTGATTTGGGCCAGCAAGGAGGGAAAAGAAATTGGAAATGGCTTAGAGCAGGAAACAGAGTAGAGAATTCAAAAAGTACTTTTGAAGTTATCAAAGACTCAGTGACTAGAAGAACAGTAGTGGAAATGTAACAAAGTTACAAAAGAGGGACGACCTGCACTGGGAGTAATGAATGGCAAAAAACAAATGAGTTTTATGTAAGAAATGGTTGGTCTATCATGGTCCTAACTGCCTCTGGGGTAGGGGAAAGTAGATTTGGGAATGGGAATAGTCATCAGTAATGCACTCTCACTCTTAAAAAGAAATGAAACAAGTATGATAAAATGCTAGCAGGCAATAATTCTGATAAACAGGAGTATCTGTCCTATTATTCACTGTACTTTTCTAAAAGAAAAGAATTCATTCAAGAAAAATATTTTCAAGTAGTAAAACCAGTTATGCTTGTTAAAAAAACATTAGCATGGATATTATTTTTAATTGTTAGATATTATTTTTAATTCTGCAAATTCAAAATGTATTTATTAAAAGCATATGGTTGACAAAGAGTACTTTAACTTAATACAATGGTTCATATTTCTTTTTGCTTTGAAAATTATCTCACAGCAAAAAGCTATTTGAAGATTCCAAAATGTTACTGATACTGAACCACTAAACGGGAACAAAATCTTAAAAAAAGAAAAATACAGTTCAAAATGAACTAGAATAAAAAGCTACAATAAAAAATCATTCCAGAAAAGAACAAACATGTATTGAGGTTATCACACTAAATCCAGTTAATAATCTACAGCCTATGTAACGGAGAAAGAGCACTAGAATTTTAACTTCCCATGTTTCCACAATCTTAAACCATATAACAAAATGAATATAAGACCCTCAAACTTTAGGATAGAAAGAACGTTAATGATATAGTGCAACCCATTTTCCAAAATTTCTGGGTATTAACCACTAATTTAAAGTTGAAAGAATTCTATCTCAATATGACCAGCTTCCACCTTCACTGTATCATAAAAATAAAGTATATACTAAGGATAAATATCAAATTTTAAAAGAAAATATAGGTCTACAAATGAAACCCACTGCTTAACTTCTGTAATACCTCAATTCTCGTCTTAGCTATAGTCTTCTTTGTACTTCTAGTGTTAGGAACTTTTAGGACAAGAATGCAGTGGCTAATTCACAGGGAATACTGGCTATAAAGATAATTAGCAATTATTTGAAAAGCATTTCCAATGCCCTCCAATGTTCTTCTCATTACATTAAAGTCAATGTTTAACATGACACACAAAAAAAACTGATAAAACTGTTGAGTGGAAGTGAGTGGATTCCTTTGTGTTTAACAGAAATGACATTCTCCCAGTCCTTTTAGATCTAAAATTTAAAATCTAACTCCTTTTCACTAGTGGGGAAGAAAGAATATGGACCTTAGAATCAAAAAGTCATGAGTGAAATGTTTGTTCCACCATTTACTATCCTATGATCATAGACTTTATTCCTAATTCACAAGGAATAAAACTGAATTCACAAGACTGCCATGAGGATTAAAAAAGATAACAGTAGATGGCACTAAATATTCAGTAAATTCTCCCCACCCCAGATCATTTTCCTTTATCCATGAGCCTTTTATTTCTCTACCCATCTCTATAATTATTCTTTCAAAGATTTAGCAATGTTTTCCCAACCTCTTTGCTAGTGCACCAGTCCAACTATCCACCACTTAAAGATGTAGATTTCCACTTATATGAAATGACCACGACAGGCAAATCCATAAAGACAGGAAATCAATTAGTAACTCCCAAGGGCTGAAGGAAAGGAGAATGGAGAGTTTGACTGTTAATGCGTATGAGGTACTTTTTGGGGTGATGAAAACATTCTAAAGTTGACTGTGGAGATGGTTACACAAACTTGTGAATAACTCAATTATACACTTTAAAAAAGTAAATTTTACATACGTGAATCATATCTCAATATAGCTATTAAAATAGAATACGAGACTCAGACTGACACTGCGTTAACTTTTATCAATCTTCTGCTTAATGATCTACACAATCTACTGCCAATCAAATCAATTCTAAACCACTGTTTCCCATTTAAAATCCTTCTGAATAAGGCAAGATATAAATAAATAAAATTAACTACCTGCTGTCCCACAGCTCCAAACAGGGCCAACTCCAAGTAGGGCAATCTCCTAACTGATCCCTCCCTCAAATATTTTGAAACTCCTGCCTGACTTGCCTTCATCAATAAAATATTTACTGAGCATTATTAAATACTATGCACGAGGCCATAACTTGGAGAGAGTGAACAAAAAAGGCATCCTACCATCATAAAACTTCCAATTTAGCTTCCAATAACAAAGCTTTCCTTCCCTTCCATCTGTCATAACCTACTTAGTCTCTTCCAAGAATTTGAGCAAGTTCAGCTCCTTCATAAACCATCCTCCCAAAAACTACAGCCTTCGTTAATCTCCCCAATTAACTACTAATATACCATCTTTAGTTATTTCACATACATTAGTTTCATCTCTGGAACTAAACTGTAAGCCTAAAGAATAAAATCATACCATGGCTTTCTGTATGTACCTTAGTATTCAGCATAGAACTGAGAATTTCAGTGGTGAAATAAGTAGTTGATTACTTGCAATACCTTTTTTCCCCCACATATATCAATAGTTCATTCCTTTTTATTGCTGAGTATTATTCCATGGTGTATGTACCAGTTTGTTAAACAAGTTAAAGGACATCTAGATTGTTTCTAGGTGTTTTTTTTTGCTTTTTTATGTTGTTGTTTTTAAGCCTTCTAATGACTTTATTTGGGGTTTTGTTGTTGTTTTGTTTTTTTAATTAACACATAATGTATGATTTGGTTCAGGCGAGCAGGTGTGTGATTCGTCAGTCTTACACAACACCCAGCACTCACCATTGCACATACCCTCCCCATACCCATCACCCAGCCGCCCCGTCCCCACCTCCCCCCCACCCGCAACCCTCAGTTTGTTTCCTAAGATTAGGAGTCTCTTATGGTTTGTCTCCCTCTCTGGTTTCATCTTGTTTCATTTTTTCCTCTCTTCCCCTATGATCCTCAGTCTCGTTTCTTAAATTCCGCCTATCAATGTGGTATATATATATATACACAAAATGAAATATTACCCAGCCATCAAAAAAAATGAAATCTTGCTATTTGCAATGACATGAATGGAACTAGAGGGTATTATGCTAAGCGAAATAAATCAGAGACAGACAATTATCGTATGATCTCACTGATTTGCAATACCTTTTTATAGCAATTTTAACTATAGCTGCCGTTGTTACTGTATGTCAATTATTTTGCTATGTGCTTTATAGTATCCCTAATCGCTATCAAAACCATGCAAAATGGATTTGTTTCCATACTGGGGAAACTGCACCTCACAGAAGAAGAAACCACTGCAAAGAAATACTAAAGCTAGGGGCGCCTGGGTGGCTCAGCAGTTAAGCATCTGCCTTCAGCTCAGGTCATGGTCCCAGGGTCCTGGGATTGAGCCCCACATTGGGCTCCCTGCTCTGTGGGAAGCCTGCTTTTCCCTCTCCCACTCCCCCTGCTGTGTTCCTGCTCTCGCGCGCTCTCTCTCTGTCAAATAAATAAATAAAAAATCTTAAAAATATATATATTAAAGCTAGAAATGAACTCAAATATCTATCAGTTCCCAAAGTCAATGTCTTTTGTACGGTCTCCTTTAAATATGAGTGGTTACTTCCAAAATAAAACCAGAGAAAGAACTAACAGTATAGTTTGTCATGCTAACTACGGGATCTTTCCCACTTACTCTTTCTGTGTCAGTTTCATCTTTAAAAGAGAATAACTACCTACCTTATAGGATTAGGTAGCAAATGAATTAATACATATAAAGCAATTAGAACACACAGTATACACTATATAACTGTTATTATTTTTATCACTATAAATCATAATGAAGTCACCAAATATACCACCTATTCTCATAAACTTGGTTTATGATAGATTATGGCTTCATACTACCTACAATATAAATACCAAAGCAGTGCAGAATTCAAGGACTTTCAGACCTCCATAATC
The DNA here is from genome assembly GCF_009762305.2 of Zalophus californianus. Taxonomy (NCBI): domain Eukaryota; kingdom Metazoa; phylum Chordata; class Mammalia; order Carnivora; family Otariidae; genus Zalophus; species Zalophus californianus. The sequence continues at coordinate 99,075,499 of NC_045597.1, forward strand.
CAGCTCCAACACACCTTTTTAATTCAACTCAAGAAGCACTTACTGAGCACCTATCATACATTAGACACTTTCACTACTTTCCTGTACCATATCAAGTATTTCACTACTTCCCTGTACCATATTAAACATCACTATTTCCTTGTACCATACCAAACCTAACATATCCAAATTCAACCTATACTTTTCCACCTCACTTTGTTTCCTACCACTGTTCTCTTACCTTGTACACTAGTCTTATTTCTGCCTATTGGTATTTTATTCATCCTTAAAGGCCTACTTCAGTTATTATCTCTACCAGGAAGCCTTTTTACATCTTCCCTGGAAAAAGTATAATTTCCTTCACCTACGATTCCAAAAAAGTTTCATTTATACCTGGCAGAGCATTTACCATATTGTTATTATGTACATGTAAGCTTCCTAAAGGCAAGCATCATTTCCTAATTATCTTTATATTCCCTACAACACAAGTACTGCAAAAGTATGCATTTGCACAGATGCTCACTAGCATTACTGAAAAGCAATTCTTCCAACTGTCAACAAAATAGATGCAAAAGCTATTTTCTCCTTCCTAGTTTTTTTGTTGTATATAAATAAATATATACGGCCCATTATCTCTGAAAAAGAAAAAAATAGTGCAATTCAAATTCTCTTAATTGTAATTCAGGTTTACTATTTAAAAAAAGGACTTAAATAAATGGCCTATCATATCATGCATTTATCAAATTGGTCCTACTTTCCAAAATATCCCTTAATCCCCAAATTACTAGACTGTTACACCTCTGTTCTAATGAAAAATCCCATATTATTCACACCATCACTAATTATTTCTTTAAAAAACTGTTCTTGATTCACAAATTTAGAATGAACAGTGTGAAACTCACACGGTTTTTGCACTTTTGGAAAAGAATGTGTTAATTCAAACTGCTAATTATTAAAAAGGATCATGCAGTTATCAAAATGAAATGAGGAATTTAAGGCAACATAAAGAAAAATGGACAACAAACTTCCCCATCCTCATCTTTCTCCCAATAGTAGACACTTACTTTTTCTGCCAGATTCAAATCCCCACTCCTATTCTGATGAATCCACCAAAGATTAAGGCTTTGCAGGTCACAAAACGTCACATCCCTTTATAGAATGACGGACCCGATACTGATACATTCCACTCCTGCCACCTACTACACATCACATAATCGATATCTAACCAATCTGAGCTCAGGTCAGAACTTTGAATCTTGACCAAATAACTACAAGATGAAGCGATGTTTTCTAATTTATATTGCTAGTATCCAGTTGCAGCATCCTGCCAAATTCCTGCAACATGACTTTGACAGCAGACTCTCGTTGCCTGGTCTCCCCTTTTTTCTGCTTTTCTGAGCGGGTTCTCCAGCCTTACCATCAATTTTGTGAACTACACCATACCCTTTCACAATAATTACTTTTTTGGCTTACATTAACTAGTTATTTTGTTGTTTGCAACCAAGATTTCTCACTGATATAACCACGTTATATTTCTCTCATTTCTACTTCTCAGAATCTTCCTATCAATTTAAATCCTGTTTCACTACTAAAAAAAAAAAAAGTTTTGTTTTACTTTTAAAATAACTTTCCTGACAACAAGGCAACCTGAAACAAGTAAAGCAGGCCCCTTCGAAATGCATTTTGGAAGCAATAAAATGCTCAGCTAGTCTATTATCTGAATAACAGATTAATCAAGAAAAGAAAAAAGGCCCAAAAAGGCCTCTTTCCTTTGCTCTATTACCTCCACCATTTTGATTAATATGAAGCAAAATTTTAAAGTAAATACTTTCAAACAGGAAACATAAGCTTCTACTAAAACTGTGTAGTTTTTAGATAAAATGCATCAAAATTCATCCCAAACTCCAGAAGGTAACAATCTCTTTAATTCTATTTTGGGGGAAAAAAAAGTTACTTTCTGGTAACCCATGTGTATCTCTTAATCTATATATTCACTATTTTCAGATTCAAATACCAAACATTAAGTACTCTGAGTCTAATAAAAAGTTTCTTTTTTATAATCCTATATTCTTAAGTTCGACTATTTCATTTGTTTTTTTAATGAAGGCATTAATGAGAGAAATAACTTTTGTATGGCATCAATTATTCAAGCTGCAGCTTCAGAAATATGTATACCTTTATTCTGAAGTTATATGGGTGTAATTAAAGATCACTTCCTTAATTAAGCTGTCTTGAATTAACCAGCAATTGTCAGCTTTATCATGTTTCATATAATGCCTGTCCCTGCAGTTAAGAAATAATTCTATGTCGAAAAACTTGCTTGTGTTTTGGGTTAATCAAATCAATGAATTAGTCACTAAGACTTCCCTATATATCTCATTTTTGTACTAAAAATTAACAGTTCTAAAAATATATTTTTTTAAAAAACGTATGTTTAAATTGTAATACCCTTCAAAGACTAGGTTAACAATTTAACCAGATACTGACTATACCCCAAATGAAGGCAGTATTAACAGTGGGCTCTGGAACCAGACTGCCTGAGGGCTCAATGCTAGATCTACTACTTAACTGTAGCTACATTTACTTGAGCAAGTTACTTAAGTTCTCTATACCTCAGTTTCCTCACCTTTAAGATAATTGTATCACAGTACCTACACTTCATAGGGTTTCTGAAAAGGTTATAATTATCTCAAAAACATAACTCCTAAAGGGCTCTCTGAAAGGCTGCTTTGTACACATCCCACATAACATTTTAAATAACTGAAATCCAAAAACTAAATTAAGTACTTCTAAAATTCAAATGCCTGAAACAATAAAAAAGCATATTTCCTTTAAAAAGGCATTCATTTTATGAAAATAGTTTCTGAATTTGTGTTAAAATGTTATGATGGGGGGGCACCTGGGTGGCTCAGATAGTTAAGCGTCTGCCTTTGGCTCAGGTCATGATCCCAGGGTCCTGAGACCAAGCCCCAAGTCAGGCTCTCTGCTTGCTCAGCAGGAAGCCTGCTTCTCCCTCTCTCACTCCCCCTGCTTGTGTTCCCTCTCTAGCTGTCTCTCTGTCAAATAAAATCTTTAAAAAAAAAATATGGTATGAATGGGAAACAAAATTAGTTTTGCATCTGTTCCATCTAGTATGCATTTGTATTTGTATTACAACAAAAACACTTAAAGATTTCTGAAGCATGTATTGAACCAGGCCTCAACCAAACTACTTTAACTATAAAAAACATATATTGTTATTTCAACTGGCAAAAAGAAACTCCAACTACTATAACTCATAAATGTGAACTCCTAAGAAAATTTAAGAGAATTCAACAATGCTATCAACTGATAAGTAGGAGCAATCCTGAAAAACATTTCTCAACTCTGGACCTCTGTCTCATTTATAAATAAAGAGGGTTAAATTATTTCTGTCTTTTTCATCTCCATAATTCTATGTAAGTCATTAGGCACTTCCCTTAATTCACTAAAGTAAGTTTCACAAATACACATTAAATGCTATTTTTGTGGTCCTGAAATAACTGAAGTTAAAAATGCTTAAAGAAAAAACGCATCATATTTAATTATACTAAGCTCTAAGACTTTAAGCAAGCAAACAATAGTTTTATCATAGATCAATACTAAAGACATAGTTTGTAATTTTACACAGTTCCAAAACCAACCCTGAACTATAAGGCATTCTGCACCCTAATTCCTCATCTTAAGATTTTCAATCTCCTTGTAGCAACCCCTCATTCACACTAACTACTGTAACTAAAAAGTCTTAAAGACAAGGGCACCTGGGTGGCTCAGTCGTTAAGCATCTGCCTTCAGCTCAGGTCAGGATCCCAGGGTCCTGGGATCAAGCCCCACATTGGGCTCCCTGCTCAGCAGGCAGCCTGCTTCTCCTTCTCCCACTCCCCCTGTTTGTGTTCCCTCTCTCACTGTCTCTGTCAAATAAATAAAATCTTTAAAAAAAAAAAGTCTTAAAGACACACTTACCAAGAGAATTGCATCTCCACAATGGGCAAGACGACTTAGAGAATATTTAAAGATGTAATGTTCAGCATGAGAACAGATGAAGAAAATATTTTTGTGAAGTATGTGTTAGGGGTAGAGAGGAGTTAGAAAGGAAAATATATCAGACCACACAAATTCAAGGCTGTTCCTTTCCTGGTTAAAAGGAGTATGTAAGAATGACTTGAGTTTAAGTCAACAGTTTTGAAAGGTTTTGAAAAACATCTTGAAAGAAAATAAAATTACACGAATGGTCCTCTGGAAAAATTAAGATATTATTTGGTTTTTTTTGGTTCTGGTATTAATCAATTATGGAGGTATCTTTTATATATTTCTTGTATGATATAAAGGTCCATATAAAGATATAAAACCACCAGCACACAAAGTAGTATTAGTCACTATCCTATTTTGGAGAACCAAATTTAAACATTAATCCAATAACATCACCTTATCTTGTGCTACTACTTAATAATACATGAATTTATAAGTGCTTGATAAACTATAAAGCGTGTTAATGTAGTGTTATTATTACTTAACTGCTTTGCTCTTGCCTCTTTATGCCAGTGGCTATTATAGATCAGTAATGTCATTAAAGAGCCTGCAAGTTCCAACAGAATTACAGACAAGCATTCAAATGCCTTTATTACAGGGGAATTTGGTTTCAGAAAACAGACTGCTTGAAGCTACATTTTAACCACTCCACACTCCTGCCCCTACTCCAATCATTCAGCTGTTTTCACCTGTTGGTGGGGAAGCACACTGGACAAGGAGGAACACTGTGGAAATTTAGCCCTATGCTGAGCTAAAATCTCCTCCTATGGATTCTGCCTCTTAAAAAGTGGGATGAAACAGAAGACTGGCTGTCAGCGCAGCTGATCACTCATCACTTCCAAGCCATGTGTGCTCCCTCATTCTTCTCATTGTGATGCTCAAGAAGCCAGATTACATATCCAAGATTTTTAAAAGGAACATTAAAATATCCAATCTTTTTGTTTTCTCTTATCATTTTATTAGCTTCAATTTATAAATTGTAATGATGATTGCCACATCTCCATCTTCATTCTTGAAGTTCCTGTATTTTTAACTTCCTCTAGAATATTTCCCATTATGATCATCATCCAAATTCAGTAACAAATTCAAATAACAATTTTACTCAGCTTCTTAAAACCAACTCCCTTAATTGTCCCACTCAAACTCAAAAATTCTGAAATCTTCATTGATGACTACAATCCACCAAAATCAACTGCCAAGCCCTAGCAATACCTCCATCTCTCAAATCAGCAAAAACATTCTGACTGTGCACTGTGTTAAGCCAAGCACTGTAGAAGAAAAATAAATAAGCATAAGACACCGAGTTCCTTTCCTTAAAAAATGTCAATTCAATAAAAGAGAACTGATAACTGTAATAATTACGATGTATCAAGTTTTTACTATGTGTCAAGCACTGTGACTAACCATTTTCATGCATTATCTCAAAAAACAAGACACAAACCAAAAAACCCCACCCACAAGGTAGATAAAATGATCTCCAAATTACACGTGGAAAAAATGTGACCTGCAGAGTTTAAAGTGTATAAAGTCATACAACTAGAAAAGCATGAACTCAAAAACAGCTATGACTACAAAGTCCTTGCTAACCGTAATACAAAACAATTGCAGAAGTACAAACAAAAAAGAAGCAACCTTTCCCAAATTTATCTTTTCTGCTCTATTCCCACTGCCAATATCCTATTTCGGAATTTCTGCAAAGCTGGTGCTGAGAGGGCTGCTTAAAAATCATCTAGGAAGATCATCTAAATTTATACTCCTAGGCCCAACCCTTGAGATTCTGAGTCACTGGGCATGGGGTGTTTCCCAGGCAGTTTTTTTTAAACCATACCCCTAATTCTTGTTCCGTCATTCATTTGCTTGCTCATTCAACAAAGATGTGAGTTCATATTATGTGTCAAGTTCCATAACTTCATCCCAAATACCTCCTCTACATCCGATCCAACTGCATTCCATTTTGCAAATATTCTAAAAGCCCTATTTACAACATTTAACTCCTCTTGTAAAGGATTTTTATTTCCTATCAAGTAAAAAATATTTTGAATCAAATTTCTGCTGTAAGTGCTCAATAAATGTTAGTTCCCCTTCACATCACATAATCTAGATGTGCATTATTACATGGTCCTCAATTCGAATGGAAGGGGGTGGTGCAATGTATGCTAACAGGGCTAAACACAAGAAGCAGCTACTCTCCTCCTTCTGCTGTGTATGCTTTCCCTTCTCCTGTATATATCCAAATCCTTAAAAGGAGAGCGCATACCCTACCTTCCCTGAAACTTCCTTGACTCTTCCTGACCACAATAACCTTTCTTACAACCTACAGAGCAGCTATTACTATAACAAAAGTAAATATCTTAACATTTGATAATGTTCAGTCTTTTATCATCCTAATTTTTTAAAATAATTTTTAGCTCTTATCTCATTAAGATTGTTGAGAGCAGACTGTATTATACATTTTCATTTTAATTCCAAGACTGTCTGACCGGCCGCCAAGTATACAGTTAGCCTTGATTTGGTAATACCACTTTTTCTATGTGTGCAAGTAATTCTTAAATTACTAACACTGCTTTCTCCCTTTAAAACATCATAAATGAATTCTCTCAAAAAAATATCTAAATTAAAAAGTGTCAAAGGCTCATCCTCTATGTAAGGAGACTATTATATAGAGTACAGGCTGTACCACATTTATTTGCTACAATACCTTGGGCAAATAGTTTAACTTCTTCTAAACCCTAAATTTTTCTTTAAAACAGAAATAATTCTCAGGTTGATGTGAAAAGTAAATAAGATAATAAAGCATTTAGCACTGGGTCTGACATGTAATTCTTAATAAATATCAGCTGTTAGTATTTCCTGATTAAACAAAATGTAGAGAGTAAATTTTTTTCAGAATTTCAATTTAAGCAAAGTGACAAGGAAATAAGCTAGGAATTCACATATCCACTTTATATATGTGTGTCTATATACATAAACACACATATATGTATATATACACATATATACATATATAGATATACGTATGTATGTATGTATCTCAAATCTGAAAGATTTCCGCAAGAATGGTTTCTCTATTTCATTAAATCAAATGCATAAGGCTAGGATTTATAATAATATTTTAAACAAGAAGAGAATTAACCTTACTAACAAAAACAAAGGAACGTGCATAGTTCTGATAAGGGGCTCAGGAATGCCCACAGTGTAATAGAAAGAACACAGGGCTTCAAAACAGAAAAGCTTAAGTCCAAACAGCAACTCTTACCACCTGCTAACTACATGGCACTAAAAAGGTAATTTAAATTTCTCTAATCCTGTTTGCTCACTTGTAAAATGGGGTAAAAATGACAGTCACAAAACTAAATAAGATAAATAAAAATCCTGACCAGCGGTCCCCCACTAGTGGAGCTTCCCATTCTGTGCTTAAAAATAAATTTCTGAACTGTGTTTTACAATTAGGCGGTAAAGTTCATTAGCTTACATATATATACACAACCCAAAGTCAATTATTTCAACACAAAATGTGCATGCAGGGAAAGAGACTGGTGGGAAAGGAAAGCAGAAAGATTTTAGGTAAGTCTAAGTAAGAAAGTGACTTTAATTCCCATCACCCAAATATGCCATCCCCCGACCCACCTCCCTTTCTGCAACCCTCACTCGGTGTTATATTAAACTAATGAATAACTGAACATAATATAAAAAATTAATGGTGTACTGTACCTTGGCTAATTAAATTTAAACTTAAAAAAAAAGATGCTAAAAAAAAGTGACTTCTTGACAGGAAGGAACCTGTTACACTTACTTCAAAGGGCATGCAAAACATGACCCCTAAAGGAATAAGAATTTCAGTGTTTTTTGGTAACAAGATACTATAAATGTTTCTGCCCTTGGAGATGGCTGGAGAAATAGTGTTACTATTAAATATTATGTTCAGAATTCACATAGGAAACATGAACTTCCCATTTGTTTTCCCCAACCCACTCAGCCCTTCCCCATTGGTTCTTAAAGAAGATCATCCTATCTATACTAAGTGCTAGAATGTGGCCACAGTATAAATTATATAAGCTCCCCATCCACTGACTCCAACAAAATATTTATGATAACATTTTAAAATTATGCTAGGAAGCCTAAGTCAATTACAGAAATTCCTGAATTCATTCTAAATCTGAAGATATCTAGATACCAATATATAGCTCTACAATAAGGCCATATTAACCTCTGCTATCATAATGGAAATAATTTGCCAAAGCTGTATTGATCAGGTAAAAAAGAAAGACATAAAGGGGAAGAGGAAATTTAACAATGCAAAGTTCTGTAATCAAGCTATAGCATAAAATGTATATAAGGAGTTCCTTTATCTGGCCTGAACACTGAAGAAATGAGTGAAATATGCAAAAAATAATTTAGGATCCTCTTAAAATTTGCAAGTGTAACAATGTTATAAAATAGCTTTTGAAAAAAAAGTTTCCCTCACCACTGGTAGCCGATTTGAGTTCCTTAATTTAGTTCTTAAGCAACCAGTTCTATCAATGAAAATCTCTACCCAAATTTTTTTTCTACGGTACTATTCCAATGCAAACCAAAAGTGTGTAGATATATCAATCAATATTAAAGAAACAGTTCTTTCTAAATTCTTTTCAAAAGGAGTTATTTTCTTTATGACCTGAGCTTAGGTGATTCCTTATCTTATGTTGAGATAAAGATCCTTGCTGGAGGATCTCTAACTTTGAGTCTGGGGATTAAGCCGCATGTTTCCTAACTCCTACAGCTTTTCTTATCGGAGAACACCAAGTTTCCTAGATGGCCACTTTTTTCAGTCATCTTTTTCCTAACTTATATAATGGAATGAGCAACCAGGTTCAGGTTATAGCTTTCCACTTATATTAAGTGGGTAATTGTAATTATAGACCAAACAGATGAATGCATTCTCTAAAGCACAAAGAAACACAAATTATAGGCGCACAATTTGCATCTGGGGATCACAGGACTCTGGAACATAAAACTCCCTATGAAGGCCTTCCTTAAATATGCTTATTGCAGGCCCAATCTCAATGAGCTATCTTCTATGTGCTAATAAAGCTGCAGGTGTGACTTTCCAGGAGTTGCATTAATAGGCAACACAAAAGACCAAAAAACTTTTGAAGACCAAAATAAATGGAGCTCTGACAGATGGTAAAAAAAGGTGAGAGGCAATGGGGAATCCTAATCAGTTCCATTTAAATCATGAGTGTCCAGGTACTACCTCACCTTTGTGAGGTAAAACTAATGCAATAAAGTAAAATGTAATAATGTAGTAATAACTGAAAATATTAAAACAAAAATAATCCTAAGTATAGATTGAACCCCTCCCACACCTCCTGGTTACTTCAGCATGTGTTTCAAATTCAGGGTTGCCAGAAGAAGGTCACTTAAGGACAGTTAACCTCAATGAAATACCTAGTATACTAACTCAAAAATAACCAGAACTGATTTCAAAAGAGGAAAAATAGAATGAGGAAAAAGTAACATCCTACTTGTTACCATGTTACTTATTAGGATTACAATTATCTACACTAATTTTATTAACAACCCAATAATTTCTAAAGCATAAAATATTAAGTATGTAGCAGTATTTTTCACTTTAACAAAATGCACTTGAAAATTTCTTCTCACTGGGACCAAATCTAATTTTACTGACCCTAAGCATGAAACTATTCACCAATTAGACTGAGAGAGAGGGAAAAAAATACTGGCTCAAGGAAATTAGACAGGATAAAAAAATAATAACTTTAATAAGCTGTCCATCAAAACAATACATTTAGAAGTTCTAAGGCCAAAGTAGGCTGGTGTTTCCCAAAGGAAAATGTTAATAAATCAGTTGTTTCCACAGGCATGGCTGGGATTTTAGAAACTGTCACAATGACAGAAGTTCTGAGCATGAAGATTAGAGCTGTTTTACAGAGAGCATAATGGAATGAGGAGCATACACAATCCTTTAGGCAACAAAAGTTTGCTGAATGATAAAAGGAAGTAAAATAGGCTGATACTCTACCTCTCATAACCCACCCCCCTATTGGATTATGTTGGGAATTAGAAATGTAAAAATATATAAGCACAGGACACACATACACACACACACACCTAACACTGTAACATAAAGAAGTCATTCCACATTAAAATATAGACAGTATTTTCTACGAAAATACAAAGTGTGCCCAACTCTAAAATGCCTATTGATACATTTTAACCCCAGTCTACATTTTAAAAGGCTACCCTACAGATCTGGTAACTCCTTGAAAAGCAACCACCTCTCTTTATAGCTCTGTACCTTCCTTCTCGATCTGAGATACCTTCACAGAATGAACACACACAAATTATTCTCCTGGGTGCTTCCCTTCCTCCTTCCCCGCGAAACACTAATACATATATTTTTAAGTTCACATAAATTGATAACTAGCACCAGTAATTCAATCTATTTGAAATATGCTTAATTTTTAAAGTTCTAATAAGATGTGTTCAGGTTGGAAACGAAAAACTACCTTATAAGGGTATAAAAGGCTGAAAGCAGGAAGCGGCTTTGACAAAACTAAGGAAGTTGCAGCGCGCTTGCTCACTGGGGGACTTTTTTGAGGCAAGAGAAGTAACACATGACATCTTTCTCCCTCAAATTAAAATGTGACTTGGTTCACCGGTAAAAGCGCAGTAGGAGATGGAAAAGACCCGGAGTCGGAAACGAAGAGGAGGTGGGTGGTCAAATAAAAGCCCCGACCAGGTTCCCATTTTCAGAGTCCGATTCTTCCCTTTCCCCACCCACACCCTGGACAGAGTGTTGTCACAGCAATCTTGCAAAACCTACAAGGAGCGCTTCTCTGTTCTCGCTCCTCTGCCAGGCTGTCTCAGCGCTCGATCCGCTCGGTCCCCAAATCCACGCGCAGGAAGGGACGTGGAGGAAAAGGAGAACCGGGTGCGCCGGGTCGGCGACCACCGCGACCGCACCGCGGGCCCCGGTGGGGCGACCGGCCTCACGTCTCCTTGGGCGGCGCTGCCCACCGCGATGGGGGAAGGGCCGGGAGGGGTTGCGCGGAGCAAGCCGCTCCCAGGGGGTTTCTCGGCCCCGCGCCTCCGCCCCGGTCCCAGCGGGTGAAGCGAGGCAACAAGGGAGGCCCTGGCTCCGGGCCCCACCCCTGGCAACACAGCGCGGCTAAGACTGACACGGCCGGCTGCAACACCTTGCCGCAGCACACATCTCCCGACCTCCACCCTCCCCCGCCATTTTCCCACCTCCGCCTCAGTTTCCCCACCCCCCCGCCTCAGTTTCCCCACCCCCCCCCCGCCCGTCAGCCCCCTTACCCCGTGCCACAGTCCACCACACAGGCCGGCAGCCGTCCCGCCATCTTCCTCCTCGCCTGCTACTGCCGCTGCCGCCGTCTGCTCCGTGCTGATTGGGGCCAGGGATTAACGGCGGGAGATCGGAGCTATCTGACCATCCACAGCCGGGCCGCCCTCTCCGTCCGGGGGGGAGCCGGGAAGCCGAAGCAGTAGCGAGAAAGCAGCAGGCTCGGTCAGCGGCTACCACTTCCGCAACCCAGGCGGGCAGGCAGTCCCCGCCCTGCCCCGCCGCGGCCTCCTCCCCCTCTCTCTCCCCTCCTCCTCCTCCCTCCTGCCCCCACCCTACAACTTCTTCCCCCCACGCCGCCTTGCCCCGGGAAGCCAAGATGGCCGCCGGTGCCGCCGCCCCGGCCAGGCCAGGCCCAGGCCGCGAGTGCTCCCCCTTCCGGCTCCGAGCGGGAGGGGCGAGAGAGCATGCGCAATGACGTGCTGCCGCCGGCCGCCGCGCGCGTCCTGACGTTAAGGAAGTCCACTTCGGGTTTTCCCAGAGGGTAGGGGCGGGGAAATCGGCCTGAGCCTCCGGTTCTCCGGAAGCTGGTAGGGCTTTTTAGTTTCAATTACTTCTGTGCTAGGTTAAGAGAGGAATAGAACTGCCTCCCGCAGCCGTGAATATCTTCTCCAGTGCCTCGGGGAAAACTGGCCTAATAGAAAACGTTCTCAGCGGCACACAACACTCTTGTAACTTGGAGAGTCTGCTTTTCTGGGTGGAAAAGAGCGATATCAGACCGAGGGTGAGCAGTCGGGAGGAATGGGCGAACAAAGGCTTACACCGTAGTTCTGCCTTCGTGCGGAGTTTTTAGTCATTTACACCTGTGCATTGTTAAAACATTGCACATAACAAATGTTAAAACATTGTCTAGATTGTAGGCCCCCTGGGGCAGGCCTGTACCCACGAGGAAAACAAACCTCCTGGGGGTACGTTCTGCATAATGTACTCTACACAAATAGGCCGTTATTCAAGGCTTTCGGATGATGACAGAGAGTCCGTCTGCGGTAGTTTAAGATCTGTTTTACCAGCAGGATTATACCAAGAATTAAGGACCAAAAAAAATTAATTAGGAAAAAAAGGGTAAAACTGGAGAGCCTAGAACAATGGTTTTCAAACTTAAATGTGCATCGGAATTACCTGGAAGCTTGTTAAAACAGATTGCTGGGCCACATCCCCAGTGTTTTCTGTTTAGGTGGTCCGGAGAAGGGCCTGGTAATTTGCATTTCCAACAAGTTCTCAGGAGTTGGTGTGAGACCCCCACCTAGGGAACCTAGAAGTTTAACAGCTTTCCCCCGGGCTAATCTGATAAATCATCAATTTGCTTATATGGCTGAAATAAAAAATATTTTCCCTAAGAAAGGATGTCTTTTTCACAACAGAAGATAACTGTAAGTTGTTAGACTGGGCTGCGGTATGGAAAGTGGGTTTTTCATTCATTTGACATAAGTATTGCTCACCTACTCAGTTATGGCAGGGACCGTACTGCCCCGGAATAGTCACTGGGCACAAAATAGATAAGGTCCTTGCTCTCAAGAGTTCTCAGTTTAGTGGAAAAACATAAATTGTGTTAAAAGCAGTCGCAGAGAGCAGGGGGCTATGAGAAATGGGGAATAAGGGTGGGAGAAGTTGGAAAGGGTGAGGAGGAAGGGTGTCACTTTCTCTAACAAAGTGACATTTTAAAGGTGAAGTGGGATAGAGGAAAGGGTGAGGAGGAAGGGGAGCCCTCCAGAACAGGGAACAGCAAGAGTCAAGGACCTGAGGTGGGAAAGAGCTTGGCTTCTTTCACAAATTCAAAGAAGACCCAAATGGTCAAAGTGACGTGAGCCGGGGAAGATGCAGTAGGAGATGGAGCCAGGGAGATAAGGAAGAATCAAACTGCAAGGATCTGTATACTTCTCCACGAATCTTAAAAGTTTAGCCTAAAAGCAGCCTGGAAGCCATCAAAGATTTAAGCAAGGAAATGCGACTGCTTTGTAGGGAATGGACCCCACAAAGTAAAGAGTAAAGTGAATGGTCTTATAATACATCGTGTGCTATAAATCAGGGATAGAATTATGAGAGCAGTAACATACAGATGGGATCAAATATGTGCAGAAGAGACAACTTAGGGGAATCACCATTACCAACTAGAGCCCAGCACATCCACAGCTACTCACAGAAAATAGATAAATAATCCTCCAGGGAGGCTTTTCTCAGTGACTGTCTAACAAGAAGTCATGCAGAAGTGGTTCTCTGTTCTGATGCATAGTTGTTTTTTTCCCTACATTTTAGAAGATGCTAAATGGGGATTCTTTGCTGCCTTTTACAACATCAGATATTTAAGGTCATTTGGGAGAAAAGATGCCTGAAGATCAGCTGTGACAGAAAAGGGACATACGGGTTGGTTCGGGTAAATAGTTGTTTCCAGCATTCCCGGTAGTAAGTCAGGAGTGAAAGGATCTTACCAAAGGGGTCCCAAGAACAGAGGTTAGGAACTTGAACAGGTCGCTCAGGGAAACACACACTGGTGGAACCTCAAGATGGCTGCTCACACACAGGCCTTGTGTGGGTTGTCACAGAAGTAGTTACATCAAGGGTCAAGAACTGGAATGCTCCCAGGGTCCAAGCAAGTGCAATTATGACTGAAGGGGACCCTGAGGAGTTTTGGCAATATGGAGAGTCCACATCCCCAGCAAAGGCTGTTTGCCTTTGCCAAAACTGTTGCTATGCAGAGATGTAGACCCAGTGTTGCCAGAGCTTCCCTTTGTTCCAGAAAAATTGAAAATCTGTATTTTTATCTGTTGGTTACTAATTCTCTGCAGGCTATATCTGACCTGCGGGCTACCAGTTTTCAGCTTTTGATTTGGAAAGCTGTTTAACATTTACATGTATATTGCATTCAAATATGCAGCTCAGGTCAGTGCTACATACTATATTTCATTGGCATGAGGAAAACTTATAGGATAGTCTCTTTGATGTAGTCAAGTCTGCCCTTTGTATAAAGGATGTGACTGTTAGAAACCTTTGGAAGCTTCTAACACTCAGAAAAATCATTTGTGCTTGTTTCTCATAATTTGTCTACCCAAACACTTTGCTTGCTTAAGACCCCTCCTACTTCCTACTGCCAAAATTGGTGAACCTCTGTAGTGCTGCTGTGGTTCAGCCTTCCTCAGGAGCACGCAGCCTTCAGATGCACATCTAGCCAGAGCTTGTCTGACCACCCTGTTTGCATACGTACCCTTCCTCTTCCAAATACAGAGAAGCAGAGGATGTCAGAGCTAGAAGAGCTCACAAAGATGATCTTGTTAGACATGAAAAGGAAAGCAGTGGTGGATGAGTGGGGTTTGCTTGACTGCCCCATATCCATTCTTCCCTAATAGCACCCCAATTTCCTTTTAGTTCAGATCAACTAGGTGCTTGTCACTTTCTAAGCCTGGTCCCCAACATTTCAAGCATTTGTGAGTCTTGTAATATCCTCCCAAGAAAGCCCCTTTTGCTTAAGTTGACTACCAACTGCTTTCATTACTTACATCAAATTTAAGAATACTAAGTGATATAGAAGCCCAGAGAATGTGAGTGACATTCCCAGTATCTTAGAGAAACTAGGGAACAGGACCCAGACCAAAGCCCAACTCTTTTCAGGGCTTTTTAGTTGTAATGCCACAGCATTGTTTAATTTGTGCTAGTTACCAGTTACTGTGAGATTTCCTAGGTTATTTGTGCTTTAAGGCCAATTTAGCAAATGTCTCTGGATTTTAAATGTCCAAGAAATTCATATATCCCTCAATCTCCATTATTTTAAAATGGGAAATGTTATTATTATTTTTAAATCAACATAATTTCTATAGGAATGACTATTTGCAAATTAGCAGACCAATCAGTTCCACAGAGAGTATTGATTAAGGGCAGATAGATAAATGGTCAAGCTGTCCATGCAGTCTAGTGGTTAGAGGGAGTGGCTGTGAACCTTGGCTTCTCCCTACTCCAGTTGTGCGATCTTAGTCAACTAACTTAGTGTGTAGAGACAGCACTGACCTTAGAATCAAGAGACTTGAGGGTGGGGGAGCCTGGGTAGCTCAGTTGGTTAAGAGTCAGACGACTCTTGGTTTTGGCTCAGGTCATGATCTCAGGGTCATGAGATCAAGCCTTTGTCCAGCTCAACGCTCAACACGGAGTCTGCTTGAGATTCTCTCTCCCTCTCCCTCTGACCCTCCTGCTCATGCGCTCGCTCGCTCTCTCAAATAAATAAATAAATAAACTCTTTAAAAAAGAGTGTTGAGTGTGAATTCTTTAAATTAATCTATTGTCATCTGTTTTGCAGAAATAGCTAACCTATGGAGTTGTTGTAAAGCTTGAGTTTTAAGGAAGCATAAGTTATAGAATGATCTTATGGACAGATCGAGGACTGTGGTTTAATTATAAAGTAATGACTCTTTTACTTAATACCTAAACATACAGACTTAAACATTCAGAAGTGTGTCCTCCTCAGAAGTTATCTTGGGGCCTATGTGTTTACCCTTTTCATACTACCATTGTGCAGAATACTTTTAGGAGGTCTCTTACAGACTTGCCTTCAGAGCCCATGGCACATTCTCTTAAATGTCTCTGTTGGTGGCAAATCTTGGCCTTTTGTGGGTAGATTTGATTTTTGGAATTGGTCTAAAGTCATTTTTTTCAGAGCCCAAGTCCAGTGAATAAAATGGCTGATTAACAAGAGCTATGTTTTTTGATCAACAGCTTTGTGTGACTATAAAGTAATAAAACTGGTTTTCATAAGTGACTTTTCAGCTGCTGCTGCCCGTGACTTCTAAAAAGAAGTTCTGGAATGATTTTACTCAATGGCCACATCCCTGGGATAAAAAAATGTTATACTCATTATATGCTTAATTTCAATTGAAAATATATTTCGTATAGTAATAATATCTGTACGGTGTTTGAAATGAGGTGAGATGCTGTGGGATCTATCACTGTCTAGTTCCCCTCACTGCTATAAAAAATGAATATTTAACATGTAAATCAATATGAAAGAAAATACAGGTTAGACTCCCAACTGCCACCCACCCACACACATCATATTACATATAAACACAAGTTCCAGATGGACTACAAATCTTCAGTATAGAGTAAAATCCATATTCCTCATTGTAGTCTGCTAAGCCTGTCGTATTCTGGTGCCTGCCTCCCTTTCCAACTTCTCCTGTCCCTCATGAGTTAGCCACATCAGCCTTCTTGCTCTTCTTCACACACACCGAGGCCATTTCTACCTGCATCTTTTCCTTGGACTTCTGCCCTAATCATTAGTTATTGCAGAATCCATTTAAATCTTACTTACTCAGGACAGTCTTTCCTGACCACCCATTCTGAAGGAGACTGTCTCACTCCCCCATGTCACCATGTTTTAATTTGCTAGTGAAATGCCTTACTTATATATTGATTTATTTGCTTATTATCTATCTCTCCCAACTAGAAAACATGCCCTCTAAAATTTGAAAAGGAACTGGCTCATAATAAGTGCACAATAAATATCAATTGAATGAATGAGTTGAATAACAAAACTAAGACTTTAAATATATTGGAAGAAAATTTAGGAAAATACTTGTATAATCTCAAAGTGGGGGAGACTTTCTTAATTAGAGACCCATAGCCATTAATGGAAAGATTTGGGGGGCATCTGGGTGGCTCAGTCATTAAGCGTCTGCCTTTGGCTCAAGTCATGATCCCAGGGTCCTGGGATCGAGCCCCGCATCGGGCTCCCTGCTCAGCGGGAAGCCTGCTTCTCCCTCTCCCACTCCCCCTGCTTGTGTTCCCTCTCTCGCTGTCTCTCTCTCTGTCAAATAAATAAATAAAATCTTAAAAAAAAATGTCTGGTGATTAACATAATAATAAAAAATGAAAAATAAATAAATAAGAAAGATTTGGTTACATAAACAGTTGGATTGTCATTGACTAAGGTTTTTTTAGAAATTATAGATTAAAAAAATATTTATATTAAATATAATAAAAGTTAATATTCTAAGAGTTAAAAAGAATTTTAAAAAGTGCAAATAATCCAACAGAAACATTGGCAAAGACCATTAACACAAACTCCCTACAGAGGAGAAGGATAATTAAAATGGGCAACTGACACAGAAAAAGAGGCTTTTCATTGCTGGTAGTAAGGGAAATACAAATTAAACAATGATACCCTTTTTAACCCATCATTCACAACATTTAAAATGAGATAAAAGGGGCACCTGGGTGGCTCACTCAGTTAGGCGGGTGCCTTCGGCTCAGGTCATGATCTCAGGGTCCTGGGATGAACCCTGAACCCGGGCTCCCTGCTCAGCGGGAAGTCTGCTTCTCCCTCTCCTTTTGCCCCTTCCCTCCCACTTGTGTGCATGTGCAAGTGCTCTCTGTCTCTGTCTCTCTCTCATATAAATAAATAAAACCTTTTAAAAAATAAAATGAGAAAAAATATCCAGTGCTGATAAGTGTATAGAAATGTACATGCACTGTACACTGTTTTCTGAGAATGTGAATTGCCCTACTTCCTACAAAGTTAGCTATCGATATCAGTTCATTTATTTCTATGCATTAGTATATATTAGTCTTAGGAATCCCATTTTGGTGAACCCTAAAAAAATAAAAGTACTGTAACAGGAGAGAGAGAAGATTATGATCATGAAGAATTATTTTAGGGGTGCCTGGGTGGTTCAGTCGTTAAGCGACTGCCTTTGGCTCAGGTCATGATCCCAGGGTCCTGGGCTCAAGCCCCACATCGGGCTCCCTGCTCCGCAGGAAGCCTGCTTCCCCCTCTCCCACTCCCTCTGCTTGTGTTCCCTCTCTCGCTGTGTCTCTGTCAAATAAATAAATAAAATCTAAAAAAAAAGAATTATTTTAATATTTGGAGATTTAGAAATACATTCTTCAAGTGCCTCTCTGACCAGATAAATCTCAGGTTTCTTTTAACATAGAAGAAGGGGAGCTTGGGTCTTAAGAGGCATTCACAGTCTCTTTCATATATCAGTAATAACCTGCAGGGAAATGTAGCAGAGATTGATATTTTTGTTTTCTCCTTAATAACAATACCTGGATTTTACTCGGGTGCCTGTGTGCCCGCCAAAAGGCGACATTTCTCGATCTCATTTGCAGCTGGTTGTGGCAGTGCAATCAAGTTATGGCCAGTGAGATATAAGTAGAAGTAGTTGAGTGGAGTTTCTAGAAAATAACTTAAAAGAAAGGTTTACTCAGAATACCAAATTTTTTCCCTTCACTTTTCTTCTGCCTACAACATGGATAAAGTACATGGAGCTCTTCAGCCGCTATGGATGATTAACTGACCTTGAGACTAGAAGCCATGTCCTAAGGAAAATGCAGCAGAAAAAAATGGAAGGAGCCCAGGTCCCATATTGCCCTGAAGTGCCATATTAGCCCTTGACCACCCACCTTCAGACTTATTTTACGTAAGAGAAAAATAAACCCTTAGTGGTTAGGCCACCATAATCTGGCATTTCTTTTATATGCAGCTGAATCTAATCCTGATTGATAATGCCATGATACAATGCTAAATACAAAAAGCAAGTTGTTACTGAGCAACTGGTATGGCTTAATTTCAGAAGGATATAAACTCAAATGCTTACAGGTGATTAGTGGGTGAGCAATAGGGAATGGAGAGGACCACGTTAAATTGGAAAGCCCATGCAGCATCACTAATACCATTGCCATGTAGGCATGTGGAGCCAGATCTTCCAGTTTTTCATATTAAATTTTCCCCAATATTTTGCAAACAAAACATTTTCTTTGCTCTATCTAGACTGTAGGCCACCAGTTTGTGACCTTTGATCTGTAGTGTGATCTAATATTTGGAAAAATACAAAAAGGAGGGGAATAAGAGAAGGAGAAAGGAAGGAAAGCCCTATTGATGCAAAATGAACAAACCTTTAAGAATCTCTAAAAGTAAGAAGGAGAGTTTAATATGAGCCCAAGTTAGGACAGCTGCCCGGGGAACACGCTGTTCACAAGGAAGAAAGTGCTCCGGAGAATGAACAGTTTTTAACACAGTTAAATACTTTTTTTTTTAAGATTTTATTTATTCATTTGACAGAACATGAGAGCACAAGCAGGAGGAGTAGCAGAGAAAAGGAGAAGCAGGCTCCCCACCCTGCAGGGAGCCCGATCTGGGGCTCAATCCCAGGACCCTGGGATCATGACCTGAGCTGAAGGCAGATGCTTAACCATCTGAGACACCCAGGCGCCCCCAGAATTAAATACGTTTTACATCTTGTCAAAGCTCAACAGATGATAGATTCACATACAGGGAGGAATCATGAATTTTGTTGTAAAGGAATGCAGGCAGTGGGAGCACTGATGGACATCTCAAGGATAAGAGGGTTTTCCATTGGGCTACTCATTCACAAAGCAGATGTACAATCCATGCATGGCGGGCCATAAATCAGGCTTTGGGTTTGAACGAAGTTTATATACAGTCATGTTGACTTAGAATGAAAGCTAAAATGGCCTCCCTGATATACAGGCCTTTAGAGAGTTTTTCTCTCATTACTGTATATGTACGTTAGTCCCCCCTTTCCGTCTTGCTTTCCATGGTTTCAGGTACCCAGGGACAGCCATGGTCTGCAAGCAGATGAAGCACCTGAGGTAGCTTCAAAGGTCAATCGTAGCCTAACACTACATCAAAACACCTGTGTCATTCCCCTACTTACCTCATTATGTAAGCATTTTATAACCTCACAGCATCACAACAAGGGCAATGAGATATCTTGAGAGAGGGGGGCGTCTGGGTGGCTCAGTCGTTGGGTGTCTGCCTTCAGCTCAGATCACGATCCCGGGGTCCTGGGGTCAAGCCCCACATCAGGCTCCCTGCTCAGCGGGAGGCCTGCTTCTCCCTCTCCCACTCCCCCTGCTTGTGTTCCCTTTCTTGCTGTCTCTCTCTGTCAAAAAATAAATAAAAAATCTTAAAAAAAAAGATATCTTGAGAAAAAGAGAGACCACAATCATATAACTTTTATTAGAGTATGTTGTTATAATTGTTCTATTTTATTGTTAGTTATTGTAAACCTCTGACTGTGCCTAATTTATAAATTAAACCTGATCGTAGGCATGTACATACAGGACAAACATATATAGGGATCAGTACTATCCACGGTTTCAGGAATCCACTGGGAGTCTTGGAACTTATCACCCAAGGATCGAGGGGGACCACTGTACATACTTATATGTGGTATAAACATAGAGACGTTATGGAAGGTTGCATAGAAAACAATGGAAACCTAAAAAGGGATGAGATTGAAGGGGGAGGTTATTAACTTTTTCCTTTAACTCTGTATTTTCTGTCTTGTTACAATGAATACACATTAATTTTGTAATTTAAAAAGGTCTAATAAGATAAGAGGAAAATCGCTGAAGTTAGCCAGACTGAAACTCCAATGCAAATGTCACAACATAATCACAGAAAGCTTTTAGGATAACCCAATCAGAGGAAGTTCCATTTGTCTTAGGAGCAAGTCATTAATTTAAGTATTAATACCTAGAACTAAAAAATACAGATTTGAGAGGGAAAGCATACACACGTTGTAGGTTACAGTGACTTTTGTTAGGTGTAGATGAACTGGAGGTCACATATGTATGCTTGCCAATTAGAGAAGAAAATGTTCCAGGAAATGGTACCTTGATTATTTTTTCAATGAAAGATAAAAACAAGTACGTTCTTAGTTCTCTAAAATTACAATGTGGCCAATGTGTACATTGCATTTAGCTTAACATATTATGCTATTTTATTAAAACTGGTTCTAGTTTTTGAGCAACTCAGATTTTTAAATATTTATTGCTTTTTTTTTTCTGCTTGCCTCTCAGTCATTGCAATGCTCTTGAAAACATATTTGGGTGAAAAATGTCTGGGCTTCTTATTCCAATCTAAAACCGCATTTGGTTCCAGTTTAAGGAGAAGAAACTAAATTGTGAATACATTTTTTCAGACACATTTATTTTCATCCCTTGGTAAATTTGACAACCTGTGACAGTTCTCACATTTCTGGAACAAGTCCACTAATTATAGAAGAACCTAATAGCGACAACCTGAAAAATAATAAATTACTTAACTGTTTGGGGTTTATCCAAAATGAAGTTATCAAACTTTCTCCTTGTGCTTTCTCCCCCTAACCCCAACCCTCCTTGACATACACCATGTACCACTGCAGCATTTATGCCTAGGGAATTATGATCCTTAAATAGTAGTCAATTGCTCTAACACTGAGTTGGTGTTTCTCTCATAGAATAATAATTTTACATGACAGCCTTGGTATACCTCCCCAGTTTAGCACATGAGGAAACTGGAGCACAGAATTAAGTGACTTATTTAAGATCTCACAACAAACTAGTAGAGTGTACCTCTACTTAAATATATCTTTAGAGATTCATAAAGGATAAAAGCTATATAGAAAAATCTAAACAATCGGGGCGACTGGGTGGCTCAGTTGGTTAAGTGTCTGCCTTCGGCTCGGGTTCTGATCCCAGGGTCCTGAGATCGAGCCCCCATGTCTGGCTCTCTGCTCAGCAGGGAGCCTGCTCCTCCCTCTCCCCCTGCTTTCTCTCTCTCTGTCAAATAAATAAATAAAATCTTAAAAAAAAAAGAAAGAAAATCCAAACAATTCTTGTGAAATATAACAAATTCAATAATGCTATAAAATCTTGGCATAATTTCCAGTGGGTCAAGACACTTAGTAAATAAGAGAAGCCAAACTCAAGTCAGCTCAAAAATAAAAAGGAATTTTTTCTTTAGAATGAGTGGATTTCAAATAAGTGTAAATTCTGAGAGGCATATGGGTTCAGGCATCTCTGGATGCGAAGCTCAAAAATATCAGAATCTGCCTCTCCTTCATTTTGGCTTTGCCTGCCACTGTGTTGGCTTCATTCTCAGGCAACTTTACTCACACAGTGGCAAAAATGGCCTATGTTCTAACAGTTTATCAACAGCAGGACAGAGAGTACATCTTTCTCAATGGCCCCAACAAAGAAATGGGGAGTAACCCTCATTGGCTGGCTTGGACTGGGTGTCCTTCCTGGCCCCTTCCTGGTGACTAGTTGGCTAAGCCTGGGTCACATACTTTACCTCTTCCCTACCAACCCCACCAAAAAGAAGCACGTGGATAGGAAGTGGAGGAGGGGTAGTTACACAGGGGAAAAAGTGTTTATTACCCAAAGAGAAGTAATAAATACAAGGCAAGCAAAAACAAAGTCTATTAAATTTGTAACTGAATTTAATTGTAAACTGATGTGATTAAGTGCTAATGTCTTGCTTAGTCATTGGGGGCTCATAGTATTTTCATTAAAAAAAAAAAAAAAAATACTACCAGCCCTCTAGAAGAGGGTACTGAAAGACCAGAAAAAAAAAAAGTAAATACACTGAAAAATATTGATTTTGCAAAAAAAAAAAAAGTATGGCATGTATATGTGTATATTGTCAGTCTACAAATGAACACAAAGGCAAATGAAAAATCAAGATGGCGGACATGTGCCAAACATTATATTAATTTAAATGTTTAATTATAGGGCGCCTGGGTGGCTCAGTCGGTTAAGTGGCTGCCTTCGGCTCAGGTCATGATCCCAGGGGCCTGGGATTGAGCCCCACGTCCGGCTCCCTGCTCGGCGGAGAGCCTGCTTCTCCCTCTCCCTCTGCCTGCCACTCTGCCTGCTTGTGCTGTCTATCTGTCGAATAAATAAATAAAATCTTTAAAAAAAATAAATAAAATAAATAAATGCTTAATTATTCCCTCAATCCTGCACTGGGAAAGCAATCATTATGTTTTTGCAGTAGCATTTGTTTATTTTGGTTTCCATTTCATCTCTAATGCTGATGAGCTTGTGCTAACTTCACTTAATCGTATTTCAGTGGAAGGCATATAATTATTCAGTTAATAAAGAGTAATGGCCTCATACATAGTTAATTTTTATCACAGTGTAACCAGAACTCTGCTCATTCATTTATCCATTCGTTCATTTACTTATGGGCCAGTTACGAACCAGGAACAGGGCTGGACATAAGATTAAAGAGATGAGTAATTCGCAGCCTCACCCCTTGAAGAAGTCAAAGTGCAGGTAGGGAAACAGACAAATAAACGTTAAAGGACACCGTGAAAAGGGATTTGTACAGGACTTTAGAAGCAGAGGAGGACCCATAACTCACAGAGAGACCAGGCAATGCTTCAAAAAAGAAGGTGTTGGGCATTCTTTCCAGGGTAAAGCAGGTGACAGGCAATTCTGGAGAGAATGACATGTGCAGTGACACAAAAGCTTAAAGGAACTGTGGGAGTTTAAGAAACGGGATAGAATTGCGGCTTGTGGTATAAGCTGTATACAGGGTCAGAGTCAATGTGAATGATTTCGTGTGCTAAGTTTGGACTTGATCTTGTAGTTCCAAAACCCTGGTTCCCAAACTAGGACCCAGCTGACAGCCAAGAGCCATCTGGAGAGCTTGTTAAAGAGATAGATTGCCCAGGCACCACTTCTGGAAATTTGGGTTAAGGAAGAATCTGTGTTTTAAGCAAGTTCCCTGTGTGATTCTGGAATAAGCGCAAGTTTCAGAACTACTGTATGTAGACAACGGGGATCCTCCAGAGGGTACTGGGAAAGAGAACAACATGTTTTGGAAAGATAGTCCCTTGCCAGTGGAAAGTTGCAGTACAGCAGGTCAAAACAGGAGATGGAGACACCTGATAGGAGACCGTTGTGATAGAACAAATCAAGAAATGGCTAGCACCCACACTACAGCCGAGGCCGTGGGGTGCAAAGGAGGTACACACTCAGAGATATTTCTGAGAAATGTAATGCACAGGACTAAACAATCTGTTTGATGTGGGAAGTGGTGTGTGTGGGCGGATGGGGGTGGAATCTAATTTATGAGGGGTGCCCTTGAGAACTGGAAGTCAGTGGCAAGCAGGAGGCGTGACTGTGTGTACAGCAGGGTGATGTTAGCTCAAGGTGGGAGACCAGGCTGGAGCTTGCCACAGGCAGGAAGCCAAGGCTTGGGACTGGGCTGTCCAAGATCCAGAGCCTCGGATCTGAGTTTGAAAACTTGCTAACGATCTTCACTGAGGGATACCTCCTTTCTTTATGCTACGTGGGATCCCTGCCAGTAGTCATTTCTCACAGCCCCTCTAGTAGCTACTTAGGCTTTCTCTCTCACTTATAAACTGAAGCCAGGGATTATGTGACTATATGTTCTCAGAGCCTACCTTAGTGTCCACTTGATGCTTATGTTTCTAGGTGAATGAATTTTATTAATTACCTAGGTAATTACAGCTACAGCAGCTTCATTTTATCTGTATAGTCTTAGGGCCTCGTGTGTGTGTGTGTGTGTGTGTGTGTTTATATAAATTTAAGTTTCTATAATTTTACATGCTTCCTTTATTACTTTCCAAAATGCACATTTTTATGATGAATAAGAGTATGCCAGATACAGGGCTTTCTTCCAAACATTAATTATTGCAAGATGCATGTGTAATTAGTGAACCAGGCATCTGCCACAGATATTTAAATTCTACCAAAAAGAGCTTGATTAATAAAAAAAATTACTTTTTGAAACTTTTAAGCTAATTAATTAAAGACGGAGTAATTTTCAATTCAACTTAAGTGCGTATGGATCTACAGAGATTATTTTGAAGTAGATCACTTTAAGGTATCAGTCTTTTTCTCTTACAGTGCTACATGGAATAAATAAGAGAGGCTCAAACCCCAAGGAGTCACTGCCATGCAAAATAAATAATAGGACAGAAAATGTAAGGCTAACTTGAAAGTATATGCTTTCATTCTGTTCATTGATTAGATCATTCCTTTTTTGTTTATTCCCTATTATTTTTGCCTTCCTTATTGCAGATAAGTGCCCGCTGAGTACTAAACAGGAACATCTTTTTTTTTTAAAGATTTTATCTATCTTTTGACAGAGAGAGAGAGAGAGCGAGAGAGGGAACAGAAGCAGGGGGAGTAGGAGAGGAAGAAGCAGGCTTCCTGCTGAGCAGGGAGCCGGACGTGGGGCTCGACCCCAGGACCCCGGTATCATGACTTGAGCCGAAGGCAGATGCTTAATGACTGAGCCACCCAGGCGCCCCTAGACAGGAACGTCTTACTTACAGAGTTTCAAATAGACAGAAAACTCAAATAGTTACTTTTCTTTATAATCTCCTCTCATGAGAAGAAGCAATGACAAGTAAGCAAGTTAATATCAGCAATTTCAAAGTGCAATTTCCAAGCAGATGTGGGAATTAACTTCAGATAACCAAAAAATGTAAAATAGCAAAAATATCAGCAAAAATTAAGAAAAGTATTTTTGGGGGGGGCCTGGATGGCATCTGCCTTCAGCTCAGGTCATGATCTCCAGGTCCTGGGATCAAGCCCCACGTTGGGTACCCAGCTGGCCGGAGAGTCTGCTTCTCCCTCTCTCTCTGTTTCTTCCCATGGCTTGTGCTCTCTGTCTCTCTCTCTCTCTCTCAAATGAATAAATAAAATCTTAAAAAAAAGAAAAGAAAAGTATTTTTTGGATTCTAATGCCTACATTTCAAACTGGGTATTTGTACTAAATTTTTACATACTGAATTGTACCTCTCCAAGCCTATTAACCCTTTGTTATTTCCCAGTGTGTATAAATGTACTTGATATAGCCTCATTATTGTGAAAATCTGTAACTTCCTGTTTCCCCTGATCTCCAGGAGATTGTTTTATGCTTCTCAACTTAGCATTTTCGATATGCGTGTGCTAGTTCCTTGCTCTTCTCTTGTTCTAGCTATATTGAAGGAAGTTGGTTCCTGCCAGCTCCATTTGCTCGGCTCACTTGCCTACGCCACAAAGAAATTAGGACAATGAAAGATAAAAAGACAAAGTAGGAGCACTGGCAGAAGAAGAGGAGAAACCAAGGTATTTCTCCTCCTCTCTGAATCAGGGAGCTTCTCCCACAGTGGCTGCTTCTCTATGATTCCCATTCCAGGTCCAGCCAGCATCAATGGCTCCAGGACTCTGTTGACCCTAGGGAGGGAGAGGAGAGGCTTCCTGCTATGGCTACTCGCTGGGGTGCCCATCCTACCCCAATTTGGTTTTCCAATCCTTCCAACACCTTTGAACCTAGTTCTTGGTGTTAAATTCCCCCAACTGAACTACCTCACTTGGGCTCTGATTTCTGGTTGGATCCCATCTCATACCCTGAGGTCACAATACCTGGAAAGTGGTTAGGCAAAGAACAAAATAATTATCATCACAGAAGAATTTATGTAGGTACTGCAAGGCTCACATCCCAAAATGTCCAGCAGAGATATAAAATAACTAATGAATGTGTTGTTGAAAATATATAACACAATGGAAACAGTTCTTTAATTTTCTTAAAGCCACTTTCACTTAGTTCTTATCTTCATTCATTAGTAATCTCCCATCAATAGGGAAACCGTGGGGAATGGAGCAGAGTGAACAAAGAATCATGCCCACGCTGAGCCTGAAATAGTTCCAAATAGAGTTGCTTGCACAAAAGAAAGAAAGATGTAATCAGCACCCAGGGTAGGAATCAAGATGCATTTACACCGTTACTGTTAAATAACAATGAAGACCTTGCTAAAGTCCCCTGCAGCTCTTCCCAGACACTCTTTCCCTGCATTAATTTGAACTTCCCATGACACAAAGGCAGTCAAGCTTCATTGGATAGGAGAGTCTAAGACAGTTGTCAGCGACCTAAAGGGCCTGGGGGTGAGCCATCCTTTGAGATAGGTTTTGAAATCAGATTTTGTGCTCCATGCAAGGTTGAGGCAGTGGTTTCATGATCTTGAGCAGGATTTGGTTCATCAGGTCTAGCTCCCAAGCAAATCTGTTTCTGGTTTTGTTGAGATGAAGCCAAACTAGAAGCCCCATAAGGGACTAGTTTTATTCTCCAAGGAGTGATGGGCCATGTGTTAGTTTCCTGGGACTGCTGTAGCAAAGTACACAAACCAGGGGGAGGGGGACATGTACTTAAACAACAGAAATTTCCTGTCTCACAGCTCTGGAGGCTGGAAGTCCAAGACCAAGCTGTGGACAGGGTGGCTCCCTTCTGAGGGCTGTGGGGAAGAATGTGTTCCAGGTCTCTCTCCTCACTTCTGGTGGTTTGCTGGCGATCTTCCATGTTCCTTGGCTTTCAGAAGCATCATCCTGATCTCTTCCTAGCATTCTCCTTGCATGTGTGTGTCTGTCTCTACCCCAATTTCTCTCTTGTCAGGACAGCAGTCATTTTGGATTAGTGCTTACCCTGATGATCTCATTTTAACTCGATCACCTCTGCACAGACCCTACCTATAAATAAAAAAAGTCACATTCTGAGGTACTAGGGGTTAAGACTTCAGCAAATCTTGTTGAGAGGAACACAGCTCAACCTCTAACTGGTCATTTACACAGATTAGCTCATTGTCTCTTGCTGAAACTTTCTTCCCACACCCACCTACCCATTTCTTTCCACCACAGCCTTCTGGTAGAATTTAGGTCCGGAGCCCATTTGGTAAACTCATTCACATTGAAGTATAATTCAGTAGAATTGTCTTTGTCTATTTATAAAGTGTAACAGTCCAAAAGGATATGAAGCAGCAATAAGAGAGCAATAAAGTTTAATATGCTGTCCCTTCTGGAAATACGTACCTTTTACCAAATCACAAGGATATACCCAGCTTCACTGTAATGTGAACGGTAGCAACGCTTGGGGTTATAAGTAAAAACTTGCTAAGCAGCCCTTGGTTTTCATTGTAATTAGTATAAGAACAGCATTTTCTATTATTGGCAAAATAAGGTTAGATTCCATGTTGTTGAGAGAATGATATGCCCTCATAATTTCTTACTGAAGATTACTGTAAACTTCTTTAACACTAACAAAAAACATAAACACTGCTGAAGGAACTGTAAACTTGGCAGCTACTGCCACATTATTTATTTCATAAGTGGTACAAGATCTATGAAATTGGCAAGATATTTGAACCACTCAAAGCAGCAGTGGCTTTCTTTTAAGTTGGTGCGCTCCTATAATGCCTCTGCCTCTAGCATTTAAAAGCCATGTTTGTACTGCGATGGAAAATTTATCTTTTTTAGGCTCAAAAATGTGGGATATGATGGCACACTGATCACATTTAAGAAAAACTTAAACTGACACTAAGAACTAAAAAGTAAGATAGGAAAGCTTTATGTGTTGTGCTTTAATATGCAGCTGATTCTTAATTTTCACAGGATCTATATTGTATAGTCTCCACCAACATGGAATTAGCAAGTACTGAGCCGTTGCTCCTAAGGGAAATACAGAGTTAGGTTCCTATGAGGCTCTGGTCACAACATTTTTGTCAACCAAATACATAATCTTATTTTATATGTGCTTCTGTTTAAAGGCACATTCCTTAATATACATTGCTGATTCATGAATATTAAACTCATGGCCAGCAACACTGTAACTCCTGCCTGAATGAAGCTTGCCTAACTGTTTTCTCCTTCAAGCACGTCACAGATTTCTTGCACTTAGGACCAGCAGGCAGCACGTCAGCACTCTGCTTGGGGGCCATTTTAAGCAGCAAAATCATCCGCAAAAAGCACAAAAATGCAAAAAATTAGCAGTAGATAGACCACAAAAGGGATGTTTATTTATAGTATCAGAAGGCAAAGAATCCCCTTGTTGGACCTTAGCTGGGAACATGCACAGTCAGCAACTCAAATTTTGCCGCTCTGTTCATTTCTGGGAATGAGCATGAAAGTGTCATGGGTATTGATTTTGGGGTTACAAAAAAATTTTTATTGAGTAGGAGAATTTCCAAACATGGAAGTCATGAATAGTGAGGTACTTTAATCTGGCTTCCATGACCCATAAGTCAAAAGAAAAAAAAAAAAAAAGGCTCTCTTTGTCTAACAAAATAGGTTATTTACATTTAAGGTTCATATTTGTAACGTGAGACCTTGTAGAGTGGTGTATAATTAATGTTCGAGCCCTACTACTGATTCTCTGAGTGACTTTGGGCAAAAAGGCAGGATTTCTGTGGGCCTCAGCTTCTTATTCATTAGATGATAGGCTTGGACTACAGCTAAAACATGCATACAATATATACATACATATGTTCCTATACATATAAATACAGATACTTTTAAAGCTATCTCAGAATTCTAATACACACAACAATGCTCACCTTTACATGTGTTTACCACCAGGAAAATATACAAGAAATAATACCCTAGATAGATGGAGGGCAGTGATGTGATGGGAGATGTTTCACTGTATTTCTTCTGGTGTTTGAACCATGAAGACATATTAACTCTTTAAAAAATTAAACTGTATAAAGAAGAAAGAGAATAAGAATTGGACTTTTAGAAGAAGGAAGGGGAAAAGGAGGAGAAGAAGCAACAGGGAAGTGGGAGCAGGGGAGGAAGAAGGGCAGGAGGGTCGAAGGAGAACAAAGAGAACTAATAGGTATTTCAGAGTCCGTGTAGTAGGCAGCAGATATTTTAAGCTCAGATTACGCTATGACCATTAGATCACAAGGTTTTATTTACATCTCTTTTTATAAATCACATATTTGTTAAGCACTTAACACCAGCAATCGTACTAGATCATTATTCTATTTAAGTTTTTTCTTATGCCTGTGAAGTAGGTATTAGGTTGAATCACAGGAAATTGCTGATTTTTAACAATTTTGACCTACAAAAATGTCTGTTGCTCACATTCAACTAATATGAACATCCTCATTTTAATGATGAGGAACCCAAGGTTCCCAAAAGCCGAGTAACTGCCCAGTGGCACACACAGCTTCAAGAGACTTCTGACCTGAACTGAGATCTGTTCCCACTGAGTAGTGTGTATGAATTGCAGGCCATGAAAATAAATATACAAGAACTGTTTAACTTTCTTTTCCTATATGTGACCTTAAATGCCACCAAGTGGTAGAGATGTGCCATCAGCTAAGTCAGGATTGTCTCCTCTCACCACTTCCCACTCACTCCCTAGAATTGTGCTAGGGAGGTGCCTCAGGCTCAGGGGCCCTGGGGCTCTCCCAGTCATTCCTTCTGCTTTCTGCTCCTTATTGGCGGGGGGATGGAACTCTGGGATCCCATTGCCTTTACCTTAGCCTGGGAGGCTCATGTTCCCTCTGCTCTCGGGCAGGAAGTGTACATCACAGACCACTTTCTCTGAAACCACCACTGGCTTCCTCACTGGCTCTCCTGGATCCAGACCCTTGCTAGTCTCAAAAGGCAGAAAAGTCTGGCTCTGACATATTATATACACAGTCCAAGCCTTGAGTCATTCAAGGCATTGGCCTTGAAATTTCAAAAGCTTAATCTTCTACCTTCACAGACTCTTAAACTCTTTCCTGCTTAGAGTTTCAAAGTCTATTTTTCTAACTAAAAAAAAAACACCAAAAAACAAAAACAACCCAAAAATCTGTGTTTGCTTCCATTCTTTTCTTGAGGCAATAAAGGCAAAAGAATTAGTAGCCTGAGTCACCTGGGTGGCTTAGTCGTTAAGCATCTGCCTTCAGCTCAGGTCAGGATCCCAGGATGCTGGGATCGAGCCCTGCGTCAGGCTCCCTGCTCCACGGAAAGCCTGCTTCTCCCTCTCCCTCTGCCTGCCGCTCTGCCTATCTGTGCTCTCTCTCTATGTCTCTGTCAAGTAAATAAATAAATAATCTTAAAAAGAAAAAGAATTAGTAGCCTAAAGGGTGAGTGTCAGGGAAGGGAGAGGGCTAACAGGAAAGATGGAAAGAATGGATGGGAAAAGAGGAAAACGT
This sequence comes from Zalophus californianus, assembly GCF_009762305.2. NCBI lineage: Eukaryota > Metazoa > Chordata > Mammalia > Carnivora > Otariidae > Zalophus > Zalophus californianus. Next base: position 99,106,603 of record NC_045597.1, read on the forward strand.
AAGTTAATGTTCAAAATACTGTCCTGCCACATACATGTGTTACTCTTCTCTCAACACAACTTCTCAGGTGGTTGTCACGCATAAGGAGAAGGAGCACCTGGGTGGCTCAGTCGGTTAAGCATCCAACTCTTGATTTCGGCTCAGGTTGTGATCTCAGGGTCCTGAGATCAAGCCCTGCACTGGGCTCTGTGCTGGGCATGGAGCCTACTCAAGATTCTCTCTCTCCCTTGCCTTCTGCCCCTCCCCCTCGGCTCACTCTCTAAATAAATGAAGGAAGAAAGGAAGGAAGGAAGGAAGGAATGAGGATGTCCAAGAATTGTCCAAGGAAGTTGCACAGACCCCGCTTTATTTGGAGAATACTAGTCTAGACCCATGGAAATATGGTTATTGTAATTTTCATTTGTGACCATGTCCAGATGAAAACAAGACCTTGCCAATCTGACTAAATAGAAGGGATCTTTTCAGGCAAATGGAACTGAAACTTATTTCCCAACCAAGAGTTGAATAGCAACCTGGCACTGATTGAATAGGAAAGCCCATTGTGGCTACAGCTCTGCGGCCCTTTTGCTTTGCCTGTGAAGCAGTTCTTTCAGATACAGATGGGGTGCTGGGACACCATTTAAGCAAGATTCATGTAAAATGAAATCCATCAACATGACATGACAAATCAGAGAGCAGAATCAAGTAAATGGTACTGCTGTGCTTCATCTAAATTGCAAAAGAGAGGAAGAATGGGGAAAACAGTGTAATTAGAGGCATTTAAACTCTTGTAGAAGGAACAGCAAAACTATACTATATTTGAAATTGTAGTGGGAACTTGAAGTTCTAAGGATGTAGGGATAGGAATAAAGGAACAAGGAGACACATAGAATAAAAGGAAGAAAGCACAATGGGCACTCAGACTCAGAAAAGTATTTGATCAGACACCTCAAAGAATCAGAGAAGGAACAGCAAAAAAAAAACATTTCTCCTAAGTACAGTGAGAGATGTAAGATTGGAGAGGAAAAGAATGAGAATTGGCGGGGGGAGGGTTTGACAGGGCACGAAGAAATTTAGTGGAAGGATAGTGAATATTTATAAGAGATAAAATAAAAATTGATTTTTTTAAGTAAAAAATATTTTCATGGTACAAAGTCCCTAGGCATGCCATTAATGTTTAATTTAGATTATACAACTTTATCACTCTCACTATGTATTTTTCTAAAAATAGTTTGAAAAGTGCTACCCAACCTTCTTGACCACAGTTCAGAATACAGTTATGGAACCTCATATAGTTCCAGAGAGTTTCTTCTCCTCAAGGTTAATTTCGTTCTCTACCTGCCAAACTGAGAAAAGAAGCATGAGTTGTTTCTTCATCAAGGAGGAACTGTTAAACCTGCTCTAGTTCTTGAAGGAGAGGCAAACATAAGGATGTTTCAAGTTTCTCCTATAAAGGTTTCTCCTTGGGGCACCTGGGTGGCTCAGTTGCTTAAGCGTCTGCCTTTGGCTCTGATCATGATCCCTGAGTCCTAGGATCGAGCCCCACATCAGGCTCTCTGCTCAGGGGAAGCCTGCTTCTCCCTCTGCCCCTTACCCCGCTCATGCTTGTTCTCTCATGCGCTTGCACGCCCTCTCTCTCAAATAAATAGAATCTTTAAAAAATACATAAATAAAGGTTTCTCCTTGCACAAAGGATCTCTCACAATTGTGGGTTGCTTTATGCTCTTAGAGCACTTGCAGATGACTGACTTCATTTGAATTTTGGTGAATTCTATCATAAAGGGCATTTTCCATATCATGTGTTTTTACATACTGCTTTTCCACTATCAAAACCAATAAAACAGGGGTGCCTGGGTGGCTCAGTCATTAAGCATCTGCCTTCAGCTCAGGTCATGATCCCAGCGTCCTGGGATCAAGCCCCACATCGGGCTCCCTGCTCGGTGGGAAGCCTGCTTCTCCCTCTCCCGCTCCCCCTGCTTGTGTTCCCTCTCTTGCTGTGTCTCTCTGTCAAATAAATTAAAAAATCTTAAAAAAGAAAAACAATAAAACACTAGACCTGGTTAATTCATTAGTTTCTTATACCCTAAATACTCTCAACCTTTCTTTGTTTTCACTCAGTTTTGCCTTTTTCTTTCCTTCTGATTAGAGAGTTCTTATGCCCCTGGTCAGTTCTGTTGATGCTCTAAATTTCTAGTCTTTCACTTGGCAAAGTAACACAAAACCCAGAAAACCTAGAAAAAGTTCACAATGGGATAGATATCTGGCCCCCTAATATTATAGTCAACTGCCCGGCACTTCATTGGTATTGTGAGAGCCACTGCGGCCATTTGAGGTAGTCAAAGGGCATCAGAGGCTATCAACCAAAGTTTTAAAGCCAGGCTAGACCTGACTTTGAACCCTGGATTTACCACTCAATAGCTATATGGCATCCTACATAAAGTGGTGATATCAACTTGCTACCATTTATAAAGTTTCTTTTTTTTAAGATTTTTTTAATTTTTCATTTGACAGAGAGAGGGAGAGAGGGAGTACAAGCAGGGGGAGTGGCACGCAGAGGCAGAGGGAGAGGGAGAAGCAGGCTCCCCACCCAGCAGGGAGCCCAATGTGGGGCTTGACTCCCGGAACCCCGGGATCATGACCTGAGCTGAAGGCAGACGCTTAACCGACTGAGCCACCCAGGCGCCCCTCATTTATAAAGTTTCTAAGTGCACTACAGTTCCTGCCACATAATAGACATTGAATGAATATTCATTCCTCTCCCTTACCTCATAGAGGGACTGTTGAAGTGCTGAGTCACACACAGTTTACGTGACAAGCGCTGGGGCTTGATCTCCCTGCCAGAAATAGAGGTGGAAACTCTACCCTCAAACCCCAGGGTAATTGTGTGTGCTGCTGAACTCTGACCAGTCCACCAAGCTTGCCGAAACCAGGGCATCTGCTGACACCCAAGTGGATGACATAATCTCCCTTGCGCAGGTCACAAGGCACCTGGATCCCATAATCCCAAAATAGCCCAAATGCATACTGTATTCCAAAGAAGACCATCCTAATTAGCCCTCTAAGTACACAACAACAAATGCAGATATCACCAGCCAAACAACATGACTCAAACCTTTTAATTTGTTAATATGGGACAGACAAGTTTTAAGAGTTTTGGCTTTAAAAAACCTACCCCCTGGGGCACCTGGATGGCTTAGTCAGTTAGGAGTTCTGGGATCAAGCCCTGCTTCGGGATCCCTGCTCAGCGAGGAGTCGGCTTCTCTCTCTGCCCCTCACCCCACTCGTGCTCTCTCTCTCTCTCTCTCTCTCACTCTCTCAAATAAATAAATAACATCTTACAAAAAAAAAAAAAAAAGACCTACCCCCATTCTCCTTTCCTAAATCTCATCTATGAGGGGCTCCTAGACCTCTGCCTCCTGTCTAGATCAAGTTCCCTGCTTTCCCACTTCAGCACTTAATCTTAGGTCTCTAAAGTCTTATTATTATTATTATTATTACTTTTTAAACAGCACATAAGAAAAATTAGTGTCAGCCTTTGTGGAAAAGACTTGGCCTTTCTTCCTCTATAGAAGAAAGTAAAAGCAAGCCCCTGTGAACGTAATGGGACAGATGTTGATTCTCCGCACAAAGAAGAGAACCACACTGAGGGAACTGGACTGGAAGGTAGGAAGAAGGTGCTTTGACAGTACAACTGATGTCGGAGACAGAGAGTGGCTAGGTTTCCGTGAGGACACAGGGTACGTCTACTGGCCAAATACTGCACTAGCTGCCACAGATGTGAAGATGAATGGAACACGGCCCTCGTCCTAAGGACTTCAAAGCCTAGTGGAGGATGACAAATGAAGCACATAGGACAACACATCATGATTGCGACGGATACTAAGAAAGACTGAAAGTGAAAGTATTCTAGGTCATAGAGGGGAGCAGCCAACTGTGATGGGGGAGGGATGAGGGTGGAACAGGACACCTCACACAAAGGGTAGTCCTGATACTAATTAGGTTCACCGTGTTGGTTCTAGCCAGCCGTTACTTTTGTGAAAACGAGAAAAATTACAGCTTACAGACATTTCTGGTCTGTTCTAATTCTTTTATCTTTTCTTAATGATCTTTTCACTTTATCCATAAATTTATATTTTACAAATATATATGTGTGTCTGTGTGTGCATTATATACATGTGTGTGTTTGTATGGATATGTATGCATGTGTTTGTACATAGATATATTAGAAATATTGTGCTTTCTTTTATGACTTGGTTCTATTTCTCTAGCCTATGTTAAAAGTGTTTAAATATGCTTGAAGCTATGCTTCTCCATTGTAGATACTAATGGTAACTTCTAAATAAGTTGAAATTGGAGTCAGTATGCATATATATATGTACATGTACCCCTATTAACACTAATCCCCCAAAATACCTACTTTCTTTCTTCCTTTCTTCCTTCCTTCATTCTTTCCTTTCTTTCTTTTCTTCTTTCTTTTCTTTCCTTTCTTTCTTTCTTTCTTTCTTCCTTTCCTTCTTCCTTCCTTCCTTTCTCTTTCTTTCTCTTTCTCTCTTTCTTTCTCTTTCTTTCTAAAACTTGCATCTTTGTTGTCTCTTCTGTGTTTTCTTCACCATGTTTGTTGTCAGCATCAAACAGCCTGTAACTCGGCAACATTAAAAGAAACACCTGGAGAAGCTCAGCATTGTGGGCTTAGCATGCAGCCTCTGTTCCTGCTTTCACACCTCCACAGACACTGCAACTTCCAGATAGGTGTGCACTTTGGAAAGCGCTGCTGTCTTTATTGTGAGAAGCCCTATGTCCTGCATTGCTCTCTTGATAGCTCCAAGAGTATTTTCCGTTAACAGTAGATTTGCTGGAGCTCTCAGCTTTGACCTGTTGAAAGCCGTTCCTGAGTCACACTGATCTAAGGAGAAGGCATTTATCACGTTCATATGTTCATAGGACGAGAGCCTGAAGTAGTGTGACCTGATAAATATTCCTTAACTGGACCGAAGACTGCTTTCTGTGCAGCTCAGGAAGCCCCCTCTGTAGCTGCTGCTACTTCATTCCATAAGCACCCCTGGGGAGTGGGGCAGCCTGCGTTGAAGCTTACCTCACATCTCCCTAATCTATAGGCCACAAAAGCACTTTGCAAACTCTAATGCATTGCGCAAATGTAGAGTATTGTTGCAAATATGTTAGAAACAGCAGCGCATTAAAGACTGAAATCTTCCTTCGTAGATCACACCTACTCCTCATTCCTTTATCACCATTTACGTGAACTGCCTTGAACTAAGTTACCTTGTTGTTCCTTGGAGTCCTTAAGAGCCTACCTATGTGACTGCAGAGGACCCAAAGGAGACTTCAACTTTTCAGGGGTATTTCTTTATTTAAAAAAAATGATGAACTTTAATTTTGGATACATTGTTTTCCTATCATCTGTGGGTTTGTTTTTTTTTTCTGCACTAAAAATATCTTCAACTTAAAAGAAAATTAAAAATACCCCCAAGCACAACTGCATATGTGCTAAAACATACACAATTAATGTCCAAGGAGCAGGCACCCAATTCTGCTGAATCAACTGGCTTCTAACTCTCCCACATTTACCTTTTTCCCTCTAAAAATGCTCCTTCCCTAATTTTTCTTAGTATCTCCTCCCCTATTTATGGTGAGAATACCCGCCGTGCTTACAGGAGCATATTTATAATAGGCAACTGAAAATGATAGGTACTAGATGCAGACATTAAAAAAACTAAGCTGGGATGCCTGGCTGGCTCAGTCATTGGAAGATGTGACTCTTAATCTCGGGGTCGTGAACTCAAGCCCCACACTGGGCCTTGAGCCTACTTAAAAAAAAAACAAAACAAAATAAAATAAAATATTAAATAAATGTTAAAAAAAGAAGAGTAAATCTAATAACAAACTGTGTTAATGTAAACATGAAATTTTAATAGTGGCATACTGAATTATGTATTATACTATGATTAAAACCAGGTAAATATTGTATACATACTGTGTGTGTGTGTGTGTGTGTGTGTGTGTGTGTGTGTGTGTGTAGAGGGGGTTGTATAAAATTATGAAGGAATCTGAAGAAATATACGATCACTATATAGTAATATGGCAATTATGGGTGGCTTTTAAAAAATCCCTTGTAGGGGCACCTGGACGGCTTAGTCGGTTAAGCATCTGACTCTTGATTTTGGCTCAGATCATGATCTCAGGGTCATGATCTCAGAGTCCTGAGATTGAGCCCCCCGTGGAGCCCTGCACTGAGGCTCTTTTTGGACTCCTCACTGGCCAGCCAGACAGCAGGAAGTCTGCTTGAGATTCTATCTCCCTCTCCTGCTGCCCCTCCCCCAACAGAAATAAATCTTTAAAAAAATTCCTTGTAACAATTTTAAGTCTGTTTAGTAATAAAGAAAAACAAATGTCCTTACATTTATATCTTTATGGCATTGAGTTTTCCTTTGCCTCCCCTTCTTTTAACTTTGAACTTCCTTTTGTGACAGTCACTTCTGCTTCTCTGGCATGTGCTCAAATGTTCAAATGCTAGATGGTAGGCTTCTTCTGTTACACATTCTAGCTCTACTGGATGGCTTCTTCTGTGTAAGCTGAAAATGGGGTCAGTACACAGATCCCTGGCCCTTCCTTAAATTTCATTTCTCTGAAGTGTGATCCATACTGTTACGCACCGCAAAGATCAGCCTTGCCTCGTGTTCTCTGACACCCTCTTGCTACCCACCTTGTGTGTGCAGTGAGGAGACTCTGCTAGGGAATATCCTCTTTAATCTCAGCCCTTCATTTCTTTCCTGGGTGGCCCAATCTTAAATCTGTATTGGTGCAAAATTAAAAATCACTTTCCTGATTCGTTCCTTTGGCCTATCCCATAATCCCTCTTAAGTCATCAAGCTATTACTTTTTACTCTTTTACGGTATACTTTGTCCCTTGTGAGTCATGCTCTGGGAACTTTCTGCTTGCTTAGAGATAAGATTTGACCAAAAATCTGAGAATTTAGAACTACTTGTACTTCCCAATTCCCAGTAGCTTCCATGTTACTTTTGCAAATGTCATTGTTAATATATAATCTCTATATGTATATAATATATATGGATGCCAAAGTATGTGTCAAAAATATAAAATCATGCATTAGAATGATATACATTGAATTAACAAGAGGGATTTTGATATAATGACAAACACGGACATGGAAGAGAAATACCGGCAGTCATTAGCATAGGGGCCCTCAATGGATTGGTAACACTTTCTTTTTTTTTAAAAAGTGGAAGAAACTATGTCACAATGTTAAGATCTGATAAAGCTGAAAAGTGGATCTATATTCTCTGTATCCAAGCGTGTGTTCCCACATTAGTCTCTATTATTGCCTACATGCATGAACTATTTCACAATTTTAAAAATGTCATTGTTAAAACTTTTTATTCCATTGTGCTGGTCATTTAAACTTCTTTATTGATATGTTACAGAAAACATCAGTAAGAGAATTTTGGAAGAGGAGGGAACCCATACAAAATAGAGAGTTGAGAGATGTAGGTTATAGTTAATGGATCAGGAAACAAAGTTACATATGTTGAGAAAGGTACAAAGAGGAAGTAAAGTAAGTGCATTACCTATAATTACACTAGAGGAATTAAAAATAGTGAGGCAGTCATATTGTGGGGGAGGGTGTAAGTGACTAAGCACTCATCTATCAGAATGGGAAGGAAACCCACAGATAAAGTCTGTCTGATAAATGAAGAAGTGGCAATTGGACCATATTACTGAGAGATAGGGAAGTAATCATGCAGAAGAATTAAGAGCATTGTTAGAAAGTTAAACTTGGTTGCTTCTTTCAAGTCTGGGTCTAGGGTTTGGGTGGAAAGTAAAGGGGTGGGGCAGGGCTGGGATGTAGCAGCAAAGCATTCTGACCTTTTGCAATAAGCTCTTCAGCACCATTGATTTTTTTGTAAATGTGCACATGTACTGCTTTGATTTAAAAGATAGCACAATGTTAAGACCATTGAACCCAAGAAAATGTCCCTCCCTTCAGTCATCTGATCAAGTTAGTATTTACTTCTTAAGCTATTTTGCCTGCTTGCTGATAAATTATTTACATCTTCATCCTTTAATTGGTATCCTAGAATGATCCTGTTTTTCTTTCTCTGTTTCTTTTCTTTCTTTTAAAAGAATTTGTACCCTCTGCAAACATTTTAGCAATGGTTTCTCTCTACAAAAATTTAAAAACTATTTATCCATTTATGGAAAGCTTGTTTCTGATAAACTACTAAGTGAAATAAGGAGGTCACCTCCAATTCAACTGGCTTAAAACATGCCTATGACAAACACAAAGAGGCAGAAAGTAGAACCCAGAGCTGGAGGCATGGGGATAGAGAGTAACCGCTAATGGGCTTTTGAAAAGGGTGGGGTGACGAAAATATTTCAGACTTAGTGGTGATGGTTGCACGTCTTTGCGAATACACTAAAAGGACTGAATTGCACACTTTACAGGAGTTAATTTTATGGTACATGAAATATATCTCAAAAAAATATGCCTATGAAAAAATACTACCAGGGCATAAACTAGAATGATAGTCATGCAATATGTAGGGAATATTTTTTCTTTTACTTCCCTTAAGCTTTAGTAATGTGACATCACCTTCATAATTTCAGAAATATTTTAAAGTAACATCATTAACATCAGTGTGTGGTATCATCTCCTTGTGTCTAACTTTTCCTCCTAATTCACTGATACTTTTTGTTTTTTCGTGCACTCTTATGTGCATAATTATTTGCATTTTAATCTATTTTCTTTATAGCTTGGCATTTGGTGTTACTCTCATTCTTGTTTGACTTTTTCTTTGTCTTTTTATCACCTTGATGCTGCCAAATCTTTACTTGTAATTTACTTTTTCTGCTCTTTTCTTCACTCACTGTAACACTTTGCTTTGCTACTTTTCTTGAGAGCTCTCCCTGACATACATATAAATGCTTTAACCAAACTGTGACTTTGTGAAAGAGGAGCTAGACTTTCCTGCCTTGAATCATTCCTCAGTCCAGTCAAAGCTGGCAGGTAATCTGGAGGAAGGGGGAAAGGAGAACAAGGAAAGTAAGAGGAGAAGAAATACATTTATTGAGCCCCTTCCATCTGCCAGGCTCTGTACATGCATTTTCTCAATCCTCCCTCAAGCTGGGGAGGCACTGTTACCCTCTCCTTTTCAATGCGGATCTGTGACTCAGATCACTTAAGCAACTTGCTCAAGGTCATGCAGCTGGTAAATAGCAGAGGCAAGTGTCAGATCCAGTTCTGCCTCCGTTCAAAACCAGCACTCTCTTGCCCTACACCTTCTTGTTGGGTTAGGTCAGTTCTATTGAGACATATTGCCAAGATGGCCTCCAACGGTTGTACCAACTTATACTAATGATCAGTGAATTTTCATGTTTATTGGCCACGTATATATTTACCATTAGTAGATTTTCTGATGTATGTTAGCCATTTACATAATTTCCTCTCTGAATGTCCTCTGCTTATTCCCTTTTCCTGCTCTCCTACCATGTTATACATTATTTATAATTCTTATTGATTCATAGCACTCGATCTCTATCATGGCTAAGGATTCTTTATTTTCTATGCTATAACTGTGATTTCCTAGATTGTCATTCACTTCCCAATTTTGTTTATAGTACTTTTAAATATAAATTATAAAACATATAAGTGTTCACGTTTTACCTGGTCTTCTTTAAAGTTACATGTTTAATATTACTCCAAAAAATGATTTTACCACCCTAAGGTTATAAAAACATTTCTGTAGATTTTGTTTTTAGTAGTTTTATAATTTTTTCTTTTATTAAAAAGTGTTCAGGTCCTTAAACTATCTGGAATTAAGCATATGATATGAGAGGAAATGAACATTACTCTTTGTCCTAAACAATAATCAGGTGTCCCAAATCAGTTCATTCCACTTTATATACTGAATTTGTATGCCCCCTTTATGGAATTCTAAATGCATACACACAGCATACATATACTAAATTGAGATACACACACACACACACACACACACACACACACATCTATCTCTAAATTTTCTAGTCCATTCCATTGATTTTCTGCCTATTCTTTTTTTTTTTTATACTTTTCCAATGAGTATTTATTATTAGTTAAGCCATGATTCAGAATCCCAGGGTGGGGATCACCATGCACCCAGGTCCCCCTTCACCTCCCTGGGAGAAGGAGGGAGGACAGAGGAGAGGTGAGTGAAGCCAGTTTAGATCTTCCCAGGAAATGTGCCTTCTGCCCACCGGTCGTCCCAGGTTGATACCCAGGATATGGGGCAGAGGGACTTGTACACACAACGGTACCATTCGCACATGGAGACATCACCCCCTTTAGCAGTCATTGCCTTCTCACAGCGGTGGAAGTCCAGGTAGTTCTGCCAGCAGTTCCTGGTCTGGTACTGGTTGGGGAAGCGGCTGTCAAAAGGGTCAGTCTGGTAGTTCTTGATTTTGGTCTTGATGTCTTCTGCCATGGTGCTGATTCTAAACACACCACAGCAGCACCTCTGCCTATTCTTAAACCAGTAGCATGCTGTTAATTTTTGAAATTCAGTAGAACAAATCCTATCCTCTTATAATATCTTTTAAAATAATAAAGAAGCCCCCCAAAATCGCATGAATAAATAAGTAAATAAGTAAATAAATAAATATTGCACCCAAAGATGCTAAATGACTTGCTCAAATGCATGTATCATTAGAGATAGAGTTCAGAGAGCACTCTGTGTCTTGAGTTTGAGTCATTTATCCATTTATTTAACACATTTTTCCTGAGCATTAACTATATGCTAGAAGTTGTAACTTCTGAGAAGCCAGCAGTGAAGGAAACAAACAAAAAAATCTATGCCCTCATGGTGTTAATACATATTCAACATTATTATTCATTCTCAAATAGATATATCCTCCTTATACCTCTGCTAAGTTTCCCAATTTTTGCGAAATACATCTTAGTTATTATTTCAGCATTACTAAAGGAGTTAGTCTTGCACTTTATATTTCATAGCCTCTTTTTCTTGCATATAAAAATTTTCAAACTCTACAGTTTCACTTCTTTTCGTTTTTTAATGCAAAGTAATAATCCCTTCTATATCCAAGTTTGGTTTCTAAAAACCTCTTTGTAGAGAGCTCATTGTTAAGGAGCTTAAGGCTTTGTGAGGAAAAAGGCTTTGTGAGGAAATCAGGTCATAATTAAACTAGAAAAAAATACATATTTTCCTTAAAAATATATTAAAATAAAATAATACATCTAGCATGTATTACACATCTGAAGTTAGTAATTAATTTCCCTTCACCATTTTTTGCTTTGGGGGACCTTTCCAGAACTTCTCTTTTATGAAATTTCAGCAAGATGCATACTATTTTATTTTATAGCACATGATATTCATGATGAGTCTTTTCCCTATTAGTTTTGATCCCTACATTTTAAATTTTATCACTTGGAGTAATTGGCTCCCACTCTCTAGTCCCAAAATGACCCTAAAGAAAGTCACTCAACAGTAGTTGAATAGAATTATACATATTTGGGATCTGAAGTTGTACAGATCTGGATTCAGAATCAGCTTTGCCTCAGAATCACTGTGTGACCTTGGGCAAGTGAGGTAACCTCTCTGAGTTAGGTTTCTCCATCTATAAATTGGTGAGAATAATAACAGTGCTTCATAGATCGAGAAAATTAAATAAGCTGAATATATAAAGTTAACAGTGTTTTTCACATGACACATGTTAAATAAATGTTAGCCAATGTTTTTATTGAGATGGTTGTCAATATCCTTACACTACAAAAAATAATGGTTCATTTGGGTGATAGAAGCAGGGGTATCTTTTTTTAAATTTAATTTTATTATATTATGTTTGACACCATACATTACATCATTAGTTTTTGATGTAGTGTTCCATGATTCATTGTTTGTGTATTACACCCAGTGCTCCATTCAATACATGCCCTCCTTAATACCCATTATAAGGCAACCCATCCCCACACACCCCTCCCCTCTAAAACCCTCAGTTTGTTTCTCAGAGTCCATAGTCTCTCATGGTTCGTCTCCCCCTCTGATTCCCCCTGTTCATTTTTCCCTTCCTACTGTCTTCTTTTTTTTTTAACATATAATGTATTATTTGTTTCAGAGGTACAGGTCTGTGATTCATCAGTCTTACACAATTCACAGCACTCACCATAGCACATACCCTCCCCAATGTTCATCACCCAGCCACCCCATCCCTCCCACCCCCACTACTCCAGTAACCCACAGTTAAGAATTCCTCATATCAGTGAGATCATATGATATTTGTCTTTCTCTGATTGACTTATTTTGCTTAGCATAATATACTCTAGTTCTATCCACATTGTTGCAAATGGCAAGATTTCATTGTGTTTTATGATGGCTGCATAATATTCCATTGTGTATATATACCACATCTTTATCCATTCATCTGTTGATGGACATCTTGGCTCTTTCCGTAGTTTGGCTATTGTGGACATTGCTGCTATAAACATTGGGGTGCACGTACCCCTTTGGATCACTATGTTTGTATCTTTGGGGTAAATACCCAGTAGTGCAATTGCTGGGTCGTAGGGTAGCTCTATTTTCAACTTTTTGAGGAACCTCCATACTGTTTTCCAGAGTGGCTGCACCAGCTTGCATTCCCACCAACAGTGTAGGAGGGTTCCCCTTTCTCCGCATCCCCGCCAACATCTGTCGTTTCTTGACTTGTTGATTTTAGCCATTCTGACTGGTGTGAGGTGGTATCTCGTTCAGTTTTGATTTGGATTTCCCTGATGCTGAGTGATGTTGAGCACTTTTTCATGTGTCTGTTGGCCATTTGGATGTCTTCTTTGGAAAAATGTCTGTTCATGTCTTCTGCCCATTTCTTGATTGGATTATTTGTTCTTTGGGTGTTGAGTTTGATAAGTTCTTTATAGATTTTGGATACTAGCCCTTTATCTGATATGCCATTTGCAAATATCTTCTCCCATTCTGTTGGTTGTCTTTTGGTTTTGTTGACTGTTTTCCTTGAAGCAGGGGTATCTTGAGGATATTCATAGAAGTAAAGGCTCTAAGAACCGCCTGGGAATTCAGGGGAAGCAATGGGGTTAGACCTCATGGATATTGGCAGTCATTCATGCACTAGAGGCATCCTGGGAAGAGTCGCTGACCTGGGTCATCTTGGCAAGCTCAGGGATCCCATAACCACCATGACTCAGCAGCCCTCCATCTTCACCACTCCATTTCTATTCCTACTCACCAATTTCTCAACTCCCCTGCGAAGACCTTTTGATTTCAGCTTACCCTGGTTTCCGCTTGTTCATAAGTGCGCTTGCTCACCTTTTCTAATAATGCAAAGCTTCAACTTATTCGCAACTCATCAGTTCCAGGTCAGATTTCTAGGAGCTAGAGTTCGCTTGATCTGATGATATCCCTCTTTGCATACATGTTCTATGCCAAACCATCTCATAGGCCTTCGACACATCTAAAAATTGTTTGGGGGCAAACACTGAGGTGGGAGAACTGGAGGTTGAGGGATTAGGCAGGGGTTGGATCAGTCATGTGGTATGGAATATGCCTACGTTCCCAGTAGGAGTCACAGGCTTTGTGATTCTCCCAAAGAGTTGTGTGGTGACTCGCTTCTCGCTTCTCCATAGCTATACTTTGAGTAAATTATATCTAATCTATTCAACATAGCCAAAAAGTAATCTTCCTTCCATCTGAAGGAAGTAATTAATTTCCCTTTTCCATTAGTTGTTTTATTATTTAGGTTGGTTTCCAACTTGATATAAAATGGGGAAATTTTTTTAACGATTTTATTTATTTATTTGAGAGAGAGAGAATGAGAGATAGAGAACACGAGAGGAAAGAGGGTCAGAGGGAGAAACAGACTCCCTGCTGAGCAGGGAGCCCGATGTGGGACTCAATCCTGGGACTCCAGGATCATGACCTGAGCCGAAGGCAGTCGCTTAACCAACTGAGCCACCCAGGTGCCCCTAAAATGGGGAAAGTTTTAACTCAGAGGATCCAGTCAAGGATTAAAAAGTAGATGCCCAAACCCAGTCTGTCCTCCTATATTACTTTGTTTCTTATTTTAAAATTATTCCCTGGGGGCACTTGGGTGGCTCAGTTGGTTAAGTGTCTGACTCTTGAGTTCAGCTCAGGTCATGATCTCAGGGTCCTCGGATAGAGCCCCACATTGGGCTCTGTGCTCAGCATTGGAGTCTTGGGATTCTCTCCCTCTGCCCTTCACCTGCTTGCACTCTTTCTCTCTCTCTAAAATAAATAAATAAATCTTTTAAAAAAATAAAATCATTCCCTGTTTCTTTCCTTTCTGACCTCCAGTAACTCTAAATTTGAGGGCTCTATTGTTATTTCAATGACCTGTTTCTGGTTTATATAATGCTTGGCCCATATGTGTATGGTTTATTTTTAGCTCCTCTAGGCTTACTTTGAACTCCTTTTACTTCCTTAGATTCTCAATGTTTTACTTCCTTAATCTCAGGACTCATGTTACTTCCTCTTCCTCTATTCTCCTGTCTTCAATAGCTTAGGCACTCTCCACAGGGCTTCTCATCTCCTTTGGGCTTCACCTCCATGGATTTCCATGGAACCCCTTTCCTCCTACTTCTTCCTGCCTCTGTCATTGAGTTCATAAAGTTTTCTCCTCCATTGACTCAAAACAAAGGTATCTCTGCTGGAGTACATAATCTTGCTACTCTTTCCTCAGCAAAGGTTCATCTTGGCAATCACTGTCCATTTTTTTTATGCGTTTAATTTTATCTCCACCATTTCCTGAAATTCGTCTTCTTGTTTTTATCTAGACTCTTCTGCTTCTGCTTCTTTATCTCCTATTTCTCTTATGGAATCAGTTAATTCCCTGGCATTCAAAGGGCAAGTGATACCAAACATTGCCTGCATTAATTTTCTAGAGCTGCTATAATAAAGTACCATGACTGTGTGACTTCAACAGAAATTTATTTTCTCGTAGTTCTGGGGGTTGGAAATCCAATAACAAGATTGGTTTCTTCTGAGACCTCTCCCTGGTTTGTAGATGACCTCCTTCTCCCTGCATCCTCACATGGTCTTCCCCTCTGTGTGTCTATGTCCTAATTTCCTTTTTTTATAGGGACAACAGTTATATGGGATCATGGCCCACCCTAATGACCTCATTTGGATATTACCCTTTTAAAGACCCCATCTTCAAATACTATAATATTCTGAGGTACTGGAGGGTTAGCACTTCAACATATGAAAATTTGGGGGAGGGCGACATAATTCAGCCCTTAACAGTGCCTATTCTTTAAAATACAGATCAACATTTTTCTCCTCCTCCATGAAGTTTTCTGACCCCAAAAGCCCACAGTGACATGGTCCTTCTAGAACTTCTGTGGAAGTTATTATCCCCTACCATCCATCTGGTAATCAGTCATGAGCTCTCTTGTAACATCTCTTGTTTTGCCATATTAAGTTATTAGGTATGATTTGTGTTGGTAATTTCTTATGTTCTATTTCCTAAATAGGGTAAATGAAGATGAACCATACCTCTCACTCTCTGAATCACCATGAAATCAGGGCCAGTACTTTGCATGTCATTTGTTCTCAATAAGTAAGTTTGACAATTTTCGTCAATATTCTCCCACGTTAGATTCTTCTAAATTCAAACACCTTAAAGCTTGTCATTAATTAATTATTTTCAGTCAACTAAAAATATGTTTTCTTTGAGAAGGGGCCCTGTTTGCCCAAATTAGCCAGAACCCCATCAGGTAGGACAGGACAGTGATGAAACATGGTTGGGGCTGGTTCTATAGGGTTCAAAAACAACTGAGATTATTGGTAAGGTCGGGATGGGGTCAGTTCAGGACAAGGTCCTTAATAAGACCGTGGTCAGAGCATGGGTATTGGGGGTCCATTTGATTGGCGAGGTGAGTATGGAACAAAGGACACGCCCAAGTTGCAAGTCAGGCTTTTGTTAGTGAAACAAGAAGAAAGCATTGCTAAGGGAACAGCACCGAGGGGGGTGGGTGTTGAGAGAGAAACGCTGTCTCAATGCTCAAGTGCTTAAGAATCCCTTCAATGACAGGCCACACAGTTGGAACAATGACCCATGTATAAGATGTCATCTTTCTAGATGGCCCAATGAGTGTGGCCTTTCAGAGATCCTCAGTTTCTATCTCACTGGAGTCTTGTTCTACTGGTGCCTCATTTCCCCCCCACCAAATGGCCCCCAAAGACCAGAGGGCTTGAGGCCTTTTCCCATCAGGCCACATCGGCATCACTAACCATGCTCGCTCTGCAAGCAACATGTAACGTCTTTCCCAACAGAACCCTTGATCCTTGTGGCCTTTCTTTCTCAAATCTCGTCATCCAAAACCATTTCTAATGTTTTTAAGTTTATTAAGCATTTACTAAATGTTAAGCGTTATGATAAATACTTTAGAAGCATCTTTTCTTTTTCTTTTTTAAGATTTTATTTATTTATTTGACAGAGAGAGACACAGCAAGAGAGGGAACACAAGCAGGCGGAGTGGGAGAGGGAGAAGCAGGCTTCCTGCGGAGCAGGGAGCCCGATGCAGAGCTCGATCCCAGGACCCTGGGATCATGACCTGAGCCGAAGGCAGACACTTAATGGCTGAGCCACCCAGGCGCCCCTAGAAGCATCTTTTCATTACAACCCTCTGAGATAGTATATTGGTTTTCTATTGCTAATATTCTATAATAAGTCATCACAAAACTAGTTGCTTAAAATGACATTAATTTATTCTCTCACAGTTTCTGTGCGTCAGGAGTCCAGGTACAAGTTAGCTGGGTCCTCTGTTGAGGGTCTCACAGGCTTAAACAAGGTGTCCTCTGGGGCTGTGAACTCATCTGGGGCTCTGGTCCTTTTCCAAGTTCACTGGTTTTTGGCAGAGTTCATTCCTTGCAGCAAGGTGACCAAGGTCCTGGTTTTCTTACTAGCTCCCAGCAGGGGATTACTTTCAGCTCCAAGTGGCCACCCTCAGATTCCTGCCATGTGGCTTCTCTTCTCATGAGTTGTTTGATTTCTTCTACGGCAGTAGGAGAGTCTCTCTGAGGCTTTACCTTCTTCTAAAAGCTATCTGATAGGTCAGACTCACCTAGGATTATCTCTCTTTGATTAACTCTAAGGCAACTGATTAATAACCTACTTGCAGGAGTGATATTTCATCATATTCACTGGTGCCACCCCATACTTGCAGGGGAGGGGCATGCACACCACAGGGCAGAAATCTTGAGGCCGTCTTAGAATGCTGCCCACCACGTGGAGGTACCACTGTGACACCCCAGATTACGGATGCAAAGCATAGTCACACAGCTTGTAAGTGGCAGAACTGTAAAATTCCAGGCATTTGGATTCCCAAACCACTGAAACCAGTGTATGAGGCCATTTTTATTAGCTTGACTTCTGCCTGCAACATTGTGCTTATCCCTATTTCTGCCTATAATATTGCATTTGTTCTGTCCACGTCCAACATCATTCTCATGTCTCTCATAAAGTCTTTTTGATTAACCAAGCTTGATGTTGACCACAACTAACCATCACATCTCTCATACATTTTCAAAACCATCTGTCAGTTAAATATTTACAGGACACACTAAGTATCAAGAACTAATGTTCTGTGTTTATGCTAGAAACATATTGACTATTTTCTATAACTGACCAGTGTTTATCAAACTTAGCCTAAAGAACACTTTATCCCTAGGCATAGTTAGAAATAAAAAAAAATAAAAGATTTGTTTCCACCCCTCAAAAAAAACCTACAACAAATGATGTGCCCTTTGCCCAAGAGATAAACTATACTAGAAACAGTGAAGTGTCTTTTGGGAGTTGGACCAACACCTTGTAGTATCAATGTAACTAAAAACTCTAATTCAAGCTAAATGTGTGCAGGAAAGTTGGTCCAAGAGTCTTGCTTTGTAATGCAGTGGTTCTCAAATTTGAGTACATTGGAATCAACTGAAGGCTTATTAAAATATAGATTTCTGAGCTCCCTCCCCAGAGTTTCTGTTTAGCAGGTCAGTAGCAGGGCCTGTGGGTTTGTGTTCCTAACAAGTTACCAGTTGGGTCTGGGGGCCACACTGAGAAACACTATTCTGGAGGGGAGAACAAATAGACAGAAACTATAGAATAGCTAGTTTTAGCCAAAGATTTAGAGGAATTCTTTTTTAAAGCCATTGTTACTCTCCAACAAAGGACAGGCTCTTTAGTGAAAAAGGGAACTTTCCATGAGTAGAAATAAGCAGAGAGAGCACCTGGGTGGCTTAGTTGGTTAAGCCTCTGCCTTCTGCTCAGGTCATGATTGAGTACAGCATCAGGCTCCCTGCGTGCTTTCTCTCACTCTCTCTTTCAAATAAATAAAATCTTAAAAGAAAAAAAAAAGAAAGGCAAATATTGGATGATTGCTCAGAGGGGAAATGGTAACTGATCACTATAATAAGGAGTGGTGTCCTGGGTCCAATCCATGAAGCCCGGGTTGACCTGGGGGAATTGGTAGGGCAGAGGGAGGGGGAGATGGGATTTTGCCAGGACACAGCATCCGAAAGAGAAGCCGAAGTGCTGAATCAAATGAGCTTGGCACTATCTGGAAGAGCATTTTAACTCACCAACAAGAATGAGAAATTAGAGCAGTAACTAGGAAGCAAATATTAGACCAAGCAAGGAATACCAGACCTACATCATTCTAGAAAGCATTATGTGGCTTATAACTGAGGGGTAGGTAGAAATGAAAAATCAAAGCAGAAGGAGGGGAACAAGGCATTTCAGGATGATAATCCACAAATGCTCGGCATCCCAAAGGGTGGCCCTATTGTACAAGTCTAGTCAAATATTTCCAGACTGGGACAATGGGTGGAAGATTGATTGGGGGGGCAAAGAGCAATCACTGCACAGAGCGGAGTTGTGCTGGGATTGCTCCTCAAACCCAACTGAGCACCAGTCACCAAGGGGAACTTTTAACAATACCAGATCTCAGAGTCCCAGTGAGTTTAGGATCAGCAATGCAAGGTCACATGTACTGGGAGAGAGACAGGAATCTGCCATTCCCAGCCATCTTCAGGTTTGTAATTCACTAGCCCTAATGATCTCCATCAACATTAACATTTGCTAGTCATCCCTGAAGCTCTTTCACAACAGGACACTTGGTCCTGTGAGTTTTTAATCCTTAAGCAATTCCATCCAGTCCTCTTGCTGAGAACACACTTATTTTTACAAGCAGGCCACCGAAAGGAAACCAATGTGCTTCTACTTTAACTTTTTTTTTCCTGTATTGAGCTGTGAGTTGATCATTTTATTTGCATAAAAAAGGACTTCTGCTTTTAAAATGAAAGGTTTGAAAACAACTGCGGAATAGTGGAGGAAGGAATGCCAGTCTTTGAAGACACACAGACCAGGTTTGAATCCCAGCACTGCCACTTCTCTCGCAGTAACCTTGGGGGAGTGCCTTCATCTCTCTGAGTCTTGCTTTTCTTATCGGTGTGCCGAGAAAAATAGGCCAAGCTTTCCGAACTCTTTGAGGTCACTGTTGTATTCCTAGTTCTTGGCACATGGGAGTTCACAAAAAAAAATCTGCTGAATGAGCTAATAATTTATATGTAGACAGTAGCACAGCACCTGCTTACTAAAGGGGAGTTAGTGTTCTTATTACTGCAAGCGACCCCAGCCCCCTCTTTTTTTTGGACTCCTGCTCAAATACTGCATGTGCCTGACTTCACATTTCAGAAAAAATCATTTGAGGAGGTATTGAGATTTGGATGTGGTACAGTTGAGACGTGGCCAAAGGGGACTTTATTTTGACCTATAACTTTTATAATTGTGGAAGGGAAAATATATTCATGTATTATTTGTCAAATGGGGAAAAATAGAAAAAATTTAAAAGTAAACTAAAAAGCTCCCTCACATCACCCCATGAATGGTCTGCCAGCCAGCTTAAGGGTTCTTCTTGGATTTTTTACTTAGAGTCACACACAGATACACACACACACACACACACACACACACACACACACACACACACACACACACACACACACAAACCAGGCCCTCAGCTTTCCATCTAATTAACATTTTCCTTTTCATTAAACAAATTGCCTTGAACCCATCTTCTACTGGAGAAATATGTTTAGCTCTTCTTAATTCAACTGTTGCCTCACCCTCTGCCATCTGAGCCCCTTATCATGTTCAGAACAATTCTGATTAATTTATTTAAGTCTTTTATCTTAAGGACTCCAGTTACAGCTCTCTCTCAGTGGTGTGTGCTATTGTATGCGGACTGGCCTGAGAGTGGTCTCTCTGTCTCTCTTTTTTAAATATTTTATTTATTTATTTGAGAGAAATAGAGAGAGAAAGCACAAGCAGGGGGAGCGGCAGGAAGAGGGAGAGGAAGAAGCAGGCTCCCCGTGGAGCAGGGAGCCTGATGTCAGGCTCAATCCCAGGACCCTGAGATCATGACCTGAGCCCAGGACCCGAGATCATGACCTGAGCTGAAGGCAGATGCTTAAAGTGCTGAGCCACCCAGGCGCCGCTGAGAGGGGTCTCTTAACCCTTTGCTGCCCCAAAGTTCTCCATTTAACAGCCATCAGTCCAAAATTTTCTGATTTCCTGGCAGGACCATCCACGTTGGGTCTCACTTGACCTAGTCGTCTCTTTCTCTCATGTGTAAACTCCTCAACTCCTCTAGCAGATGATGAGTTCCTTGGCAGTGGAGCCTAAGCCTGCAACCTGTTGATGTCTCTTTTGCCCAGCAGTCCCTTAGTCATGTAGGAAGTGCTCCTGTTGGATGAATGAAACTGGAGTTTTGATCTCGTATTTTTTTTAATTGGTCTGCTCACTACTTTTTATCTACAATAAATAGAAGTTGTGCCCAAGGAGCCACTTCCCCTTTTTATAACAGGTAATTTCCAACTGTCTACTATTTTTCAAGGTCATTTCTAACTTCTGATCAAGTTTTTAAAATGTGAATGTTGTAATTTCTATTGGCCATGTACTTAAACCTGTCCTGGGTTTTATTCTGAATGTCCTATTGATTTTTTCCCCCTCCCTATTAATTTGGCTAAAGACATTCTTAACTTCTGTTCTCTTCTTGCAGAATATGGTGATTTTATAGCTTATTTTTCATGACAACTAAGTCAGTGGATGTAAATACTGGATAAATGTCAACATCTTCTCATCCAGAGGGTTTTTTGTTTGGTTGGTTTTTTTTGGTTTTTCTTAGTAAAGACTACTAGCCTTGGAAAGTCCTGGGTTTGAATCCTGGGTCTGCCATTTAGTAGTTGTGTGGTTGTGGACTACTTATTTCACTTTTCGAAGTCTTATTTCCTTGTTTGTAAAAGTAAAAGAAAAAAAAACACTGCCCGTATATAATTATTATGAGGATTAAATGAGAAAATGACATTAAGGACTTAGCTCACTGGCCAGTCCACAGATAATGCTTAATAAATAGTATCTATGATTATTATCCAGGTGGATATCATGGACTTTATTCACTCATTTATTCATCTATTCATCCAGTTATTATGGTGCACCTGTTATAGCAATGCCACTTCCCTAGGCTCTAGAGGGAAAGAAAAATGATCAAGACATTCTTCTTGCTTTTACTAAAGGAACATATGTGTGTGTGTGTGTGTGTGTGTGTGTGTGTGTGTGCATGTCTTTTACTATCTCCATATATTTAGCTATACAAACAATGGTGATATAAGTACTGGCAGTAAACATGCTTTTTTTTTAATTGAGGTATAATTAACATAGAATGTTATATTAGTTTCAGGTGTATCCATGCTTTTTTATGTTAATCATTTAACCAACAAGTCTCTATTAAATCTCAATACTCACTACTCTAAGGAACTCAGAAGTGCTGTACACAAAACACTCCTTACAAGAAGTTTCTATGAGGCTGTAAATACAAACATAACAAAGAAGGACTGCATATAATCAGGATATCAAGGCACAAAATTGCAGAACAGTGGTTCTCCGCCTGCTCTCAGCCAGGACACAACTGAGGGACTATGATTCACACTCTCCAATTAATCATGGTTGTGTCAATGTCTGTTCTGTCCCCTATTACTCTTGCTCAACAGGATTGAATGAGTAAGTGCAGGGCAGAGATAGGGAGAGTTCTGAACTCAATCTTCTGAACTATGAGGTACAAATTATTTGGCTGAGGTTGAGAAACAGTAAGAAAAGGTTCGTAAACTGAAATGCCTGCAGGAAGTGAGGTGAGCTAAACATGAGAACCCACAGAAAGCCATTGGAGAAAACCATGGTGCACAGGATTACATACCTTCTAAACAGGGCTGTGCTCACGTGGCTCTATGAATCATAGGACTGGAATCGACAGCAACTCTGATGTCTCAAAAAACCCCAGATATCTGCAATCTTAGGTGAAAATTTTGGACTTGAATGTTGATTCAAACAATTTTAAAACAGTGTGAGACAAATCAAACATGTCAGTTTGTGACCAAATTTACAGACCAAAACTCTATTGATTTTATATCCTTGTCAGTAAAAAAAAGTATTGAACATGCAATTCAGAAGGTAATTTATAAATAATTTACATGTACTAAAAAATCGATGAATTCAATGTGAATAATGTCTTCTTTCTTTTAAGAATAAAGTAAATCTAAATAAATGTTCTCACCTTTCCCCTTTTCACCCTAGCGCACCGTGGTGTGTGGTACCATGGAGACCACTGCCCGGACTCTGGCTGCTGGAGGAGTTTGAAGGTCATGGGACATAGAGAAGTGAAAAGTAAGTCTCTTTTGCTCTCTCATGCCTGACACCCAAGTTCCCAATTTCCTTCCCCAAAGCAGCCACTATAAATAGTTGGTTTGTGTGTATGTGTGTGTATTTTTGTTTATTAATTTATTCAAGAGAAATGTATTAATAGCTGCTATGCACTAGACCCTGTTTTAGGTGCTTGGGGGATAAATGCAATAAACAAAACAGCTTCTGTCATGGGACTTTAGATTCTAGTGTTCTTCATGGGACACTAATTACATTCTGTTGGGAGAGATAGATAATAAACAACTAAATATTATATATATAATTAAATGTCAAGTGGTGTTAAGTGCTATGAAGAAAACTGAATGAGGGTGGGGTGATAGACAACAATAAGTAGGTGGTGTGTAGGGAGGGAGGATACAGAGAGAGGAACTAGGAAAGGTCTCTTTGGGGAGAGGACATTTGAGCACAGATCTGAGTGAGAAGCCAGCCTCACAGTATCTGAGAAAAGCACTCTAGGCAGAGGGGCTATGAGTTGCAAAGACTCTGAGGTAAGAATGAAGTAGAACAAGAAAAACTGAGGTCAGAACCAGATCATATGAGGCTGTGGAGCTCTGGTGAGGAGTCTGGTTTTATTTGGCAGATTGAAAAAATACTTTAGGGCGCCTGGGTGGCTCAGTTGGTTAAGCAACTGCCTTCAGCTCAGGTCATGATCCTGGAGTCCCAGGATCGAGTCCCACATGGGGCTCCCTGCTCAGCAGGGAGTCTGCTTCTCCCTCTGACCCTCTTCCCTCTTGTGCTCTCTGTCTCTCATTCTCTCTCTCTCAAATAAATAAATAAAATCTTTAAAAAAAATAAAAGAAAAAGAAAAAAAAGAAAAAATACTTTAAAGGTTTTGAACAGGGGGCTGATGTGATTTAATTTCTCCTTTAACTGGATTCCTTGGGCTGCTGTGTGGGGACAAGACCTAAGGATGGAAGCAGGGAGGCCAGTCAAGCAATGAGAGGCTGCTAACCTAGCAGAGGCATGACGTGATGGCTTTCTGAAGGATGAGAGGGATGCAGGGAGAAATATGGCTGGAACTGGGATTTATTTTGAATGTAGACTCAACAGAACTTGCTGATGAATTATTATAGACACACACCAAATATATTTTTATATCTGCACTCCATTTTTAAAACATAAATAATTGTTTAATATACAAGTTATTCTGCATCTTGTGTTTTGTCACTTGATATTAGAGACTATTATATATCATTCTGTATTAAAGACATTGATCACTTTATTTTCCGTCTCTTTTCTTTTGTTATTTGTCTTTAAATTAACATGCACATAATGTTGAATACAAATATTTCTGTACAGCTGATTGTGAAACACAGCAGGTCCTCCTCCCCCCACTTATCATTTCCTCCTTCCCAGAGGCAGCAGCTTCTCCTCTCTTACCTGATTGTTTTGGTATTAGTACCCATTTCTGTAGGTAGTATTCTTGCATTGTTATTTCTGGGCTCTCTAGTTTTAAATATGATGTCTTGATTTTCCTTCAGGAAGAGGACCAGAGAGTAGGGCTCCACTCTTTAATCTTTCCTGCCCCACCATCTGTACCCACTTTTTGCACCCCATTTTTTTCTCCTAATATGGTCAAACTGTAATTTTGGTTAGTTCAATATTCAATGTTGACTGGCATATGACTAAACACTAATTACCAGTAAGTCTGTTGCAAACTATGGTTATTTTTATTTGCTGAACAATGTTCTGATATCCTCAGATATCCTGTTATTTTTCCCCTTTGCTTAGTTACTTTTATGATTCTCATAAGTTGAACATCAAACTCTTTGACAATTGTCTAAATCTTCTTTCAGCATATTCAGACACACTGAGAACATTTTGCCAATTTTGTCTTCTTAAAGAATTTTCTCCTGGAATCTTTTGCTAAGCTTAGTGGTAGATTGCTAACAAAAAATGGTCAACAAAGATTCCCTTTCTTATAGCCATGCTCCCTTGCTCTATAACTTTGAGTACAATTTCCACTTTGATTCTGAACTTGACCATGAGATTTGCTTGGGCCAATGAAATGTTAGCAAATGTGACACAGTAGAGGTTTGAAAAGTCCTTGTGGTTTGGGCTCTTAGAACCCTGCTGCCATGTGAAGAGCAAGACTCACCCGATTGAAGAGGAGAGAAACATAGCCCATGCACCCTGATGGCCCTAGCCAACACCCGGTCAGCTGTCAGACATGTGAGGACTGCCATCTGGAACCAATCAATTCCAGCTGAACTGCCAACTAACCACAGATGCATAAGTCAACCTAGCTGAGATCAGTAAGAAGAACTGCCCAGCAAAATGTGAGAAAAGATGCTTGTCTTCAGCCACTACATGTTGGGTTAGTTGGTTATGAAGTACTAGATAACTGGTACAATCTGCAGTGTGGACTGGTTTGCTCAGGGTTATAACTAACATCCTGGACTCTTTACCATCTTCATCATTGTCTTTTGCTTTTTTCCCCTAAATTGGATTTCCTATTTCCAGTAACCCACATCTTCCTCTTGGTTGGTTTCTTTCAGTGACTTCCACAGAAAGGGTATATGAGAAGTAAATTGTTTAAGATCTTGCATGCCCTTCAAGTTAGCTTGTGAGCCAGCACAGCAGGCCTCTCCCTCAGAAGACCAACACAAACCCCAGCATATACCAAGTCTACTGATTAAAGAAAGCTCCAAAACATCAGCTTCTGGCTTAACTTCACAAACAAATCAAAGCATACCTACTTAAAGGAACAAACACTCCCCACTACAAGCAAGGAGGAACTCTGTAGAAAGAAGAACCAGTGGGAAAGAGCAGCCAAAACACAACAGCAGAGGGTACACAGCATATACAAGAAACACTTGCTAAAGTTTTCTGTTGTTGTTGTTGTTGTTGTTGTTGTTGATATTATTGCTGTTTTTGCTGCCTTTTTTTTTTTTTCTTTCTCTTTCTTTCCTCCTTTCTTTTCTGGACAAAATGACCAGAAGGAGAAATTTACAAAAAAGGAAAGAACCAGAGGAAATACTCTCTGCCATAGATATAATCCATATGGATATAAGTAAAATGTTGGAACTAGAATTCAAAACAATGACTATAAAGATAGTAGCTGGGGCTGAAAAAAAAAGCATAAAAGACACTAGAGAATCCCTTAGTGCAGAAATAAAAAAAATTAAAGTCTAATCAGGCTAAAATTAAAAATGCTATTACTGACATGCAGTCAAAAATGAAAGCTCTAACTGCTAGCACAAACGAGGCAGAAGAGAGAGTGATAAAGAAGACAAAATGATGGAAAGTAAGGAAGCTGAGAAAAAAAGAAAAACAACTACTGGATCACGAGGGGAGCCTTTAAGAAATCAGTGATACCATACAGGGCAATAATATTAGAGTAATAGGGGTCCTGGAAGATGAGGAAAGAGAGAGAGAGAGAGAGGAACAGAAGGTTTATTTGAACAAATTGTAGCTGAGAAATTCCCTAATCTGGGGAAGGGAACAAGCATTCAAGTCCAGGAGGCACAGAGAACCCCCCTCAAAATCAATAAAAATAGATCAACACCCTGACATATAACAGTGAAGTTTGCAAAATTCAGAGATAAAGAGAAAATCCTGTAAGCAGCTCAAGACAAGAGGTCCTTAACCTACAAGTGTAGAGACATCAGGCTGGCAGCAGACCTGTCCACAGAGACCTAGCAGGCCAGAAAGGACTGGCATGATATATTCAAGATGATAAATGAGAAAAATATGCAGCCAAGAATATTTTATACAGCAAGGCTGTCATTCAGAATGGAAGGAGAGATAAAAAGCTTCCAGAACAAACAGAAACTAAAAGAATTTGTGATCACTAAACCAAACCTACAAGAAATATTAAAGGGGATTGTTTAAGCAAAGAGAGAGCCCAAAAGTAGCATAGACCAGAAAGGAACAGAGACAGTCTACAGAAACAGTGACTTTACAGGTAATACAATAGCACTAAATTCCTGTCTTTCAATAGTTATTCTGAATGTAAATGGGCTAAATGCTCCTATCAAAAGACACAGGATATCAGATTGGGTAAAAAAGCAAGACCCATCAATATGCTGTCTACAGGAGACTCATTTTAGACCCAAAGACACCTCCAGATTGAAGGTAAGGGGGTGGAAAACCATTTATCATGCTAATGGACATCAAAGGAAAACTGGGGTAGCAATCCTTATATCAGACAAATTAGATTTTAAACCAAAGACTGTAATAAGAGATGAAAAGAGACACTATATCATACTTAAAGTGTCTATCCAACAAGACGATCTAACAAATGTAAATATTTATGCCCCTAACTTGGGAGCAGACAATTATACAAACCAACTGATAACAAAATTAAAGAAACACATTGATAATAATACAATAATAGGAGGGGACTTTAATACCCACCTCACTGCAATGGACAGATCATCTAAGCAGAAGATCAACCAAGAAACAAGGACTTTGAATGACACACTGGACCAGATGGACCTCACAGATATATTCAGAGAACTTCATCCTAAAGCAACAGAATACATTCTTCTCAAGCGCACATGGAACATTCTCCAGAACAGATCACATACTGGGTCACAAATCAGGTCTCAGTACCAAAATATTGGGATTATTCCCTGCATATTCTCAGACCACAGTGTTTTGAGACATGGACTCAATTCTAAGAGAAAAATTGGAAGGAACTCAAATACTTGGAAGCTAAAGAGCATCCTACTAAAGAATGAATCAGTCAACAAGGAAATTAAAGAAGAATTAAAAAAAATTCATGGAAGCAAATGAAAATGAAAACACAATAGTTCAGAACCTTTGGGATGCAGCGAAGATAGTCTTAAGAGGGACGTATATAGCAATACAGGCCTTTATCAAAAAACAAGAGAAGTCTCAAATACACAAGCTAACCTTACACCTAAAGGAGCTGGAAAAAGAATAGCAAATAAAACCTAAACCCTGCAGGAGTAGAGAAATAAAGAAAGATTAGAAATAATAAAGTTTAGAGCAGAAATCTGTGAAATAGAAACCAAAAGAACAGTAGGAATGAAACGAGGAGCTGGTTCTTTGAAAGAATTAATGAGGTCGATAAACTCCTAGCCAGAATTATCACAAAGAAAAGAGAGAAGACCCAAATAAATAAAATCATGAACGAAAGAGGAGAGATCACAACCAACACCGAAGAAATACAAACAATCATAAGAACATATTATAAGTAACCATATGCCAATGAATTAGGCAATCTGGAAGAAATGGATGCATTTCTAGAAACATATAAATTACCGAAACTGAAATAGGAAGAAATAGAAAACCTGAACAGACCCATAACTTATAGCAAGGAAATTAAAGCAGTAATCAAAAACCTCTCAACACACAAGAGTCCAGGCCTGATGGCTTCCCAGGAGAATTCTACCAAACATTTAAAGAATTAATACCTATTCTTCTGAAGCTGTTTCAAAACATAGAAAGGGAAGGAAAACTTCCAAACTTGTTCTATGGGGCCAGCATTACCTTGATCTCAAAACCAGACAAAGAACCCAACAAAAAGGAGAATTAGAGACGAATATCTCTGATGAACATGGATGCCAAAATTCTCACCAAGATACTGGCCAGTAGGATCCAACAGTACATTAAAAGGATTATTCACCACGACCAAGTGGGATTTATTCCTGGGCTGCAAGTGTGCTTCAACACCTGCAAATCAATCAATATGATACATCACATTAATAAAAGAAAAGATAAGAACCATATGATCCTCTCAATTGATGCAGACAAAGCATTTGACAAAATATGGCATCCTTTCTTGATTAAAACTCTCCACAATGTAGGAATAGAGAGGACATACATCAATATCATAAAAACCATCTACGAAAAGCCCACAGTGAATATCATTCTCAATGGGGAAAAACTGAGAGCTTTTCCCCTAAGGTCAGGAACACAATTGGGATGTACACATTCACCACTGTTGTTCAACATACTACTGGAAGTCCTAGCCTCAGCAGTCAGAGAACAAAAAGAAATAAAAGGCATCCAAATTGGCAAAGAGGAAGTCAAACTGTCACTCTTTGTAGACAACAGGATACTTTATGTGGAAAACCCAAAAGGCTTCACTAAAAAATTGCAAGATCTCATACAGGAATTCAGCAATGTGGCAGGATATAAAATCAATGCACAGAAGTCAGTTGCATTCTATACACTAACAATGAGACAGAAGAAAGAGGAATTAAGGAATTGATTCCATTTACAATTGCACCAAAAATCATAAGATACCTAGGGATAAACTTAACCAAAGAGGTAAAGGATGTGTATTCTGAAAATTATAGAACATTTATGAAAGAAATTGAGGAAGACACAAAGAAAGGGAAAAACATTCCATGTTCATGGATTGGAAGAAAAAATATTGTTAAAATGTCTTTGCTACCCAGAGCAATCTATACATTCAGTGCAATCCCTATCAAAAAACCACTGACATTTTTCACAGAGATGGAAAAAATAATCCTAAAATTTGTATGGAACCAGAAAAGACCTCAAATAGCCACAGGAATGTTGAAAAAGAAAACCAAAGCTGGTGGCATCACAATTACAGACTTCAAGCTCTATTACAAAGCGGTCATCATCAAGACAGTATGGTACTGGCACAAAAACCGACACATAGATCAATGCAACAGAAGAAAGAACCCAGAAATGGACCCTCAACTCTATGGTCAACTAATCTTTGACAAAGCAGGAAAGAATATCCAATGGAAAAAAGTCTCTTCAAAAAAATGGTGCTGGGAAAACTGGTCAGCAGCATGCAGAAGAACGAAACTGGACCATTTCCTTACACCACACACAAAAATAAATTCAAAATGGATGAAAGACCTAATGTGGGACAAGAATCCATCAAATCCTGGAGGAGAACACAGGCAGCAACCTCTTCAACCTTGGCTGTGCAACTTCTTGCTAGACATGTCTCCAGAGGCAAGGGAATTAAAAGCAGAAATGAACTATTGGGACTTCATCAAGATAAAAAGCTTTTGCACAGCAAAGGAAGCAGTCGACAAAACCAAAACACAACCAACAGAATGGGAGAAGATATTTGCAAATGTCTTATCAGATAGAGGGCAAATATCCAAGATTTGTAAAGAACTTATCAAACTCAACACCCAAAAAACAAAAAATCCAGTCAAGAAACGGGGAGAAAACATGAACAGACATTTCTCCAAAGAAGACATACAAATGGCCATAAAGACACATGAAAAAAATGATCAACATCACTCAGAACCAGGGAAATACAAATCAAAAACACTGTGAAATACCACCTCACACTGGTCAGAATGGCTAAAATTAACAAGTCAGGAAACAACAAATGTTGGCGAGGATGCGGAGAAAGGGGAACCCTCTTACAGTCTTGGTGGGAATGCAAGTTGGTGCAGCCACTCTGGAAAACATTATGGAGATTCCTCAAAAAGTTGAAAATAGAACTACCCTATGATACATCAATTGCACTACTAGGTATTTACCCAAAGGATACAAATGTAGTGATCTGAAGGGGCACCTGCACCCCAATGTTTATGGCAGCAATGTCCACAATAGCCAAACTACAGAAAGAGCCCAGATGTGTATCGACAGATGAATGGCTAAAGAAGATGTGGTGTGCATATACATAATGGAATATTACTCAGCCATCAAAAAGGATGAAATCTTACCATTTACATTGATGTCTATGGAACTGGAGGGTATTATGCTGAGCAAAAAAGTCAATCAGAGAAAGACAATTATCATATGGTTTCACTTATATGTAGAATTTAAGAAATTAAACAGAGGACTATAGGGGAAGGCAGGGAAAAGTAAAATAAGATGAAATCAGAGAGGGAGACAAACTATAAGAGACTCTTAACTATAGGAAACAAACTGAAGGTTGCAGGAGGGGAAGTGGGTGGGGGGATGGGGTAACTGGGTGATGGATATTAAGGAGGGCATGTGATGTAATGAGCACTGGGTGTTACATGCAACGGATGAATAACTGAACTCTACATCTGAAACTAATGATACACTATATGTGAACTAACTGAATTTAATAAAATAAGTTTTAAAAAAAGATCTTGCATGCCCTTTTAAAAATTCTTGTATTTAAATGATAGATCATTCTAAGTTGTTAATTATTTTCCTCATATTTTCAAAGCCATTATTCATTGCTTTGTAGCTTTTTTTTTTAAGATTATTCATTTATTTATTTGAGAGAGAGAAGCATGAGCTGGGGAAGGAGCAGAGGAAGACAGAATCTGAAGCAGACTCTGCGATGAGCACAAAGCCCAATGTGGGGCTCGATCCCATGAATGCAAGACCATGGCCTGAACCAAAACCAAACTGACTGAGCCACCCAGGCTCCCCTCTTTATAGCTTCCAATGCTCCTGTTCAGAAGTTAAAATTCAGTCTATGTCAAAGGCTGATGAGACTCAATATCTGAAATAAAAGGACAAAGCTAATGTTACTGCTTACTGTAGTAAGAAAGAGCTACACTAGCCGGCACAGTCTCTCCAAGCAGAGCCGAGTGCCGAACTTGTCTAGGATTTGGGGGAAGCATGAATTTCAGGGACTGGTGGCATTTGAAGGCATCAAAGTGGATTGCTATCATTTGTAGTGATTCTCGCACTTCCTTGGGTGTGTTTGCTGGAACGAATCCATCCCTGAGTGGTCAAAGGTCATAAGTGAAGGATTCATCTGATTCATTGGCTGGCAAAGGCATGTTTACTAGAGAGAGGGGACTTCGATCATTAAATGAGTTTAAAACCAGTTTTAATGGCTACTTGTTACTATGACTACAGAACAATAGCCTTTACTGAAGTTTTTAGAAACATTTTTATTCTCACTAATTGCTCATCCTATGTATATGATCTGGATATTTTCTTTCCTCTTTATAGTAGCACAGGATCTTCTCCTCACCTTCAATATTTGAAAACATTACACTAGACTGATCTGTTTTATTTGGTGAGTGTTTCCGTCTGGAAACTCAGATCATTAACTATCTCCTCCTCTCCATTTTCTCTTTCTGGCTTTTTTTTTTTTTTAATGCCAATCTTCCTTTATCAATTTCCTAATTGTCTTAGATTTTATCTCCTATTTTCCATCTCCTGTTCTTTTTTTTTTTCTGATAAAATTCCTCAGCTTTATATTCCAATCTTTCTATTGAAAATTTTCATTTCTCCTCATAGTTAATTTCTAAGGCCTTCCTTATGTTTTTGGAACATTCCATTTATTTACCTGTTTATTTTGGGGTAGAATTCCTTTGTTTCAGAATTATGTAGCTTCTCTTTGTGAGGTTTTTGATACTTATTTGATTTTTTTTCCCCTAAAACCCTTTTCTCTCTTTATTTTCAAGCTTCTAGGTTAAAGGCTTTCCTTGGACATCTCACAGTTTTTGTACCTGATAATATTTAAGAGTGAGATGCTAAAACACCAGCTGGAAGCTCTGAGGATATGAGAGGGGGCGCTGGTCTGATATGAGATTTACTGCAGGAGCATCAGGGTGGGTTTGTTGAATGAGGAAACCTCCAATGTCAGTATCTTTCCAATGTCATGTCTTTCCTCATGGGCTAGCCGTGTTTCCCCGAGACGGCTTTTTCAGTGTCCTGCTGGAAGGGTGAAGGTCTAGCTTCCCATGTTTGGACTCAGAGCAGAGAAAGACAGATGGGATCTGTTCTGTCTCTGAAGCTAATCTGCATACATTCCTTTTATCCCCTATTGTTAGTTCTAGATCTTTGGCTAGTCTATCAATCAGATTTGTTGTTAGTTTTCTCTGTTGCATGACTAAATTCAGTTTCTTAGCTCTGTTTATTCTATCACTCCATATTCATCTGCTTCCTGGCTTCCAAAATGATCTCTTCTCCAGTTCTCTCCATTCATGGAGTTGAAGCCTTAAAATAATCCCTTCACTGGTTATGTTAGTGGGGTTTTAGGAAGGTAAGAAAGTCAAGGCGCATGTTAAATCTCCTATCTTCCTACAGAACTTGTTTTCATTTTCTATTCATGTGAAGTGTGTTAATGGCTTCATAATTGAATCTAGCTTATAATTTATTTGTGATAGATCAAAAACTGGTTTATGAAAGATGGCTCCAATTACAATAAGCTTAAAACAATGCTCTCCTCCTTAGCAAAACAGAAGAGAAAATGTAATTCACTAACACAGTGAAGGGGGACGCATAATTATGAATCAAGATCAATATGCCTGGGAATATTCTTTCCACGCATTTGTATGCCCTTGCTAAGATGCGTATTGCATAACAACCTTAATAAAAAAATTCCTAAGCCTGTGCAAACTTGTGGGAGAGGTGTAGTCATGCATAATCTCACACTAAAATCTGCCAAAGCAGTGCATACTATGGAATTTATAATTTCAGGTTTCATTCCACACAGTAGCTCAAAGCTGGAAGCATATGTGCTCATGAATCTTTGTCAGGTTAATCACTTTTCCCTGCTGCACCAAAAGTTTAATACAGTCTTCCTCACAACCTGTCACTAGAGTAATCTGCTTACTAATCATATGATAAATCACACACAAGGTAAGTTAATGTTGTTCTGTAAGTAAATGTTGCTCTGTTAATTGCAGTCATTTTTTCCAGAACTCTGCTCTTCAGCAGCCCTTGGGGGATGACTGGCTTCCTTACCCAGAGCCAAGCCAGACAACAACGCACTGTAACTCTGTACAACAAAAATAAACAGGAAAGTACATGTAGACAGTCCTTCTCCCTCTGAAATGCTTCCCTATTCTTTACTCTCCCCACCTTAAGAAAATCTTCCCTTGATTCTGCCACCTCCTTAAAGCTGCCTTTGACCTTCCAGAGGTCTTTTTTTTTTCTTTTACTTCCATCTTCTTTCATCCCTAAGCAGTATTTGCCAAGAACCCTCCAACCCTCTTTATTGAAAGATAACTTACAAAACAACTCAAACAACGTGAGCCTTAATAGGAAATCTTGATACCCCACCTCAAATCTAAACCCTCCCTTCTTTAACCATATCCCAGTTGGTGATAGTAAAAGCTTTTATTGAACAGTTATTTAGATATTGTGCTAAGTACTTTACATACATTAACTCTTTTTATCATAATAACCTGATGAAATACAATCTATTATTATTATACCCAATTTTTAAAAAAAAATATTTATTTATTTGAGAGAGAGAACAACAGAGCGCACAAGCAGGGGGAGCTAGCTGCAGAGGGAGAGGGAAAAGCTGAGTCCCCGCAGAGCAGGGAGCCCTACCACGATGCTGGGCTGGATCCCAGGACCCTGAGATCATGACCTGAGCCGAAGGCAGACGCTTAACCAACTGAGCCACCCAGGCGTCCCTATAAACCTAATTTTATAAATATGATAACTGAGTCCAGAGAGTTATGTAGTTTGCTGAAAGAAAAACTCTGGTCAATGACATGCATGTATGGATACACATGTATCCATGTTTGTGAATGGTACTTCCAGCCATCCAGTTACCCAAGCAGGAAACCTAGGGATCAGTATTAATTTCTCTCTTTTCCTTTCTCTCCACATTCTTACCATCTTAGGCCAGGGTACCACAATTTCTCACCTGAACCAGCCTTCCAACTATTTCTATTCATGTTCCTTAAAGACTATATTGTCCATATGGCCAACATGTGATTTTGATAAATCCACAATCATAATGAGAGATTTTTAACAAACTTCTCTCAAAAATCGATTCCATGCAGTCAAAACAGTCATATGGATAAAGATGTCTCTTTATTGTGTAGATAATACATTTAGCCAAACAAATCTGATGGACATACTTGACAACACTCTCGTGCCCCATGCCTGCCTCAGGCATTAACTTTGTGCTGGTTGGTATACTCTAGAATTTATATCCCTTGCCCAGGCTTCTCTTCCGAATTCCATTCCCATGTTTATAGTTGCGTACGGGACATTTCCACTTTACATTTTGAGAATACCAAATTTAACATGGTTAAAACTAAATTCATCCCCCTCCTCCCCCCCCTTCCGGAATCTGCTGTTCTTAATCCTCTGCCCGACCTGCTCACTTGAAACACCGTCCTTAAAAAGTCAGATACCTTTGGGGGCAGGGCCTGCATCTCTTTCATAGCAATGACTTATGATCCAAGCACAGAGCCTGACATGCAAGAGGCATGCAGTAAATATTTTCTGAATTCTTGGAAGACTCCACCCTCTTGCTAATTCCATATCCTTTTCAATTTTTTATAACTGTAATTTCCTCTGAAATCCGTTCTCTTTCTATTTTTGTTGTAACTAGTCGTCTTGACCACTTACCTGCAGAGGCGGCAGGACAGACTGAACCTCCGAGGTAAATGATAACAAATCCCATAGCAGTGTTTAACAACAGCCCTGTTAAAGGCAAAATGCTTCCTAGTCAGCAGGAAGAGGGAGACCTGGCTGCAAGGTTCTTAACGCTGTTAACTGAGAAAGAATGTGTTGATCAGAAGGGGAGCTGGTGTGAGGAAAACCCTGCAAAAGCTAATAATGATGACAGCAGAGCCCGATCAAGCTGTGTTCAGGATGCTTCCCAGTCCCAAGGGCTCAACTTCTCTGGTGGTGGATATAGCCCAGTTGTTCGCAATCATCATTGTTGTTGTTGCTGCTGTAGTATTTAACTTTTCTAGAGCCAAATCTAACCAGCCTCTAAATTTCTGAAAATCCCACAACTATTCCTTCCACTACCCAAGCTCGGATTATAAAAATTATCGCTGACTCTTGTTCACCTCTATTCTTCACAGCGACTTGATTCATCCTTTTTGATTCTGACTCTTTCCTTTTCTGTTTTTTTGGTTTTTCTTGCCTCCTCCTAACCAACCATAATTTATCAGGTGCTCGCTAAAACACAGCCAGATTAGCCCTTCGGTTAGATCTCTTTGCCTCTTTCCACCTCTCCTGAGAATCCTGCCCGGGGAGCCAGATTCCTCATTCTGGTGTTGCCTTTCATTATGTAATGACATAAGACCCAGGGGCACACAAAATCCCCAGTGGCCTTTCCATCCTGGCATTTAAAGCAGGCACAACTTTCATCAGCAAACCCAACGCTTGCCCTCTTCCTGGCATCGTTGAACCCCATAGCAGTGGGTTTCAGTCAGGTGGAGTTCTCTACCCTCCCCTGAACAGATTATGCTCATACTTGCCCCCCAGGCATTGCAAACAGGGTGGACAGATGAGAGCCATTCTTCAAAGCCCCATTGCCTCTTCAAACCTTTGCTGATACGCGGGCCTTACACGGATTCCTTCCTTCTCTGGCCTTCTTTAGGCCCAGGGGCATTTGGGTGTGGTGACTTACTGGGAAGCTAATTAAAGCTTACATTTGAAGGCCCCGTACTTGGACAGCCCCTTACAGGACTGTGCACATAATTTTGATTTAGAATTTTGTATTTTTCTCTTAAAGAAGATTCTCCAAGTTGTAAAAACCTTGGGTCCCACGTAATCTGGATCTTCCCCTGCATTTAGGCATTTAATTGTATTCTTTCCTTGACATATTTTCTAATTGATTAATGTATGACAAACTTGTTTTCTTAACTTCACATGAGCTTCTTGCCATGCAATGTTATATAGTGTATAATGTGGCAGTTAAAAGGGTTATTGGTGGAATCTCACAGATTTATAGCCAAAAACCACCTCTGCCACTTCCTTGCTGGGTGGCAAGTTTTATTTCCTAACTTTATTGAGCCTCATTTTCATCTGTTAAGTGGGAATGATTATGGCAAGGGCTGCTTTATGACTTTCAGAGGCCTAAGACCCTTTGGTCCTCATGAGCCCCTTACTCCATTAAAAAAAATTTACAAATTATATTTTATGACTGTGTGGTATAAAGACTAAGATAATCCAGGGAGGATTATATTATTTTTTGAAGGATTATTTTGAGGAATAGATGAGATAATGCATATGAAGCAATTAGCACTTTGCTTGGCACAAATTTGGCATGTAATAATGTTAGGTATCATCACTAGGCAAAGTGCCTAACTCAATATGTGGCATGTAGTAATTGTTCAAAATATGGTGAGTAGTCAAAAAAGAAAAAAAACCCAAACTATGGTAGGTATTCTTACTATGTTTTTAAAATTTATTTTGCTTACTTTTTTAAAGATTTTTTTTTCTAAATTCATTTGAGACACAGAGATACAGAGAGAGAGCATGAACAGGGGGAGAGGCAGAGGGAGAGGGAGAAGCAGGCTCCCCGCTGAGCCAGGAACAGGACGTGGGGCTCGATCCCAGAACCCTGGAATCATGACCTGAGCCCGAAGGCATATGCTTAACGACTAAGCCACACAGGCGCCCCTGCTTATTTTTTTATACCTGGAAAGTTTTCCTTGTTATTTGCCTGACATTATTTGCAATTATTTCTTTATTGTAAGGAAAAGATAATCCCAAATTGAAGGACATTCTTCAAAATACCTGGCTCAGACTCCTCAAAAGTGTTAATATCATGAAAACAAAGAAAGATCAAGAACTACTAATACTAATTTTCTGATAATTGATAATCAAATATTCATCAGTCTGAAATTATGTTAAAATAATTAGTTAATAAATATAGGTAATATAGAAACACTGTGATCCATTGCTAATAGCATATAAATTGATGTGATTTTTCTGAAGGATAATTTGGCAGTACCCTTTAAAAACGCAGAAAGGGACGTACCCTTTGACCCAGAAATTCCACTTCTAAATAATTATCCTACATAGATGGTTCCATATGTGTGAAATGATTCAAATAAAAAGGTATATTCATTGTAGGTATTAATTATAAGAGGAAAGTTTGAAAAGAGCATACATGCCTATCAGTAATGGAATGCTTATGTTAATTATGATATATTCATACCACAGATTAAAATGAGCATAATAGACTGTTCTAAATGTACTTTTTGGAAAGAAGTTCAAGAGAAGGGAAATTGAGAGAATAGTTTAGAAAATTGGGCAGAATCTGCCCCCTGCATGTGGGGAAAATGTATGAGTGTATGCATGTGTGTGCATTGATTTTATATGCTTCTATTTATATTTTGTGTGTATAAAACATATATTTGTATACTTCTATACGTGTTTATATACAGATTTTTGAGTATATTTATACATGCATATTTATAAATGCATAGAAAAGCTCGGCAATAATGCTTCAGAAAGTTGAGAAAATTGTTGGCTTCCAGAGAGGAGACTACATTGTTCGGAGATAGAGAATGAGATAGACTTATTGATGTTGGTATGCCATTTTGTGTTTTTTGTGTTTTGTGCAATATTCAGGCATTACCTATTCAAAAAATCAAAGAGAAAGGAAAATTTAGAGTGTTGGAGAGCCAATCTGAAATCAGTTGAAAGGAGTGAACATTTGTTAATAACATGAGTGCAAGCAGATGGAGAAGGATCTTGTACTGAACAATACTCCAAATATAGAAATAGTGTACTTTTTTCCCCCCAAATGCAGAGGAACAATAGGGCAGGAAACCAGAGAAAGTTGGACAAACATGGCATGTTCAAAAATCTGTTTCCAGCTTAAAGGTTATCTTTGTATGGAGCGAAGATTATCATACGACCCATTTCTTCTTTTTTGCAAAACTTTAAAGTGGCTAATTTTATTGGGTTGTGAATTAAACCCCAATTAAAAAAATAAATTAACCTTCAATAATTTAATGGTGATGACACATCCATACCATGAAATACTACTCAGCAATAAAAATGGAAGTATTGATACATACAAGAACTTGGATGACTCATAAAGACATGGTGCTAATAGAAAGAAGCCAGTCTCAAGAGGCTACATGCTGTAAGATTCCATTTATATGACATTCTCAAAAATACCACTGTAGGGAGGAGGAACAGATCAGTGGTTTTCAAGGGCAAGGAATGAATGACTCTAAAGGGATAACAGGTTGGAGTTACAGGAGATGATGTAATTGTTCTCTATTTGGATCATGGTGGTAGTTGGACAAATCTATACATGTGTTAAATAAAATTCATAGAAATTTACACCAAAAGAAAAAAATAAAATATTTTACTGTATAATCATTTCTTAAATAGAGTTTTAAAATGATGGAAAACAAAAACACTCTAAAGTGTGGGGGCTCTTGCAAGAGCATAGTCCCAAAGTAGAGTTCATAATTTTTTAATTTAAATTTTCCTTCCGTACCAAAGGTCAATGAGGTTTTGCTGGTAATTTGATTTTGTGGCCATAATTGTCCTGTCCTCTTTCCACATGATAGCCCTGACCCCCTCCATGACTCTCAGAAAGAGTTAGGGAGTCATTCCAGCCCTATGCTTACAGAAGCACAGTGGCTGCATCCAGTAATTGTCCTCCCCTGTGAATGAGCCAGCTAAGCAGACACTGGTGGATGGTTACAACACACCCAGTAACACTGTCTTACAATTCTCCGTCACAGCACACCCTAGGTGCTGATACAAGGATGACACAATGCAAGTAAAGAACTAAAGATTCTCAGAGAGTGTCAGATTGACTAAAGCAATTCTAGCACAAGTTCCTTTCCCCAGAGCGGCTTTGCAAGGAAAATCAAGTTAAACAAGCCTTCTTGAAGACAAAGTATGAATACCAAGGGCCATCTTTTGTTCCTGGTGATGATACTAAGTAAGTATGTGTTGATAAGAACTATTATACATCGTCCCCACATCTCACCCAAACAATCAAAAATTAACTATCCTCTTGGAGATGTAGATAAAGCAAAATACCTGCCTATCATTCTTTTATTTCCCCTGGTATTCTTTCATGGCCTACTTATTTCACACACTTATGTCAGACTTCATCCCAAATAACTTTAGAAAAAGCCACTTGTATCAAGCAAGGGCTGATGGTTTGAATCATCCTTCCACGGGGGAAGAAATTATCCTGAAGAGAAGGTTGTAGAAGGAACTTCTCGGTTGAAACGAGGGCTCTCGAATCAGAAGTCTTGAATTTGAATCCTAACTCTAAAATGTATCAGCCATGGGACTTTAAGTTAGTAACTGAACTTCTGTGGCCTTAGATTCCTCTCTGTTACTTGTAGGCACTAAGAGGGACTCCTTGAACTGTGAGAAGATTAAATGGGAAAATACGTGTAATGCGCTTAGAACTAGGTCTGACGCTTAATGCATATTCAGGGGGTGTGAGCCATTTTCATATGCTAAGTCATTTTCATGTGTGTGAACATTAGGGGTGGGAGGTCCTAGGAAGGCGTTTAAATCCCTTTTGGTGCTCAGTTCCTTTACTCTACTTAGGGTGACCTACAACATTCCCAGGGCAACTCCCCCTGCTTCCCTTCCTGGCTGGTGCCCCATTCCCTTATGGCCTTTGCTAATCTGCCAATCAATCCAGTAAGCTAATCATCGTGGAGATGTTAGTGACTTTGACTTCTTAGAAACTGATGATCTAAGAAGTGTACTCCAGGCTGGGGGCTTCAGCAGCCCTCAGGTAACATCTCTTCCCACACAGATCTACCTTGCTGCCTGGGTTGTGCCCCCCGTGGGAGGTGGCCACCTTACACTAGTGGCTGCTTGGGTGGGTGGGTGAAGTCATCCTTTTCATACTCCAGGGCCCTTGTGCACGTTCATGACACCCGTATCTTTGCTTCCCTGCCTTTCTTCTCCCTTCCCTCCCAGCTCAGAGTGGAATAGGGCTCATTAAAAATTTATGGGGTAGTGCCAATAAAGAACTTCAGGAACTGGGTTTGGTCTGGAGAAGAACCATTAGTAAAGATCAACTGTATGCTCTGGGAGCCTTTAGACAGCTACTGCTTCCATTGGTGTTTAATATTTATTGCTTCCTCATAATCTTTCAGCTGTTCTTTTGTTGATTTTAGGAAGACTGGGGGAAAAAAGTCCCATGAATATTTATTTTCTGCCCCGTAATATATTTGCTATTTGGCTTGAAAGTTTAAGTTTTATGTTTCTTACATAAATTATGAATAAAAAATAAAACTCATCACCATGGTTTTCAGGCCAAATGTATATTATCATGCAACAATGTATTATGTACAAGAATATCACACAAATTGCAAAGGTGAGTCCTAGAAGAATTTGACACAACACAATGATAACACAATATTAAGACAGAGCTGTGAATGTAAAAAGAATCCTTAAGTCCCCAGAACCCATGAATGTATCAGGGTACACAGCAAAGGGGAATTAAGGTTGCAGACAGGATTAAGTTTGCTGATGAGTTGACTTTAAGATATGACGATGGTCCTGGATTCTCTGGGTGAGCCCCACATATCGCAAAAATTCCTTCAAGTGGAGGAGGGAGGAAGAAGAGGAGGTCCGGGAGGAATTTGAAGATGCTGTGCAGAAAGAACCCCTCCTCTTTGCTGTACCTATTTTGAAAAACTGCTCCACTGTTCTCTCTCCTTTCATAGCTTAACTTCTTGAAAGGCTTTCTGCGTTCTCTGCTGGGACTTTCTTACTTCTCATTCATGACTTAATCTATGATGCCCGACTTTGCCTCCAAGTTCTACTGAAATTGTATCCCCCACATCAACAGTTACCTCCCAGCAGCTAAATCCAGTGACCATTTTTTGTCTTGTCTCTTATAGACCCCTGAGAACTCCATTGTCCTGAGATACTCACACCCACGTTTGACTTCTGTGGTCCCAAATTCTGCTGCTTGTCCTCCCATCCCTCTGGCTGTTCCTTTCCAGTCTTACTGAGGCCAACAGTTTTGCTGGCTGTTCCCTAAATGGTGTTTGTTATGATAGACCCTCCTCTTCTTCTACATACTCTTTTGAAAATCATCTACATCTGAAACCTCAATGAGAAAGCATATACGGATGACACCCAAATGTGTGCCTCCCATACAACATTTGCTCCTGAGCTCTAGACCTTCACATCCATTTTGCCCTCGGGAAACTTCACGTGGTGGTTTCACAGTCACCTTTATCTTAGGCTCTGACACTATGATTTGGGTGCAAGTAGTTTATTTTGGAAGGAGGTGACCCCAGGAGGCCTTCTAAGGGAGTGGGAAGTAAGACAGAAAAAGGAGGAGACCCAACAGGCAGTGTATTAATGAGCAGGTTATCACTGTTGGCCACTGGGACTCAGTCTCCTTGGGGACCCTCTGAGACACTGGATGGAAGACACCCCAGACCTGATGCATAGAGGGACAGGAAAGCTGAGCTATTCATTCATCGGTTCCCATCCCTCACTGTTGATGGTCACTCCTGGGACATTAACTCCCTGGAATTTCACACCTGACTGCATATGTCCTGCAGCCAAGCTAACTCAAGTGGCCAAAGAATGACCTCAGGCAGAAAGATGCAGAGGCTGTCTTCACGTGCAGGAACTATCTGCAGACCACTTCAATGGCAGGTTAAGGGGACACGAGTAGGTCACTGACAGTGTCCTCTATACACCTCAAGTGAACACACCCCCGAACTGAACTCAAGGGCTTAACCTTCAAGCCTGCTCTTCCTCCAGGGTTCCTTGTTTTAGTAAATGATCCCACCATCAACCTAGTGTCCAAGCCAGAGACCCAAGCAATCTCAGTGTCACACTAAATTCCTCTCTTTCCTGTTCTGGCTATGTCACGTCTGTCACCAAATCCTGTCAATTCTACCTTTTAAACTTTCTCAGATCTGCCCATCTGTGCATTCCACAGCCAACACATAATCTCAAGTGACCATAATCTCTTTCTTTTTTTTTACTATTATGTTATGTTAATCACCATACATTACATCATTAGTTTCTGAGGTAGTGTTCCATGATTCATTGTTTGTGCATGACCATAATCTCTTACCCAGGTATCTACAGAACATCTGCCCCAGTCTTTGCATCTCTTATCTTCAGACTTTGTCTCTCCCAATCTATAGTCAACATAGCAATCAGAGTGGCCTCCAGAAACAAATTCAATCATGCCACTTCCCCGCTAAAAAAGCTATTCAGCTACACTGTCCATGGAGATAGAGGCCACATTTCCTAACATGTTTTGCTAGAGTGTCCATTACCTTGCATTTGTTTGCCGCTTTATGTCTCTCTCCCTTATCTGTACAATTACTTTCTATCCTCAGTGCTTCAAATATGCCATGTTCTCTCCAACCTCAGGGCCTTTGCTCATTCTTGTCTTCCTCTGGTTAAGACCCACTGCCACTGAGGTCACAATTACAAGTCATTTCTTTCAGGAGGTCTTCCCTGATCTCCTCACTATGAGATTCCCATACTACCACGTGTGTTCCCATCCTGGTATTTCTCACACCAAACTGTAAGCTATTTATCCACATAGACCCACCTCCCTTCCCCAAGACCGAGAACTCTATTAGGTGAGGGGCTATGTCAGTCTTGATCATTGCTCTATCATTGGCACATAATACATATCTGTCAAAACAGGTCTCTCCTTCCTACAGCAAAAGCAATGAATATGTAGATTTGGCTGATTGTTGACTCTTTTCCAAATACCCGAAATCTGAGAGCCCAAAGCAGTTTCTATATTTGAATGCCACATAGTAAAGAAAGGCCTGTCTTTGAAGTCAGTGGGCTAGGAGAAAGTGCGAGATCAATAGACCTACCTCCCACCTGCTGCTGGAGGAATTTATCATAACTCTGAAGAGTATCCAAGAAGATATATTTCCCGGAAAAATCAAACCAGTGATCTTTCCAGAGCCACTACTTTAGTAACCCAGTACAATCGGTCTATTCATCTTTCTGGTAATGATTTTTTTTCTCCTCAAAGCACTCAATTCATTTTCCATTGCTGACATGTAATCCAGAAATAATAGAGATCGGTTTAGTATAACTCATATCCAAAAAGGGAAACTGCCAACACCCTGAAAGAAAAGCTCTGAATTAAGTATTCCTGAAAATAATTCTCAGCAATTCAAGGGATATAAAAAGGCCTATTCAGTTGTAGATGGTATTTCTTTTTGTTGTTTATTATAAATATGGTTCCCCAGTAGAAAGTTATGTTTGAAAATACTGCTTTGGCACAGGTTTTGTAATTACACCCCAGAATTCAAATGTGAATATTTTTTTCTAGTTCTGTTTGCTAATAAAGTCCTACTCAGAGGTGCTAAAATTTGAACCAGTCTTGGGGCACCTGGGTGGCACAGTGGTTAAGCGTCTGCCTTCAGCTCAGGTCATGACCCAGGGTCCTGGGATCGAGCCCCACATTGGGCTCCCTGCTCAGCGGGAAGCCTGCTTCTCCCTTTCCCACTCCCCTGCTTATGTTCCCTCTCTTGTTATGTCTCTCTCTGTCAAATAAATAAATAAAATCTTTAAAAAAATAAATAAAATTTGAACTAGTCTTTAAAAACTGTAAACATTGGGGTGTGTAGGCAAAGCCAACAACCAGAGCCCCAGTGAATGTATAATTCGAGCAAGAAATAAGCTTTTGTTGTTTTAGCCATTGAGATTTGGGGGTTCTTTGTTTCTATAGAGGTGATAATTTCCTGTCAGCCCTCTGAGTTCAAAAGTAGTTGAGAAGCAGACACAAGAATCAGATAATTGGAGAACAAAATACCCAGTATTAGGGACTCTAAAGGGCCAGTTTGGAGAACGGACATAGATATCAGCCACAATTGGGTTTTTTAGTAACTTTCTCTCTGAATTTACCCTACCCATCCCAAACTTCAAGTCTGCCCATTACAAGGCCAGATACTGACATAGAAAGCTCAACTCATAGAGAAACAGAATGAGAAATTCTCGACAACAGGTAGGGCAGAGAAAGAGAACAGTAAAGCACAGAGGCTAAACTGAGCATGCTCAGTTCCTTCTTCTCATTCACCACAGAGATAAGGCACATCTCCAAGAGAAGCATTCCCACACTTGCCTGTCCTGGGGAGAGGAACTTCTTTCCTCAGGATGGAAAAACTCATAGTTCATAGTTGAAAGAATGAGCTGTTAATCCAATGAAGCCCAAGAGCAAAAGCTAAAGGGACT
The DNA here is from genome assembly GCF_009762305.2 of Zalophus californianus. Taxonomy (NCBI): domain Eukaryota; kingdom Metazoa; phylum Chordata; class Mammalia; order Carnivora; family Otariidae; genus Zalophus; species Zalophus californianus. Next base: position 99,151,184 of record NC_045597.1, read on the forward strand.
TACGGGGTCTTCTTTTACCTAAAATTAGTTTTTTTTTTTTTATTATGTTTTGTTAATCACCTTCGTGCAATGTGGCATCTGTCCTAGGACATAGAGAGTGCATGGTCATCTATTTTCAGGGAAAGCAGGATCCTATACTTCCTGGGATTGTGAGATGCTAAATCAGACAAAACCATATCTGGGTGACAGTAGGTTCATCTGAGCTCCAAGACCAGATCTGAAGGAGAAAATTCCTAAGGAACAACCTGGATAGAGGAATGTGAAAGACAGTCCTATTATTTCGACTTAATTTAGACAAAGGGCTATAGGCCTGATTACAGACATATCAGCCTCAAGGATTACGGTAGCTGATGATAGAAGCACATGCTTTCCTCCATTTGCCTTCCTCAATGGCTGCTTTCCCCATTTACCAGATGAATGATGTTTAAACTATTCTTTTAAATCTGGTATTTTATTGTACGCTTCATTATAGCAGTAGTATGGAATTTGCCTTAGTTCATGACAAAGAAGTGTCTTGCTGAGGAAATGGGCAACACTGAAGCTGAGCAGTTTTAAGCTAGGGAAGAAGAAGCAATGATGGAGTGACACCTTGGAAAAAACAACCAACTAATCCTATGATTGTCATGTGGGATTTATCAATTGAGTAACAAACATGTGTTTGACTCCAAAACAACAGAATGACTTTGGCCTCTGCCAAGTTGTAAAACACACACACGCGCTCACGCACATGCGCACACACACACACACACACACACACACTCTTATAGAAAGTCAAGACAGTAGATAGATTAATAGCTAATAAATAGGAAAGAAAGGGGGAAAAAAAGAAAGAAAGAAAGGGGGAGTATTTTTCCTCCTTTTAACAAATTCATAAACCGTTCAACAAATTGAGTCATTTTTGGTCAGATGCCCTTTTTATGTGTAACAACTAAGAAATCACAAGGTCATCATGTGAAAAGGAAGATTCTGGCATTATTTCTTCAGTTGTAATTATCTTCTGTGCATGAATAGTGGAACAAAGTTTTTTGTATTAGTTTATTTTTGTATAACAGTCTGCTTCAGCTGATCCTAAGACATCACTTGGATGGACTACACAGAAGCTAAGAGACTGTCAGGGTAGGCCAACATCATTGCTATTGCTCTTGAAACCTACTCTTTCTTTTGCATAAAACTTTTCTACTATTTGCTTATATACTTTACAGTTTTTTGTTTAGTAGGTAGGGGTCTGAATAAAATTCCCCAAACAGTTTGTTTTGTACCTATTTTCAGATGGCTGGGTTTTTTTCTTCTGAGGCTTCACAAACTCAAAACATTAATGTTCCTCATTGCAAAAGAAACTATGTTTTCTTAAATGTTGGTAGCTGATTATGAATGGATGTTATTTCCTTCCTGGAGAATATAAGTATTTTAATTTTGATGATAATCCTTTAATGTTATATTGCCTCATTCTGTAGGTCAGATTTCAGTTTAGGCATAAATTATTTGAAAAGGATGCTTCAGAGAGCTATGATTAGCTTCTAGGAAATTTTTAGCCAGAGAAACACAGAGCAGTTTGAAAGCCTCCCTCATTAATGAGCACCTTTTATCAATAGTTTTAATTTCAGGTTAGAATTTGTGATATATTTTGTTTCTGCTTGTTGGCATTCTATTTATACTATAAATTTCCCTGTGGGTTTCTAGCATGGCTCTGATATGTGAGTGAGACAGAATTCTACCAGCCATTTCTGGTGCCTTTAAACTTGAATTATGATTTGCTATCTTGGGTTGTTTCTGTGCTCTGGTCATTCTCCCAAGGTGGATAACAGGACCCCGGTGGGAAAAGAAGGGAGTCCATTTTCTATAGCAAAAGAAATTGTAATAATTTCTTCCCACTGTGGCCTGTTTATTACAGGAATAGATACAGATAGCAGCTTTCCATGGGCCATTTGCTCTAGCTGGGTTGTTGTGGGATTTCAGTGCTAAATCCTACAAAGTTCTAGATAAACCAGGACAAGCTGATCACCATAGGTAGTCCCAAATTCTGAAAGATAGCAATCCCTGATTCAGAGAATTTAGAGGTCTGACTACCATAATGGAAATGTATATATGCAAATGCAGCTCATTGGCTTCACATTTGCCTTAAAATGACACAGGGACACCATATCTGTTCATGGCCCAGAGAGGGTCGAGGTCTCCTCCCAAAAGCCGTTTTCTTCTCTTAACTGCTGCCACACTACTTAAGAAGTTCATTCTTGGTGTTAAGAGTCTGGCCCTACACACCAGGTGAGTTGCCTTTTCCTCTTTAAGGTTTTCATGGGTTTCTGAAGTAAATAATAATATCTCAGCCATCTAATATTTAAATAAGCTACTTTCCTTTTTATTTGTAAATAGCTTTATTAAGACATAATTCACATACTATATAATTCACTCATTTTAGAAATACAAATCAATAGTTTCAGTATATTCACAGTTTTGCAACCATCATCACAATTTAAGATTAGAACATTTTTCATCACCCCCAAAAGAAACTGTGCCTATTAGCAGTCACTCCCCACTCCTCCCCCAACCTAGCCCCTGGAAACCACTAATCTATTTTCTCTCTCTGTGGATTTGCCTATTCTGGACATTTCATACAAATGTAATTACACAATATGAGGTTTTGTTGAGTCTGGCTTCTTTCAATTAGCATAAGTTTTCAAGTTTTACTCATATATTAGTATTTCATTCCTTTTTATAGCCGAATTGTATTTCATCATATGCATACATTACATTTTTTAATCCATTCATCCATTGATAAGTATTTCATTTGTTTTTGCTTTTTGTCTATTATGAATAACGGTGCTGTGAAGATTCATGTAAAAGTTTTTGTGTGAACATATGTTTTCAATTCTTTGGTTACATTCTTATGAGTAGAATTGCCTGGTCATATAATAACTCTATGGTTAGCCTTTTGAGGAACTTCCAGACCATTTTCCAAAGTGGCTGCATCATATTACATTCTTATCAAGCAGTGTGAATGAGGGTTTGAATTTCTTGACACCCTCACCAAGAATGGTTATTTTCTTATTTTTTATTTTAGGAATCCTAGGGTATAAATTATGGTTTTGATTTGCATTTCCCTGATGACTAATGATTTTGAGCATCCTTTCACATGCTTTTGGCCATTTGTATATCTGCTTTAGAGAAATGTCTATTCAAGCTGTCTTCTTTTTAGCTAAATTGAATCAAACAAAAAACAAAAAATATAACACATAAGGTGAACTAAGTTTCTAGGCACAAGATGGATAGACTTAGGTCCCCTGAGCATCTCCTTTTCTGTCATTTCTGAGATAAATTAATCTTCTGACAATAGCACAAGTATCTGGCCAAGGTGATATACAGTGAAATGATAAACAGATCAAAAGTCCACCCAGCAACTCCACTCAACTTCTATGATAGGTGACATTTAGAATTCTTGCAGAACCAGCAGGACGTCAATCAACCTGGCCCTTGACCCCTCACTCATTGGTCAATTCAAGCATGTAATGCAATCTTTCCTCCAATGGCAAGTAAGCAAGAAAGGATTGGGGTTGTCAGCTATGGGCTAGGTATTAGAAAGCAGGAGATGCTTATTGTTCATCATTGCAATCTCAGTTGGTTGCATTTAGACCTGGTAGGAATAGAGACAACTTGTTACTGGGGAGAGGCAATATTTTAAACCATTCTTGCCCATCAGTTCTTGTGATTTAGTCTTTCAGCTTAGTAGAAAGCATTATAGAATCTTAAGCCAAAAATTTATAATGTGCAATGAGGAAGTAAGAAAAGTCGTAGAATACTGACTGGTGGATGAACCCTATTGGGGGGAAACTTTAGGGTGCCTTGAGGTGGCATAAAATTATTGGGGCACATTTCAAGGGAGACAGAAGTTGTAGGGTAATTTTGGTCATTGTTGATTCTGTCACTGACCCAGAATGTAGACTAAGAGAGGTCTTGTGAGATGCTCTCTTACCACTCTGTTCTTGCTCAGAAAAATTTAGGGTAGGAAGAAGCTGCTTCTAGAGGAAGGGGATCTCAGGGATTGATGTATCAATAGGATACAAAGGTCTCATTTGGGGCACATAAATCCGGGAGTCCTTCATTTTGTAGCAGCCTGGAGGTTAGCAGATAAAGGTCCTTTAAGAATTTCCCCTGAAGTTGAATTCTTCTGGACCAAGACAGCCTCAGCCTTGGGACAGCTCAGTAACCTCTTGTAAGAGATGGCTGGCTTTACAGTTTATCAGTATTTGTTTCCTCCCTCTTAAATACAGAGTACAGGTACCATGAAAACAAAACTCTTTAACTGTAACAACAATAACAATTTGTTGAAAGCTTATAGCATTCCAAATGTCCCTAGTTTTCCTAGAATTCTTCCCTAGTTTGCTTACCATTTCTCTGTTGATATTTCAAAACCCTTAAGGAAAAGCCACCTGCATACCAGACAGTAGGATTTTGTTTCCATCTACATAGGACTTTCAGATGGTGAACTAAAGACAAATAGAACACCAGGATCTAAGATGTAGGATCTCATCCCTTCTCTTTTTGAATGTCAATTTGCAGTGTTTCTTCCTGTTTTCTGCACCAAACAAAATATTATCTATTTTTTTTTATTTACCTAATATTAACTTTGTTAGCTATAATTCTGTGGTTTAAAGAGGAAATAGAGTTGTAGGCAATAAAAATACCTGAGTTAATCTGAAACCTTAATCTATTATAATGATTCTTTTGGCATCGTACATAATACTTCGACTTAATGACCTATAATGAAATTTTTAAATGAAGAGTACTTTTATTCCAACAATCTACCTTTATTCCAAGAATCTATTCTGTTCCAAGAATTTAGTAGATTCTTATTAATTTATTTAAAAAATTTACTGAGCACCTAATGTGTGCCAGATATTTTTCTAATTGTTGGAGGTAGAGCAGGAAAACAAACAAACTGGCCAATGACCTGAATAGCCCTATAGCTATTAAAGACATTTAATCAATAACTAATAACCTTCCAATTCAGAAAGCACCAGGCCCAAATGGGTTCACAGTGAATTCTACCAAACATTTAAGAAAGAAATTGTACCAATTCTACACAATCTCTTTCAAAAAATTGAAGCAGAAGGAATACATCCTAACTCATTCTGTGAAGCTAGCACTACCTTAACATCAAAACCAGACAAAGACATTACAAGGCAAAAAACTACAGACCAATATCTCTCATGAACATAAATACAAAAATTATCAACAAAATATTAGCAAATCAAATCCAACACTGTATAAAAAGAATTATACAAGACAATCAAGTGGTTTTATCCTAGGTGTGCAAGGCTGGTTTGACATTAAAAATCAGTTAATGTAATCCACCACATCAGCAAGCAAAGGAGAAAAATCACATGATTATATTAACAGATACAGAAAAAGCATTTGACAAAATCAACATTGATTTATGATAAAAAAATTCTCAACAATCTAGGAATAGAGGGAAACTTCCTCAACTTGATTAAGACCATCAGCAAAAAACCTCAGCTAAGGGGCGCCTGGGTGGCTCAGTCGTTAAGCGTCTGCCTTGGGCTCAGGTCATGATCCCAGGGTCCTGGGATCAAGCCCTGCATTGGGCTCCCTGCTCAGCAGGAAGTCTGCTTCTCCCTCTCTCACTCCCCCTGCTTGTGTTCCCTCTCTTGCTGTGTCTCTCTCTGTCAAATAAATAAATAAAATCATTAAAAAAAAAAACTCAGCTAAATCATACTTGGTATTGAGAAACTTGAAACTTTCTGTCCAAGATTGTGAACAAAGCAAGGATGTCCCCTTTCACCACTACTTTTCAATATCATACTGAAAGTGCTAGCTAACACAAGAAGACAAGGGGGAAAAAAGGTATATAATTTGGGAAGGAAGAAATAAAACTGTCTTTGTTCACAGATGACATGATTGTTTATGTAGAAAGTTTGAAAGAATTGACCAAAAAAACTTCTAATAAGCAATGATAGCAAGGTCACAGGATACAAGATTAATATACAAAAGTCAATCACTTTCCTATATACCAGTAATGAACAAATGGAATTGGAAATTTAAAACATTATTATTTACATTAGCACCCCCAAAAGCAAATACTTAGGTATAAATTTAACAAAATATGTACATGATCTATATGAGGGAGACTAAAAATCTCTGATGAATGAAATCAAAGAAGAACTAAGTTAACAGAAAGATATTCCATGTTCATGAATAGGAAGACTCAATATTGTCAAGGTGTCAGTTCGTCCCACCTTGACCTATAGATTCAGGGCAATATCAACAAAATCCCAGGAAGTTGTTTTATGGGTATCAGAAACTGATTCCAAAGTTTATAAACAGAACAAAAGACCCAGGATAGCCAACACGATACTGAAAGAGAGCCTAAGTGGAGGACTGCCATTACCTGACTTCAAGGCTTCCTCGAAAGCTACAGTAATCAAGACAGTGTGGTATTGGTGAAAGAACAAATAGATGAGTGGAATAGAATAGAGGGGCCAGAAGTAGATCCACAAAAATATAGTCAACTATTCTTTGACAAAGGAGCAGAGGCAATATGATAGACAAAAGATAGTCTTTTCAACAAATGGTGCTGGAACAACTGGACATCCACAGGGAAAACAATGAATCAGATGCAGAACTTATACCCTTCACAAAAATTAACTCAAAACAGATCACAGATCTGAATGTAAAATGTGAAACTATAACACTCTACAAGATAACATAAGAGAAAATCTTGGTGATGAATTTTTAGGTATGACACCAAAAGCATGATCCATGAAAGAAATAATCAATAAGCTGGGCTTCATTTAAATTAAAAACTTCTGCTCTGTGAGGGACACTGTCAAGGGAATGAAAAGACAAACCGCAGACCAGGAGAAAATATTTGCAAGAGACACATCTGATAAAGGACTATTATCCAAAATTACAAAGAACTCTTAAAACTCAACAATAAGAAAAAAACAAGCTGATAAAATAAATTGGCCCTAACAGATAAAGAATATTTACAGGTGGCAAGTAAACCTATGAAAAGATGCTTCACATCATAAATCATCAGGGAAATACGAATTAAAACAACAAAATATCACTACACACCTATTAGAATGGCCAAAATTTGGAACACTGGCAATACCAAATGCTGGTGAGGATGTGGAGCAATAGAACTCTCATTTATTGCTGGTGGGAATGCAAAAATTGTAGTCACTTTGGAAGACAGTTTCGTGGTTTCTTATAAAATTAAATATATACTTACCATTTGATCCAGCCATCATGCTCCTTGGTATTTACTCAAAGGAGCTGAAAATTTATGTCTACGCAAAAACCTGCGCATGAATGTTTTGGGCAGCTTTACTCATAATTGCCAAAACTTGGAGCAGCCAGGATCCTTCAAAAGCTGAGTGGATAAATAAACTGTGGTACATCCAGACAATATTATATTATTCAGCATTGCAAAGAAATGAGCTTCCAAACCATGAAAAGGGAGAAACCTTAAATACATATTACTACTTGAAAGAAGTCAATCTGAAAAGTTTACATACTATATGAATCCAAGGATGTGACATTCTGGAAAAGGCAAAACTATGGATCAATAAAGAGATCCCTTGTTGCCAGGGGTCGAGGGGAGGAAAGGAGAAATAGGCCAGGCATAGAGGATTTTTAGGGCAATGAAACTGCTCTGTATGATACTACAGTGGTGAATACATGTCATTATAAACTTGTCCAAATGCATAGAATGAACAACACCAAGAGTGAACCCTAAGGTAAACTATGGACTCGGGTCTCATGTCCCACTGGTGAGGAACGTTGACAATGGGGGAGGCTCACAGGAGTAGAGGCTCAATTTTGCTGTGAACCTAAAACTGCTCTGAAAAATAAGGTCTATTAAAAACAAAAGAACAAAAACACAGGCCAAACCCTTGCCCTTGTGACACTAACTGTCAGGAGCTCTGCTGAGCTGGGAGAGAAAGAAAGGGGTCAGCATAGCTGTTTAAAGCAACAAGCCAAAAATCAGAGTTGAGCCTTCAAATCCCTTACTGTGATGGAGTAAGCAAGAATCTAAAGCTGGAGAAAGGGCAGACTCCCTCCTGTTTCATTTCCCTCACTAAATGGCACACCAGGGAGGATCTTTGATGGGTTCGTGGATTCTGGGATTGAAACAGGGGGCTGGGGGGATGGGGAGAAGTTGGCAAGGTCGGGGAGGGCTAGGAGTGAAACAGTACCGGGTACTGAGTCAGAGTGGGGGAAAGTGTCTTCAAGGTTACCCTCTCCTCCCCCCTCCACCTCCACAAGGAGGACTCAGCAGAAGCCCCGTGAAGCTCTGTGCCCAAGGCCTCTCAGAGAGAAAGCCAAGAATGATGGTCTGGGGCTAGAAGTGCAGATCTGTGAAAAAAGCATGTCTGGCCAGGGGCCCTGGGTCCCTGCCTGCACCTCCCTTCCGAGACCCCGATGCACTGGCTGTGAACCAAGTCTGCTGCAGGAATAGCAGCTTTTTCCCTGTGAGCCTGCCAGGTTGGAGCCTTTGAAATCGCCTCTGGTCAGGCCTGAAAAATCACCCATAGGTTTTGAACCAGGACAGTCACATTCTAGACAGTTATGAGGATGAGCCTGTAAAGCAGTTGCTCTACCACATAGGAGTAAGTGCTAACTTACTAAATAAATAAAGCAGGGGAGGCAGATCAGAAATACCTGAGAGTCCGGGGGTAGGGAGGGGTGTGAGAGCAATTTTAGACAAGAGAAGGCAAAGGAGGCCTTGTAAAAAGGTGGCATGGTGTGATAGACTTCCGAATGAGCCTTGCAGAAACCCGGGAGAAGAGCAGGTCATGTAGAGGGAGCAGCAGGTACCAACTGCCAGAGCCGGGATGGAAGTCCTTGTGTGGTATTGGAAGAGGCCCATTTGTCTGGAGTGGAGGGAGCAAAGCAAGGGGAGCAGGGGATGGGTGATGGGAGTGAGAGCTAAGGAGGAACTAGTCCCACAGGGCCTTGGAGCCTCTGACTGGGGATTTGGATTTTTTCTCTGAGTGAGAGGAGAAGCCACTGGAATTGATTGATTGATTGATTGATTGATTGATTTTTAAAGCAATTTCTACGCCCAACATGGGGCTCAAACTCATGACCCGGAGACGAAGAGTCACACCGGAGACCACGTGCTCTACCGACTGAGCTAGCCAGGTGCCCCCAACTGGGGATCTTGAACAGAGGAATGACATGATTTGGCCCTAGCTACCCTGTTGAGAAGGGCTTTAGGAGAGAGGAGGAGATGTTAAGGGCAGAAGCAGAAGGACCTGTTAGGAGGTTACTCTCATCATCTGGGAAAGAGATGATTGATGTTGGCTTGGACCAGGGTGGGGGACTGGAAGAAGGGAGAAGTGGTTGGGTATGGGATCCATTTTTAACACAATGCTCCCATTGTATCCATTCTAAACACACCTTTTAACATACCTGAAATCAGAATGCATCTTACAACGGGGTGGCATCTCCTGATTGCTCTCAGCCAAGTGGCAATCATGATGCAGCTGTTCAGTTAGATAACACGGTCTGGTAATTGCCAGCATCAATCCATAGGTATAGATACAGTGTGACAATTTCTGATTTTAGGTGACTAAATTTCAAAGTTCAATATCCTTGCTCAGAAACACACCATACATGTGGCTTCTCCACTTTATTTCTGGCCCTCCTACTTTTGTATCTGGACATTAACTTTGTCCAGTTTTCTCCAGGCTTCCAGTCTCTTACATCCAGTGAATATCACAGACTGGTACCAGGCTTATCTCCCTGAAAACCAAAGCTGATCATGTCTCTCAGCGCCTGTGTCTTGGATGCTCTATGGTGCTTACAGAATCTGTTCCAAACTCTTCAGCTTCATAGAGGACCCTCCCAATCTTCTCCCACCTATGTCTCCAACTTTATTTCCTGCCGCTCCCTAACTTGTACTTCCTCCATAAGCTATGCTGGAACTCTGTTTCCCGTGCAGCCAGACCCTCGTCCCAAATGTCCCGCTTGCGCCTGTTCCCTCTGTCTTTCTCTCAACTGCTGCTCATCCTTCAAGCTCCAGCTCCAAGCAGACTTAGTTATTCATCGTCTCACAAAACATGCCACCTGGAAATTCTAGTCATCTGCTCACCCATCTATCTCCTCCAGGAGGTTGTGAGTTGGGGACCTCATTCATTTTTGCCACACAAAATCCCCTAACATAGCAATACACTTGGCACAGAACAGGTATGCAATATTTGTAAGAGTCTTTATTATAGTGCATTTGACCAAAACCATAGTAGACAATGATAGAACCTACCTCATAAAGATGTTTTAGGAGTTTTGAGGATTTTGTAAGATAAGGCATACCCCAGGTACAAAGAACAGTGCTTGGTACATAAGTGCTCAATAAATATTTCCTCTTTTCAGAGTTTATATTGCATTGTGAAAAAGATTACTATTATGTTTTAATTATCATAATGCACTTTTAACCTCATCTGAAAAGTATAACATGTCTTTTCAAGCCTCAGAATGGGATTTGTCCCATCACAGAAACTTCTGGTGTGTTCACTGAAAAAGAAAAAAAGCAGTGAAAAGAGGAGGTAACCCCATTTTATTTCTCTCTTGGTGACAACGTGCTAGAATCTATGATTATTTGAACAGTCTAAATATAGAGCACTGATGACCCAAAAGCTCTTCTCAAATTTCATCTTTTTCTAATAGCTTCTGAAAAAACACTCCCAGGAGTGTCAACTCGTAATGTCAGTTTAGGTAGTTGATGTGATTTACAGCAGCATATTGCATTTTATCTCATTGACTTTAACTCACAAGTGTCTACTCATGTCCAGCCTGCTCTGGTCACGATAAATGCATCATCCAATTACTCCTTTAGTCTGTTTGCTAATATGGAAATAAGCAATTTAATGCATTGGTAAAGTCACAAAAGCAGACATCATTGGGCCTCTGTTAACTCTGACTAATATGCAAGACTCTGAACAATACTTTGATGTGCACTTCCTTCTATGACTTAGGAGTTCTCCTGATTGCTAAATTGACACTGATGAATTTTAATACATGATTATTAAATTCCCCTAAGGCTTTTAAATAAAAGTCTCCAATAAATTCATCTTGATTGGTGCACTATTGTTCTTGATATTTATAATGGCTCCCGCTTTGCTCTTTTTCTTATTTGAGATGTTGAGAAACTGTAGAGTTTATTGGGTAAGTGGGAGTCTATACATGCATAATTTTCAAATTAGCGTGATCAACATGAGATTTAAAGTACACTTGGGGAATACGTTTTTAATCTCCCCCATCCTCCCTTTCCTTCTTACGGATAACCTTGATTCAATGCTTCATGTGAAATAGAAGCAAACAGGTACTTTCTCCTCTTCCTCCCACTCTGCAGCCTCTTGAATCAGGACCCACTCTCCGTCTTTCATCTGCTGCTATAGGACGAAACATCCCTTCTCCTTGCTAAAGTCAACCCTTCCCTTGAGTTCTGGGTCTCATCCTCTTGCACCTCCTCTAGCACTTTTCTCCTACAAATAGACCCCTCTCTCCTGCACTATTGATTTCCCTCTCTTTGGGTTTGTTCCCATCAGTCAACAAAGCGACTCTTGACCCCCCTTTCCTGTCTAGCTGCTGCCCCATTCTCCTGCTCCCGCACAGCAAAACTTCTCAAATGAAAGCGCTCCCCCCATTACATCACCTACTTTCTTTCCTCAATCCATTTCAGTTAGATCTTTGTCCTCCCCTCTACATCTGAAACGGCATCAGTGGCCTCCATGGCACCAAATGCAATGGTCACTTTTTGCCTTCATCCAACTCAGCATCTTAGTGGCATGTCTCCCAACTGTCTACTCTCTTCTTGAAACTCTCTTTTTTTGGGCTTTGGTGATAACCTGCTCCCCTGATGTTCTTTTTATTTTACTGCCTATGAACTGTGGGCTGCTAACTCCCAAACATATATATTCAGGGCACCTGGGTGGCTCAGTCAATTAAGTTTTTGCCTTCAGCTCAGGTCATGATCTCAGGGTCCTGGGATTGAGGCCCACATCAGACTCCCTGCTCAGTGGGCAGTCTGCTTCTCCCTCTCCCTCTGCCTGTCACTCCCCCTGCTTGTACTCTCTCTCTGTCAAATAAATAAAAATCTTTAAAAAACCCACAAAAAAACAAGAAATATATATATTCAGATCTGACCTTTCCCAGGATCCCAACTTGTATATCTAAATACAATTTGGCATCTCCACTTGAATGTTTAATGAACATCTCATACCTAATTGTTTATTGTGATCACCTTTCCATGTAAATATATACATTTAGAATCCTTCTGCTGTTCACTCTGCCCAATATTCTCTTCCTTCAACCTTTCCCTTTATTTCCTGTCCTTTCTCCTAAACCAGCGTCCAGTAGAATTGGTCCCTGGGTGATTCCATAGCATCCAGTAGTTCTCTTTTTGGTAATTAGCACACTTACAGTCAATTACTCAAATGTATTATTATCTGTTTAATGTGAATCTTACCCCTTTAGTCTCTAAGATTCTTCAAGCCGGAGATTTTCTGTGTTATTTAGTGTATTTTGAGTGCTCAACACAGTGTCTTGCACATATTAGGAGCTCAATAAATATATTAATTTTTTGCCTTTGTATTTCAATGTTATTTCCTTTTTTTCACCATTATAAGTAATTCTACAATCAACATTCATATTGCTAAACATTTGGCATGTCTTTAATCCCATTCTCAGAACAATCCCTAGACATAGAATCACTGGTTATACTGATACACATTTTCACATCTTTTGTTATAGTGTGGTAGTCTGCAAAATGGCCACCATTAACTTCTTCCCTCTATGAGCAAGCCACTCATTCATTAAAAGGTGATGCCTCCTTCCCTTATCTTTGAATGATTTGCTTTGACCTTCAGAATGTGATAAAAGTAGGATCACCAGAAAAAAAATAAAAGATGCCCAGTAAAACTAGAATGTCAACTACACAGAAAAAAATGGGATATACTCATACTAAAATTATTTGTTATTTATCTGATACTCAAATTTAACTGGGCATCCCGTTTTTTATTTGCGAAATCTGGCAACACTAGGTAAGTATAATGATACTACACACTAGGTTGGTATGATGATGCTATTCCAGTTTTAGGCCTAGCCTTTAAGAAACCTGGCAGTTTCTACTTTTGCTGTCTGGAAGTCAGCTACCATGCCATAAAGAACTTTGGGCCAGACTCCTAAATGAAGAGGTCACCCAGAAAAGTCTAGGAGGATGAGATGTCATTTTGGATGTTCTAGCCCCAGCTGGGTCCCCAGTCCTGGGAGAGTAGGATCTAACAGCATGTGTCCAGGTAGATTTCAGAACTACTGATCTCCCTGTTGTTGAATGGGAGTGTCTCTTGTAGGTTTCCTGTCCCTTTTTCACCTTTGTATGCCTGGTGGGGGGTGGCATGGGGTAGAATGAGGGAGAATTGGGGAGGGGCAAAAAACAACGCACAGTTCTCCAGATCCAGAGTTGCTGCACCCATATCTGGAAATGATGCAGATCATGAAATATTGAACTTTGACTGTGGTGGATTACATATAACCACAGATTCTTTGCCACTTCTCTGATTAAGAGGTGGAGTCTGTTTCCCCTTTCACAGGGACCCTGGGATGGCCTTGTTTTTTACCCGAATAAAATAATTTACCTGAAGAATGTGGTGATGTGAAGTTACATGACTTTCAGGAAATAGCGTTCTGGAAAATCGGCTCTGAAACTTTTTCTGAAAGTCCTGATTTATAGCATTTGCCAGTTTCTGTGATGTAAATATTGCCATGCTGACTGATTTCAAGCTACCAATGGGAGATCACTGGACATGGAGCTGGAAAGAGATATGCATCACCAGCTTTTAGAAGCTGGTGCTGGTCGGCTCTGGTAAACCACTGCTGGCAGACCTAGGCGTTGAGAGGTCTGTCAGCTTCCATTTTTGCTTTCTTGGCATCCAACTGACATGAAGGATCCTTGGGCTTGTGTCCTGAATGATGAGGGGCACGCGGAGAAGAAAGGAAGCCTAGAGCATTCCAGCTGAGGGCAGCTGCTTGAGTCGCACTGGGCAACATTACATAGTGAGTGAGACCTTGTAGCCAACTCAGAGAAATGTGAGAAACAATACACTGGTGTGGATTTAAGCAACTATATTTTGGAAAGGCTTATTAGTCAGCAGTAGGTAACTGCCATATTGCCAAGTTGCCATAAAAAAGTTGTTTCATTAGTCCTGTTAAAAATATATGCAAGTGCCTTGCTCTTTACACATTAGCCCACCTTCTACATGAATATTACCAGGTTTATAAGTTAGGGAAAAAAGTACATTGCCGTTTAATTTGCATTCTTTGAAAATGAGTTTGAATATTTTTCAAATGCTTATTGGCCATAAACTGACTCTGCCCATTTTTCTTTCAATTTTTAAGGGCTCTTTATATTTAAGTAATAGTAACCGCAAATGGGGAATATTTTGCTGTATATGTGGCTACACAGTTTGCTCAGAGGCTCTTTGCAGTAAAAGTTTAACCTCTTTATACAAGAAATAGTGCCTGACTAGACAATTTTCTGAGTGTTTCTTGTAACACGAGCATCTCTAGTTTTTGGCTTGTGTACTTGTTTTTAGTATTCCTTAAATTATTCTAATATTTTCTCTGGATTTTCTTACTAGTGATTTTCTTCAAATGAAAATTTTCTCTGAAACCCAGTACGACACATTCCGCCCCTTCCCCTCACCAGTCCAGAGTGAACCTACTGGCTTGGGCTACTGCAGTAGGTTAAGTCTTCAGCCATCCTTGGGTTAAACCTTGTAGAAAGTCTTTGGATAAACTGCAGTTATATTTCATACCAATTTTAATCTCACAAATTTGAAAGAACATGACACAAAGATGTTATTAGTTTTTTTTTAAGATTTTATTTATTTATTCAAGAGAGAGAGGGAGAGACCATGTGGGGGGCTGGGGGGCAGAGGGAAAGGGAGAAGCAGACAGCAGGGAACCCCATACCATGGATCCCAGGACCCCGGGATCACAAACCGAGCCGAAGGCAGACACTTAACAGGCTCAGTCACCCAGGCGCTCCAAAAATGTTATTAGTTTGCACAAATTTCAAACACAGTTGGTCCTTGAACTGTATTTGCTGACCCCAACCTCTGCAATTGAAAATCCCCTTAGAAATTTTGAGTCCTCCAAAACTTACTAATAGCCCACTGTTGGCCAGAAGCTTTACTGATAACGTAATCAATTAACACAAATTTTATATGTTATACATATTACATACTGTATTATTACAATAAAGTAAGCTAGAGAAAAGAAAATGTTATTAAGAAAATCATAAGAAAGAGAAAATACATTTACAATACTATACTGCATTTACTTTAAAAAATCTACATATAGGGACACCTGGGTGGCTCAGTCGGTTAAGTGTCGAACTCTTGATTTTTGGCTCAGGTCATGATCACAGGGTCATGGGATCGAGCCCCTCATCAGGCTCTGGCTGGGTATGGAGACTGCTTGGGATTCTCTCTCTTTCTAGCTTCCTCTGCACTCAGCACCCCCACCCCAACCCCTGCTGTCTCTCTCTCTGTCCCCCCCCAAAAAATCTGCGTATAAGTGGACCCATGCCGTTCAAACCCATGTTGTTCAAGGGTCAACTATAACGTGAATCCTTCCAAACTAAAATGTACTTTTATTGGATTGGATTTTGGAGTAAAAAAATGAGCATTAATGGAAAAACTGGTGAAATATGACTAAAGTCTTGAATTCAGTTAATAGTACTCATGTTGGCTTCTTAGCTTAGGCAAATGTACCACGGTAACATTTAACAATAGGAGAAACTAGGTGAGGGGAGTGCAGAAAGTGTATACATTATTTTTGTAAACCTTTTCTGTACATTTTTTGAAGTATTTTTTTAAGTGACTAAAAATTAGCTCTAAGATACACTGTATAATGTTATAAGCTTATGTATTCTGAGAATGCTAATCCTTACATTATATTGATTTCTTCTGGGGAACAATCTGTTTAGAATTATGCAAGTTTTGAATTATGTGAGGTTTTTAGTATCTTATCCCATGAATATAATTCACTACCATCTGAATTATATATTTACATCCTGTTTTGTAAACTGAAATAGGAAAAACTGAAGATTTAAGCTAAAAGAAATCCATCCTCCCAATAAAAATCAAAACACAAAACTAAAACTCTTTCCCAGTTTTTTACATCAGAATTGTGGCAATAAAGCCTTAAACTCCATGTACTTTGGACAAGTACATGATGATCAAAGACCTGAATTTAAGTGGGGAATCTGGAAACCAGGTCCCCAGGTAGGGCTCCGTCTGACTCTATGAGGTAGAAATGTGAGCACAGGCATCCAAATCTTGCAGGCACAGTCATAAATCTTTATGAGAAATTTGGCTTTTGCCCATGTAATTGGTAGGATCCACTCCCCTCCCCCACACTCACTTTGTGTTTTTCATCACAGCAGTGTCTTGGGAGTGGTGGTGGTGGGGGGGTGTTTGTCATCATTTCATATTCCTCTGTAGGTTTCTTTGTAGATAAAATGTATCTTTTTATAGGCTTCACACTTGTAAAAGAAATTCCAATCATTTAAATTCAAGATGTTTCAGGGTTCAGTTTTTACTGTTTACCTTTCTATTTAGAGTATATCTCTTGAAATTGTATAACACACTCCCCTATGCCTCATTTCTTATAAGAGCATCTCTCTGATATTAAGTGGCCTTTGGATAGAGTGTAGTTAAATTTCACACTAATTTGAATGAACAAATTTGAAACAGTGAGCAACAAAATATTACTGAAGTCTTACTTTTATACTGTATGCTGAAATAATATGAGTACCCACACTAAAAATTGTTTATTGTATATTAAAGAGTAACTTTGATGTAAGGAACACATTACAATGGCCTAGGTTTATGTGTACTGAGACTGTTATTTCTTAGATTTATTCTTTTTTTTTTTGGACATTACATTTATTCTTAAGGGAGATGTCTGGATGTCTTATGAATGTTTTGAGTTATGTGAAATTTTCAGGAGCTATTCTTAGCGTGGTTCTCCAGTGGCTTGGATGATCCAACTCCCTACTGTGAATCTGTTTTATTATTATTGCTGATGTGATTGCTAATGATGGAAGTTATTGGTTGCTTAATCCTGTGCCACGTGTATTATTCCATTATCTATGAGGCAGGCGTTATTATTAATATCATGTCCATTTTGTAAATGAAAAAAAATCTCATGCTTGCCAAATTTAAGTAACTCGTGTCCCAGGGAGTATCTTTGGATTTAGGGCTGGAATGAAGATTTCTTTCTCTGTCAGTTCCAGGATTTTTACTGACCAATTTAGTATAAAATATTTACCGCACTTGCCTCTGTTTGTTCAGCCCTGTGGAAAGGTAGGTAGGTCTTTGTTTCTGTGGTCTTACAACTTTAACTTTGGATCTGCTTCTTTGTTCTCAGGCCACTCATCTGCCTTTTTGGAAGGCAGCCACCACTTTACCTCTGGAATTGTTCAAGACCGAAGAAGCTGTTTCACCTATTTTGTTTGCTTACTTGTTTTTGCTTGCTTCTTTTCATGTGTGGGTTTTTTCACATCTGTTAAAATCACTCAAAGTTTTGTTTTTTCTAAAGGGAGCTTATCCCTTTCTGTTTCTTTAAACAACAGTGTCTGTAATCACTATTTTCCTCCTTCCTAGGAGTAGTTGATATTACGGATTATAAAATGGTAATAAATAGCATTTTTTTCCCTGAAACCCTTTTTCCTTTTAGAATTAAAAAAATGGGGCACCTGGGTGGCTCAATCAGTTAAGCATCTGTCTTTGGCTCAGGTCATGATCCCTGGGTCCTGTAACTGAGTCCCGAGTTGGGCTCCCTGCTCAGCGGGGATTTTGCTTCCCCCTCTCCCTCAGCTGCTCCCCCTGCTCTCTCTCTCTCTCTCAAATAAATAAAATCTTAAAAAAAAAAAGGGTAAATCTACTCATCTTGAACAGAGACAATTTGATTCCAGCACGTCTGAGGCATTCCATGGCCTATGATGTAATTTCCTCCCCTAAATCTTTCAATCGAGGGAGACAGAGTAACCCCAGGTTAGGGAAGAAACTAAATTTTTTCAGTGTTTTCTAATTTGGGGGTATGGCTAAACATCTGGAATAAAGGAATGTGGGTTGAGCCAGAATCGGGGCTTTCATACTCCACGCAGTTTTATATTTTCTATTTAGAAAAGTATAATCACTTTCATAAATTCCTATTAACCAAAGAACTAAAGCCATACTCCATTACTGTAATAATCTCTGCAGAACCTTCATTATTAATTTGATTTCTGTCACTCCACTAAAAGTGAGCTTCATGAAGGCAAGGACTTTGTCACAGAAGACTGCCTGACACGTAGGAATGAAGTTCTTTTCAATGAACGAGTTATGGTTCAGTAACTGAGATCTCATTAAAGAAGCTTCATAAAACTAAGGAAATATGTAGAAAACAGCAAAATAGAAGGAGCACTGGATAAGGCGTCAGGAGGAAGGCTTGGTTCTACTTTCAGTTTAACTTTCAGCTGATGAACTTTATAACTTTGGGTAAGTTCCTGAACCACTCTAAAAATCTAAAAATGAAACCCTTTGGATAGTGAGCTATGCTTTGCTTTACTTTACTTTCTGAATATTAGCCCTGATTCAAGATTTGGTTTATGGAATACTAAGATATGGTACACTTAAACAGTCTGTATTTGATGCCATAGATTATACGTTAGCATATTTCTTAACTAACATATTAAGGTGTGTGACTTACACTATAGACTTAGTAACTATTGAATTTTAAAATTTATGTTGTATCAAATATCACCTGTTAAATAGAATCCAATATCTTTTTAAAAATACATTTTTCCTAGGGCCTTTTATATTTATGAATGTGACTATGTATTTACTAAATGATTTCACATTGATCCTTTGCTAATTTAAAGATTTTTTTATTTATTTATTCATGAGAGGCAGAGACAGAGAGAGAGAGAGAGAGAGAGAGAGAGGCAGAGGGAGAAGCAGGGTTCCCACTGAGCGGGGAGCCCGATGCGGGACTCGATCCCAGGACCCCGGGATCATGACCTGAGCCGAAGGCAGACGCTTAACCATCTGAGCCACCCAGGCGCCCGATCCTTTGCTAATTTAAAAGCTGTTCATCTTAGTGGAGGTTCCTTGTTGTTGGAAGGCCAGGTCCAGTGGGAAGGTGTTGGCCAGATTCACCTTACAAATCAAAGAAGCCAAGCCTGTGATTCAGACTACCTATCTATACTTGTCAAGCAGCCAGAGGAGAGACAATGTCCCCATTGGAATACAGCAT
Source organism: Zalophus californianus (assembly GCF_009762305.2). Classification (NCBI taxonomy): domain Eukaryota; kingdom Metazoa; phylum Chordata; class Mammalia; order Carnivora; family Otariidae; genus Zalophus; species Zalophus californianus. The sequence continues at coordinate 99,170,510 of NC_045597.1, forward strand.
TTTCTTATCCTCGTGATCACCTGAAAATGCCAAAGGCAAAGGACAAGTTGAATCCTGCTGCTAGAGAGGCCTGAGAGTGTTTATTTTGCTCTCAACTTAGAAGAGGAGGTAACTGGGACTCTTGATATCTGGCACTCCACTACCTTTGTCCAACAAGCACATTCCTAAGAAAGGCAGAACATCTAAAGGCAAAAAGAAAGCAGCCTTTGATGGTTCTTTTATTTATTTATTTTTCCCTTAATACCTATTTTGAGGCAGATACTGTGTTTTCAGGCCAATGTTTTACAAACTTATTTGTACGTTTATGAACTGCAGAATGTAAGAAATACACTTTTCAATTTCAACCCGGTACACCTGTGTATGCACCTGCAGGCATGCATGGACACACATACAGACATACATATGAACTTAAAACTGAAACTAAATTTCTTCCAAACAATGTCTAAACTATCTACAGTTGAGCCATCTGATATATTTTTTTTAAAGATCTTTTTTTTTTTTTTTTTTTTTTTTTTGACAGAGAGAGACACAGCGAAAGAAGGAACACAAGCAGGAGGAGTGGGAGAGGGAGAAGCAGGCTTCCCGCTGAGAGGGAGCCCGATGCGGGACTTGATCCCAGGACCCTGGGATCATGACCTGAGCCGAAGGCAGACACTTAATGACTGAGCCACCCGGGTGCCCCATCTGATATATATATATTTTTTAATATTATTTCAGTGTTGTAAACTTTTACATTGGAAAAAACACTGCTCTATATGTTTTCAAGGGATTCCAAGAGAAATTATGGCCCTTGACCAACAGAGAACATATGGTTCATCAAATAATCAACAGAAAGCCAAACATAATGAATGACATCCTGGGTGCTGGGACCAATGGATATCCACATGCAAAAGAATGAAATTAGACAATTACCTACACTATATATAAAAATTAACTCAAAATGGGTCAAAGATATAAGAGGTGAAATTATTAAAGTCTTAGAAGAAAACATAAATCTTTAAGACCCTTGATTGGGCAGTGGATTCTCAGGAAAGGCCCTTAAAATCCAAGAAACAAGAGGAAAATAGATAAATTGGACTTTGAAGTATAAAAGTTTCTAAGTTTGATGAAGTCCAAGTTATCTGTATTTTCTTTGGTTTCTTGTGCTTCAAGTGTCTTATCTAAGACGGGTGCCTAATCAAAGGTCATGAAGATTGAAGCCTGTGTTTTCTTTTAAGAGTTTAGTAGTTTGCATCTTACATTTAGGTCTTCAAATCATTTTGAGTTAATTTTGTTTGTGATGTTAGATAAGCACTCATCTTTATTCTTTTATATATGGATATGTAGTTGTCTCATTACCATTTGATGAAAGACTAATTTTCCCTCATTGAATTGTATTGGCATCCTTATTAAAAATCAATGGACCATAGATATATGACTGTAAATGTGAGGGCTTAGTTTTGGACTCTCAATTCTATTCCATTGATTTATAGGTATATTTTTATGTTACTATCATCCTGTCTTGATTATTATATCTTTGTAGTAAATTTTGAAATTGGGAATTATGAGTTCTCCAAACTTGTTCTTGTTTCTCAAGATTGTTTTGGCTATTTGGTATCCCTTGAATTTCTGTATGAATTTAGGGTCAGCTTATCAATTTTGCAAAAAAAGCCATGGACATTTTAATAAAGATTTTGTGAAATCTATACGTGAATTTGGGAAGTGTTGCCCTCTAGACCATATCAAATCTTCCAATCCATGAACATGGTATTATTTTCCATTTATTTAGATCTTCTTTAATTTCTTTCAATAATGTTTCCCAGCATTCAGTATGTAAGCTATGCACTTCCTTTGTTAAACTTATTCTTAAGAGCTTCCTTCTTTTTTGATGCTATTGTAAGTGAGACTATTTTATTCATTTCATTTTCGGAGTGTTCATTTCTGGTGTTTAGACACATAATTAATTTTTATTCTTGATCCTGTATTCTGAAACCTTGTGGAACTTGTTTGTTAGCTCTAATAGTTTTTCTGTGGCTTCCTTTGAATTTTCTATAGACAAGATCATCTGCAAACATAGATAATTTTACTTCTTTCTTCCCATTCTGAATGTTTTATTTCATTATCTCATCTAGCTAGAATCTCCGGTACAACATTGAATAGCAGTGGCAAGAGTGGACATCCTTGTCTGGTTCCTGACTAGGCGGAAAGGTTTCAGTCTTTCACTACTAATAGCATATAAGCCATGTTTTTTTCATTAAAGTCCTTTTTCAAGTTTAGCATGTGCTCCCTATTACTAGTTTGTTGAGTGTTTTTATCATGAAAGGATGTTAGATTTGTCAAATAATTTTTCTGCTTTGATTGAGATGATCACATAACTTTCATCTTTTACTTACAAGGTGTGTTATATTGATTAATTCTCTTATGTTGAACCAACTTTGCTTTGCTGGGATGCATTGCACTTGGTCATGATATACAATCCTTTTTATATGTTGCTGGATTCAGTTTGCTAGTAATTTGCTGAATATTTTTGTGTCTACATTCTTAAATATTAGTCTGCAGTTTTTTGTTTGGGGTTCCCCCCCCCCCCCCCCCCCGGTGATCTCCTTCTTTGGTTTTGGAATCAGGTAATACTAGCTCCACAGAAAGAATTGTTCAGTGGTTCTTTTTCTTTTTTCTTTGGAAACGTTGGTGAAGAATTGGCATTAAGTCTTCTTTAAATGTTTAGTACAGTCCATCAGTGAAGTTGTCTGGGTCTGGGCTTTTCTTTGTTGGTAGATATATATATTTTTTAAGATTTAATTTATTTATTTGAGAGAGCAAGAGAGAGAGCAGAGGGAGAGGGAGAGACTCTCAAGCACTCAGTGGGGAGTCTGCTTGAGAGTCTCTCCCTCTCCCTCTGCTCTCTTTCTTGCTCTTTCAAATAAATAAATAAAATCTTAAAAATATATATATATCTACCAACAAGAGGCTCGAACGCAGGAACCTGAAATCTTGAACTGAACCAAAATCATGAACTGAGCCAAAATCAAGAGTTGGATGCTTTAACCAACTGAGCCACCCTCGTGCCCTTTGTTGGTAGATTTTTGATTACCTACTCAGTTTCTTTTTTGCTTATTATAGGTCTATTTCAATATTCTATTTCTTCTTGAATTCATTTCAGTTGTTTGTTTTTCTAGGAATTTTACTAAGTTGAGTCTTCCATCTTTCTTTCTTGGTCTGTTTGGATAAAGGTTTACCCATTTTCTTGATTTTTTTCAAATAACCAACTTTTGTTGCTGTTTTTGATTTTCTCTATTGTTTTCCTATTTTTTTAATTTCACTTTTTTCTATTGTAATTTTATTATTTCCTAACTTTTGCTTGCTTTGGCTTTAGTTTGATTCCCCCACCCCCAGTTTCTCAAGGTGGAGGGTTAAGTTTTATTTGAGATCTTTTTTTCTTTTTTAATGTAAGCATTTATAGCTATGCATTTCATTCTGGGCATTGTTTTTGCTACACCCATTTGTTTTAGTATGTTCTGTTTTCATTGTCATTCATATCAAAGTATTCTCTAATTTCCCTCATCAGTTTTTTTTGGGGGGGGATCATTGGTTATTTGAGTTTTTTAGCATTTGTGTATCTGAATTTTCCAAATTTCCTTGTGTTATCAATTTCTAATTTTAGTCCATTCAGTTGGAGAATAGTTTGTATAGTTTCAATCTTTTTAAATTTATGAAGACTTATTTGATGGCATATATGTATGGCCTATCCTGGAGAATGTTCTATGTGCACTTAAAAAGAATACATATTTTGCTGTTGTGTATTTCTCCTTTTGATTTTGTCATTTTTGCTTTATATATGTTGGGTTTGTGTTTCTAGGTTCACATATGGCCATAACTGTTATAACTTCTTATCAATTGACTCTTTTTTCATTATAAAATGTGCTTTTTTTCTGTAACAATTTTTACCTTAAAGTCTATTTTGTTTGTCACTAGTAGAGCCACATCAGCTTTCTTGTGTTTACTATTTGCATGATATATCTATTTTCATGCTTTTACTTACAACCTATTTGACTCCTTAAATCTAAAGTATGTCTCTCATAGATAGCCTACAGTCAAATCATGTGCGTTGTTCTTTTATTCTGCCAATCTTTGCATTTAACTTAGATAGTTTAAATCATTTACATGTAATGTAATTTCTGATAAGGTAGAATTTTGTCTGCTATTTTGCAATTTGTTTTTTATATCTTATGCATTTTTTATTCCTGCATTTCTCCATTGCTGCCTTTTTTCATATTAAATATTTTCTAGTGTGCCATTTTAATTCTCTCATTAATTTTTATTGTGTATTTTTAGTTACTTTCTTAGTGGTTGCCCTGTGGATTACAATTAACATCTTAATTTAAACAATCAAGCTTAGATTAATACCAGCTTAATTATAATGTTATATAAAATGTTGTCCAGTAAAACTTTATTCCCTCCCACCTCTGCTCTTATGGTTATCTAAATTACATCTTTGTACATTGTATGCCCATCAACACAGATTTATAATTATGACTCTATGCTCTTGTCTTTAAAGTCAGGAGAAAAAGGGAGTTATAAACAAAAAGTACATTTATACTGTTTTTTTATATTTACCTATATAATTACCTTAATCTTTGTTTTTTATTTTCCATGTGGACTTGATCTACTGTCTGGTGTCCTTTTATTTCAGCATGAAATTCTCCCTTTAGTATTTCTTACAGGACAGTTTTGCTAACAGCAGATTCTTTCACTTTCTGTTTACCTGGGAATGGCTTAATTTCTTCTTCATTTTTGAAGGATAGTTTTTATGGAGATAGAATTCTTGGCTGACAGTCTTCTTCTTTCAGCACTTTGAATATATCATTCCACTAATTATAGACTCTGTGGTTTATGATGAGAAATCAGTTTTTAATGTTTTTAAGATACCTGTATAAGGTATTACTTTCTACTTTCAGTATTTTCTCTTTGTCTTTGTCTTTTCAGTTTGATGATGTGTCTTGGTATGTATCTCTGTTAGTTCATCATACTTGGAGTCCACCGACCTTCTTGGACATTTAGGTTTTTTACTAAATTTGGGACGTTTTCAGTCATTATTTCTTCAAATATTCTTTCTGCCTCTTTCTCTCTCTCTTCTCTTCTTCTGAACTCCCCATTATGCATATGTTGGAATTCTTGATGATGTCCCACAGCTCTCCGAGGTTCTGTTCATTTTTCTTCATTCTTTTTATCTTTCTCAGATTGGATTATCTCAACTGATCTGTATTCATGTTCTCTGATTCCTTATTCTGCCTGCTCAAATCTGCTGTTGAGCTGATTCAACGTAATGCTGTTCAACATAATGATTTGATATTTGTGTATTTTATGAAATGATCACCACAATAAGTCTAGTTAATGTTCATCACTATACATAATTACAGAATTTTTTTCTTGTGATCAGAACTTTTAAGATCTTCCCTCTTAGCCATTTCCAAATATACAATACATTATTATTAACTATAGTCATCATGTTGTCATTACACCCTCAGTCACTATACTTTTGAACTCCGTAGTTCCTACTTGATCCACTTTCATAAATTTTATCCTTTTATTGATATTCTCTATTCAGCGAGACATCATTTTTATACATTATTTCCTTAGCCTGGATTCCCTTAGTTCTTTGAACCTATGTAAAACTGCTGAGTTAAAATCTTTTGTCTAGTAAGTCTAATGCTAGGGCTTACCCAGGGACAGTTCTATTGATTTCTTTTGCTGCCTGTGTATGGGCTATACTTTCTTGTTACATTTTTTCTTTTTTCTTTTCTTTCTTGTTACTTTTTATGTCCTGTAAATTTGGAACGAAACTGGACATTTTAATATGGAAATTCTGGAAATCAGATTCTCTTCTTACCTCCCCCATCTCCCATGGATTTGTTGCTGTTACTGTTTGTTGGCTTGTTGTTTGTTTGTTTAGCGACTTCTGAACTAATTCTGTGAAGTCTGTCTTCTTTGTTGTATATGATCACTGAAGTCTCTGCTCAGTTAGCTTAAGTGACAGCTAACAGTTAGACAGATTTCCTTAATCACCTGGAACCAGTATGTCTCCCAGTATTTGCTAAAGAGTTCTGTATGCATGTTGGCACATGCCTTCAACATTTGGCCAGGTGTTGACAGCCAACACAAATTAACATTTGTGTTTAGAACATTGTCATTTGTTGGAAGTTACTGGGAGGGTGGCTGTTTGGTAAGAAATGACTTTTTTGGGGTAAACAAAGGTAAAATGTTAAAGCACTTTGCCTGCCATTTTAAGGAATGTGATTGCTATATCGAGAGCCAAGGGTGTCATTTTACTTATTTATTTTTAGGGAGGTGATGTTTGTATTCTTTTATAAGGTGGTCAGTCAGGTGTGGCCACAGTGGAGAAAGAAGAGAGGCTCAGGAAAAAACTCAAAGTTTATTTTACTCACAAGTCCTAGAGATGGGAGATATAGCATGCCACAGAAGGCCACATGGGAAAGCCACCAGAGTTGTCAGGAGGTAGAAGTTAGGCGTGAGGGGAAGGTTTAGGCCATGGCCTTTATTGGGGCTTGTATGGGAAAGGCAACACAGGACAGGGTAAACACTTAAGACTGGCTAATTTGAATCATTTTGGTGGTCTTTAAACTATAGGTGGGAGTCCCTACTTGTCTGGTGCCTGGCCCTGCTAGAGGAGGTATGATTCTGCATTGGTTAGTTTGCTTATCAGAGACATAGTCCCAGCTGGGGCCTTTGCTATCTCTAAGAATTGGCTAGCCTGGGGGAAGGCAGTGTCTCCCCAAACAGAAAGCTTGTTTAAGATGTAAATACATCATAATATACAGAAAATTAAGACTATTTATAATATAGTTTGGTTTGGGTAATGTGGAGAGTGAGCTGCTCCAGATACCCCTTTGGGGACTGATTAATGATTATTTCCATTCTACCTTTCACTTCAAATAAAAAAAAAATGATTGTTTTCTATCCCCAAAAGGAGCTCCCAAGTTCTTGGAAATCCTTATAAATAGCAGTTCTGGTTTTGTAGAAAGAGGCAACCACAAATCACTTCTACTTTTCAAAATTATTTTACAAGTGTGTGTTTCAAAATGAAACCTATATTTATTGTGCCTTCTGATAAGAGTTATGTTAAGAAGGAAGCAAAGAGAATTTTGCATAGGAAGAACTATCATTCTTGTACAGAAATCTGTATTGAATATCTGTATCATGTTGCATATCTGTATTGTTTCTTGTGTTTCAAAACGTGGCTGAAAATCTTCTGAAAAGGCAGATAATTAAGTGAGTGTACATAGCATCTGCTATGCCATGAAGATTATAGTGGCTGTTTGCATTAAGATTGCTGTCATCAGAAACAGGTAACCGCGTGCCTGTTGGTCAGGTCACTGTCCCGAACACAGCATTTTCTGTGGGATTAGGGATCATTCCTGAGCCATATCGCTGTTCTCCTGATGTTGCTCCAGGTTTTTCATCTGGTCTTTCTGTACTGTAGTACTTTATTCAAATCCCAGGAAGAAGGGGGAAAAAAAAGGAAAAGAAAACCAACTTCAGGGTTAGCCACTTACTTGTGATAATTTAAAAATAATTTAAAAAGCAGCTAACAATTATCAAGTGTTTGCCATGTGCAAACCTCTTACAGACATTAGCTCATGCACTCCTTGAAACTTATGAGGTAGGTGCTATTATAATACATTTTAGGAAATAGAAGCATAGACCCCATTATCTTTGGTGAAATTTTGACCTCTCGTCTTTTCTTTTTTTAAAAGGGGATGATGTCTATTGTTCACTAAATTATCTTAAGGGAAGAAATGTGTGTAAAGTTTTTAGCATCTGATAGGTGCTTGATGAATGGTAGTTGGACTGAGCATATAGTCTTTTGTGTGATCTTGATATATACATGATGGAATTACTTCTCAGATGGATAGAAATAGTTTCTTCTGTAGGCTCCCAAGAGTTTCTTTATCTTCTCATTGTTTGCTTCATTCATTGTCTACCTTGATTGCATCCTGAAGTGGTTCCCTACAGTGGGTTTTTTTTTTTTTTCTTTCTTCTCATTGAAAGGGACAGTGTTATCAAAAAAAAAAAAAAAAAAAGCTCAGACAACCTCTCCAGAATGAAATTACATCCAGAGACATGAGTTATTTGACTGTGAGGAAATAAAAGAAACTTGCTGTTACCAGGATCCCAAAGCCCTAAATCCTACCATTCTCTTCCCAGTGGGGTCACACGGACTACATTTACCTGTGAACTCTAGAATGACTGAGAAAAGGTGATGGCCAAAGAATTAAAAATCAGAGAGTAAACAAGAACTTCAGTGATACTGAACGCTACCAGAAGGGGGAAGCCCAAAGGACAGCTCCCCAGGGCAAGAGGGGCAAGAGGGGCAAGAGGGGCTCGGCATCCCAGTCTCCAATCCCAATCATGCAGATGTGGGCTGGAGGGACTCTCTGGTTGGCTCAAAAGCATGTTAACTAAGGCCCCTTCGATGGCAATGTGAGTGGTTGTCCCACATGGGCCCCCTGCTCAAATTTGGTGTCACCAGCTAGACATCCTGAACGATTCACTTTCCTGAAGTTTATAAAAAGGAAACTCTTTTTCCCAGGTTTGTTCTTGACAGATCCTCCTGGTGAAGTTCAATTATGGGAGTGTAATCAATACATTTGGATAGTTGTCATCGTTCTCATTAATCAAGAGCCGGGAAGACAAGAGGAGAATAAAACTAGAAATAATATTAATAACTATAAAAAGAAAGATAAGGAGAAAGCAGGGAAAGGAGGGAGGGAGGAAGAGAAAAAGAAAAAAAAGGAAAAAAGTCCCCAGGCAGTGGTATTACTCTTTCTGGGAGTCCTCGTCTGGAAACTAGGTATTTTTTTAGGTCAGGAAACAGAGGTGCAGGAAGAAGAACCTTAAGTGAATTTTAAGATCAGTCTGGTATTATAATTCATTAGCATAGAATCACCAGATGTTAGAGTAGAAGAGGACCCTAGGATCCAATTCTTCGCTGAATAAGGGAAAAGACAAAGTGCCAAGAGGTGTGGTGACTTTCTCAAGACAACATTGTTCAATTTGGAAGAAGCTAGAATTTGAAGAGTTCAAATCTTAAATGAGCCAGAACAATTTTAGAATTTTGGTGGTTAAGGATTATTATAAAAGAAAAGAAAATATAGAGAACAGAAGGACAAAGAAGCAGATCATAGCAGGATATTAAAAACACAAAATTTACTGGGGCGCCTGGGTGGTTAAGCATCTGCCTTCAGCTCAGGTCATGATCCCAGAGTCTTGGGATCGAGTCCCACATCAGGCTTCTTGCTCAGCGGGGAGCCTGCTTCTCCCTCTGTCTGTCACTCCCCCTGCTTGTGCTCTCTCTCTCTCTCGAATAAATAAATAAAATCTTAAAAAAATAAACCACATAAAATATACATTTGCCATGATGACCTTTGGTCTCTTGGACACAGACATGGGTTTTGCAGTGTTGTGATATAGGCATCAGGATGGGAATAGCATGTGTGGATGTTAGGCCAGAATCACTCCCTGAGTACTATGGGGGTTAATTGATTAGTTAAAAGATATTCATTTAAACAAAAATTTCTGTGTTCATTTAAGAAAATTTAGAAAATACAGAGATAAAAGAAAATTTTAAAATCACTGTATCCCAAATTAAAATACAGATATTTTAATTTGGGAATTTTTTGTTCTGCTACACACACACACACACACACACACACACACACACAGATACACATTTAAAAAAAAAAAAACATAATTGAAAAGGGCTCAGTTGGTTGAGCGGCTGTCTTCAGTTCAGGTTGTGATCCCAGGGTCCTGGGATCGAGTCCTGCATTTGGTTCCTTGCTCAGCAGGGAGCCTGCTTCTCTCTCTGTCTGCCACTCTACCTGCTTGTGCTCTCTCTCTCTCTCTCTCTGACAAATAAGTAAATAAAATCCTTAAAAAAACTGAAAAAAAAATGGGGCGCCTGGGTGGCTCAGTTATTGGGCATCTGCCTTCAACTCAGGTTATAATCCCAGGGTCCTGGGATCGAGCCCTGTGTCGGGCTCCCTGCTCTGTGGGGAGCCTGCTTCTCCCTCTCCCACTCCCCCTGCTTGTGTTCCCTCTCTCACTGTCTCTCTCTCTCTCTGTCAAATAAATAAGATAAAATCTTTAAAAAAAAACAAAAAAAATAAAAAAATTGAAAAAAATAAAACAAATTTGAGACCAAGCTGCCACTTGCTATTTTCACTTGTGTTATTAGCACTATTTTAATTATCTCAAATATTCATTGTCTACAGTACTTCAATTTATTTAAATCATTCACTAGTGTGAATGTTTTTGTTGCCTACAATTTTGTGTTAATATAAAAAAAATGCTACTGTGAACATCACTGGAGCTAAATCCCTGTATCCATCAAGTAGTGATTGTTTACTGAGGATAAATTCCTAGAAATAGGTCAAAGGTCATCACATAATTAAGCACAAATAGGTTGCACATAATTAAGGTATTTTTTTAAATTTTATTATGTTATGTTAGTCACCACACAGTACATCATTAGTTTTTGATGTGGTGATCCACGATCCATTGTTTTCGTATAACACCTAGTGCTCCATGCAGTACGTGCCCTCCTTAATACCCATCACTGGGCTAACCCATCCCCCCACCCCCCTCCCCTCTAGAACCCTCAGTTTGTTTCTCAGAGTCCATAGTCTCTCATGGTTCATCTCTCCCTCCGATTCCCCCCCTTCATTTTTCCCTTCCTTCTCCTAATGTCCTCCATGCTCTTCCTGATGTTCCACAAATAAGTGAAACCATATGATAATTGACTTTCTCTGCTTGACTTATTTCACTTAGCATAATTCCCTCCAGTTCCATCCATGTTGATGAGAAAGGTCGGTATTTATCCTTTCTGATGGCTGAGTAATATTCCATTGTATATATGGACCACATCTTCTTTATCCATTCATCTGTTGAAGGGCATCTCAGCTCTTTCCACAGTTTGGCTGTTGTGGACATTGCTGCTATGAACATTGGGGTGCATGTGGCCCTTCTTTTCACTACATCTGTGTCTTTGGGGTAAATACCCAGTAGTGCAATTGCTGGGTCATAGGGTAGCTCTATTTTTAATTCTTTGAGGAACCTCCACACTGTTTTCCGAAGTGGCTGTACGAACTTGCATTCCCGCCAACAGTGTAAGAGGGTTCCCCTTTCTCCACAACCTCTCCAACATTTGTTGTTTCTTTCCCTGTCCATTTTTGCCATTCTAACTGATGTAAGGTGGTATCTGAATCTGGTTTTGATTTCAATTTCCCTGATGGCTAATGATGATGAACATTTTTTCATGGGTCTGTTAGCCATTTGTATGTCTTCTTCAGAGAAGTGTCTTTCCATATCTTCTGCCCACTTTTTGACTTGGTTATTTGTTTTTTGGGTGTTGAGTTTGAGAAGTTCTTTATAGATCTTGGATACCAGCCCTTTATCTGTAGTGTCATTTGCAAATATATTCTCCCATTCTGTGGGTTGCCTCTTTGTTTTGTTGACTATTTCCTTTGCTGTGCAGAAGCTTTTTATCTTGATGAAGTCCCAAAAGTTCATTTTTGCTTTTGTTTCACTAGCTTTTGGAGATGTATCTTGAAAGAAGTTACCGTGGGCGATGTCAAAGAGGTTACTGCCTATGTTCTCCTCTAGGATTCTGATGGATTCCTGTCTCACATTGAGGTCATAATTAAAGGTTTTGATAAATACTTTCAAACTGCATTCCAGAACAGTTGTGAAATTTTACAGTCCCATTAGCAATATAAAAAAAGAAGAGTGTGTATGTATATTTGTGTATATTTGTTTGTGTTTCTATATATAGGTGTGTGTGTTTCTTCTAGTAAGGTAGAATACTATTTAACTTAGATCACTATATATTGTCATAACTAGCTGTTATTATAAATAAAATCTAAAATTACAATGCTTAATATAATAGAAATTTCTTTTTTACTCATGTGGTTGTCCAATGAGGGGTTCCTGGTGGGAATGGCTTTCCTGTGTGACTTGATTTAGGGATTCAGGCTCCACCATCTTGTGGCTAGGGATTATCTAGTGCCTCATCATTGTTGTATCCATCTGGTGGAGATATAGGAAAAAGATAGAGCATGATGGAGGTACAACTTCATAGTCCATTAGCTATAATTTAGTCACATAGTCAACCTTAACAGCAAGAGAATATGGGAAATGTGGCCAGAGATTACTGTCACAGGGAACAAAAAGCATAAACCTAGGTAGAACAATACAGCAGTTTCATGGAATAAAAAACCTAATGTTTACTATATTGACAGAAGAGGCCAATTACAAGTCATTAACAATGACAGGTCCATGTATACATTGAGGTTGAAAATTTTAATTTTAATTAGGGCAATTTAAGTTCTCTAAATGTTTTCTACCTACATATATGTAAATATATGATAGGTTTTTTAATATCAATTTTAAGAAGTTCTTCCTATTCAATATTATACTGTTAGTTTTTCAATACAATACACTTATGTGATAATGAAAAGATATTAAATGACTAGTCAAATAATTAATCATGCACAGAGCACGACTTTTCACTTGACAACATTCAGTTCATTTATCTGCTGTAGTGCTTAGAGTAATACTCAGGCAGGTAAATTTGCAGGGTCATTGAACGACTATGCAGGCTACCTTAGATTTCACTGATGTGTTTCCTTTTGTCCTCTTCTCGAAGACAACCCATGGCTTAACAATGACATATTTCAAGTAAACTTGTAGATGTATGAGTGGCTTTATATTTTTTTCTCCTTTCACGTTAAATGAAAGTTAAGCAGTCTGCCAAGATGATCATTAAATAATCTCAGAAATGTCCTTTTAGGAGATCCAGTAAATTTTTCATAGAACTTGCAATACTATACCTTCTCTCCCTAGATATTAGCCTCAGTATATAGAATGGTATATAGGACGGTTACATAAGAAGATTTAGGAAGAATGAATTTAGGAAATTTCAAGATTGATTCTTTCCCTAACAATTCTCTTGCTTCTCTGATTATCCATTTTGTCCACCTGAGTTGAACTGTGGTAGACAGAGAAAAGACAGGGTAGCCTTCCTTCAAACCTTTCAGTTTATCAAAGAGAAGAAGCTACATAAGTGCAAAGTGTGATTTTGAGTTATTTTGTGGCAAGTAGTAATATATATGCATTAAAGACCATGTTGTTCATTGAATGTTTTTTAACATTTACCATTTTTTGAGCAACAACAGTGTTTTATAGAAGAGGTGAAAGATCTAATAATGAAAGATTTGCTTCCTTGAAATCAAAGGAGACTCTGATAAGAAAACATTCAGTAGGGTTACTGCCCAAACAAGAGATAAAGACAAGAGTTGAGCACAGTTGGAAAATGTGGAACCAAAACTACAATATTAACAATGGAGTGTGAGTCAAATCATTGCTTTCAAATCTTCACCAAATATGCTGAGCAGCCAACGAACTACAAGCTCAGTAAATATAAATAGATAGTGGTCAGAATAAGGAAGATAAACAGAGACAAATGGAAATGAGGTGAGATAGAATGTACTAAAATATTTAATGTATTTTAAGGGATAGATGAGGCCAAAAAAAAAAAAAAAGCCCTACCCAAAAGTATGTGTTGAGATATTAAAAAAAAAAAAATTTCTCATCTTCTTACCTTGGTTGATTGCTCTGATTCTTTTCCCCTGAAAAAAAAGTTTTGTTTCTGACACTTCAAACAAAAGAGGCTCTTGATATGCATAAGTGGCCCACTCCACATACATTCCAGATAATAGCCACCTTTACTCAGATCCTTGTCTGTTGTTGTTTTTAATTCATTATCATGCTCTGATAGGTATTAGACTGAATTATTTTACAAAGGTTAGGCCTTAACTGCTTAGCAGGGGTCACAAAAGCACCAACCTCTCTATGGACTTGTCTTGAATGTTACATAGGCTAGGATAATCTTTTATGTTTTCAATGCTTAAAGACTTACAATGATTATTAAGAAGTAATGAAGGGGGGAAATCATAGGGGGAGATGAACCATGAGAGACTATGGACTCTGAGAAACAAACAGGGTTCTAGAGGGGAGGGGGGTGGGGGATGGGTTAGCCTAGTGATGGGTATTAAAGAGGGCACATACTGAATGGAGCACTGGGTGTTATATGCAAACAATGAATCATGGAACACTACATCAAAAACTAATGATGTAATGTATGGTGATTAACATAACATAATAAAATAAAAAAACCAAGGCAAACATGAATCAGAACTTCAAAAAAAAAGAAGTAATTATATACTGAGGATAAATGTATAATAAGAACACAATAATACTGTGCAAATCTTGGCTTTTTGATTTTTTTTTGAAACTGATTATAGGATTTGTTTAGGATCACATTTCATGCTTGTGATTCTGAAAGAATCCCTGGAACTTCTTGGATTGACACGACTTTTCCTCATAAATTCAACCTTCTGTATCTTTTCAGTCCCTCCTTGTCATCCTGTAAGCTGTAGTTCTGCAACCTTTCTTTGGCTTAATTGCTTAGACCAGGGCTGACACAGAGCACCCCAATGACTATCTGTTATGATTGTCCTCAAGGCACAGGTTGAGTTTCATATCCTTAGCCTGACCCCATGATTCTGTGATGATCCTTCGCGGACTTTCAATTTCCTTCCTTCCTTCAACAAATATTTATTGAATGTCTACTATGGAACAAACACTATCCTCAGCTTTGGAGGTAACAGCAGTGAACAAAACAAATCCCTGCTCTCAAGAAGCCTACATTTGAGCATGGGAATACAGATAGTAAACTAACAAACACATATGTAAAATGTCAATTAAGGGAAATAAAGCAGGGAACTGGGGCCTGAGCATGATGTCATAGTGGGGAGATGATGCTATTTTTACACAAGTAGTCAAAGGCCTTATTACAAGGAGGACTTAGAACAGATATTCAAAGGAGTGCAGGAGACACGGGAATATTTTGAGATACAGTGTTCTAGCAAAAGGCATGTTGAGCCCTGTATTAGCCATCCATGCTACAAAACAAATTATCCCCAAAATAACTGGCTTTAAAAAACAATAAATATTTATTATCTCACAGTTCTTATGGGCCAAGAATTTAAAAATGACTTGAATAAGTGGTTCTGGCTCAGAGTCTCTTAAGAGGTTATGCTCAAGATGATGTTAGACAGGACTATAGTCCCAGAATGTTTGACAGGGGAGGGAGGATCCAATTCCAAAGTGATTCACTCACAGGGTGCCGGTTGGGGACAGGAGGCCTCAGTATCTCCACATATGGACCTCTCCATGGGCTGCTTAAGCCTCCTCATGACATGGTGGTTGGCTGGCTGGCTTCTCCCAGAGCAAACAGTCCGAGATGGGGCAAGGTGGAAGCTACATGTCCTGCATGACATAGTCACAGATCACCATCTCTGCAATATCCAATTGTTTCATAGATTAACTCTATTCAGGGTAGGAGTTGTGAGAATTATATAAGAGTATGAATACCATGAGAAAGGAGTCATTGGAGATAATCCTTGAGGCTGGCTACCACAGGGCTCTGATAAGGAGAGAGATTGGCAAGTTCAAGCAACATGAGAAAGCACAGCGTGATTATAGTGGAATTATGAGGGGTGCAAAGGAAGGGAAAGGGTCCAAGGAGCAGCAGGAAGTCAAGTCATGTCAGACGCTATAGGCCAAAGTAGGAACTTCCAGTTGTTCACTGGGTAACAGGGAAAGCCACTAGAAGGTGACAAGATAATTTATTGAATTACTAAACTCCGTTTGTTCTTGTAACATTTTCTCTTCCCCCTCATTTTCATCAGGATTTGCAGTGCTCTGCCTCAGGGCTTATGACTTGTCTGAAAGCAGAAATAGCTGAAGGCCAAGGGATCCTGTAGGGTTGATAGAAATCTAACCTCTATGGATGAAGAGCTCTGAAGGACTTCTGCTAGGTTTCTTTGAGGAGAGGGGGAGGATATTTTGCTTTGAGAAGATCCAAGGCTGGAGAAGAGGTCCTCAGAGGCACTGAAATTGAGTCACAGTCCTGTGCTGGGGGTACCCTGGCCTTGCTCCCGGTGGCACTGGGGGAGCTTGGGAATGGCTTCATGGTTCTTGGGTGGAAAAGATTGAAGCAGAAGAGCCACAGGACATGAGTATGGTTAGCGAAGTGGGTGAATCAACAGTAACTAGTATGGCTTTATGTCAGCCCTAGGATATTTGCATAACTCTCCTTGGGATATAGTTGCCCAAAGTTGAATTTCAGTTGAATTTCTCACCAGTTGGGCAGAAGAGAGTCTCATAGTGATAAGCTGATTTAAAGAAGCATAGTATTTCTTAGACACCTCATTTTGTGCACTGATAGTCCTTTAATAACATAGAGCCAATCTGTTTTACTTAATTCCATCACTGTTAATGTTCATTGGTTGGGGCTAAGATAACATTCTTGGCTTACTTTTAAAAATATCCCATTGGCACAGACATTTTGAATGTGGCTAGCTTCCCACAAGAACAACCCTCCTGCTTGTCTGCACAGCCACAGTGAGAGAGCCAGTCTGCCTTCGTTAGTTTAACAGCTGAGGCTCTCCAGCTTGGGCTTCTAGCTGCAAGCACTGCAGGCATCTCCTGAAGACAACAACCTGAAACAACCTTGAAACAGATGCAGAACTGTTGCACACAAAGCCATCCTTGCCAACATGTCTTGCTTGATGGTCACACCAATTCTAGAAGGGCATTCTTGGGTCCATGGATTGGAGCATCCACACCTGAAGGATTGGTTTCTATACCTTGGGGCAGTTATGCCTGCATTGTCTGTAGCTGGCCAGTGACAGTGGAAGCTCAGGTGTACCTGGGCAAAGGCAGCTGAAAAGGTAGTGGCTGATTTATGGGTCATTGCATGTTCCAGGAGATTCTCTTTCTTTCTTTCTTTCTTTCTCTCTCTCTCTCTCTTTTCTTTTCTTCTTTTTTTGAGAGAGTATGTTCACATGTTCCTGCAGGGGGTAGGAGGTGGGAAGAGGGTAGGGGCAGAGGGAGAGGGAGAAAGAGAATCTTAAGCAGGCTCCACACCCAGCACAGAGCCTGACTTGGGGCTCAATCTCATGACCTGAGCTGAAATCAAGAGTTGGATGCTTAACCACCCAGGCGCTCCTCCAAGACATATTTTTCATGGTTGCCCTGGTGAAGTTTATTGAAGTTGATCTGGCTGGACTCGCTAACACTGATTACTGACTTACATTGGAAAGAGGAACTTGAGAGCTGTTAACTCAAGCCTTTTCTTTCTGAATCTATCTCCCTCGACTAGGCCTCCTTTTCAACTGTTCTCTCTTTGCACTTATTCCAACTGTTCTTTCTTTTGCATTCATATCTTCCTAAGTGAAAACCTTATTTGGTTCTGTTAGTTGACCTCCAGTATGGAATGTTTCCGTTGGACTGATTTGGGGACAAGGCCACGTCAACCTATAAACTGGTTCCTTTTATTCAGCAAACCAATTTTTGTTTCATTTCAGCTACAGTCACATGATACAGTGCAAGTCAAGATATACTCAGGGATACACTCAGAGTCACTGCGTCCTGAAGGAACCAGGAGCCTGGCAAGGATTTAGAGTATTTAGACTCTTGTTACATAGGCATCCAACTTCTCTCCTTGAGGGCAGGTTCAGGATAGCAAAATAGAAACAGGCACGTCCTTGTACAAAATTAAGGTGTTGAATTAATATATGCATTTTTGATGATACCTGTGAATTTTATTAACAAATAGTAGGGCCTGGATATATGTGAGATAAAATGAAAGCACTGGAAATATCTGATGATACTACTCTGGAATGATAACTATCCAAAAAACATTTTAAAAATCAATTTAATACTGGGCGCCTGGGTGGCTCAGATGGTTAAGCGTCTGCCTTCGGCTCAGGTCATGATCCCAGGGTCCTGGGATCGGGTCCCGCGTCAGGCTCCCTGCTCCTCGGGAGCCTGCTTCTCCCTCTGCCTCTCTCTCTCTCTCTCTCTCTCTCTCTGTCTCTCATGAATAAATAAATAAAATCTTTAAAAAAAATCAATTTAATATGTACACATGGCTTTTTTAGAATAGTAGCAGAAGAAACAAGTTTTAAAAGTTTAGAAAAGCATAGAAATGATCTCTCTCTTAAGAAAAACAACAGGACTCTGTCTCCCCGCCACACTCTTTATCCTCTGCTTGTAATCTCTTAGTTGTTTCTTTTGTTTGTTACAGTTCATACTGCTATTTCTCATTTATCAATTTTAGACATTATAGATTTTTATCATGGTATATGAAGATTGAATTCTCTTGGCCTTTTGATTGGGGGATTATATTAAATTCAACCATTAAATATCTTAAGTCACTGTAAGTTATTAACAATTTAATGTGAGTAAGCCCTTCAATTTTCTCCATATTTGATGACTTTGCTGAGAGCACTTTGGAAAACGTTTATTATCTATGTAGAAAAATAAGCCTTGCAGAGAGACAAAGTGAAGAGAGAAATGAGAGGAAAATATTCTACTCTTTCATCTGATTGTTTTGGTGTTTACTTTCTAATCTCTAAATAAGCTGTCATAATCTTGGACATAGTCACAAGATTATAACTAGCTGTAATATGGGACAGGAAATACTGTCTTTTAGCTGGGTACAGTGAACATCTTGGTTCTAATGGAATGGAAGAAGAGAGTGTCTATTGAGTAGGTGACCTGTAGTCACTTCTATGTCCATGTAATTAAAAATATTTTTCCTATTTTTAGAAATCATGGCATCTGATTTTCTATAGAAAAACTGTGGAGAATGCTAAAGAGATTGAAAATGAAGAGTCCTTTTTGAATAAAACAGTTCTAGATTTCCTCTAATTAAGGTATTTTTATGTATGTAGAATACTACTTTTAGTAATATGTTTATAGAGAGCTATAAAGTTTCAAAGTTTTTTCAGAAAACGTTGTATAAGTTGATGGTCCTAACAGTCCCATGTGGTAGGTGAGACCTTTCTTCTATAGATATGAAACTGAGACACAGAAATACTAAATGTCTTCCCCAGGGTCACATGGCTATGAGTTCTAATTTATTCTCTAGTTTTTCTACTTCAGCATCATATGGGAACATTGTAGGAAGGAGAGTCTTCCATGAAGGGCTGTGGTGGTGTTGGGATGGGGAGGTAGTTGGTGCATACAAACATGGCACCAATGTCAAAGTCATCTGCCTTCCTTTCACATTGTTCTTCCTCTGAATCACTGAATATTTGTCAAATAAGGCTGGAATCCCCCTACCTGCTATTTGGGACCCCCTTTCATTGTAGTGTAGCAATAAGCTTTAGCATCAAATCCTGTTGTACAGGTACTGTGTGGCTTCCAGATCTTCCATAAGGCATAAAACCAACCTGGTGGTTATGGACATTTGGCCATATAGTTAGTAATGCAAATGTGAGTGGCTATCCTCTGCATTTTTGTGCATAAGGAGAGATCAACAAGAGTAAGTTCATTAAGAGTTGCAGATTGTTCAATAATAGACCTAATGAATATGACAATAAGTGGTTACATGGAGTTTAGGGAAACTGAAAAGACTTTGTACATTTTATACATTCAGATGTCTTACAATTCTTGTTTTCATTTAGTTCACTTAAATTGTGCTTGCATAAGAGACTTTGTGACAGATCTAAAAGGAAGGAAAAGAATTCAGTGATCATATTAGATATAAAGGAAAAATGTGGTTATTAAAGCATGTTGATTTTTAACTGAAAAATAGTTGATTGTTTCCCTGGATTTTACCACTGTAACTATTTAAAGATTTTATTTATTTATTTATTTATTTATCTGATAGAGAGAGAGCGAGAGGGAGCACCAGCAGGGAGGAGAGGGAGAAGCAGGCTCCCTGTGAGCAGGGAGCCGGATGTGGGGCTTAATCCCAGGACCCTGGGATCATGGCCTGAGCCAAAGTCAGATGCCTAATTAACTGAGCCACCCAGGTGCCCAGAGTACTGTAACATTTAAACGTAAATTTTAAAAACCACATAGATGCACCCAATTGAAGTTTGTGTTGTACTAGGTATTAAAAGCACTTTACAGACCACAAAAATTATTGATAATATTTCAGATATAAGACATCTGTAAATTCATACCATATATACTATTACACACTAGTAATCTGAAGAAATGAAAGTTTCTCTTTCAAATTCCAAATCTCTGAGTTCCTATCCATACTAGAAATTTATTTAGGCTCTCTCAATGTTTAAAATCAGGGAAGGTATACCAAATACATATTGCCAGAGGTATTTACAGTGGTCTTTTCTTTCATATCACATAGCTTCCAGGTAAAAGAAAACCTAACCCTATTTTTACAACTTTCTTTTTATAGATAATTTCAAACAGAATAATAGAAAATAGAAATAGTAGAATACTACAGTGAACCCACACATACTTTTCATCCAGTTCGACTAATGATAAATTCATGGCTTATCCTATTTTATCTATACCCTTATCCTGCGGTAGATTACTAGATGGTCTCACATTTTTGACCATACCTTCCACTGAGAGATGGAACCTAATTCCCTTCACCTTGAATGTGGGCTGACCATAGTAACTTGCTTGACCAGGAGAATGGGGCAGAAGTATCTTTCCAGTATTCCCAAGGTTAGGTCTTAATAAGCCTTGAAGCTTCCACCTGGACCTTTTGGGATACATTCTCTGAGAGCTGTGAGCAGCCATGTCAAATCTGACAACCTTGAAACTGCTGGTCTGAAGTCTCAGTTGAGCCCAGCCTTCCATAAATAAAATTGCCTCTAAATAAATAAATAAATAAATAAATAAATAAAATCATCTTGGACCTTCTCAACTGGCCCATCTGCTAACCAAATGCCACTGAGTGACTTCAGATGGTACCACATGGAACAGAAGAATCCCACAGCTGAAACTTGTTCCAATTCTTAACCCTCAGAGTTGTAAGATTTAATAAAAGTTTGTTGCTTTAAGCCACTAAGTTTGGGGTTATTTTTGACGCTGCAGTAGGTACAGTGGAACAATTATACAACCACTATCAGCACTAAAATAATTAACAATAATTCCTTAAGATGCCAAATATCCAGTGTTCAAATCACAGATCATCTTTATTGTCTTGTGTTTTTTTAAACATTTTGTTTTAACCAAGATCTAAATAAAGTCCATAATATTACTCAGCCATCAGAAAGGATGCATACCGAACTTTCTCATCAACATGGATGGGACTGGAGGGGATCAGGCTAAGTGAAATAAGTCAAGCAGAGAAAGTCAATTACCATACGGTTTCACTTATCTGTGGAACATAAGGAATAGCATGGAGCACATTAGGAGAAGGAAGGGAAAAATGAAGGGGGGGAATCGGAGGGAGAGACAAACCATGAGAGACTATGGACTCTGGGAAACAAACTGAGGGTTCTAGAGGGGAGGGGGGTGGGGGATGGGTGAGCCCGATGATGGTTATTAAGGAGGGCATGTACTGCATGGAGCACTGGATGTTATATGAAAACAATGAATCATGGAACACTAACCCAAAAACTAATGATGTACTGTATGGTGACTAACATAATAAAATAAAAACAACAACAACAACAAACCAAAAAAATAAATAAATAAAGTCCATACGTGGCGACTGATTTTTATATCTATATTTCTCTATCTCTTTCAATCTATTGGTTTACTTTTCCTTTCAAATTAAGAAACTGGATTATTTGTCCTCCATTTCCCACAACGTGGGGTTTAGTATTATTTCCTACGTTCTCCTGTCACCTGTGCTGTAGATATAGAGTCTTGATCAATTCCGGGTTTGATTTGTGGCCAGGCTGTCTCAGAGGTGGCGGGTGCACTTCTGTCAGGAGACGCATCATATCAGGCTACTTCGTGTTTTCTGGTGCTAGCAGCCCCTGACAATCATTGCCCAGATCCATTCATGAATCTGGGTTGTGAAATGGAGATCGTATTGGCTATTACTACACTAGAAAAGATCAAAGAATCTCAATGGCATATAATGGGAAAGTATTTATCTAGCTTATTTCCCATCAACTTCACTTCCTCTTGTTTATCAAAGCAAGTCATATGGCCAGATCCAAAGCCAGCAAGTGACAAGATAGTTCTGACTGCAGTGGGAGGTGAAGAGTTAGGCCACAGGCCACAAGCCCCTGTGTAACTTTCAGGTCTGACCATAGGCAATTGCAAGGCTTTGCCCTGCAGGCTTCGGTGGGGGAGAAGCTGCCCTCCCATGCCAGATGGGGTACAAGGCACATTACAGTCACTGGAGGTGCAGAGAGGGACTCGGATTCCTTCCCCCAACCAGTCACGTTCTCATACACGGCTGGCTAGCCCCGGTGCCTCCATTCAGACCTAGCTTTACTGGGAACCTCAGGTGTGGCCCTTCCCAGGTATAGCCTCCAAAACCCTCATCAGGAGGTATGAGGCATTTTTCTCCACTTGGACTCAGTACTTTTGTACTCTAAGCCCTTTCCTCTCTCCTTCCTCCATGACCATAGGGGCCCCTGGGTCGACAAAAAGGCAGGAGCCGTTGTTCTGGGCTCCTAGGAAGTGAGCTGATTCTCCCCATCGGCAGGGCATCCACCTGACCCTAGTCCTGTGTTTTTCCATGGGGAAAACGGGGACACCGGGGAGCTGGTGCCTTTCTCTTTTGCCTCTTTCCTGCATTGTTGCAGTAAGGCTAACTGCTGCTTTCAGTTTGGCTGTTGTCCTAATTGACTACCTTAACACCTGTGGCTCAATAGGGGCGTCACAAAGTTACATAAAAAAGGGTGTGGATACTGGAAGGAGTGAAGAATTGGGCCAAAACACAATCTATCTAAGTGATATTCCATTATTATTTTTCCTTGTTAATTAGTCAGAATATCTCTATAAAAAGAAACTTACTAGTTTCTCAAAATGTTGACATTTAGCTTGTTCAAAAGCTCACAAATGAATTTTATAGTTTTTTAAAGATTAACTTATAGATTTCAAACATATTTGGTATTTCAAAATCTATTGCAATTACTATTCTGATTTTGCTCAAATTATTCCATCTTTTTCTAGTAGGAACTTTGTGAAGATGCACCTGAACCCTTTTGATATTACCAAGTAATCTTTGATGGCTTCATTGCTTCTGGTATGACAGGATGCCTCAGACTTGAAATCAGGCATTCAACACTTAATTTTATTTTTTTTATTTTTTTAAAGATTTTATTTATTTGAGAGAGAGAGAATGAGAGCTAGAGAGCACAAGAGGGAAGAGGGTCAAAGACAGAAGCAGACTCCCTGCCGAGCAGGGAGCCTGATGCGGGACTCGATCCCGGGACTCCAGGATCATGACCTGAGCCGAAGGCAGTCGCTTAACCAACTGAGCCACCCAGGTGCCCTCAACACTTAATTTTATAATAGATAGATCCAATGATAGAGGGTCAACTTCATTTTTAATATATTTGAAGGGAGATTCTTTTTAGTGGACAGATTAAGTAATTTTGTGACCAGGACTAATTGTGTATAAAATGTGCTTTAAAAACTCAAATTTTTAGTTATGGTGGCGAGATTGTTTTCATTGTATCTCAGAAGGAAAGCCAAAAAGCCAAGCCATATTTGGTGAGGGCTGACTTCAGAGAGAATAAGGGAGGAAGATCACTGCTCTGTCTTATGTCAACTTCATCCTCTCTTCAGAATTGAAACCAGGGCATAATGTGACATCTTGCTATCTTTGGCTTTACCCAAAGTTTTTAGATGGCACAGGTATATCTCTCCTGTAGTCAAATATATTTAATTCATTACTCAGTGCAATTCAAGAAGTACTAACTGAGCGCTAGCATTGTGTAAAAGCAACAAGCTGGGCTCTGTGTACAATGCAGAAGAAATACATGAGAAATATAAAATATATT
Source organism: Zalophus californianus (assembly GCF_009762305.2). NCBI lineage: Eukaryota > Metazoa > Chordata > Mammalia > Carnivora > Otariidae > Zalophus > Zalophus californianus. The sequence continues at coordinate 99,194,368 of NC_045597.1, forward strand.
CCCTGCTTATACAGTCAAGTTGGAGAGACAAGATAAATGCAGGAAGAATTAGGTTACGATCCAGGATAATATGTAATTATGTGTTCAAACAAGTGACACTAATGCTTATTGCTATAGGATTTCAGAGGACAGAGGGATTAATTAGCTTAGCATAGTCTGAGATGGATTTATGGAGGACTTGTTCCTTAATCCAAATCCTGAGATGGATTTATGGAGGAGTTGTTCCTAGATCCAGACCCTGAAGGATGAGTGTCATTTCCATGGGTTGAAGTAGAATGGGGGTGGAGGAACATGGGAGCAGTTTATGAAGATGAGAGTAAAAATGGTCTGGAGGACAGTGGGGAGGCCAGTCACCTTGCAGCAGAGGGCTCAGGCTGGGAAGTTGGGCAGATACATTTGAAAGACAGGGGCCAGGATCAGTCTCCTAGCATACTTATTTCTAGAAAAAATCCAGGTGTATGATTAAAGTAGGAAAAGAACTATCAGAGTTTGAAATGGTAATAGAGTATGCAGAATAGAGACTTAAGTGAATGGCAAGGAAAATGAGGTAGTAAACTCAAAGAGGAGAGCTGATTCATTTATTTAACAAATATTTATTGAATACATACACAGTTAATGTTGCAAAGTCATGTGGGAAGCACTGAGGATGGAGAAGAGTACCATTCACTGAGAACTTATGAATTGTCTGAGAATTGAAGGAGAATCAACATCTTAATGCAGATGACTTAATAATTTAATTCTTTTTTTTTAAGATTTTATTTATTTATTTATTTGAGAGAGAGAGAGACACAGCGAGGGAGGGAACACAAGCAGGGGGAGTGGGAGACGGAGAAGCAGGCTCCCTGCTGAGCCTGATGTGGGGCTCGATCCCAGGCCCTGGGATCATGACCTGAGCCAAAGGTGCTTAACGACTGAGCCACCCAGGTGCCCCTTGATAATTTAATTCTTAACAGTAGAATTTCAGACTATGTCCTTGTCCAGTAGAGGAGGTATTTTTTGTCATACTTGCCTTTCCTGTCATCTCAGATGATCCCACATGTTCAGGCCTATACTACACCCATGTGCTATGCCACACTTGAAAAGTGAGTTGATCTCCTCCAAACTGTTAATCTCTTCCTTTATTCTCTCATAGTCCTGGTTTTTAAGAGCTCCTAGGAAGACAAGGGAGCAGTAACATCAAGAGTTCTGAAAAGTTGAAGACAATGACAATGACTCCAACAACATTAACTGTAGGCTAGCTGCTCTGGAGCAGGGAGCTTCTTTAAGAAAATTTGTCAGAGAGCATTTGTCATGCATCATTCCATTAGTTAATATTAATTTAGCTCCTTTCATATTTTAGACACTGATCTAGATGCTAGGGATGCCGTGGTGAACAAGATAGAAAAAGTTCCTGTACTCATGGGGCTGATAATCTGATGGAAAACAAACAAAATAATAAATCACACTGCATTTTCAGTTAGGGCTAAGTGCTAGGGAGAAAAGTGTACAGTGAGGTAGGATAATAAAAAGTGATAGGGGTGTGTATGTGTGCAGTGATGGGAAGACAGTGGATTGGGGAAAAATGTTTCTGAGGAGATGACTTAGAACTTTTCAGGAGTAGTGTTCCAGGGAAAGGGAATGGCAGATGCAAAGGTTCTAAGGCAGGAAGGGCTAAGGATGATGGAGGGACTGACTGCAAGAAGGTGGTGTGGCTGAAACCTTGTGAGCTAGGGGATAAATGGCAGGAAAGGTGGGTAGGGGCCCCTGTATTTAGGGCCTTGTAAGTTCCATAAGAATATTGGATTGTTCAGTGCAAAGAGAACTTTGGATGGCCTTGAGAATGGGAATGATATGGTTTGATTTACATTTTTAGATTATTCTAAATGCAGCTTGGAGAAAAGGCATGCTGTATAAGGCAAGTGTGGAGGCCAATCTATAGGAAGTACTTTTGGTAGTCAAGGTGAGAGGGGATGGTGGTGTGGACTAGGGTGTGGGGCTGGAGGTTGTGAAAAGTGCCTAGATGTCTTTTGAAGGTGGAGCTGACAGAACTTGTTGATGTACCTGGGTGTGAGAAAACAGGTGACTAAAGGCTAACACTCCCCAACCCCAGGGTGAATGATATGCCCATTTACTGAGATGGTGAAAGACTGGGAGACGAGGAGGTTTGGCATTTATTAAACATTTGTTGAATGATCCAATGCATCAAACAATCAATGATGCTCCAAATTAGGGTGGTGGGGATGATAAGGAGTTTACTTCTTCACTATGGTGAGATAAGTGTATGTAATAGCTGGGAATCGTTCTAAATCATCATAGAATTTCAGGCATTGGGGTATAGAAACTTGAAAACACACAGAGTGTTTAGGAGTGCCATGGCAGGAAAAAAAAAAAAAATTAGCCCATAGTCTACAAGAACTAGCACTGAACTGAAGCTCCAAACATTTTCAGGGCTTGAAGTAAGGGATGGAAGAAAAATAATTAGACATTTCCCCCTAAGGCCTCTCTGACTTTTACCTTGACCATTAATCTACCACTTGAGAAGTTCAAGGGGGGAATGAGAATGTAAATTTTTTCTTGACTGTGTAGGAATAAGTAATTGGATGCTGCCCCTTCAGCTGGAACAGGAAGCTAGAGAATCTCTCCATCCAAGTTTTACAGGCTTTCATCCAAATGTAGCTTTGGCATATGTTGCTTAATAAGAAAAGCACAACACTTCCTGAATTGGCTTAACTCCATCTCCACACATGAAACTTGCTGTAGCCTCATAAGTAAATCATGCTTATAGCAGATGGCAAAGGTGTACTTTCCATCTGAGGAAACTGTCTTTCACTCTTCTTTGCTGGATGTCTTCAAGCAACTGCCAAGTGTACGCTAAATTTCCTCCCAATATTTTATATATATGTAATTTTCAAATTCTTTATTTTGAAACTTTAAACTTATAGAACACTGCCAAGAATTGGACAATGAACTCTCATACACTCTTCCTCTTGACTCTTTGTTGGCATTCTGCCGTATCTGCTTTATCACCATTTCTTTATATGTATATGTTCATATAAATGCACACACACATTTATTAATATTACTACTTTCTGTGCTGTGGAACCATTTAGGTGTAAATCCCAGATATCATAACCCTTTACCTTTTCCTGATGTATTTCCTGATACTCTCTTATATAACCACAGAACAATGACCAAATTCAGTAAATTTAACTTTAATATCCATTACTATCTAACGTACAGTCCATTGTACAAATTGTACTGGGTGTCTCAGGAATAGCCTTTCTAGCATTTTTTTCTTCTGATTCATTGTACTGTATTTAGGTGTCATCTTATGACATATTTGATGTCTTCCCTCTTTTCCTATCTCTACACAGAGTCTTATGTTAAGATACAGCTCTTTCCTTCCCTTAAGTCACTTGGCATCTGTTAAATGGTTACCATTTTATTAGGCCAGGGGAGGACAAAAAAGAAGTAGAGAAGAGATTTCCTATTATGTAATTTCTTGAAAAGACAATATTTCTATTCATGAAATGACAAGATTATATCTTCAAAGCTATGCATAGTCAAGTGTGAAATAAGGTACATGTAAGAGCTAGAGGGATTTAGAGAAGAAGGGAGAGGAAAAAAAAAGAAAAGGAAGAAGGAAAGAGAGAGAGAGAGAGAGAGAGAGAGAGAGAGACAGCGTAGGGTCAAGGTTAGCTTCCACTTCTCTGAGTTGGGCTGGGCATTTCTCTCCTAGATGTGAAGTAGGAGTGTAACCCATCACCAAAGGTTTTACAGACTCTTCATGTCATTCTACCTTGGCCCTTAGGTTGAGCATCATTGTAATAGAATCTGAAAACATCACAGTAAGCAAAACAAGCTGCTCGTCCTGTGCATTCTTCTGATGTTGGCTGGACCTATTTCTGTTTGCAGATTTGGGATGTCTATATTAACCTCAAAACACTTCATTCTAAGTAAGGAGTCCCAATAGGGGGAATCCTCCAGGGAAAATTGAGTTTACTCTTCTGTAAATCTGTAACATAATTCCATTCATTATACCAAAGTATCTCAACCTAAGCACTATTGACATTTTGGGATAGGACTCTTGTTGGCACTACTGACATTCTTTTTTAAGGGATTATAAGTATTCAAGGTGTTTAGCAACATTATTTGCCTCTACCCACCAGACACCAGAAGCACGTTCCCCATTGGACAACCGAAAAATATCTCCAGAGGTTTGCCAAATGTCCTTTGCAGGGATAAAATCAGCTCATTGAGAACCACCACATTAGACTGAACTCCTCAGGGACAGGGCCATTTCCAATTAACTTATTATTGTGTGGCAAGCACCATATCTAGCACAGAATAAGTATGTGATAAAGAGCAAGCTAATGAATTAAAGCACTAGATTTGTGTTAATTTGCTCAGTATCCCTATTATGTTTGTACTCAAGTGTCTCCACTACAGATTTGCCCAGGGATTGAACAAGGAAGGGTTAGGTTGGCGCCATGTAATCTTTATGATGAAAATACATTTGCAAATGATATATCAGATAAAGGGCTAGTATCCAAAATCTATAAAGAACTTATCAAACTCAACACCCAAAGAACAAATAATCCAATCAAGAAATGGGCAGAAGACGTGAACAGACATTTTTCCAAAGAAGACATCCAAATGGCCAACAGACACATGAAAAAGTGCTCCACATCCCTCGGCATCAGGGAAATCCAAATCAAAACCTCCATGAGATACCACCTCACACCCGTCAGAATGGCTAAAATTAACAAGTCAGGAAACGACAGATGTTGGCGGGGATGAGGAGAAAGGGGAACCCTCCTACACTGTTGGTGGGAATGCAAGCTGATGCAACTACTCTGGAAAACAGTATAGAGGTTCCTCAAACAGTTGAAAATAGAGCTACCCTACGATCCAGCAATTGCACTACTGGGTATTTACCACAAAGATACAAATGTAGGGATCCGAAGGGGTACGTGCACCCCAATGTTTATAGCAGCAATGTCCACAATAGCCAAACTGTGGAAAGAGCCAAGATGTCCATCGACAGATGAATGGATAAAGAAGAAGTGGTATATATACACAATGGAATATTATGCAGCCATCACAAGGAATGAGATCTTGCCATTTGCAACGACGTGGATGGAACTGGAGGGTGTTATGCTGAGTGAAATAAGTCAATCAGAGAAAGACATGTATCATATGACCTCACTGATATGAGGAATTCTTAATCTCAGGAAACAAACTGAGGGTTGCTGGAGTGGTGGGGGTGGGAGGGATTGGGTGGCTGGGTGATAGACATTGGGGAGGGTATGTGCTATGGTGAGCACTGTGAATTGTAGAAGACTGTTGAATCACGGATCTGTACTTCTGAAACAAATAATGCAATATATGTTAAGAAAAAAAAAGAAGATAGCAGGAGGGGAAGAATGAAGGGGCGTAAGTCGGAGGGGGAGATGAACCATTAGAGACTATGGACTCTGAGAAGCAAACTGAGGGTTCTAGAGGGGAGGGGGGTGGGGGGATGGGTTAGCCTGGTGATGGGTATTAAAGAGGGCACATTCTGCGTGGAGCACTGGGTGTTATGCACAAACAATGAATCATGGAACACTACATCAAAAACTAATGATGTAATGTATGGTGATTAACATAACAATAAAAATTATTCAAAAAATAAAAATAAAAAATAAAACCAAAAAAAAGAGAAAAAAATGAATTACAGTTCAAAGCACTAGTTTACCCATTATAAAATACAGACAGGCAAATATAGCACAATATACAATTACAGATCTTCCCGAGCTTATGATGGAGTTATAGCCTGATAAGCCCATCATAAATTGAGACTACAATGCATTTAATACACCTAGCCTTTGGCATCTGTTAAATGGTTACCATTTAACATCATAGCTTAGCCTTGCCTACCTTGAACATGCTCAGAACACTTACCTTAGCCCACAGGAGGACAATATCATCTAACACAAAACCTATTTTATAATGAAGTGCTGACTATCTTATGGAATTGATTGACTAAAAGTGAAAACCAGAATGGCTATGTGGGTACAGCCTGGTTTTAAGTGTACTGGTTGTTTGCCCTTGTGATTGTATAGCTGGCTGGAAGCCGTAGCCTGCTGCCCAGCATCACAAGAGAGGATCCATCTACCACCTATCACTAGCCTGGGAAAAGATCCAAATTCAAAATTCAAAACACAGTTTCAACAGAATGCATATCACTTTTGCATCAACATAAGAAAAATAAAAAAAAAAATCAACCTACAAAAACCCAACCATTTTAAGTTGGGGACCATCTGTAGTTTCAGATTTATCCATTTCATTTATTTAAAAGAAAAAACCATTGACAGTTTAAGTCTGGCAGGGAAGGTAGTGGGATGAAAGCAGCTGACATCTCTCCCTGAAAATTCCTGTGTGGAATATACAGAGGGGTAAGTTTTCATGCCCTTGAGGGGGGTAGGGGTGATCACCTTGGTCTGTCAGGAAAACTGAAGGGTCAATCATCTAAAGTACCAGAGATTCCCTTTTAGCTGTAGCAGATGCACAGTGTGAAAAGAACCTTTTGTTTATTTTTGTCAGATGGGAGAGGCACGGAAAAATGGCTTGTATATGTAAAATCACCACATTTAAAAATACTACCTTAATCTGATGCAGGATGCTGGTAGAGGGTAGGAGAAGGACTTATATGGGAACCCTCTACCTCCCACTTAGTTTTGCTGTGAACCTAAAACTGCTTTAAAAAAATAAAGTCTATTGGGGAAATTGGGGGGAAAAACATTCTTAACATTTGCTAAGACATTAATGCTAAATCTAGTGGGCTCTAACTACATTTTTCCAGTTTTCCTATTTTGCATGTCCTTCTCATACTTAGTGACCTCAAAAATCATACTGTTGCAGTGATAACAGCTGTGCCAAGGAGACATTAAGGATGCATACTACCGGCAGCAGGGAGAAGCAGAAGTGAAGGTCATTCTGAGATGAGGATTTTCCGACAGCTTTGGCTGCCTAGTTTGCTCACCACCCACACCTTGCTGAATTTCAAAGCCCCTATTTTATATCTTAATTGAACTGCAGTTCAAAACCCTTGAAAACACAACACAGAGGACTTTGGAAGGCAAAGCAGTACTCTAGGTATTTTAGGTTTTGCAAGGTTCAGCTTTTAAAATCTAATCTAACAATAGCCACATAAACGGAAGTTCGCTACTTTAAAAAAAAAAGAGAGATCTAAGATTTAAATGCATCTTTTAGGAGCCAAATTAGGGTATTTTCAACAGGTTTTATACTCCCCCACCTCCTGTGACACAATTTTCTGGTTGCTACCCCCTATCATTAGTTGGTTCTTGACTCCTCTTGTTTTCCAGCTTGCAGCAGCACTGTCTACTTTGCCACCTATTAATCCCATTTCTTCCTTTTCTTTTATGATTTATTTTTGAGAGAGAGAGGGTGTGTGCATGAGCAGGAGGAGGGCTGAGGGAGGGAGAAGCAAACCCTAACTCCCCCCCACTGAGCAGGGAGCCTGAAGCGGCACTTGATCCCAGGACACTGTTCAATGATCTGGAATATTAGGTGGTTGTTAAGTCTAGCCATCACTAAAAATTAAGATATATATAAACTTACAATTAAATAAATGTTTTAAAATGAGATAATAAATACTCATCACCTCCTAGTTAACTACATTTTACTATAATTGATGTTCTTGTCTTGGGTTTACCTATGTCTACTGCATCTGCATGGTGGAAGTACTTTATAATGATGTTCTACCGTGCATCTTTTTCTAATGCCACTTAGATGTCACATGGGTAGCCTGAAGTTGGCTGTGCTGGGAGTCTGGAGCCATGGAATCATACCATGGAAGTCAGAAATGCTACACATCTGGACCCTTGTCCTAAAGATCTAGTTGTTAAATCTTTACCAGAACATCACTGCTGTTGTATATTCTAAATGCAGGTCTTCATTCTCAGGGAATGCCTCTGGTGGGAAATGTGTTTCCTGTAGTTACCTTGGCATGATCCTGTCTCATTCACTTGACCACTCACGATCTTCCCCTGAGTAGTTCTCCGTTAGGGATACCTTATCCCTCTAAGCAGCCCTCATAGATACAGTCACCCTTAAAAATCCCAAATTGAACCATGAGAGACTATGGACTCTGAGAAACAAACAGGGTTTTAGAGGGGAGAGGGGAGGGGGGATGGGTTAGCCCGGTGATGGGTATTAAGGAGAGCACGTACTGCACGGAGCACTGGGTGTTATACGAAAACAATGGATCGTGGATCACCACAACAAAAATTAATGATGACTATGTCACTATGGTGACTAACATAAAATAATAAAATAAAATAAAATCCCAAATTGCTCCTTCCTATGGGGTTCCCTTCTGGCCCAGGAGAAACTCACCTTCTTTGGCCCCACCTCAAAATACAGGCTCTTCCCATGAGAATTCCCTTTCTTTATCTTGCAGTCAGAGCAGCAAGCCTTCTGTAGGCTCCAGTGCCTTTTGTCACTCTGATTTGGGCACCCGTCCTTGTGTTTTGTGTTCCTTAAACTTGAGAGAACATGTGCCAGGACCTTTGAATGCTTCCTTGAAGTGCCTGCCCTCCCCTTCTCCCTTGGCTGGCTAGAAGAGGAGAGAAGCATACCTCCCAATTTCCAGTGGAGATGCTGATGGGGATGTTCAGATCACGTGACAACTCTCTTCGAGCAATTATTTTCCCATCTTTTGAATCCTCTCATAGAGTTTTAGTCTACAAATACAGTCTGGCTACAAGGGGTGTGCCGATGGTAAAACTGGATACCTCTTTATCAGTCCCCCATAGTCTGAGACCTCACCTTAAAACTTAACTGTCTTTTGCTCTCTATTGTTGATTCTGTGTTTTGGGGCCTCTGCTCAAAGCAGGAGAAAACAAGAATAGTCACATCCATTACACGTGTCTTAGCCTCAGTCTGTGTTTTCTTTCAAATCTTCCCTGTTGGGAGTTGAGGCAACCTAGGCTGTGCCTGGGCCACATGGGCCGAGGAGGGTTCCAGGGGCTACGAGGTTCAGGTTGGCTTATTTACTTAATGTCTAGCAGCAGATGGGAGCTCAGGTGTTGGTGCAAATGATAAGAAAGAGCCAAGGCTGTCCTTGATGAGTGGTATCAGATGTCAAGTATCGAACAGAGCATAAGCCAAAGATGAGAGATAAGAGAGCAAGTTAGAAGCTGAGGTCAAGATCAAGTTGGGAAGTGGATATGGCTCTCAGTGAGCTCATTACCGTGCTCTAGCCTGTTGGCATGGGTCACTTAGCTGGCCAGGGCCTGGTCAGCTAATTGAAGGCACAGGGTAGGCATGGACAGTGCCATTTTAAGTTCCTCAGGATTAGTTAGATGGCCTTTAGTGTTTTGTCTAGTACCTTGACAATTATACCTTCAATGGGAAGATATTAAAGCAAGTAATATTCAAGTAAGACCCTTTTCAAAATAAGCATCAATTTGGTGGCCAGCACAGTACACAGTGCTAATGGGTAATAGAGAAGTACATTTAGATTCAGTATCTTCTAGTCTAGCAAATACCTGCCCTAATTACATAACCAGTTTTGCCTATAACATGAATTCCTTGAAGGCAGGCTCCTTGTCTTATGCAGTGTCTCCATAGTATGACCGTGCTGGTAAATGTCTAATGGACAGTAATTTCTGATTTACTAAAAGTGTTTCTCACTTATTTGCAATTCTTAGTTTCCATCATATACAAAATAAAAGTCCAACCTCTCTGGCCTTGTTTCCAGAGCATGCTGCAACTCTAAAACTCACCTCATTTGTCTCATTTCCCATTGCTTCTTTACACATATGCTGTGCTCTGCCTAATCAGTTTTATAACTTGCCTCTGGACACACCTTTTCCAGTTGTTCATGTAGGGGACCAGCATATGCCACCCCAAAATACGCTACTTTGGCATAAGGATTATTTTGAGTAAATGAGAATTAATAGATGCAGAAAGAAGCCTTCCTGAGGTTTCCTTTATCTGACTAAAAGCTGAAACTTCTGAAAAATGAGGACTGCCAGAAATCCCCTTGCCCAGGGAAGTTTCATGGCCATGAAGAACATCTTTAGGTCAGTGCAAAGATGGACCTGCACAAACCTTTATTCCATTAATTTTTCTCATATATTCCTTCCAATGGTTTAGTGCTTTTGAAAGTTGAAAACTTTTTCTCTTGTTTTTTCTCCACAAATTATTGTTGTTTTGTTAAGATGCTATATTAGCCCAAGTACTAACCACCTCTTTGAGTTACTCTTCATTGAGGTTTCTCCTGAATGATGTGAGCTGTACACATTAATAAACTGTTTTTCTTTTGTCAATCTGTCTTTTGTCAGTCCAATTTTACAGGGTCCCAGCAGGAGAATCTAGGAGGGTAAAAGGAAAAAGAATTTTTCCTCTCCTATGCTCACATTCTTTTACTCTCTTAGATATTATTCCCCTCCCTACCCCCTCATCAAAATCCTACCCATGATTAAAATGAAGTTCAGATTCCACCTGTTCCTAAAGCCTTCTCTATCTAGATCTGCTTGAAGCGATCATGCCTTCAGAGCTCTAGTCCATGCCCTCAAGGACATGGCAATAAATGATCATCAATCAAGCACTGTCTTGGCATGCTTATTCTATGGATGTTTAGAACTGTTATTCAAATTTCCATTGACATATTGCTCCTTTAATCTGCCTTGAAATGCTTTAAAATCTAAGACTTGGCTGTGTTCAATAAACCCTTGTACCTGAGGTATCTCAGAACCTCCCAAGTTCATGACTTTCCTTGTAGCACATGATTTACCCCATAAAATGCAGGAAGGGACACATTCAAAAGCAGTCTTTTATGTACAATATTTTAAAATTGCAAATCTCAATCCATTAAACTATGCCTTGGAAGCAAATAAAATCAAATATTTATTGAGCTATGTGACCAGCATTCTGGTAGGTACTGCAGAGAATAGGATGATACATAGTAGACTTTTGTGAGAGACTGAAAATACAAAGGGACAATGACCATAGCATATATAAAAATAGAACTCTGACTCACAACCTCTGCAGCAGTCTGTCCAGAAAGGCAAAACCACAATCTCTGTGGCAACTAGCCCCAAATGGCCAGGACTTGATCAGTAAGCCAGCTTCCTTAGTTTTTGTCCTTTCCAACCTAGGGCCAACTAGAGAAACGCATTTACTCACTCCTAAACAATCACATAGGATGTCTTGCTTCTAGTTAACTTTCCTAGTGCCAAAAACCTGCTATCAGGGCATCCCCGAATCCTTTTCCTACTGTAAAGCTTTACACTCCCTGACTGCTTTTGGGTCTTGGCCCAATTCAAGTGATGGTGACTGACCACTTGCTATAGCAAGCTCTGAATAAATATCCTTTGCTTATTCTCATTTGGGTATTCTTCATTTATTTCCATTTTTGTTATTTATAGGTGCTTTCAATACTTAACTAGAGGCTTCACACATTCACGACATAATTATTTATAATTTTACTAGAGCTTGAATTTTGAGGCTGGTGTACAGGAGAGTTAGCTAGTGACTCTTGTACACAGACAACTTTGCTTTCATATTCATATTGTGGCATATGTTCTTTACAGGAGAAATCATATTCTTTATATTTTGGGTGGTTTTTTTTGTTTTTGTTTTTGTTTTTTTTGAAGGTGTCAAGACTTAATACCTGATGAATCTTAAGGGTCTACTATTGAGGGATCTCAGTGAGGAGTGATCAACTTTGAAGAGTGAAAAGGAAATTAATAAAAATAAAAGATCAACATTTTAAGCCTGTGAGACTAGAATAAAGGTGGTACCAACTGACAGAAATGGAGACTTGGGAAAGGAATTAGGTATAAAGGTCAAGAGACAGCAGGAAGTTCAAGTTCATTCAACAAATATTGACTGCCATCTCTGTGCTAAGTACTATTCTAGATGGTGAGGATATAGTGGAGAATGATATTGACAAAAATCCTTGCTTTTGTGGAACTTATATTTGAAAATGCAGACAGCTGGCATTTGGTGCAAGACTTGGAAGTTATGGAGGATTTATCTTCAAGCAAGATATGCACTTGGGGTCCAAAGAAAGGAATGCCTAAGATCAGGATGATGTCACAGCACAGAAACCACACCAGAGTCTGTTGTCACACAGGAGTACAGTGGAATTTCCTTCTGAGGGTAGGGGGAGAAAATGGTAATGGAAGATTAACCTAGGGTTGGGGACTACTTGAAGACAGCTGGTCTAGAATTACCTTATCTTCATTATCACAAGAATATCACAGCATTTGTCCTTTAGCAGATGCTCTGGCAGTAGGTGGTAATAATGGTAACTTGCATTTACATACATTTATAAAGTACTATCATTTACATTATTTAATTAAGAAAAAGCTAACAGTATCCCTATATTTATAGATGGGAGAACTCAGGCAAAATTGAGAGTAGAATAATCCTCAAGATTACATAACAAATTGTGGTCAGATTAAGAATTAGAACATAGTTTTCCTGACCCTTAGATCTTGAGAGGTATTTATACTGCTATTATTCTTTCAGTCTATATATCATAAATGTAGCACACTATGAGCTTGACACTCTAAAGAATGTTAAAAAAAAGAGATAAGAATAAAAAGGATGCCGGTAAATGTATGCAACCAAATTTCCCCTGAGTAGTAATTTCAAGTACATGGTTAAGCTTTTTCTAATTCTGAATGATAGGCTTCTGAATGACTCATTACGTGCTTGATGCTGACCATTTGTTAGAAACTGATTGTATCAATACAAAAAAATGTCCATTGGTATTGTTTCATTATTTGAATATGTATTTAGTGAAACAAGAGATTTAAGAGAATTAAGAAATGCACTATATTGTCACTATGAAAGTTAAGAAAATTTCTTTGTGCCATCTGAAGATGTTAAAAATGCGATGGTGGTGGATAACTCCAGTTAAATTACACAACCGTCTAGTCTTGTTTTTGTCTTCTGAATACAAGTTAAGACGTTGGCCAAGCATTTTTTCTTATGGGATATTCAAAAGAGAGTTAAGAAAAAATCTATACAGCTTACTATTTACATTTGTGGAGTTTTCACTATATGCCATGAATTGATCTAAGCCCTTCACATTTGTAAACTAATGTAATCCTGGCATATATATGTGCGTGTATATACATATGGGTGTATAGTATAGACAGATGAGGCAGGTGCTGTCATTTCTGTCTATGAGGAAACTTGAGGGCCGGGGAGGTGAAGTAGCTTTCCCCAAGGGACACCGCTTACTCCGAGAGCTGGGATCTAGTTTACAAACAAAAGTTTCCAGAGAGCAAAATTCTCCCAGGCCACTTTGCTTTTCGATCCTCTCTTCGAGAAAGAGATATGGAGAGTTTCGTGGCCGAACTTTGTAGGAAATGGAGTTGCTAGCTTTCTTTCTAGGGCGGGGCCATCTGGAGCCCCGGCCACCTCCCTCGTCCTTCATTCCGCCCCACCTACCCACTCTCGCTTCCCTCTTCTTCCACCACGCCCTGCTTTACTTCTATCTCCGCTCCTCCCAGCGTCACTGCCTCATCTTCGAGCCCTGCGCCAGGATCCCAACAGTACACCACTCCACGCCGCCGAGACACCCTGCAGACGCTCCCACGCGCGGCCCGCCGTCGCGCCGCCGTGACGTAGCCCCAGCGCCGCCGCCGTTGGGCTGGGGGGCGGGGCCGCGGGGCTGGCTGGCAGGCTGGGGGCGGGGCCGGGGTCCAGCTCCGGGCCTCCGCGGCCATCGCTTCCTGCGCGGTCGGTTCCACTCGCCCGCTCCCCGCCCTCCCGGGCCGAGTGGGGCCGGGTGGCGTCCGCAGTCTCGCCCCGAGGGACACGGCGGCTTCAGGGGCTGGGCCTCCCTCCAGCGCAATGTCAGGCACCGCGACAGCTCTGTGAGGCCGCGGCCGTGGCGCTGGGCGGCGGCGGGTCCGGGCCGAGGCCGCTCATGGTGCCGCCACGACACCATCGCGGGGCAGGAAGGCCAGGTAGGCAGTCAGGGGAGGGCCCCGAAATTCCTCGGAGCCCCTACCGGGACCGAGTGCCCACGAACGGCCCCACCCCTAGCTGTTGGAGTCGGTGGAAGCTTTCTGGCCGAAATGGTATTGGTCTCGAAGGGGCGTCGTGAGGGGAAGGCTGACAGGGGCGTGGGAGTCCGCTCTGGACTCCGACACTAGTGGGAGCTGCTCGAGCGCCGCCTCCGCGCTTTCTCTCACTCCCTGGGGAAGGTGTCACCGGCCTCACTCCTCCCCCCTCCTCCGCCAAAAGAAGAGGAGGATTCCCTTTAACAGCTGTTTCCTCACTCGTCTGGGGAATTACTCTTTGGATCTAAAGAAACAAGATGCAGTGACAGGCAAGGGTGGGTGGGGGAGCATGGAGTATCCTCTCCCTCTACCACGTGAGGCGATTGGAAACGCACCCCCAAGACTCACAACAAATCACTTCCTCTCAAATAATCAAACTCCCCTCCAAGAGATGGAAGACAGAAAAAGACAGAACAGGCGCGAGTCTAGACATTGTCCCTTGGGGTGGATTCCTCTGTAGGGAGAGGCGAATGGACTTTCTGTATTTACGAAACTCGGAGGAGCTTTTTGCCGGTAGCTGACTACTCTTAAATATTGCCTTTTATTGAAGTTTTTTTTTCTGTACCCTATACTTCTCTGAGTGTAATTTTGAAATATACAGTGAATAACGAGGCTAGAGAAAAATGTCAATTATATTTAGCACATTTTGGTATTTTTCATTTGTTCATTTTGAATTTTAAGGGTAAAAAAACGTGATGAACCTTACTTTGAGTGGTTGATGTTTTTATAAGCATCATTTTATGGCTGTTTTTAGGTGCGCTGAGTTCTTCACCTCCTTTTAGACTCAGATCTGCCAAGTTTTCAGGCATTGCTCTTGAAGATCTTAGAAAAGCCTTTAAAATAAGGTAAACTCCACTTTTAATTTACTCTGTGACTTTCAAACAACATCAGCTAAGAAATGTCAGATGTTTCTCTTATACTAATTTTCTCATTTTCTACGGTTATTTTTCAAAAATTTTCTTTAATGTGATCTGTATTTTCTAAAAAACAGATTGCAAATGGTGTGTGTATTTATCATGAACCGGATGAATTCCCAGAGCAGTGGTTTCACTCAGCGCAGGCGAATGGCTCTTGGGATTGTTATTCTCCTACTTGTTGATGTGATATGGGTCGCATCCTCAGAACTTACTTCGGTAGGTAATTCTTGTCTAGGAATGATATTGCATTATAGTAATATTGCTATTAATCTGTGGTGTCTTGATAATCATTTCTATCTCATGCTTAAAGCAGTATTTTGAATGTTGTTGAATTATTTATATTTTCTTTGACAAGTGAATTGATGTCAATTCAGGTTGAAACAAAAGATACTCTTTGTTTCGGTTTTCTTCAATCTTTTAAGGAGGGTTATTTTATTTATTTTATTTTTTAAAGATTTTATTTATTTATTTGACAGAGACAGCGAGAGAGGGAACACAAGCAGAGGGAGTGGGAGAGGGAGAGGGAGAAGCAGGCTTCCTGCTGAGCAGGGAGCTTCATGTGGGGCTCGAATGTGGGGCTCTATCCCAGGACCCTGGGACCGTGACCCGAGCCAAAGGCAGACGCTTAAGAACTGAGCCACCCAGGTGCCCCTAGGGAGGGTTATTTTATTTTATTTTATTTTTTAAAATTTTTATTTATTTATTTGACACAGAGAGAGAGATAGCGAGAGCAGGAACACAAGCAGGGGGAGTGGAAGAGGGAGAAGCAGGCTTCCTGCCATCAGGGAGCCCGATGCGGGACTCGATTCCGGGACCCCGGGACCATGACCTGAGCGGAAGGCAGACGCTTAACGACTGAGCCACCCAGGCGCCCAGGAGGGTTATTTTAAAAATGAGACCATATTCATGTTTTCTTAATATTTGATTATGTATCTGTTGTTTTCTTTCTAAATTCAGTTTCTTTGTTTATAAACAATATTTTCTAGTGGAACAAGTATCTAGGATGCAAAGCCATTTGTCACCATTTAATGGAAAGTAAGAATAGTTTTGAACAGATGAGTGAAAGTAATCAGAGCTTTCATGTACAGGTCACTATTGTGCCATATGCATGGGTGCATGCACATTTATATATTTGCTGATTCAAACATTGTGAAATACATGGTATATGGTGATTGCATTCAGTTAAATTTTATTTTACCTTTATCAGTGTCCTCTTGATAGTAATAGTGCACAAAGTTTTTCTTTCTAGTTATATATGTAGATATTTTATTCTGTTTGGCTAATGATCTCTATAAAAAGATGTGCAATTTTATTTTCAGAAATTACTGCTTTTCAGCTTACATGTTGTAGTCTTAAGGCTAATATACAAAAGGAAATAGTATTTATAAAATGAATTTAAATGTCAGAAGAAGCAGTTTGTCACTGCTGGTCATCTCACATCATAGTTAAGTAAATAGTTGACACTGACATTGTAGCCAATGAGTAAATAAATTTTTAGCCATTTTGGAAGTAGGCTCTGGAATACAACAGGCCATTTATTATTTTTCACTCTTCTGTAACCTTTTTTTTTTTTTAGATGAACATTCTGTAGTTTAACACAAAGAGATCTCTTTAATGTTGAAGAGGAAATAAGCTTATCTGTAAAACTTTTAGTTTTAAATAAATAGTTTGGTTTTTATTTGTCAGGTAATAAAATGTAGGACAGAAGAAGACCTGATCACATTATAATTTAGCAATCTGTCTCTGTAGTAAGAGGATATTTTATAATTTTGTTATCCAAGAGCATATGTAATATGTCTAATTCTTCAGCCAAATATGTACATTAAACTTTTAAGATATATTGTGTATTTCAACAAGAAAATCAATCTTTTTATTACAGAAATTTTCTAACATATACAAAGTAGAAAGAATGGTATAATGGATCTTCATATACCTAACAACTATTAAATTTTGCCAATCTTCTCTTATCAACCCCTCCCTAGACATGTTTTCTTGAAGTATTTTCAAGTCTATTCTAGCCACTTGTCATTTGACCTGTAAATTCTTTCATACTCATCTCAAACTGAAAAGGTCCTAATTTTTAAAAATATAATCACCATGCCATTAACAAAATTATATGTCTAACAAAATTAATGATAATTTTTTAAGATCATCTGGTACCTGGTCCATATTCAAATTTCTTTTAAGGCGCTTTCATTCCTTAACTGTATTCCCCCAACCCCCCCCTTTTTTTTTTAAATCATGCTAATGATTTGTTGGAAAAACTGGATCATTTTTCCTATAGGATATATCACACTGTCTTCGTCCATTTGGGGTGCCACAACAAGGCTGCCATTAGCCTGGGTGGCTCAGACAACACATTTATTTCTCGCAGCTCTGGGGGCTGGAGAGCTCAAGATCAAGGTACTGGCCGATTAGGTGTCTGCTGAGGAGCCACTTCCTGGTTATTAGGTGGCAGTCTTCTCACTGTGTCCTCAAAAGGCCAGGAGGTCAGGAAAGCACTCTGTGATATCTTTATAAGGCACTAATTCCTTTCATGAGGGCTCTACACTTGATCTAATCACCTCCCAAAGGCCCCACCTCCTAATACCATCACATTGGGAGTTAGGATTTTAACATATTAATTTTGGGAGGACACACATATTCGCTCCATAACACACATTTTAAATTTGGCTGTTTCCTTGGGGTATCATTTAACTTGCTCCTCCTTTTCTCTTATTTCCTATAAAATGGTAGTTAGGTGTAAAGTCCTGATTTGATTCAGGTTCAGTTTTTAGGAAAAAATACCTTGGTGGTACTGGGTACTTCCTGTGACAACACATGAGGCACATAATGGCTATAAGTCTTACTTTGGGTGATGCCAACTTCAGCACTATGAAGTTTCTCATCAACCTTTAGGTAATAGTCAAATATCCATATGATTATTGCCCAGATAGAGTATTTCATTAGGGGTTGTAAAATGATGATTTTTTTCTAAGGGTCATTCCATGTGCATTTATTAGCTGAATTCTTTTTTTTTTTTTTAAAGATTTTATGTATTTGACAGAGACACAGCGAGAGAGGGAACACAATCGGGGAGTGGGAGAGAGAGAAGCAGGCTTCCCACGGAGCAAGGAGCCCAATGTGGGGCTCAATCCCAGGACCCTGGGATCATGACCTGAGCCAAAGGCAGATGCCCAACGACTGAGCCACCCAGGCGCCCCTTAGCTGAATTCTTTAAGGAGAGATTTTCCCCACTACTGTTTGGTTTTCCTGAAACATAGTTCATATAGGAAGCGTCGAATAAATCTTGATTCTTTGTTTTAGAGTAATGTTGCTTAGCAACTTCTAATAGTAACCGTAGGGTATCATCATACATTCATGGATTTTTGTGTATTTCATATGTTTCAGACAATTGTAGTTACTCCTTTTGGTGCTTAAACTGTACTATCTTTGACCAGTGGGAGCCTCTTCAAATTGGCTCTACTGTCCTTTCAATATGACCCTATTGGTCTTTAACATCCTATTTGCTTTTTGGTGCAAGATGCCTCAGGTTCATCTGGTAATTTTCTTGCCCCATATTTGGATTTGATCATTTCTTTAAGAACCCATGGTTTCTTTTATTGCAAGACGATAAAGATCACTTCTGTATTCTATAGGTGCTCATTCCTCCTGGGTTGTCATTTTTTTCTGGGCTTTTCAGTGTACATAAGTAGGACATTTTTTTTTTTAAGGAAACAAAAAAACCCATGA
Source organism: Zalophus californianus (assembly GCF_009762305.2). Taxonomy (NCBI): domain Eukaryota; kingdom Metazoa; phylum Chordata; class Mammalia; order Carnivora; family Otariidae; genus Zalophus; species Zalophus californianus. The sequence goes on from NC_045597.1 coordinate 99,213,089, forward strand.
ATTCTAAGTTAAATGAAGATTATAGGTTTTATATAACTTCCTGGCAACATTAACCTTCATGCAGTTTTATTCATACGCCATTCTGCTTCATTGCCTCTCTTTATGCTGTTTCCTCTTGCCTATTATTTAGCCCTACACATGCAGCTCAAGGATAGCTTCTCTTAGGAATCTTCCACGATCCTCAAATCTCTTTCTCCCTTTGGTAATCCCAGGGTACCTGTATACCCTTGTTGTGGTACTTAGCATATTATGCTGTGTACTTTTCATATATATATGAAAGGAAAGGCTATCTTATTTTTCCTTAGCTCCTAGCTCCTCTTGCATAGTAGGTTTTTAATGAATGTTGAACAAAGCTTTTTTTGGAAGTTGTTGCTGCTTTGTTTGGGAATATTATCCTTTTTATAATATATAGCAAATATGTAGAAATGAGTATAAAATATTTTTGTAATCTCTTCTGATCTTCCCTTCCACATGAACCTCTTAGAGTTAAAAATCATGTAATAGCCTTATTTTTTTGGAGATAAGTAATAAGGTTTAAAGTCATTTCATAGTTTATGTAAATTTTTCCTTTACAGTATGTTTTTACTCAGTACAACAAGCCGTTCTTCAGCACCTTTGCAAAAACATCTATGTTTGTTCTATACCTTTTGGGATTTATTATTTGGAAGCCATGGAGACAACAGTGTACAAGAGGATTTCGAGGAAAGCATGCTGCTTTTGTAAGTTTTAAATTTTAAGTGTTTGTTGAAGAGGGGATTTATTTTTTCAAAGTTTAAAAGTTATTTCTTGAAGGACAGTCAGATTTCAAGTTGTTCAGTTAAGTGAGTGAAGATGGCATATCATGTCGGAGAAACCGACTTTTGTCCAAAATTTTAAATTTATTCTTTTAATCAACTTGGTATCAAAATATCTTGTGAGAAATCAAAGGTACATAATCACTGTCTTTCCCTTATCTCATAATATCCTCTGGGTTGTTAAAAATATTGAACTAGCCCAAATCATTAATGTGGAGATGAAGATGAATGTGAGGAATAAGAATATCTGGAGTCTTTGGTCATTTGCATACTGGATGAGTATCATCTAAATGGTTGTAAAGTTGCTTGTTAGAAATAAAGTAAACCAAGGTTTTATTTATTAAAATGAAAATAGCTTATTTCAGGCCATCTTTCATATGTTTGGCTAACCAAATTATACTCTTTCCTTGATGTAACATAACATGCTGATTGATAGTGTTGACAGAAATGGCAGTCCTCTTATATTAATTCTTTTCCTTTTCCACTCTTTCTCCTTTTCTCCTCTTTTAAAATTGTGATAGAATATACATAACATCAGATTTACCATTTTAGCCCTTTTTTTCTTGCCCCTCTTTTTTTATTGTAGTAAAGAATGTATGACATAAGATTTACAATTTTAATCATTTTTAAATGTATAGTGGCATATAGTGAACATTTTAAATGCTCAGTGGCATTAACTACATTCACTTTGCTATGCAACCATCACCACCGTCCATCTCCAGAACTTTTTCATTATCCCAAACAGAAACTCTGTAGCCCTTTAATAATAACTAACTCCCATTCCCCACTCCTCCCAAATACTTTCTTTCTCTATTAATTATTTTCTTTTATGTGTACTTTTTTTGTGCATTAGACTAGTCTACTTCTTGTCTTTTCTAACGAACACTTCCATTTTTTACTTTGTAAAAGTAATGCATATACATTATAGAAATGCATATACATTGTAGTATTACATGTAGGAGTATGTTATATGTATATATACCTACATGCACATTACTGAACATTTGGAAAACACAGAGGAACAAAAAGAAGAAAATAGTAAATTCCACCATTCAAGGAATAACTCCAGAGTATTTTGACATATATCCTGCCATTCTTTTTCACGTGTGTATTTTTATTTTATATTTTTACAAAAGTGAAACTATACTGTTATGTCCTGTTTTACAGTTGACGTTCTGTTCTTAGTGGTATATCATGAACAACTTTCTGTGTAATTTAGTATTTCTAGAACATTTTTTAATGTTAAGTTTTTTTAAATTATAGTAGTGATGCATGTTCATTGTTGAAGACAAATTATGGTAACGAAGAATAAAGAATAAGAAGAGTCTATCTGTAATCTCACCATTCTGCAACCACTGTATATACTGATACTCTCTGTGGCTATGTGCTTATGTGCATATATTTAAAATTATAGTAGAAGTAAGTTTAATCTATATCATTGTCTAACTTGATTTTACTTTAATGTATCATGAATACCTCTGCAGGCTAGTAAATAAACATCTGTTATTATCTTTTCTATTTTATTTAACAGTTCCTTGATAGATTGTTTCCACTTTTTCTTTTGATATAAGTAAATAGGAATATCTTTATACACATCTATAGTTATTTACTTTGGATAAATCTCCAAAGTATAATTGGTGGATAAAACAATAATGCCATTTTCAGGCTTTTGCTTCCTATTGCTAAATTAAAACCTATAATTCTTATCTCTGTTAGCAGTGCATGAGATCGAATCCTTACCACAATCCCAACGTTTACCAGTTTGATAGGTGAACATGATATTTTGTTTAATCTGCATGCTTTCAGTGGTTTTTTATGTATTTGTTGCACAATAGGATTCTTTCTGGAGTTGTCTGTATCTTGTTCGTTTTTCTCCATTGACTCCTTATTGACTTAATGGGAATTCTTTAAGAGCATGGGCTCTGGTGTTTGAATTTTGTTCTGTCATTTAGTGATTGCGTGACCTTGAGCAAGTTATTTAACCTCTTCAGACTTTAAGCAAGGATAATGATAGGGTAGGGTAGCCATGGGTGAATAGAAACATGCTTGTACAGCACTAGCGTAGGGTTCTCCAAGTGCGGTTCTCCAGTCCATTGATCCATTTAGGGGTTTCTTGATGTTAATACTATTATCATGATAATACTAAGATGTTATTTCTCTTTTGCACAAACCCACCCATCCTTTTCCTTCTAATCTGAAATGTTACAATAAACAGTATTGTGAAAAGGTCTTAAATTTTGTATTTAGATTGACTTCGGTTTTAATCCTGTCTCTTACTTAGATGAAATCTCTCAGCCTGTTCCTTCATTAGTAAAATGAAGATGATAATACCTACCTTGCATAATTGAATACTTGGCCTTAGTGCTATTATGATTAATAATAATTATACCCTTATAATACTCTGGATTTTTTATTCTATTCCTTTGAGTGTGGCTGACAGCAGCCTTACTTTATAACATGAGTTTAATCGAATTTTATGTCCTGTTATCTGTAGTTTGCAGATGCTGAAGGTTACTTTGCTGCTTGCACAACAGATACAACTATGAATAGTTCTTTGGTAAGTGCTTTTTTTCTGGAATGGGTGGAGTTGAGCCATGACAGGAAGGACTGAAATAGCTTTATAACACCACTATATTAGGATGTAGATATATCCTAATATTGGGTGCCCGCCATAAGAATTGTAATATGGTACTTTATTTCTTGGGACCTAGAAGTAAGTAGTTCAGCCTTCTAGGAGAGAGGGGAAGAGGACATTGGTTAAGGAGTGAAAATCCTAAGGGACAGTCCTTTGTCCTTTGTTTCTTACCAGCTTCATCACTTTGTGTTCATTATTATTATCACTTAGAAGCAAATATATTTGTTTGACACTGAGAATATATAAGCAGATTGTTCATTTGTTCCACAGATTTTTTCCACAAATTTTTAATAGCACTTTTTTTTTTAAAGATTCCTATTTATTTTAGAGAGAGGGCATGAGGAGGAGGAGCAGAGGGAGAGAGAATCTACAGCAGACTCCCCACTGAGCGCAGAGCCCAGTGCAGGGCTCCATCTCATGACCCTGAGATCATGACCTGAGCCTAAAGCAAGAGTTGGATGCTCAACCAACTGCACCACCCAGGCATCCCTAAGTGTTAAGCACTTGTTTTAGGCTCTAGAAATATATACCTTATGTTCTAGTGTGTGAGAGTGTGTGTTTGGGGAGGGCAGAATAGACAGATAATAAGTAGTGAGCAAGTGAAGTAATTAACATATTCACTTATTTTAAGCATTTATAATCTAGTTTGAATCTAGTTTGAGAGAAAGTGTGTAGAAATCTAAGGCATCTCTTTAAGATGTTCCAAATGTGGCATTCTATCTGAGAAAAATTTTAAAGTTACTCTAAAGCTTAGCATCAATTTATAAAGCATTAGCTTCGTGGCCTTATTGCCAGTACGGTTTTTTACTTGTCTGGCTTTTGGAACTATAGTTGCATTCAGGGTAGGTTACCAGATGCTGTAAAGAGTTTATGAAGCTTAGAGAAAATGTCCTTCCATTTCTCTAGGATCTTACGAATCAGCAAAATTAATACCACTTGTCTCTTATCAGGGTAGAAGGCAGAGTTGAGGTGACAGACTATTCTTCTGCCTACTCTAATACTAAGTTTTGCTATTATCAGTAAGATGGGTATGTCAAATTGTTCTAGGCCAAATGCTGTAATGAAAAGTTCAGTGTAACAAAGAGACTGTGTCTATTTTCAGATCCTGTTGCCTCTTCATTTACTGAATAGTTTTCATTGGCAGAGTTCTATACCAAGAGCTAAAAGAATTTAATAGAAAACATTTTCTGTTAATTTAAGAAACAGCTTAGTTGGAGAATTGTGCCTTAAATATAGATCATTTAAAGAACATGTATAAAAACTGTAGAGGAATTCAGAACCACTTAAAAATATAGACCTTTAGAGCATGGTTAGATAAACCTGGTAATTCTGTTGTCTACCACTTGATTATTTTATATCTCTGTTTTTTTAAGTACCATTTTATGAGGTTGTTATGAGGACTAATGAGAAAGACATGTTTGACTGCTCTGGCCTTGGTAGCTGGTACATTATAAGAACTGATAAGTGGTAGCCGTTTTTTTCTTGTCTATTAATCCTGTAATGGTTTTCAGGAATCTTAATCTTTAATTGAATCTTAAGTAATAAGAGAAAACAATTTGGCAAATACATATACATATTAGATCTTGATTATGTCTTCATTATCTGCCTTCCCCTTTAAACTATGTGATCCTTGAGGACAGAGACTTTTGTCTTTTTTCAGTCTCATAGCCCCAGGATCTAGAACAGTTTCTGACATAGTAGAAGCTCAGCACGTATTTGTTAAAAGAATAAATGAAAAGGAATTGGAGATAATCTGTTAGCTTGAGAAAAAGGTCTGTTTTTATGACATTTAAATGTTAAATATAATGTACCAGTCCTGTTCCAATATATTTTGGGAAAATTCTGCTGTGGTGAACAGCTGTGTTTTGAGTGGTATTTATGTCTACATGCCATCAATTTAAATTTTAGCCAGTATATTAGGTATTATACTTGCTGTTTATATTTGTTTCTGTTTTTGTTACATTCTAGAGTGAACCTCTTTATGTTCCTGTGAAATTTCATGATATTCCAAGTGAAAAACCTGAGAACACAAACATTGATACTGAAGAAAGTAAGCAAGACTTAGAATTTTATAACTTAGAAATGGGAGGAAATTTTAGCTTCATTTAAGCCATCCCCAAACTTAGTGATTTTGTGGGTTGACTGGGATCACCTGGCATTTCTTTTTTTCCATGCAGTATTGGTTTGGCCTCTAATCTTCCAGACGTTTGACTGGAAGTTTTTATTTAAACCAGAAATAATTTCCGAATATCAGAAATCTCTATGGTTTCATCGTGTGTGTGTGTGTGTGTGTGTGTGTGTGTGTGTATACATATATATATGTATATATGTATAGTTTCATCATACATATATATACATATATAATATATAATATATTTAAATGAACAAGATCCTCTTCAACCATGCCATTTGAGACTCCTAATAGCAAATTATAGGCGTTTTGTTGGTTCTATGAATTGAGTAAAGAATATCAGCTTCAGCGTAAGCACAGTATTTATCCGTACTACTCTCTTGCAAAGAATGGACCTCTAGAAGAATGTTCTGCATGCTTGACCAGGAACATGATTCTCATAAATAAAAAAAGTTTTACCATAAATGCTAAAATAATAACCATACTATAATCCTGACCTAGGCAGTTGTGTATGTACACACTTGCAGAACCCTTGTTTGAACATTGGTCTCATTTTAAAATCTTAAAACATTTTTATAGTGAAAATGTTTTTCCTGTTAACTTTTTGAGCATAACTGCCCCAGGTAATACTATAACTGGTTTTCTTTGCTGTCCAAGTCTGATAATATGTGGATTAAAGAATATGCATTTATCATTTATGAGTAAATTAAAACTTGTGACTTTCATTGGATGTGAGGGGACATGTTAATGATTTTGTATTATACTTTTCCTTTTAAGCTCCCAAAAAGTCTCGTGTAAGGTTCAGTAATATCATGGAGATTCGGCAGCTTCCATCAAGCCATGCATTGGAAGCTAAGTTGTCTCGCATGTCATATCCTACTGTGAAAGAACAAGAATCCTTATTCAAAACTGTGGGGAAACTTACTGCAACTCAAGTAGCAAAAATAAGCTTTTTTTTTTGCTTCGTGGTAGGTCTTCTCTTTATTAAATGTTTAGAACTTGAATTTTAAGACAATATACATGCCAGCAGTATCCTATTGAAACGTAACACTGTTAGGTTGCTTAATTAACTTTAAAACTCAGCTATCTGGCATCATTGGGGACTTTGAGTATCAAAGTCAATAAATGCTTATCATACCTCAAAGAATTAAATCAATACTATAACACAACAACTACTTATACATGTATATTCAGAATTTGGCATTGCTTCACAGTCAGGATAATTAATAGTTATTTTACACTATTATATATACAAAGGCTAGTAAATATCCAGATAAGAGTTTACTGTATGCATTGATTTTGTCAAATAAGTGGTTTTGTAGTTGTATAGTAAATTTGTGTAAATGTGGTCAAATATTTTAGCAAGTACTCATATAAACATTTCTACAGAATTTCTTGTATTATTTTTAATAGCTTTTCTATTATATTAATAAAGAAACTGAAAAATGTGCCAAAGATTTCACATAGAATAATCATATAGCAAATACTATTTTGGAATAAGCTAGAATTAGACTTGTCTGAATTAGTGAAAACTGAAGTTTAGAATTTGATAATTTCGGGGCTCTTTCCTGTATATGTCATTGGGAGTAGCCTAATCCAAGGTTGTTTAGTATGGGCCTTTAAGATTTAAATTTATACTGAGCTTTTTTAAACACCAGGTAATGCAGTGCTAATGTCAGTATCATTCGCCTGATTATAAGATTTTTTTACTTCACAGTTTTGCCTCATTGCAGAGCCCATTTTTCTCCATCCTCTTCCTGAATAACATCTAGTTGAGTGATACCTTAATTAATATATTCACCAATACAAATCAAAAAATCATTGTGAGTTATGATAATTACATATGTACTAAAATTAAAGACATACATTTGGATTATGCTGTTAATTATTTTTTCTGTTTGCTTGTTTTAAATGAATGTAAGGCAAGACTAAGATTTATCATATGTTACTTAATTTTCAAATGACACTTGAGGTGAAGAATAATAAAAACATCTATATAGTAAAAGTTAAAAACAAAGGGGAAAGATAAGAGATTAAACAGGTAGTGTGTGTGTGGGGGGGGGGTGGAAAGAAGCCGGCTGTGGAATGGGATGATTATATCAGGAACTCTCCGATTTAAAGAAAGAAAGCTACTTCTAATGAGCACACAATTCATCTTTAGATAAATTGGTAAAAGGAAAGGCAAAAAGGAAAACTTCCTGAATTATACAGCTTATTGTCTATTAAAAGGAAATATTTCCCTTCATTAGATAAAGCAAACTTTTTTCCCAACTCACAACTCGAGAGAATGTGTTACATAAATACATTACATAGGTACTATTCCATATAGCGTGCTGATTTACAGATACGTATGTGCATACAAAAAACCTTTTAAAAATTGTGGTAAAATATACATGCTATAAAATTTGCCATTTTAACCTTTTTTTTTCATTTTAACCATTTTTAAGTGTATAGTTAAGTGACATTAGGTACATTCACACTGTTGGGCAACCACCTATCAACAGAACATTTTTCATCCTGCAAAACTGAAATTCTATATCCATTAAATGACTCCCCTTTCTCACCTCCCCCAGCCTCTGACAACCACCATTCTACTTTCTGTCTCTGTGAATCTGACTACTCTTAAGTACCTCTTATGAGTGGAATCATATACTGTTTTTCCTTTTTTTTTTTAAGATTTTATTTATTTGTCAGCATGCACAAGCAGGGGGAAGTGGTAGGCAGAGCAGGCAGAGGGAGAAGCAGGCTCTCTGCTGAGCAGGGGCCTCGAAGCGGGGCTGGATCCCAGGATCAGGACCTGAGCCAAAGACAGACATGTCACTGTACAGATATACCACATTTTGTTTATCTATTCATTGTTGGTCTGCACTTGGGTGCTTCCACCTTCAGTAGTCTTTAAAAAAAAAAAAAAAAAAACCTTTAGTAAGTTACAAGAGTAGAAAACTATATTAGTCTTTAGTAAAGGCATTTCTGTAGAAAGTCAGAGTAGTATAGTCCAGGTATATAGCTTTTTGGAAACCTAACTTAAGAGTGATAAGCGTTGATAAGGTTTAGAACAGTGCTGTTCAATAGAAATATAATATGAGCCTCAAATGCAGGTATCATATGTGTTTTTTAACTTTCTACAATTAGAAAAAAACTTTTAATTACATTTTTAAAATTTTTAAAAGAGAAATCAAGAGAAACAAGTGAAATTAATTTTAATACTGTGTTTTTATTTAACCCACTGTATGAAAGATATTTTGATATGTTATCAATACAAAAATTATTGATGAGATAGTTTATATTTTTTAGTACCAAATATTCTAAGCATTTTATTTTCTATTTTAGTTTCCATTTCATTTCAATTTCAGTTTTTATTTCAATTTTAGTTGCTAAACATTTCAATTCAGACTAGTCACATTTCAGTTCTTCAGTAGCTACATGGGGCTAGTGGCTAGTGATTGTACAGTGCAGGGCAGAGGAGTTAATAATTCCTGTATTTGTCAGTCCTCCTTGAATATCTTTTGTCTCATTAGCACTTACGATATTTTAATTTTTCTCTGTAGAATATAATTTAGGTCATACAGTGTTTACCTAGAATTTTTTTATGATAAATTTAAAATTACCACTCATGAAATAATGAAATATATAAATTATTTTTGAAAGATTATTTATTAGTAAGTGGTTGTCCTCAACTGTGGAATAATGAAGGGAAACATTGTAAGGTTAATTTTTATTGGAAGGTAATTTAGATAGGTCTTCTTTTGTAATGAGAGTGCCTTGGGTTTGAGAACCAGAGAATGGGGAGAGGTGCAGTACAGAAAGGTTTTTCTAGAAAGAGTTTCTAGCTAATGATGATTTCTTAGGATTTTTGAATGTCTGCTACCTGAATGATCTGTCTTTATTTCTTTATTGTGCATTAGCAGAAACCAGTGGAGATTGTTTAGAAAATGAGCACAGTATTTATGTGTTAACGTGGTAAGGAAAATGGGTCAAGAAAGCTAATTATCACCCTATAAGTATTGTCTGGTCTTGAAGATAGAGCTCCAAAAGATAATTAAGAGCAGAATATTCTTTTTTCTAGTACTTCATATATGTTTGATATTGCTCATCTTAGCAATTGCTACCTCATTTTCTTGTTTAGAAAGTCCAGGGAAATTATCTAGGAAGTAGGAGGACTACAGACGGCATCAAAATCACTTTGCCCTAGTTTTACTCTGGCTTTCATCTTGGGTACAGTGTAGACTAAATGGAGTCTACTAAACTCAGTTATCTGCTATCTTCCAGCAGTGTTCTGAGCATATGTCTTTGTTGCTTCGTTGAAGTGTAAATGCTAATTATAGTACTCACTTAACTACAAGTTCTGAGAGAGATCAAGAGATGTCCCTGTCTTAAGTCCCTGCCCTATTCTTCAGTGGAATATGATTATGTTTAAGTAACAGTGATGCCAAGAACAGTTAGATAAGCAGTTAATTTATTTTTATGGAGCCAGCAGTCTGCTTCTTAGTGTGTATATTAGTGACACTCATGCACATATGCACCAGGAGACATGCAGTAAAATGTTCACAGTAGCATTGTTTGAAATAGTCCAAAAGGATCCATCAACAGAAAAATGGATGAGTTGTGGTAATATGTTTTAGATATCTGATAGCAGTGAAAATATATGAATTTTGGAACCTCTCTCATACACACACACACCAGGCTTCATCAAAAAGAGGGCTTATTTCTTTTTCATTAAATCGTATTAGGCACAGTATTGAGAATATAAGAATATCCTAGCCTAGATGAGCAAAAGAAAAAAAATCCTTATCATTGGAAAACTTCCTTTAATTATATCCAGTTATGAGAACTCTGTATTATATCTCCAAACTGAGAATCAGAGAAACAATCATAATTAGCCAGCAAAATCACATTTTTCATTGGACACTTTTAAATTTCCGAAACGATTATGTCCTTTTATATATCAGTCTACCTAGCTTGCTATTTTGATCCATCCCCATAGGTGTGATCTTGTTCAATAGATTTCTCATCATGCTGTGTTCATCTGTACATATTTTAATATTTGAGAATTTCCCCAAATTTAAATTTGGTTTAGATAAACTTTAATAGAATGCTAGAAATGTTTGGATAAAGCAAATTTTAAAGTTGATTTGGTATTCAGTCTTACTCTCATTTTTTAAAAAACTGAATGCTAATTTTAACCAACTGTTGTTAATTTCTTAAGCGAAATTGAATAGCAAAGATCTTAGATCTAATTATAAATGCCCTCTTTTTAGGTCTGTGATTTTTCAATAGAAAGCAACTTTTAAAAGTTCTTAAATATTTAGGGGGGGAAGGAGGGGCCTATAAATTATGACAGATATAAGCAGGTCATTCATTAGGTTTCACTTTGTTTTCTTTTTCTTTAGTGGTTTCTGGCAAATTTGTCATATCAAGAAGCACTTTCAGACACACAAGTTGCTATAGTTAATATTTTGTCCTCAACTTCTGGTAAGAAATTTGTCTTCAAAATCTACATTATAAATTGAAATCTATTTCTTTTTTATATATATGTATATATGTATACACACACACACGCGCATATATATATATATATATATATACACACACATATACACACTTTTATCTTATTACAAATTATTACATTCATTCTAATGTACGTTAGTGTATTGTAACTACATAATATTTGTAGTTTTATGCTGTGGTATTGTGCTATTTATATTCCTTTTATTTTATGGTATATTTTTATATAACAACATTGAGGTTTTATAGGCTGGTTCTTTGTATTATAGTCATTCCTTTCACATTTTTTCTGAAGATCTTTTTCTAGACCCTTTGGCTAAATGTAATTGCTTATTTCAGAACCATAATTTACCCTATGAAAGATATTTATTTTAATATTGAATCATCTTCCAAATCTGGGAGAGGAGAAATATTTTTGAAGCTGTAAAAACAACTTGAGCACACATGCTTGATTATGATGAGGTCATAATGTTATTCTGAGTGCTCAATTTCACTGTCTTATTAGTTTAAAGTAAACGGGGCTATACTTAATCTGTATTGTTAAAATAAGCATTGGTTTTAGTTTAAAGGCTGTTTTTGACAGTATTTAACCTGATGTATCTTTTTTCCTTATAGGACTTTTTACCTTAATTCTTGCTGCAATGTTTCCAAGTAACAGTGGAGATAGATTCACTCTTTCTAAACTATTAGCTGTAATTTTAAGGTAAGAATATAGCATAATAGCTAGTTAATTCTGTTTAAAATTTTTCTGGTAGTGACATAGGATAGTTTATATTATAGTATACTGTATAGGCAGAGAAAGATAAGGATAAAAAAAGGTTTTATATGGACAGCATGCTGCTCAGCCTGTGTCACATCCTTAACTAGTTTTCTAAATGTTCCTGGGGGGAGTAACTGGAAGGATCCCAAGGCAGCTTTGGCTCCCATTCATGGGAGGACAGACGGTATAATACTATGTATTGTACTGATGCTTACATTTAACTTAATGTGGCGACTTAATCCTCATTACCTCCAAGTCCCTATTTCCTTTTCCTAAAACAAGTCCGTTTTTTGTTTTGGTTTTGGGTTTTACTTCTACTTCTGGACATCACACATGCAGTCTTCTCTGATTGGCTCAGCCTCAAGTGATCTTTCAGTTATTTTCTGTATAAATCATTTGGCAACTTTGCATTACTGTATAACATTAGTATTGTCAATAACTGTATTTAAGTCTTTTATTTTTTTGTAACTTTGTATTTGTCATGTCTTTTCTGTGGATTATAAACCTTTAAAGGCCAGGACCTTGTTTTATACTTATTTGTGCCACCAACAGTCTAGCCTAGGGCTTTGCTTACCAACAATACCCAAAAAAGATGTGTCGGTTTGATAAAGCTGTTGTTTTTACTGAGAAAAAATTAGAAATCAGAGAAGGTAGTAGAATGATTTAATGGAGAGAATAATGTTTCTTAGCTGCCAGAACTGGGTTTGAATCAGAGCTTTGTTCTTTGTTTCTGTCAGTTCCCTTAAACTCTCTGAGAGGGGTTTTTAATGAGAAAATGATGATAGTATCTACTTTCCAGCCTTGTTTTAAAGTTTGGAGGGAATGTATATTAAAAATGATTATCATGGGGACTGAGGTACTCTTATTATGATGTGTTTTTCCTTTATAGATATAACCATGGTAGTTTCCAGATGTAGGCCGGTTGACCAACTAATTTACTATTTAGTTTTTATGACCACTAGAAGTTTCTTATATTGCATGATTGACTAATTGTTTTAGCCAAACATATTTTTGTATTGGGGAAATATATTTGTATCGGGGAAGTAAATGAGGTTTTATTCAACTTTATTCAGAATTCATGCAAATTTTTAACTTCTCTTTGTACTATATTAATAAGTTTTAAAAAAGAAGGAAATACTTATAAAATGTTAAACTTGTAAATATTTTGACAGAGTTCATTAAAGTAGATCTAGAACAGGGGTCAGTGGACTAAGATTAGCTAGCTTCCTAATTTTTTAAAGTTTTATTGGAATATAGCCACTCTCACTTGTTAGTATATTATCTATGGCTACTTAAGCACCATAATGACAGTTCAGTTGCAACAGAGACTATATGGTCTGCAAGCCTAAAATGCTTACTATTTGTTCCTTTAAGGAAGTTTGCTTGACCTGTGTTCTAGAAAAATTATTACTTAGAATTTTTTTGTGTATTTATTACATGTTCTTAATACTATCTTGAACATTGTTTTATACTTTGTTTTGAAATAACCTTATACAATGAGATTCAGTTTCTGAGGTATAAAAACAATTTGACATAGCAAAAATCTTGAAGGAAATCTTCTTAAAAGCTAAAAAGTCTCACTTCAAGAGACAGGGTACTCTCCATCTAAACTACCTGGAATTCAATCCTGCCTCCATGATTACTAGTTTTGCAATTTGGGGCAAATTTCTTGCCTCTTTCCTCACCTGTAAATTGGGAATACTAGTAAGATTTGTCTCAAAGGATTCTTATGAGGATTAAATGTGTTAAAACTTTAAAAGTGCTTGGAACAGTGTCTGGTGTATAATAGGTGCTCAATATATTTAGTCATTGTGATTATTATTATCTAAATGAAATTGAAACCTCTAGTTTCTGGTATGTTGTGGGTGCTCAATAAATAATAGCTTTAACTATTATTTATTTAAATAGAATTTAAACAATGATTGTTTAACAGAAAATTATAATATTTAATTGAGACACATGAATACTTAATGTAAGGACTAGATTTGACTTATGATATAATTCCATAAGGTAAAAAAATTTTTTTTCATATTCTCCTATGTCACTTAGTTTTTTGGATCACTAGGTGAAAGAATTAGACTGGCTTTTAAAAAAATTAACACTATTTTATCTGCTTTAAAAATATGTACAATTACAAGATGCATAGAAATAGAAAGACAGTATAAGCTCCCTGAGAACAGGAACCACATCTGTTTTGTTTGCAGCTGTAACAGTGCTTAGCTCAATAAATAATAACTTAAAAATTTTTTTTCAATAAATAACAGTTGAGTGAATGAATGATCTCTGATTTCTCTACATCTTTAATTCAGTCTTTTTTTCATCCATTAATTAATCATTTAAACATTTAAGGAGAGTTTTATTGCTAATTTAGGTTTTATTGGTAGGCAAGAGTTAGTGCTCTTGCTAGGTGTGTATGGATATACCATATGTATATCTTCAAAAAAAAAATTTGGAAGAGGGCTGACAAGTTGGTTACTTCCTTAACTGAAAAGCAGTAGGTAGCATAGGAGGTAAAAATACTTACCTAGAAGCAGACTGGCAAAGTTTCAGTCCCAGCTATGTGATTTTGGTCAAGTTACTTTGTATGTTTGTGTATTAGTTTTCTCAGGTGTAAAATGGTAATGGTAGTAGCAATAATACCTTTATTATAATAAGGTAATTTGTACATTTCGTGAGAATTAAGTGAATACAAGTATAGCACTTATACTGTCCCATTAATACTGTTAGATATTAATTAAATCACTAAATTCTTTGGGAATTGTAGTTTTCCCCAGTTTTGAAAGTAGTCTAGATCACTTGTAAATAATTTTTATCTTTATTATTAGCCCTTTTTAAGGAGTGTATTGTTTTGCTCATCAGTAATCCTATTATTCCCATAGCATTGGCGGTGTTGTGCTGGTGAACTTATCAGGGTCTGAAAAATCTGCTGGAAGAGATACAATAGGTAAGTATGTGTCTCTGCATTCTTTCTGTTAAGGGTATACAAGAAAGTTTTGTGCATGTCATTATTTGTGTCCTTGTGTGCATGTGTGTGCACACACACACACGGAGGGCGGGCACTAATGGGGTCTTTTTTTAACTTTTCCTCTGGAAATAATGTAAAAAATTTCAAAAATAGTTCATAGAATTCTCATATAGCCTTCACTCAGATTCTCTGCTATGTACATAACTGCAGTGTAGTTATAAAAGTCAGGAATTAACATTGATTATATGTATATGTGTGTGTGTATATATATATATATATATATATATATATATATATATATTTAGAGAGGGAGAGAGACAGGGCCCGGGAAGGGACAGAGGGAGAGAATCTTAGTCAGGCTCCATGCCCCGTGCTGAGCCTGATGTGGGCTTAGTTTCATAACCCTAAGATCCTGACCTGAGGCGAAATCAAGTCACCATTTAACCGACTAAGCTACCCAGGCACCCCAACATTGATTATGATTAAATTATCTAGTTTGTATGTATATCCTTTTCACATCTCACAATTCTTCCCACTAATGTTCTTTTTCTGGTGCAGCATCACTTGTTGCCTTTAGTTTTCATCTCCTTAGTTTTCTTTAATCTGGAACTGTCCCTCAGTCTTTTTTGTTGTTGGTCTTTTATAACCTTAACACTTTTGAAGGATATGGTTGTTTTGTGGCATGTTCCTCACTTTTGCTTTGTCTGATACTTCCTTATGGTAAAATTTATGTTATGTATTTTTGGTAAGAATGCCATGCAAGTGATATTAGAAGTGTCCTGATCAATACATCATATCAGAAGGCACATAGTATTGTCCCGTTACTAGTGACTAGTTAATTTTAAGTTGGTGTCTGCCAGGTTGCTCCAGTGTAAAGTTATTAATTTTTTTCTTTGTAAGTAATATGCATCTTGTGGGGAGATACTTTGAGACTATACAAATACCCTGTTTCTGTTATATTTGCACCCACTAATTTTGTGATTCACTCATGTTTCTTACCTGAACCATTTACTGTTATGGTGAACATTCAGTTTTGATCCATTGTTTAGATTAAACAATAACAAAGATAATCAGGGAACCCAGCTTAATGGCTTCCCTCGGGATACTTCGTTTAGATATTTGAAGTTCATTGAATGGAGAGGTGCTTTCTAAACCATCCCTGGTCACTGCCCAGTGAGCCATGCCTTGAACTGTATCACCTCTTTCTCACCCAGAGCAGCTTTATTATGTGTAAAACAAAACATGTATTTGTTGTATATGTGTGAGAATTTATTGGCAGGCTTTCTTTTTGCTTTTTGAAAATGTTTTAGAATAATTTTTTAAAATAGATTTAATAAAACATTGGACTTTTGGATAATAAGTATTAAATGTGGTCACTTGGCAGACAGCACATTAATTCAGCTGTTTTTAAAGGCTTACTGAAATGTTTTTGAGAATGAGTTAATACATTAAGAGAACCAGTATTTATTATGCCTATACTACAAACCCTGTATTATGCTAGATATTTTAGAACATTAAAAAGTATAAGTAATGTGTTTGCAGTTTTCAAGGAGTTCTTGATTTTAATCATTATATGAGATTTACAAAATGAAACCAGTAGAGAATAAATAATACTATAATTAACCATGTAAGTATTAAATGGTCTAAAATAGAAGACAAGGAGGATGGAAACAGTGGAGGAGGAAGAGGATGCTTTGTGGCAGAAGGGGGAACTTTAACTGGGCCTTGGAGACGGTAGTGGAATATATAATAAAGATGATAGGTCACAGTGGGGAGGACTGTATAAGCAATGGTGTAGGGATGGAAAGAAATACTGTTAGGCCAGACGGTGTCAGGTGCCAAATTGTTTATGTAGGGGAAAATATGAAGTAGCATTTCAAAATTAAAAGCCAAAGTGTTACTTATATGAGTTTTAATATTATAACATGCATGTTTGGCTAGATCATTGGATGTTTTTGCATGGGTTTGTTCACTCTTTAAACACTCTTTAAACGTCCTATACTCCTGGAGGACATGGGAGGGGGTGGGATCTACTTTTATCTCTTCATATTTATGTACTTCTTGAAGTCACATCTGACACATAGATTTTAAATAGTGTGTGTTGAATGAGTTAATGAACAAATGATTTAACTCATGTTGATTTTTACAGGTTCCATTTGGTCTCTTGTTGGAGCCATGCTCTATGCTGTCTATATTGTTATGATTAAGAGAAAAGTAGACAGAGAAGATAAGTTGGATATTCCAATGTTCTTTGGTAAGAATATATTTACCTGTGAGGCCACTTTCTTTGAATGTTAACTTAGGGTTTTGTTTTTGGAGGGAATAAGGAAGCCTTTCTCTCCTTCTCCTTATGATTCTTTAAAACCGTCAGATTTTAGAGATTGTGAAGTCCAGTCAGTGTTTTCTCATACCTTGCCCTGCATGATTGTGTACCTCGGAAGGAATGCTGGTTTCCTCGGTGTGAGGTCAAGAAAGAAATTCCTCCTAGTGCCTTTTTTGCATTCATGTCTTTAGCCTGTGAATCAGATATTTTCTTCATTGATATGATAGAATTATGCTATTATAAGCATTGAGAGTATACGTGTTGTATTACACGTTTTGCTATTTTTGAATTGTTAGAAGCATAGGATTGGAGAAACTGCTCCCAAATGATATGTATAATACTATTCTAGTCTGTGTACTGTTCATTAAAACTCATGGGCCATTTAAAGGCTTTCCATTTGCATTTAAGATATAGACTCTTTTATGATACAGATTTTCAAATTACCCAATTGTAGTTTCTGGCATCAGTTCTTAATTTTGGTAAATAAAATACCTGATACGATTTATAAGCTCTTCCTTGCCTGATATCAGCTCAGTAAACAACTTGTGCTCTCTGTTGGATATCTGTAGATGTCTTCCAAAAGATACCTGTGTATCAATGGATAAAAAAGCATGGTGATGAAAGTTCAATGTGCAGCTAATAGGGAATCAGGAGACCAGGAATATGGCTGTTCTGATTTCATTGATTTCATACTCATCTGCAAAATGAGCAAATTGGACTAGATGAGTAACTTTCAAAGTGATTTGCAGAGGATCCTGGGAAGGGTGGGAAGAGGTGGAGTTGCATGCGTGGTTCTGGTTCTTGGAGTCCTTTCCTGCTTCAGCTGGAACAGCTCTGTTTTGTGGGGCTTTTGCATTATAATTTGTAGAAAAGATTTTTCTGCTAAAAAAAAAGTTTGAATATCTTCACTTAAAGATTAACAGAAACAAAACATTTGGAAAGCTGCCAGACCAAGTGATCACTCAAGTTTAAGTATGGAATTCAATTAATATACCTTAAATACGAAGGTAATTTTAGTGATGTCTTATTTTAGAGTCATAGGAAATTCCACTTGGAATGGAATGAAATGCTAATATTTTTTGAGTGTTTGGTTTTTTTTTTTTTAAGATTGGCAGTTTTCAGGAAAAATTGTTCAGTTTACTGTTACTACAGTACACGCAGACATGTAACTTAATTGGTCTTCTTCATATATGATGTAAGACAGTATTGATTTGATGTGGGCTTTACAATAGGCAGGACTAGAAAAGTTAGGATTGGGTTGTGGAGGGTTCTTTAGGCATGGGGATAGAGCAGAGCATAACAGGGAACAGTGTGTAGGTCTATGTGATTGGACTGGAGGCTCACTTTATGGAAGAACAGGAGGATATGCAGGCCAGATTCTGAAGGATCTGGAGAATAGGTGGAAGCAATTGGGACCTTTGTCTTTAGGTCCAAAGGTTGTTAATTTATGTGGGATTCCGTAGACTATATTCGTAGATATAGTCCAGGGACCCCAAACTAGATTTGGTTTTTGGTAATGCCAAATTTTGGTGTTTTAATTACAACTTTTTAATGTTGTGTAAGCTTTTCAGGTCATGAGTCCCTTTTGTATGTGTCATTTTATTGGTTTTTTTTTTTTTTTATCACTAGATGTCTTAAATTGGGTATCCCAGAAGCAGGATATGAGACAGGGATTTCTTATGGGTGATTTATTGAGGGGCAATCTGCAGGGAATACTGACAAGGGAGTAAGAAAAGCAGGATGGAGAAGGGGAAAGAACCATGTGGGCTCATGTATAATTGAGGTTTGGCCCAGTTCATGGCATGTCAGGAGCAGGAAGTGGAGGGGGCTGGTGAAGGAGCAGGTAATGTCTAGGTACCCCTCAGAGACCTTCTGGCCTTGAGCCATTAGGATTTCAGCCATGAGAGTGGCCTTGTGCATCCTTCATGGGTTAGTTGTGGGCTGTAGAGGGTGGGAACTTCATGGGAAAGGCAAGCTTGTTTGCTCTCCAAGACAGTTCTTCAGAGACAGTGGGTGGCTATAAGTCTTTAGCAGCAGATAGGGAGCGGATGCTCCAATCCTATTAAGATTTAACTAGGCATCCTAAATTCTAGTTTATTATTTAGCAACAAATATAAAATATGTATTTACTGTAATTTAACTTTCTTTTAAGAAAGCTCTATAGTTACCTAATGGATCTGTGATGTTCAACTGTATAGGAAGTGCAATAAAAATTACTATAAAATTGTAAATTTTTCCTTTGTAGTCTTTGTATTCACACGTAGTAATATGTAACCTTATATTTCTTTAATAATAATAGCAGCTTACCTTTACTAACTTTTTATGCCAGGTACTGTGCTATATTTTATAAGTGTTTCATCTGATTTTCCCAGTAATCTATTTAAGTATGATTTTACAGTTATGGATTGGAAAACTGAGGCTTAAAAGAGGTTTCACATCTTGTGTAAGATTTACAGTACTAGTGAATGGTGGAGCTGGGATTGGAACTCAGGGCAGTCAGACTGCAGAGCACACATTTTTGACCACTAAATGTTATAGCCTTCCTTTACAGATAGTCTATATGACTCCTATGTTGAGCTATTTGTGTATGTATGTTATCTCACCAGTTAGCTTATGAGCACCTGGAAGGCAAGAACCAAGAATGTATCTGGTTTGGAAACTTCCTCCATTATTCCCAGCAATACCACAGGCGCTTTAAACATAAATATGAGTTGAATCAGAGAGCAGACTCTCTACTTCCTCATAATTAATTTAGGCTGCATATCCATACACACAGATATACCAGTTATTTCTTAAAGTTTGAAGACACTAACTTATTAGTAGCTAAGGTTAACAACCTTTCCTTTTGAATTAAGTAGTTTATTCCATAGTAGTTGCTCCGTGCAGTGTAAATAGTTGAACTTTGAAGACTCAGTGACCACCAGTTGCTAGTACAGTGTTCTCTGTTGAGCTATCTATACATCTGACTGAAAGAAACAGAAGTTCCAGTTAAGGAAACCTGTTGGAACGCTTTGTGCAAGATCTAATGTTTTCTAATTATAGAGTTATAAGTTTGAAAAATTTAAATCTCAATTACTAACTGTTGTCTCTTTTATACATATTTAGGTTTTGTAGGTCTGTTTAATCTGCTGCTCTTATGGCCAGGTTTCTTTTTACTTCATTATACTGGATTTGAGGACTTTGAGTTTCCCAATAAAGTAGTATTGATGTGCATTATCATTAATGGCCTTATTGGAACAGTTCTCTCAGAGTTCCTGTGGTTGTGGTATGTACTGTTTATTACCCTATGATTTATTAGATACCCGTTCATGGACTTTTGGTTAGTTAAAGCGTTTATATTTCTTCTGTCTTCTGATGGCTCCTTCTGTGCACCTTCCCCCCCCCCACACACACACTTCACACTATTTTAATAACTCCACTAGAGCAGGAACTTTGTGTTTTAACATCTGTGCACTGATTGTATAGACTAATACCTTACACATAGAAGGAGCTCAATAAGTATTTGTTGAATAAATATTTGAATGAATGGATGCATATAAATGATCTTAAATTATAGAAGTGTTTTAAAAGTAGATGTTATATAAATGAAAGGTGTCATTATCTAATGGAGGTTTATATTCTAAATATGAATAACATGAGTTCTGAGTGAGAATCTAGGGAACTTAAGAGACTTTGGAATGTTTGGTTGTTCATAGACTTTTTTTTGTTTTATTTATTCTTAGGACTTTTCATATAAGTGAGCCAGATATGTAACCCTAAACCCTGATTAATTTGAGATGTTAACGTGCTTTGAAATGTTATATCAAATATGTTGATATGTGGTAATGACCCTAAAATAGTTTGAAGACAATATCATGTATGGAATTTAAGAAATCTTTCAAATACAGTGCTTGATACTTAGTCATGTTTCTGTCTAACAGGAACCGAAAAAAAACCCACAAATTGTACTTAAACTCCTAAATGGATTTTATGATATGCCAATTAAGACTACTGACTAGTTTTCCCTTGCAAAAGACTGAGTAGCCCTTTCCATGAAGACTTCCTTAATGCTCTACCTGTACTTTTCGCCCTCCTCAATTAAGGAAATTTCTCTGTTTTCTTCATATTCTTCCACACTTACTCCCTTTCATGTAGTACTTAAAGATATACTTTATTTTGCAGTTAATTTATGTACTTAAATTTCTTTGCTGATCTAAAACTCTTTGATATCAGAATCCGTTTGCTCATTCATTCTTCCATCTTTCATTATGTATATTTTAGGTGCTCAGTTTTTTTAAGCAAAGAGTTGCATATTTTATTTTCTATATTAATATGTATCATATACTCTCTCTCATCCTGTTGCTTCTTTACTATCAATTCTGGTATTCCTTTTGTTCTCATTTCTCTTGCCTCTCCCTACTCTTGGTTCTGAACAGATAGAACTACTTACTGGTAGTTTTTTGATTGAACTCTTGAATCATGAGGGATTGTTGATATTCAACCATTTTTTACTACAATTATGTACTCACTGTATTTTAATACAGGTTCATGTTTTCTAGGAACTTTAGTTTAAATTAGACAATTTCAAGGCAAATTAATATATTTGAAAGCAATTATTAAATTTTTCTTTGGATGTTAGACTAGAGAAGGGTTTATTATGATGCGTATGACATTAAGACTCATAGTAAACCGGGACTGTGTCACTACAAATATTAAAATGCTCATTCTTTATTGAGAGCTACAGTTTTAATTAAACATATACAGTAGAGAGTTTTACTATGTTTAGCAGAATTTAATGTAGGCTTTAGGGAATGATCAAGTAGGAGTTGTGACATGTAATCCCTCTGTGTGAGCTTTTTTAGTTTGCTCCCTTGAAAACTTTCCATTTAAATAAATAATAACATGTTTTGGAATTTTTTTAATTTAATTTTTTGAGAATGAAAAGAATAGTATATACAAAACTATACAAAAGGGTATACAACGAAAAGGAAGTCTTATCTCTCTTTCACTTTAAATCTCTGTTCCTTTTTCCCAGAGGCAACCATTATTAACTTCTAAACCTTCTACAAAATTTTCTATACATGCAAAAGTGTATATCAGTCTCCTAATCCATCCCCAATTTGTCTTATTTTTAACACACAAATGGGAACATACTATGGATATTGTTTTGTACTTGTTTTTTTTCACTGATTGTTTTGTAAATCTTTACATATCAGCACTTAGGCTCAATTCATTTTTTAAAGCCTGTGTAGTGTTCTGGTATATTATGTTCCAATCCATTATGTGACATACTGGGTAGAACATAATGTGTTTTACCCGTTCCTTATTGATAGACATTTTAAGTTTCCAGTTCTTTGCTTTGTAAAGAAAATAGCATTGAATATTCTCCTATATATATCTTTGCATGTATATGTAAGTGTTCTGTAGGTTAAATGCGCACAGAGTCAGTCATAAGGACTTTACATTTTGATAGAGAATTGCAGTATCATTCCCCATGGAGGGAACACAACTTATATTCCCAACTGTGTATATGAGTATGTATTGTAGAATAGTTAAATTGGACACTTGTAGTCCTATATTATGATAAATCCATCCTTACCTAAGATGGATTTTTCAGGACCTCAAGAAGGTTTATTTTTCAGATATACTTTGACACTCAAGTGATTAAGAGTACTAATGGTGACAGCTCAGTAGCAGTAAATCAGTCAGTAATGAAACAAACATATCCCTTAAATTCTGGGTGTTCTTGGCAACAAAACAAGTGTAAGAAGCATATCTCTATATATTTTACATCTTTTTAAATCATAAGAAAATACACATTTAAATCAGAAGCTATAATCTGCATGTAGGACGATTCCCTTTTTTGCTGGGGGGGGATCAGGGCTATTGTATGTTTACCTATAAAAAGTACAGGAAATTTAAGCATACATAATCCAAGTGCTGAGTAGTAAGCTACAGATTTCAAAGTGTGGTTGTGAGCTTTCTTTGTAAATTAAAGATGTGTAGTTTGTCACTCATTGTTTATTTAAAAAAAATTTGAGGTGCACTATTAAACCCATATACTGTACCATTTGTATAGATGTTGAATGATAGCACCTAGTTCTCTTGTCTCAGCATTTCCTAAAGTGTGTCCCTGAAATGATAATAGATGACAAAAGGATTCAACCATCACCTAAATTGGGAAAAGCTGGTGTAAGTCAAACAGTTTTCTTCTTAATACCTTGTTTCAGACTCTTCATGATTGTACTTTGTGTTATAAATCTCTAAGAACATACGCCACATTAAAAAAAAATTGACCTCCTGAACTGTCTTTTCACAGAGCAGCTCATGTAGTAGGAACCACTAACGCTTGAGTTCTCTTTACTGTACTGATAAGAACTAATGGTACAGTCTCTGTTGAATATGTTGAGTGACACTTTATTGAGAGATAGGCTCTTTTATTGCAGGACAGTATTAATTCTGTCATACACCGAGCTAGAATTTACTAGTCTAGAATTTCCATGGGTCTGTAGTCCTTATTATATACATTTTGGTTTTATCTTGGCTTATAATTTCTTTCCTTCCTTCTTCCCTCCCTCCCTTCCTCCTTTCCTTCTTTCCTTTCTTCCTTCCTTCCTCTGCCTGCAGTGTGGGGCTCAGACTCATGACCCTGAGAACAAGAGTGTCATGCTCTACTGACAGAGCCAGCCAGGCACCCCTTTTTTCTTTTTATACACTCAAATTATTAGTCTGTATAAATGGCTTATCTATTTGGTATAATGCTTCCTTTCGTTTTTTTCCTTCAACTAAATAAAATGTGCAGAATGATATTTCAGAATTTGATACCAACATTGATAGGTCAAGGTGAAAATAAAATGAAGAACTTAGGTTTTGGTTAGGACAATTGCTAGAAAAAAGGAAAGCAACAAGGAAGTATCCTTAAAACATTTTCAGTTCTTTTCAATGCTAAGCCAAACGAAAGGAGCAACACAGATCTGAAGACTATTTTAGTTTTCATGAGGGTAAGATATTTTTGCTTTGGTGACAGACTCGTAAGTTGGCTTATCACTTTCTTAAAAGTCTGTTTTGTGAAGTATTGTCCTGCAGTTTAATAAAGCTATTTTCTTTGTTAGCTAAGTATCATCACAAAACTTTAAGAACTCTTTTGACAGTTTTATAAAAAATATTAATGAAATAGAAGCTGTACATCTGAAGTTGATTAATATCTGTAAGTATATCTTGAAAATAGCATAAGTGTGTGTGTGTGTATATATATATATACACACACAAAGTACTTGGACAGTTTTATTCTTACATATTTGGATTTTTTATATTTGAAGGTGAACTTTAAGAATCATCATAGTTACTTTTGTGTCTCAGTCTGTCCTAAGCTTTTGTCTTTACTCCTGATCTTTCATGCCTGTATTTTCTTTGGTTGCTTTACTTTTTTAATATGGAAATGTATATTTTCTTTTTTTCCTTTTTAGGGGCTGCTTTCTTACCTCATCATTGATAGGCACACTTGCACTAAGCCTTACAATACCTCTGTCCATAATAGCTGACATGTGTATGCAAAAGGTAAGGCAAACTGTTTATTAGATATTTCAGATGAATTTTTTTTTGAGAGAGCATGTGCAAGAGAGCATGAGTGGGGGGAGGGGCAGAGGGAGAGAGAGAAAATCTCAAGCAGACTCCCCGCTGAGAGTGGAGCCCCATGTGGGGCTTGATCTCATGATACTGATGACGTGACCTGAGCTGAAATCAAAAGTCAGACACTTAACCAACTGAGTCACCCAGGCACCCCTATTTTAGATGAATTTTTAAAATGGAGATAATGAAAGTTAGGGCATGTGATTAAATTATAAGCAGTACAACCATGAATAATAGTTGATGCCTGCTCTGCCTCTCTAAGGTGCTTTACTATATAGATATATCAAAAGTACCAAAGAAATGAATAATCTCTTACATTTTTAACTTTTCTTTTTTTTTTTTTTCTTAATTTCTAAGTTAAGGACAGTATCTTTATATGTAGTTCTCCAGTTTTGGAGCTGATTATTCCACATTTCATTGGTAAGTCAGTGGTATAGAATAGGGGATGGGATATATTTTATTATTTAAGTAGTGGTGGTTTGATTTCTAGGATAAATTCCAAAGATTCCTTAATACTGTGATACTATTACAGATATGAGCAACATAGGAATAATGTTTCTTAGCAAATGCTCGTTTCTGTCTGGACTTGGGAGGGCAGGTGCTCTGTCCCTCTTCTATGATATCCTGGTCTGGATGCAGGGATTTTTTTTTTTAAGATTTTATTTATTTATTTGACAGAAGGAGACACAGCGCGAGAAGGAACACAAGCAGGGGGAGTGGGAGAGGGAGAAGCAGGCTTCCCGCGCAGCAGGGAGCCCAATGTGGGGCTCGATCCCAGGACCCTGGGATCATGACCTGAGCCGAAGGCAGATGCTTAGCGACTGAGCCACCCAGGTGCCCCAAAGATGCAGGGATTTTTATGATAAACATTGGCAATGATAACATCATGGAAAAGAGAATCCCTCCCCACAGCATGAAGGGAGGAGTTTTTTTAGTGCTTCTGGGGTTAACAGAGAAAAGAGTCATCCCATATATACAGTACTAAAAGATGTAGTCACTTATCACACAGTTCAAAGTTTACAAACTTTTGAGTTTTTGTTTTGTTTTTTTAAGAGAGAGAAATAGTACGAGCGGGGAGGGGCAGAGGGAGAGAAAGAGAATCTTAAGCAGGCTCCACGCCCACCTGGAGCCTGACACAGGGCTTGATCTCAACACGGGGCTCAGTGACACAACCCTGAGATCATGATCTGAGCCAAAATCAAGAGTCGGATGCTTAACTGACTGACCCACCCAGGCTCCCCTGAACTCCCAAGTATTAAATAACAAAATGGTATGTGGGTGTATGTGTGTATGTGGTTTGGTTTAATAAAATTTTGAAGAGGAAATACTTGAAAGCCCAAAGGCTTATAATATGTAGAAGTTATAATCAGATTTTTAAAGCGATTTTTCTTTAGATCTTTGTGCAGTTCTTAGGATAAAGGCAAAGTAGTCTAAGTGATATGTATTCTCTTTACTTAAAAAACAGTTCTGTGCTGGTATTTACTTTGTTTCATGGCTCAGTAAATTCTTATTTATTTGTCATGGTTAAAAACAGAGAGCTTCTCCTTAATTGAGAATTATCTTGTGTACCATACATTTTCAAAGAATGTGAACATTATAAATGGACATAACACTAAAGTTACACGTCATTAGATTCTTTACAGATTTGAATAATATTCAGGTGCTCCCACATCTCAGGATCTTGAATATCAATCAAACTTGCTCTAGTGAAACTGGAAAAGTGTTGTTGTTAGAGGATTTTGGTAGACTGCTATGTAAATTAATGTTTCTGTACTATATTTTGAAAACATCAGCTTTTGCAGATTTGAAAAATAAAAATTGAAAGTTAATTTTAGGATTTTTTTTAAACTGTCACAGGGGATCTAATTTTATTAAATGATTATGTAATTTGTTTAATCAAATATTTTAAGATAGGGCAAAACACAAGAAAAGGGAAAATGAAAATAAGTAAATGATTGAATAATTACAAAAACGTAACTAGGCCTTTCTCTATTGTCTTCACATCTAGAATTAGACAACCAGTTAAATGAGTCAGAGGTGGGCCTTTGGTGGGTGGGAATTGAGGGTAGGAAGATACCTTCTGGGAAAAGTGACAGGGTGTGCCCCAGAGCTGTAATAGAAACAGGAGAGGGGCACCTGGGTGGCTCAGTCAATCTAGCAGCTGCCTTTGGCTCAGGTCATGATCCTAGGGTCCTGGGATCCAGCCTGGCGTCGGGGTCCCTGCTTAGCTCCCTTTCTCTCTGCTCCTCCCCTCTGCTCCTGCTCTCTGTCCCTGTCTCTGTCTCTGTCTCTGTCTCTTTCTTTCAAATAAACCAGGTGAAAAAAACAAAAAACAGGAGAAATCTACTTTCATGGGGTTTTTTGATTCTAATAGCCTACTGTATTTATATATAGTTTCTAAAATTTTAGCAGTTATCAATATCTTTTATCGTGCCTGAAATAAATTGTTAACCTATTTAATATAATTGATATTTTGTGTGATAGGAAGCATCTCTGATTATATTCAGATTTATATTCAGATATATTCAGGTTTTAGATATTTTTTGTAATGTAGACAATATTTTAATAAATGTCTTCATTTTGAAAAATTGTCTTCATAGCTTGTTGGAAATCCAATTAGACGTTTTTTATTATGTGGCAACATAAATAACTGCATTGTTACAGGTGAACTTTAACAGTCAACTAGGGAGGGTTTTACCTACCTTTACAAAGTTTGCTTTTACTCAGTTATAAAGTAGGGTTTTAGTTGAATATTCATGAAGCCACTCTTACCAACTATATCTGCATTTTTAACTCTCATTAGTCATAGTTTTAATACTTTTTCTGGTCTTGGGTGCACTTTAAGTGCATCGTGGCTTTTCTTGATTATATATATATTCTGGCACATATTCCCAGAATATGTTATACCCGTAATTTGATAACAATGTGAAGGGTTTTTAGTTTCTCTTACTAACTGCTCTTTCCTGGGTCTTAGACTGACAGCCTGTGTGTGTATCATACAAGCAGGACATGCATGTTACAAGTTGTCAGTGATTATTCTTATGTTAGGCATTTGAGTCCCTCATAAAAATATTCTCTTAAAACCCCTTTACTCTGACTAATGGTGCTGTGAAATAGAGTAGCACCCACCAGAGGGAGTCTTGCCTGTGATTCTAAACCTCACTTTTTTTAACACTTAAAGAGGGCAAAAACAGTTTTTCTTTCCTATTTTAAAGATAGGAGTTACTATTTTTATCATTATTTGAAAGCAGATCACACCAGTGGGTTGCAGTAAGTCTCAATCCGTGCAGTCTTCTTTGACAATTGTTTTTGATCTTTGCTGAACCTAGATGGTAAAGGTAAACTCATAAAAGGAAAGAATGATTTTTTTCTTCACCTTATGGCATCTCATTATTTTTAATTTTCTTCCTGATAAAATGATGGATTTTGATGATATCTGAGGGGCTCCTCACCACTGGGGTTCTGCTTGCTGCTTGTCTTCTCTGGCTCACATTACTTAATAAAAGTAGTCCTGTTTGTCATCTTTATTTTACTTAGCATGATTTCCTTTTGAAATTTTTCATTTGTTACTACAGAAACAAACTAGTTTTAAGAGTCAGGATTAGAATTTGTTGCAAATTGTTAATAAAAGGTTTGCAAAAATTACACTTAAGAGTTTATCTGTTTTTGGTGCTGTCTTCAGGAAGGAACTGTAATATATCACAGCATATCACAGCATGTTGTAACATATTTTTTAAAAATGTGAGTTTTTGAAGGTGACTTTAGAAACTGAAGTGGGGAGGATCTACTTGAGAGTCAGCAGTAATCAGTAAAGAAAAACTGGGCATTGTGATGTGGAAGACAAAGCTTAACGTTTTGTAATTCTGCTCTCAGATGTACTACACCTAATAAATGAAAAGCATGCCTTCTGGCTTTCCTTTAGGCCTTTTCCTAAGCAAGATGTATTTTGGTAATGTAAGCACGTGGAATCATACATTGAAGTTCTGAATCCTCATATTTGATAATAACATAATAATATACTGTCAGTGCTTAGTATTCTCAGTGTTTTAACTTATTCCTGCAGATTCTCACAAATGGAAAACTTACATAAAGGAGAAAATTGTCTTAATAATTGTGGGTTGTTTTGTTTTTCTCTTTTATTTTTAGGTGCAGTTTTCTTGGTTATTTTTTGCAGGCGCTATCCCTGTATTTTTTTCATTTTTTATTGTGACTCTCTTATGCCATTATAATAATTGGGATCCTGTGATGGTGGGAATCAGAAGAATTTTTGCCTTTATATGCAGAAAACATCGAATTCAGAGGTAGGTTTGGTTCCAATATAAGTTTTAAAAAATATATTCCTTGCTAAATAAACTGGAAATCATACGCTGGCCTAATTTTTAGACATTTTGTGAAGAAATAATAAAAGATTATAATTTGTATGTGTACTATGCCAGGTAAAATAAGTTGTTCAGATCCTTTGGGTGGTAAAACAACTACTTAAAAATGTTTTGATTTATAGGTAAAACTAAGTGCTTACTGTTTTGCTGTAATGAATTTAAATGTTGAAAACTTTCACTGGTGTGAATAAAATTTATAATAAAATATGATAACACTGCCTCAAATCTTTTTCAATTTCTTTCTTTTTGAAAAGATTTTTATTTTTATATTCTATTATAAAAAGAACTTGAGGGCGCCTGGGTGGCTCAGTTGGTTGGGCGACTGCCTTCGGCTCAGGTCATGATCCTCGAGTCCCGGGATTGAGTCCCGCATCAGGCTCCCTGCTCGGCAGGGAGTCTGCTTCTCCCTCTGACCCTCTTCCCTCTCGTGCTCTCTATCTCTCATTCTCTCTCTCTCAAATAATAAATAAAATCTTTAAAAAAAAAAAAAAGAACTTGGGGCAAGTTGTTGGGAAATCTTGCCCTAATCTTAGTTCTGACCTCAGAGATTCAGACAATGGAATAGATAATTTTTAAGGGCTCCTTTCAGTTCTAAAGCTTTCCTTAACTATTGTCTTAATTTTTTTTTTTTTAAGGGTTCCAGAAGACAGTGAACAGTGCGAGAGTCTGATTCCTATGCACGGTGTTTCTCAGGAGGATGGAGCTAGTTAGCTGTTGTCTGTAGTCCAGGTTTGTATGTTAACTAGCATTAGTATTGAATAAGGTTCTTTATTCCTGTAATGATCAAATACAGAATTGGTTTTTCCTAATTAGCTTTTTCAGGGGCAGTATAGTCTAGAGGGTAAGGGACAAGCTCTAGAGTCACACTGCCTGGGTTCCAATTCTAGCTTCTCCCTGTACTAGCTGTGTGATCTTATGCAAGGTTATTAACCTGTCTGTTTTCTTATTTGTGAAATGGGATTACAGTAGTCCCTCTCTTAAGCTTATAGGAAGTATTAAATGCTTGGTAAGTTTAAACTGTGTGCAGATGAAATGATGCCAAGTTTAACTATTACTTTTATTCATGCTAAGAATCATCATTTTATGTAATGATACATTTTAGAAAAATATTTTTCCCCTAGTATAAAAGTAAAAGATGTATTATTTTGGTGTATTTCCAGTCTTTTTCCTATATATATGTGTCTGTGTTTTCCATAACTAACATAGTGGATATCCTGATTCTTTGTGTTTTTTCACTTAATGTTTCAAGAACATTTCCTCATTCTTAAAAAATTTTAAGAAATATTATCTTTTATATTTATGACATGACAAATGAGTACATGATATTTTATCTTTCACTGAATGAATGCTTGAAATACATCCAACATATATTTTTGGCATGTATAAAAGTGGTTATGTATTCATTTAGAGTGAGAGAGCACAGTAAATTACTGAAATTCGAGAGATTCAGGTCCTTTTATATTGAAATGTTTCCTGATAGCAACTGAGCTTCCCTTCCTCACCTAGAACATTGAACAACTCCTGTCGACTCCTTGCACTCAAATTGGTCTTTGAGTCTTAAGTGTCACTGTCTTCATGGCAAATTCACCTCTAACCTAGGGCTAATTGTCTTGGTTCTGGGTTTCTTTGGTCATTTTTTATTCTAGCGTTTATTGTTATGATGGTTATACGTGCACATAGTTCAGAGAGTAGAATTCTACAGATTTTTTGTACAAAGCATCTGCCACCTGCCCCGCACTGCCTGTCCTGCTTCAGTTCTTGTCCTACTCTGAGGAAGCACTTTAAACTCTCAGCTGTTTTGATCCCTGCCGCCCCCCCCTTTAGGCATCATCAGTCGATTTTCCCACTTTGGTAGATGAGAATAGATTACTTTCAAGTTTCTCCCTCCTCTGCCTCCGCCCCATTTGCCTGCCTTCCCACTTCTTAATCCCTGTATAGTTATTGTATACTTCTGGATAGCTAGTTACCTTGTTATGATTATATAAATGTTACTTTTACCTGAGTCATGTTGGATTGTGCCTGGCCTTTCCCCAGTCCAGAGACCCTCTGTTTACCCCTTTTAGAGAATACACCTCGTATCTTCTCCTGGGATGGAGAAGAGGCACTTGATGAGCTGTGAAAAGTAAGGCAGGGCATCTGAATGTCTAACTGCTTTTTCTGTAAACCATGCTAATTTTCCTGTTTTTAGTTGTTTCTTCACCCCTCCTTTTAGAGCTATCTGGTTGGCTGTTGTTTTCTTGTCTCTGCTCTTCTCTTTGTCCATGTGATTTATTCCTTTAAAAAAAAATCCCTTTATTGTCCTTCTACTGAGCTTTTGGGGACAGTGTGAAACTAAATATGTTTACTTGCCATCTTCAAGTTAAAAAAAATACATATAGTTATTCTTTAAGCTTTTTAGTACTATAATGTATGCATACTCTCCCTAGTATGCTGTGCATTATTCCCATGTTCACACTCATACCCACTCCACCCAGGCGAGGACTCAATATTTTTGGAAGTGAGAGCTAGATAATGCGGATATAGTGAAGATGGACTACAATAATGTGTAAAGGACAGGTGTGGCAGGAGTCTTTGTCTCCGTGAGGTAATGGTGGAGTATGCCATGGATAAAACGGTTACTATGCAGTCTTAAAGCAGCGCTGCCTGTCCGCCTTCGACATTAGTATGGAACTAACTTCTGTGAGTTTTTAGTACTCACCTCCAGTTCCACTAACCAGCTGTTAAGTACATAAACTGTGATATATTTTTCAATGTTAAGATAATTTGCTTTTTGCAATATAAACTAGAAAATTAAGGCTATGACAGTTGGAAACTAATGATGATTGTGTGTTTGTTTTTATTTTTAGCTTGATAATGGAACATTATGCAGCGAAGAGACAATCTCTGGCAAGTTTTTGTAGGAAATGTTTCAGTGCCTAGTCTGAAAAATAACAGTTTCAGTTCTTTGGAACTCTAAAATATATTTTCCTCATATCTGTTTTCTTCATTTCATAATGAAGTACTTTGCTATGTAGCTGTGTACATATCACTACAGTTATAGGAATTTCCAATCCACAGTCCCTCTAAAGGACCAACCTGCCTTACACATCTCAAGGAATTCAGCTGATTGAAATAATTTGAACTAATCAAGGAATAAAATTCTGATGTTCTGGAGACTTTATTTTCACATATTATTTGTTAAATGCTGGACTATATTATGAAAATGTTTTCAAGAAATCATTTAAGTATATAGATCAGTGTTTCTTAACAGATAAAGTGATGAAGTAAGCTGCCTATAATAGGTACGGACTATATTTTTGAGTTTCATAGAATATTGCGAATTAACAACACAGAAAAAATGCTTAATTTTATGCAAATGTGTCCATGTAAATTTAGTGGGACTTTAAGGAGAATCCATATTTGAGAAACGTCTGGTTCACTCACACTACATAAACTGTATTATCCTTTCCTAGCATTAGGTGCCTTGTATTTTAAATCTGTGATAAACTATGACAACTTTTTAAAGGGGAAGTATTACTGTAAAATGAAGAATTATGTATTTCTAAAGGCTCTGTTGCTGTAAATTTAATGGATAAAGCTCTGCTTAATTAGAGTTTTGAAGAAATATTCTCTCTTCAATTAAGACGTTTTCATAATGGAATGATTTAAATTGAAGTGAAAAACTTAAAATAAAATGTTTATATATGTATTTGTGTATGACAGATCTATTAATTGGTTTCTGATTTTTTTCATATATAAACGCCCAATTATTCTAGAACTGGATGCCTCTAGTTTTCCTAAATAAATGTTTAATGGCTAAAATACCAAAGAAGGTAAAAAGAGATTCTACTTTAAAAATTTCATTTGAATTTTTCCTCTACCGAGCTTAAATATAAAATACTCTTAATTACAACTCTTAAGCTTAGCTTTTATGTGTACTTCTTGTGCAACTGCCCCTGTTCACTGTAGAACATCAGTGGATGAACATGTCTCTGGATTCATCTAGACTTTTGATGAATCACCCATTTCCTTTTCAAGTTATGTGAGAATAGTGCATTTCTCTTCAAAATTTCTTAACAGTTCTGACTTTTTAAATTCCCTCTGCAGTATTTAGCTTCAGTTTGTCTTACATTCTTAAAGTTGTTTTGGTGTTACCGTGAGTCTAAAATGGAGTTTAGCCATCATTTTGCTTGTCGTGAGAACTTTTATATTAATTTAAAAGACTGTTTATGATATTAAGTTTAAAAAACAAACAGCTGGTCTCCTACTTGGCACCACCAATAATTCTTATTAAGCTGAAAGTAATACTGATTTTGTTACCTTGACTCGGAAAAGGTGTGTAAAGAATGTGGCCTTCTAAGGAATTTTTTTCTTAAAAAGAACTTAATGAAGTAACATTTCAGTTGCTCAAAGACTAATTTCAGTTGAGGTTTATTATCTAGATACTTTACTTTCTGTTTTTGCTGTTTGACAGCTCACCAATACCTTCAGCAAATTACAGGGTAAGATCGTTGAAACAGTGAAGGTGGAATTCAACTTTTAAATTATTCTTTAAAAATGGTAGGAGATGAGATTGAACTGAGAGATTTTTGGTTATTCATTGCTCTGTGTTCACATGTCATACAGATCAGGTGTTGTCACTCAGGACTCAGTCAGCCTCAGTTAACATGCTGGATAGATCGTGCGGAGGACTTCTTCCACTAGGCTGCTGGGATTTGTTTTGTTTTGTTTTGTGTGTGTTTTAATCTAAGAACCTTTGTAGAAGAAAGCATCATTAAATCAGTTAACTGCAAGTATGAATTATTGCTGCTTTGCTCTCCTATTACCTTTTCTACCAAGTTTTGTCTTGAATGATTTTTTTATTTGAATACTGCAGTCATGAAGAGTAAGCAATTGAGGACTTCCTTCCTGCACCTCTGTAGTTAAGGGTTCATCCTCTTAATAGAGTTGTGGATTACTTCCATTCTGTGATTTCCCAGAAATGTAGGTGTCAAGGCCCTCAGATCACAGCAACTGCATTGCCGGCCTTTGGAAATGTTGGAGGGTTACATTCAGTAACTGCTCATGTCCTTCCTCTGTTAGAGCAGTGTTGGCCTACAGCCATTTTTCTGAATCTAAAGACCAAATAGCGATTTCTGATACCTTCTTTCAGTCTTCTACTTTTCTTCCTATATGTAATTTAAATCCCACAATTGAATAATATTTCAAATTATGACCTTAATTGAAGGAAGTTTGCTGTTTTGTCAGACTTGATGTTTGATGAACATCAGACTCTACTGAAACAAAACTGAAAAATGAAGCACTTACAAGTGCTTAGATGAATGCATTTTGGAGCTCAAAAAAGCCGTTAGGTATATGCAATGCACCTATACTTAGTCCTTTAAATAAATTTTAAGTTTTTAAGAAATTGATATATTGGCTTCTATCAGGCTGGCTTAATTAATTCCTTACATTAAACTGATTTTTCCCTGGTAGTTGATAAATAAAATTTACTGTTTCTGTAGAAGTGAGTTCACAAGGTTAAATGTGAATGTTCTCAAAGGTATACAGCCATGTTTCAGGAAGAATTGTTAATATCCCTATTACAGTCAATCATGCAGAGCCAATTTGGGGTTGCAAAGTATGACTTCTCAGGAAGCCAAGGGTTTTCATAAGTCAGTATAGTAAGGTATGTAGCACTAATCTTCAGTGTGCTGGTTGAGGAAACAAAATATCTTTAAAGAAGGATAAAGTAGGAATTAATTAGAAGATATTTTTTCCAGAATCATATTAGCAAATAAATGTTATTTTTATTTTAAGCAATTCTAGTTGTTATAATCCTGCTTCATTTCTCCCTCCTTTCCTTTTGAAATATTCTTTATTACTAAATAATATTTTAGGAAGAATTCACAGAAATACATAAATAGTATTTGTGACATCTGCAGATTTAATTCATGTAGCTAAGATTGTGTGATTTTTTTTTTTTAAATGGTGACATGGCTAACAGAAGATTTTTCAATCTACAGAGTTTGAAGGTAGGTTTCTGTTTTAGTATGTCTTTTGTGTACCAAAAATTTCTTTTCGATATACTGAGGTATATTTTTTTATAGACTTGTAATTTTTAGACTGTCTCTTCCCGTTTCCCTTTTTAAATAGTATCAGCCTCATCTATCTCTACAAAAGTTTTGTTTTGTAGTTCGTGTACTGTATGGACACAGGAAATTTCCCTTTAAATCTTAAGAGCCTTTAATAAGCAGGATAGAAGAGGGGTTCATTACAAATTAGAAGCAAATAATGACTGTTGGGAATTTACTGTTATATTAACATGCAGCTTTTCTGTTTTGCCATCCAGCATAAAGATTGCATGATGATTGAAAAATGTTTATTAACTTTAACTCTTAGTAGATCACCTTATTTTCATTCTAATTTTTGGTTATCTCGAAAAATTCTGGTTTATATATTTTAAAAACTAAGCATCATTTTGGGCGCCTGGGTGGCTCAGTTGGTTAAGCGACTGCCTTCCACTCAGGTCATGATCCTGGAGTCCCGGGATCGAGTCCCACATCGGGCTCCCTGCTCAGCAGGGAGTCTGCTTCTCCCTCTGGCCCTCTTCCCTCTCGTGCTCTCTATCTCTCATTCTCTCTCTCTCAAATAAATAAATAAAATCTTTTAAAAAAATAAAAACTAAACATCATTTTAATGTCATTGCATTTATTTATTTTTAAAGATTTATTCATTTGAGAGAGAGCCCAAGGTGAAGGAAAGGGGAGGGGCAGAGGGAGAGGGAGTGTCTCAAGCGTACTCCATGTTGAGCACAGAGCCCGAGGTGGGGCTTGATCTGAAGACCCTGAGATCACAACGGGACCCGAGCCAACACCAAAGTCAGTCTCAACCGATTGTGCCACCCAGGCGCTCCATGTCATTGCATTTAAAACAAAGCTTTCCTATGAAATTTCTCATGTGCAATATACATTAACTACTAGAATGTCAAACAATGAAATCATTGACATATTTAAGGAAAAATTACTTATAGAAAGTCATTAGTACTCTGGTTAGGCATATTTGCTGAAATGCTAAAAATATCTAATTGAGAACATTTTGAGTTTTTGGTAAGGTGAATGTGAATTTATTTTTGCATTGGGAATTGGCAGTGGAGAAGTACTCCGATAAAGACAACATTTCCTTCATGATACTTCAAAGTTGGAAAAGAAAAATTTCCAACTTGGAACTTTTAAAGTGAAACTTTTTAAAATTGAAACTTTTAACAAGGCACTTCATGAAATTTTAGTTTTTAATTTTATATATGATTTCATTCTTCAGAGCTACTTTTATTAACTTTAACTTAAATCCCTACATACTAAGCCTTCAGTATTTCTCTACTTGGTTTTTCTATACCTAGTTTTAATTATAGCAAGTAATAATAAAGTCAGTCCTTATGGTATCCTTAAATTAGGGACTGCTGGGTGTCAGGCAGGAGTATTTATTAATTTCGGTGGGTCCTTGAAAGGCAGACAGATTTCTGTTTCAAGAATCTTTTGACATAAGGTGAAAACAGTTCTTTAGAATCTTATTACCAGTATTTGCTTATTTGGAATAGCTTTCACATTTGAAAAAATTCAGTGTCAGTTAAACCATGTAACATCAAAACAAAATTTTGTTGAAGGCTATCCTTGTCTTAATTATTCTGGTATAAAGTATAACAATACATTTGTAGTAGCTTAGTATAAGAGTATACTTTAATATATATTCTTCAAATTAAATTTAGCCACTGCTAAGCAGCAGTGGCTCTCACTGTGCATGTGTCAGCATCACCTGCAGGGCTTGCTGCCCCCCATCCCCACAGTGAATAGGTCTGGAGGGAGGCCTGGGAATTCGCATTTCTAAGTTTCCTAGGAATGCCCCTGGTGCTGGTCCCATGGCCACACTTTGTGAATACTTATCCTGAGGAAAGAGCACTAACTTTGAAGCTGGATTTTCCCTTTTACCCGTTAAAACTGATTTTGGGGGAATTATTTAATCTGAAATAAAATAGTGAAGCCAGAAGTGCTCAGCCCCTTGTGCCTGGGTGCTTTATAAATGCTGACTTCCTTGATTAGTGCCCCATCACTATTCTCAAGTGGAAAGTGAGGAGTTCTATCAGTGGCTTCTAAATTCTTCCCAGCTCTCAAATCCTGTGATTCTAGAAGTTCTCTAGTTCAAGAGAGAATGCCGAACACCATATATATGTGTGGTGCTTAATAAAATAGTAATAACAGTAATACTGTGTAGACCATAGTTCCATTTTGCTTTTGTTAGGGCTTAGCATCTGGACTCCAAAAAGCTTTCAGTCAGATTTATAAAGTAGCATTGCAGAAGTTAAATTCCAGTACAGCCTGCATCCATGACCATTTTATGGAGCCTGAGTATATCAGATAAAGGCGCTAAGTTTTCTAAGTGACTGGCCTTATTAGAGTCTCACTACATTGCCTCCTATAATGCACATGTTCAAAACATGTAGTTTTCATTACCTGCTTGATTTTTAGACAGCATTAAATAAGCTGAGAAATCCAAGCTGAAATTGTGAGCCTATGATTTTTATAGCACATAATTATTCAGTGTTTTATTTAAAAGTAGTCACTAGTGTATTCACTGTTGTGAATTTATAATCTTAAAAACTGGGACACTTAATAGTACCTGGCTAAAATACTGTTAGATTTTCTTATCTTTTATTTCCATCTTGTTAAAGAAAATAATCACAACTAGGATCCTTTTGCCTTTCCTCCACCATTTTAATCTGCTATACCATAAATATGAAGAAGAGCATATATAATAAAAAACTTGTGTAACTAATTGGGGTTTGGAGACAGGTGGAACTTGAATAAAGCATTTGCACCCATCCAGAATGGTATCCTTAAATTAGGGACTGCTGGGTGTCTGCAGGATGAGCCCCAGGGGCAAGGGTTGGGAGGGCTTTCCCAACACAATGGATACTACAACTTCATTTGAAATTACTATTTTTGAAAACCTGAGCTAAGAGGCTAGGAACAATGCAGACAGGACAGTGGATCTCAGGGTCCTGGGATCAAGTACCACGTCAGGCTCCCTGCTCAGCAGGGAGTCTGCTTCTCCCTCTCCCTCTCCCTCTACCTGCCAACCCCCCAACTTGTGCTCTCTTTCTCTCTCTCAAATAAAATCTTTAAAAAAAGAAAATGTTAAATCCTTTTGTTAGTATAACATGAAGTATGTGATAATGGCAAAAACCCATCAAGATAGTGCAGGATAAAGTTCAACTAGTATACACTAAAGTGAGTCTTAATATTCAGATTAGTATTAATATTCAGATACTTGTGGGGCCAGGTATGTGTATTTAGTTTTCATTTCTTTATAGTCATTCTGATAAATTCTTGTGCAGGTTTGTTTTACATCCATGATATTTGCTATACTAAAGTTTTATAGTATCTTCTTAATCCCCTTAGGCTAGTAAATTAAAGCTGAAGTTATTGAGTGTCAGCATACTGTGATTTGTATTTTTATATAAGGCAAGAGTGCATCATTCCGATCAAGTTGCAGCATTTTAATTTTATATGATAGGTCTGTATTGAGCAATCAGGAGCTATATGCAGACATTCCCATGGGAAAGTAGTATTTGGTATAGGAGTAATTTTCTATAAAAGTCAGCTTCACTTACTGGACCCAGAAGGCCAGATATAATGAAAAAGAACTTTAGAAAGATGAAATGTTTATGATAAATTAAGGAAACTTTCTTAGATATATTTTTCTTGGTGTGGATAATTTAATGCAGATTTTTACCTGAAATTTGTTATTATAAACTTGATCATTTTATCCCTCATATTTTAAGATCCTGGAGTATTTGAAATTTAAACATAATTATAAAATTAATTCTAATTACCTCTTAATGTTACTAATTCTGATATAATTTGGGGCCCAAACTATCCTGGTTTTGAAGGCCATTTGCAACATTGTTTATTTTTATACTATATTATTTGGGAGAGATTACAGACTACGAATAGCCTAATGGAAAATACGTGTGATTTCTTTTAATGCATTTTTTTGTGTAAGATCATTTGCATACTCATGTATTTTACTGTTTCAGTAAAAATACATAAAATGTTTGGATCTATCCTTATACAAACAAGTATTTGATTTCTAAGGCTTCTTTTATTAGAACATTTCTACTCATTCTTTCATACCTAAATCTAAATATATCTCAGGTGTTTGATAAAGTAGATCTTCCTGTAGAACAACATGGTTCAGCTCTACACGTTAAGTATAAGTTGCATCTTATGCATGGTCAGGTCTAAAGCCAACATAAAAGGTGAGATTTTCAAATAATCATATTACTCTGGGGAAGATCCATGTAGGAGATACTATATCCCATCTCACCATAAAGCCCTTCCGGTGAGTTCTTCCTCCACAGCTGGAGCAGCTTACTATTTTATTGATTATAATAGCAGTCAGGGTTCAACCAATAAAACAAAAACGACCCTTGAGTATTTTAAACAAAACAGAATTGATAGCTCAGGTATTAAAAGAGCTGAGAGGACAAGCAAAAGACTGAGGCAACTCAGAAATTAGCAAGAGCAGGATGCCAGTGCTGTCCCTAGGTTGATGGGGCAAAGGGAGGAAGTGTAATCCCTATGTATTTTTGCTGACTTTGAGTTTTTGGTGGAAGAAATATTTCCCCTTCTCAGATAATGAAGAAGCTGAATGGATGACATGTTTTCCCAAGACCCCAAGGCCAGGGTCACCCAGAGGAAGCTGAATCACAACAAGGAACAGGAGCCTTGTAGGTGATGCAGCTGGAGGCATAGAAGGCAAAGAAATACTGTTTTTTCTTTTCTTTCTGCCATTCACTCCCATCGGCAGGACCTGACTGGAAGCCAGCAACCAAACGAGCTGGAAAATGGAGCCTTCGGGTGTCCACTCTCAGAGTTAGAGAGGAGAGGATTGGTACAAGCAGTAAGTGCCTCGCTTGCATTTGGAGGCCAGATTTTATGGAAAAGACCTGTCTTTAAGCAATGCATCACAGCGTGTGTGAAGACGCCACAGTACAGGAAATGCCCAGAGGCCACTGTTGGTTTTGTCCATCTCAGGTCCACTCCGCAAAGAAATTGAGGGAAGATGCCTGCCCTGGACTTGTATTTCTCCTTCCCATCCCTCTTCCTCCACTTTTCACCTCCCACCTTTCCCTTTTCCTCCTCCCCTCAGACTGGGCTGAAGGGAGAGGTGAGCAATAGGATTGCTTTTTAAAAACCAAATGTGAAAGTAGAACACGAAAAATATTTTTTGATGATCGAGAAGAGCTAAAGCACTCAGGATAGTGTATTCATGAAAAGAAGAACAATAATCCTTAATTAGAAGACTCATGAAAGACTTGAAAAATAGAATCTTAGGGAGATAGTGTTCTAAACCTTGCTCTTAGTATTTAAAATTTCTGTCAAATCAACCTAATAATTTTGAAATGTCAATTATCTGTCAACCCTAACCTTTAGAGATAAAAATTTAAAACCAGTTTGCTAACATGGGATCATTGTTTTACAATGGGAAGGGTCCCTAGAGAATATCTATGGACAGAATTTGGATGACCATGTGTCCCAATTTGCTGAGGACAGTCCCAGTTTATAACTGCTGTCCTAGTATAGTCACTAACGGTGTATCCTATCACTCAAGTGTCACAGTTTAGATAATGATGTGAACACCCTAATATACCTTATGTTTCCTGACAAGTAGGCTGCCGACAAATTTCACATTTTCTGACTCCCGTTCTGGTGTTCTTTATACTACACCTGTGTGCTTGTATAATGGAATCAGTATTGGCCAATAATTAATCTTCGGTCTTTTGATCAGGATGTTGAGTCCATTTTCCTCCTGGAGTGGGTTAGTGGGTTGCTAGGGTACTTCATGGATGTAAGTGAAGAACCAGATTATCCAGCTTGCTGCATTGGCTTGAATTTTCCTTCCTAAGGAAGGCCATACACCAGTTGTTAGTTTCAGGAAACAAAAGTTAACAAGCAAAATTTTTTTGTTTTTCCAGTATAATTGATAAAATAAATGTTAATATATTTAAAGTGTAGAACATGATGACTTGATATACATGTACATGGTAAAAGGATTTCCACCATCAAGTGAATTAACATATCCAACAGCTCATGTACTTTTTTTTTTCTGGTGAAAATGCTTAAGATCTATTCTCTCAGCACATTTCAATTATGCGATAAAGTATTATTAACTAAGTCACTATGCTATACATTAGATCATTAAAGCTTATTCATCTTATAACTGAAAGCTTGTACCCTTTTACCAACATTTACCCTTCCCCATTTTCCTGGTCCCTCAGCCCTTGGCAATTATCATTCTACTCTGTTTCTGTAAGTTTAACTTTTTTTTCTTTTAAAGGTTCCACATATAAGTGATACCGTGCGGTATTTGTCTTCTGCCTGGCTTATTTCACTTAGCATAATGCCCTGCAGCTTCATCCACGTTGTCACAAATGGCAGGATTTCCTTTTGTAAAAAGTCTGAATGATATTCCATCATACACACACACACACACACACACACACACACACGCCACAACTTCTTTATCCATTAATATGTTGACAGACATTTGTGATGTTCCCACACCTTGTCTATTATAAATAAAGCTGCAATGTATATGGGAGTATAGATATTTCTTTGAGACAGTGATTTCTTTTCCATAGGATATATACCCAGAAGCAGGATTGCTAGATCGTACGGTAGTTCTATTTTTAATTTCTTGAAGAACCTCCTTACTGTTTTCCATAGTGTCTGTGTGAGTTTACATTCCAACCAGCACTGTACAAGGGTTCTCTTTTCTGCACATACCAGCTTTTGTTTCGTCTTTTTGAGAATAACCATTCCAACAGGTCTGATTGTAAGGAGAATGCCAGGGGTTTGTGGCAAGAGTGTGTCTCAGCCTTTCGTACTCATTTCAATGTAGGGATTTTCTCAGTCAGATTGTGTAGGGGCCACTCAATTTCTGGATCTCTTTCAGAAGGAATTGGTCATTGTGTAGCTATATTTGGTGCATGATGGGAGGAGGAAAAATTGGGAGTCTCCTCTCTAGCCACCTTGGTGATGTCCTCTTAAGGTGCAAATATCTCTTCTTTTGGGCAGTGCAGTCTTCCCTCTTGTCTGAGCATCTCCATGTGAATCTTGCTGGACACCACAAATATTTGGTGTTAAATTTATTTTGAGGAGAAACAAGTAGAATCAGATCTAGCCACATAGACCCAAATCGCCCCCAGAGCTAAGAGAATCCAAATTATACAATGGATACTGCTTTCATAAAGGTTAAGGAAAAAGTCCTAACAGGTACCTTAACACTACCTGCAAACAGAAAATAGCAGGTAACCATGATTCCATCAAATGACCAACTACAGCACTGTCTCGAAAGGGTCTTGCATGAATCCAGAGTGACCTGAGATATAGTCAAAGTGACTAAGTCCTAGAAATAATAGTATGACTTTGGTAGATGCATTTGAAAATCATTTTAATGCGGGAGCAGTAATCACTTTCTGGTCCAGAAAACATTTCTGGTGTATACCCCCAAATAAGGCAAATACGAAGGCCTATGTAGGGAGTGATAAATTATGTGAGCATAGGCAAAGAGCCTGACGTGGAATGTACTCAGTGAACAGTGTGGAGAATGTGATCGGGTGCTTTAATAAACGTCAATTATGAAAGTTGATATAAATGTGAGGGAGAGAAAAAGAAGAGGCTGACCTTGACCAACAGCATCTGTCTGTGCTGCACTGAACCCAGTCGGAAGACGTCCCTCAAGTTCAACTAAGAGTGCATGGAAGCACTTCAGCTACCAAAATAAGGCCAGAACTAGGCCACCTTTTCTTTTGAGTGCACTTAATTCAGAAGCGTTAAGCCTACTTTTGTGGGTAGCACTGAGAAGACACTCTGTCCTGGATGTACTTGTGTGATTCTGAATTTTCAACTCCGATCATTTTTTTCTTGGCATTTATTTTAGATGGATTATTTGAGCATATCTGCATGAAACTATTTCTCACTTCAAGTCCTGCTGAATATCAGCGTCCCACAAGATTTAACTTAAGAGATGTTCCCTCCCCACCCCAAATTTTTAAAGTCTAATTCCATGTTTGAATAAATTAGAAAAACATGTTTACACGTTCCCGCTTCACTGCAGGACCATGTGAACTATTTAATATCCTTTATGAACTATGACCCCCTAGAGGGGATGAGGTCGAACTTGCATTTTTTTTTCAAACTTAGCTGATCACTGATTTCACCCACTCCCCACATAAGTTCTTGCTTTTTTGTTAAATCTCTATCCATATATGTGGAGACCCTTCCATTCCACAGAATATGGTTTGGAAAATGTTAATATTAAAGACAGCAAATGGCTGACAAAAGGTCAGTAATCCCTATGTATTTTTGCTGACTTTGAGTTTTTGGTGGAAGAAATATTTCCCCTTCTCAGATAATGAAGAAGCTGAATGGATGACATGTTTTCCCAACACAGCCTATTTGAGGTGCTCTGGCAAGCAACTTTATGTTCCTAATAAATACAAGGTATTTTTACCTTCAGCTTGTATTAAAACATCACACAGCATGAGATTGATAGGCAGTTAAAAAATAATGTCTCCTATCCTTTTAAAATTAGATTCAGAAAAACCTAAAGAAGTTTTGCAATTACTGCTAAAATGTTTCAGAGGGTGTTAGGTTAGCAGGAGCTGGAAAGGGGTGAGGACAGAGGCAGGTGCTCGTCATCAAGAGTAAGGACCCCATTTGCTGTGAGGATTTGCAGCAGCAGCACTTTGTTATTGGGGTTTGGTAAGTGTATTTGTTTTGAAATTGGAATTCCATTTTGTTGAATTTTAATCATAGGCAGGCAAGTACATTTTCCTTAATATAAAAATATACATTAGCTAATTTGAGCCATAATTGTAAAAATCGCCCTTAGTATATGGAATGCAACAGGAGAAATAATAACTTTGTGATCCATTGTTTTTCCTTGGGACTTTTGCTTCAAGACCTGTTGGGCTTAGCAAGGGATAGAAAGGGATGAAGCCCAAGATTTCCCAGATGACTACAAGATACACACACACACACACACACACACACAGAGGTTCACTAAACTTTGAGCTGTATTTCATTCAACAGGAACCTTTGCTATTAGAAATAATTCGACTTGCGTCTTAATTTTGCTTCCTCAATGACTATGGTGTGTTTTTTTAAGTCTACCTTTAAAAACATCATAAATATATTAAACAGCCATTCTCTAATGGGGAGTGCTAATTTAATTCAACAATACTTGTGTGGATAGCTACTGCTGGCAAACCTTCAGTGAATACATTGATGAATAGAATAGTCTTTCATCTCAAGGAGTTTATGATCTTTTAGGGGGAGATAAGAAAAGTAGAAAGAAAAAAACAATGAAAATCAACAGGTTACAATGGTTGCCATTACGGAGA
Organism: Zalophus californianus; assembly: GCF_009762305.2. Lineage (NCBI taxonomy): Eukaryota > Metazoa > Chordata > Mammalia > Carnivora > Otariidae > Zalophus > Zalophus californianus. Next base: position 99,257,613 of record NC_045597.1, read on the forward strand.
GTTGAAAGGAAGGGTTATTTCTAGCCCCTCGAGAAATGAGGAAGGGCTTTACACTAGAAGTGGCATTTGAGATAGACTTCGAAGGTTAAGGGGTATGGCAAGTCTCTGGATCAGAGCAAAACAATCAGGGAGGTTTGTGTGTGTGTGTGTGTGTGTGTGTGTGTGTGTGTGTGTGTGTGCGCGCGCGCGCGGGCGCGCGCACGTGTGGGTACACATAAGAATTCTAATTCTCTAGGGTACTTGTTATAAAAGTAGATTCCAGGAAGTCTGATTCAGGGGGCCCCAGGAATCCACATTTTGGGCAAGCAGCCAGGTGAATAATGTGAAGATGGTCCACAGACCTCATTTCAAAGAAACCTTAGATGAAAGAACGCGTGGGGAGCTAGCCAGTGCAGTCCTTGAGGAAATGGCAGGTTGTTTGTGGGTGCCGGGCTCAGGTGCAATGTAGGCACACAGTTAAGTGGCCAGTGAAGAAGCCAACAGATAGACTGGAAGAGGAAAACAGGCAGAACTAGAATTGCTGAAGAAAGGAGAAAAGAAGGGACAAGCATCCAGGATACGGCAAGTGAAAGCAGCCAATCTCTTTAGGAAGTGAAGTATCAAGGGTCTTTGATCTTCACTGAGAAGTAGGCGGCAAGCTTATCTGATACAAGTAAGAGTTGAGAGCATAAGCAGAGAAGAGGTAATAATCAGGTAACTCTAATGTTTTGAAGACCTGCCCAACTGGCAGGAAATGGGGGGGGAGGGGTTGACGAAAACCTACCACAGAAATTTGTTTTTGCATTGGGTCAGCAGGGGGCGCTATGGTAGCACGCATGCTGATAGTTGGCGCTGCCTGCTCCTGTTGAATAGGATTATTAACCCGATCCACAGTGCAGTATTGGGGAAGTTTCATTTATTACATTTATAGCTCTGAACCTTCATAGAAGGAGCTTTTAAGGTTTCTCTTTAATTATTAAGGCATCTAGGTTTTTTTTTTTTGAACTGCCAATTCCTATAGTCAAAAAGAAATTAATTCCAAAGTTTAAAGGAATTATTACCCATTTACTGACTTCACTTGAGGCACAGAGACTAAGAGATTGGGAAAGCAGAAAAGACCGAGGAACAAATGGAATGCAGCATGAGTCCTACAAGGGGAACCGCTGGGTCACAGGATATGGGCAGTGTTTGCTGTGTTAGATGCTGTCTGATTGTCTTCCAGAGAGCCTGTGCCAGTTTCCTTCTGCACCAACGATGCACCGGGGCCTGATTTCTTAACACCTCTGAAAGTCCACCATCTAAGTAAGCTTTTTAATATTTGCCACTCTGACAGGAAATATGGAATTTGGGGATACTTTTAACTTGCATTTTTCTCTTAGGAGAGGACAAGCCCTTTCTCACATTTAAATCTTATTTTTACATTTCCCCCCCCCCCCCCGTGAACTGTATAGTTATGTTCTTTTCCCAATGGGTGACTGGTCTTTTACTTACTGATTTTTGTAGGAGCTCATTTTATGAAGTCAATCAAAAGACTTAGTTAACAGTAGAATAAAGTGTGCTTTTCCACAGATGAGTGATGAATGGCCTCCCAAGCATTCCCTTGCCCACCAGCTCCCTTGACCCACTAATCACATGACTTGTTGGCACATGTCTGAAACTACTGTTTTAAATCACCTTTGGGTAGTCTGCTCTGTGGAATAGTTTGCCTCAAGAATGCCAAATTTCTTTCATGTTATAGTTTACTTTGATATGCAGAAAAGCCAAGAGTTACATGGTGACGATTTGAGTGAATGTTGTGGTTGGCACATTTTCACTGGTCAAAAATCCTCAGATGGCAGGTGATGCTCTCAGATCCCCAGTGCTTCAAATGGAGCATTTCCAGAGAATGTCCTGGACGTGCTGGACTGTGATAAATGTCAAGGGTCAACTGGCTCTCAGGTGAGGGTAATCATGAGCCTGACCGCTGATATCCCCATTCCTACTGGGCATTCATTCCTTAGTTGTTAGATTACCTTTGTTTTGTGATGGCTTGAGATAGAATTAACATAGCACACAATTCACCTGTTGAGGTTACACACTTCACCAGTTTGTAGTGCATTCACGGAGTTGAGCAACAGTCACCTCAGCCAGTTTGAGGACTTTCTCATCACTCCCAATCTTCATCCACCCCTTTGCTGTTGCCTCCATGCCCCCAACCTACCCAGCCCTAGGCAACCACTAATCTACTTCCTGTCTCTATATTTGCCTATTCAAGATACTTCATATAAATGGAACCATATTATATGTGGCAGGTTGTGACTGGCTTCTTTCACTTACTATGATGTTTTCAATGTTCATCCATGTTATAGTGTGTATCTGAACTTCTTTCCTTTCTAGGCCAAATAATATGTCGTGGTATAGATATGCTACATTTTGTTTATCCATCGACCAGTTGGTGGACATTTGGGTTGTTTCCACCTGTTGTCCATTATAAACTATGGTGCTATGAATATTTATGTATAAGTTTTGGTGTGGACATATATTTTCATTTCTCTTAAGAGAATTATTGAGTCAAGTGGTAGCTCTATGTTTAATATTTTGAGACCTGCCTGACTGTTTCCTACAGTGGCTACACCATTTTACATTTTGACCATAAATGTACAAGTGTTCCAATTGCTCAACATTTTCACCAACACTTGCTTTGTTCTGTTTTGAATTTTTTTTCTATTATAGCCATTCTAGCAGGTTGAAGTGGTAGCTCTTTGTGGCTTTCTGTTTTTGTTTTTGTTCTTAGTGTCTATGCTTTAATATCTTTTTATTGTAGTAAAATATGCATAACAAAATTTATCATTGTAACCATTCTAAGTGGATAGTTCAATGTCATTAAGTACATTCACAATATTGTACATTACAGTGGCTTTGATTTGCATTTCCCTGGTGACTAATGATGTTAAGCATCTTTTCTTTTGCTTGTTGGCCATTTGTATATCTTTTTTGGAGAAATGTCTTTATGAGTTCTTTACTCAAGTTTTAATTGGGTTATTTGTCTCTTTGTTGCTGAGTTGTAACAGTTCTGTATACATTCTGGATGTTAGTTGCTTGTGTTTGGTATCATATCTAAAAATTCACTGCCCAATCTGAGATCATGAGGATTTACCCATGTGTTCTAAGGGTTTCATAGTTTTAATCTTACATTTAGATCTTTGTTCCATTTCTAGTTAATTTTTTAAAAAGAAATTTGGGATTTATTTGGTTCCTCAGATTGATTGATTTATTATGGATATATGTACATGTGCATGTAATCTCTACACCCAACATGAGGCTTGAACTCATGACCCCAAGATCAAGAGTTGCATGCTCTATGGACTGAGCCAGCCAGCTGCCCCTCAAATTAATTTTTTATGTGTTATGAGGTGAAGGTACATTGTTTTTAAAATTGCATGTTAGATGTTGGGGCACCTGGGTGGCTCAGTCGGTTAAGTGTCAGACTCTTGATTTAGTCTCAGGTCATGGTTTCAGGGTGATGAGATGGAGCCCCACTCAGGTTCTGCCCTCAGCATGGAATCTGCTTGAGATTCTCTCTTTCCTCTCCCTTTTCCCCTCCTCCCCACTTGCGCGCGTGCTCTCTCTAAATAAATAAAACATTTAAAAATTAATAAGTAAAGTAAAATTACATGTTATATGTTAAAGAAATAAGAATCCCTATGAGAGGTAATTTGGTGATCTCTATTACAGATGTATCTCCCTCCCAATTCCACCTCTGGGAATGTGTCCTACAGAAACAGGCTAAGGATGTTTCTGGTTATTTATTAACCCTTTTTTTCAATGCAAAGCATTTCAAACAACCCAAATGTCTACCAATATAGGCTGTTAAATAAATTGTGGAAGAAATGAAATACTATGAGGCCATGAAAAAGAATGAAACATGAAACTCTCTATGTATTCTTTTGGAAGTCTCCCCCCAAATAATTGTTCAATGAAAAAAAAAAAGATTAGAACTTAGTATTTTTTGTGTGTAAAAAATTGAGACAATAAGTGTCTATGTGCATATTTATTACATACATGTAAAGAAGCTTTGCAAGGATTCCTAAGAAATCAAGAATTGTAGATTCCTGCAATGAGGGTTGACCCTGGGCATATAAAGTGAGTGAGGTGGAGTTGCTCCTGTCTACATTTGACTTACTGTTCTTAAAAGATGGAAATACATTTTTCTTTTTAAAGAGGGAGAGGGCATATGTGCACATGTACATGCAAGGGGGGGGTGGGGGGAAGGAGAGGGAGAGAGAGAATCCCAGGCAGGCTCCCAGCTCAGCTTGATCCCACAACCCAAGATCATGACACAAGCCAAGATCAAGAGACTGATGTTCAACCTGCTGAGCCACCCAAGCACCCCCAAAGATGAAAGTGTATTAACAAATAATTGCAAAAATAGACTTAAAATTTTAAAAGACCTTCTGAAGAGAAAAAGTGGGGGCTGGGGTAAGAAAGTCACATTTTCCTGGGTATTGCACATATTTCTTTCCCAGTTGAAACACAAATGTTTCCTTACATGGTTTTCTCCTGACTCCTCACATCCTAAATACAGTCATACTATTGCTGACTGTGGTTTGAGCTGTGATCTGTGGATGTGGAACAGAGCAGAAAACGGGTCCCCAGGATGCTGAACTAATGACCCTGACCTCATTTACAGGGTAATGAGCCAACATCACATGGGAAGGTTTATACATCAAGAAGTCTAAAGGAAAGCCTGTTCTAGAACCTCTCTCAGTGAAAGAATAACAACTTATACAAATACATGGTTTCATTCTTTTACCAGTAAGGATCTTGACACTAAATTGTGGGCTGTAGGTGTCCTTGAAAAGAATAACCCTCCCTAGCACATTCATGTCTGTCCTTTAGCCTGGAGACACAGGTGAAGACCTCACCACTGATGTCCCACCCAGGCTGACTCTATGGCAATTTTGTAGAGCTTGCTATTGTCTTTAAATGTCGCAGAAGTGTCCCTTGGAATTTTTTCTCAGCCCTTTGAAAAATAGTTGTGGTTATAGTTTGTTTTTACTGAAAGAATGTTCTTCTCGTCCACATAAAATTCTCCAATGAAAATATATTTCCCCTTTCTGACTCCTGCAGTTAGCCAGGCAATAAGACCAAAAGTGGTCTCAGATATGTGAACTTGAGGCAGGAAATCTAAAAACACACAGTGATCACCATGTGCCTTGAACCCTTTCGGTGCCCATGGTGCCCACAGACCTGTGCTCACATGCAGTTCTGATCAATACTTACACACAGGGCTGGCATTCTGGGAACAAATGTCATATGTTCAAAAGATGGGGGCTCACAGTGTGAGGAAGGAGGTGAGTCAAATACCTTCTGTTTTTTTCTTCCTTTGAGTATGAACCAAAAATATGGACTCCATAAGAGGAAAACCATGAAGCAGCTCAGGCCTCAGAAAAGTGGGGAAGGAGGTGGGATAGGGAGAGGAAATGCTTAGTACAATAAAATCAAACTTGAGAAAGAAAGAGAACTCCAGCAGAAAGAAAAAAAAAAGCTGATTTTTAGAAATATAACAAAAATAAATATATTACAAATATCAAATGCCACAGAGTCCCTTTTTTAAACTCTGGACAAAGATACATCTTCAAACCCAAACAAAACAAAACAAAACTCCAGAAGGAAACGGAGTCACCAGAAAAACTCTTCAACAAAATAATGAATTATTTAAAAGACCCAGGATATGTCCATCCAGTCGTAACTAGAAGGTGAAAGAAGAGCCATCTGGCTAAGCCCCAGGAGGCTGACCTTTGCACTGCAGAAGAACGTGATGCCCTCCACTCTCCCCACTGCGGCAGTGAGGGCCAAGAAACTAGGAGGGGATGTTGAAATCTTGCCTTGCTGCTGCTGGGGGTCCCTTTTCTCTTCAAATAGTGCAGGAGCTGTGAAGGAAAAGAGAGCCATTGTGAGCCAGGTGACAGTGAGAAGCACCATTTTGAAAACTGGGAGGGAGCATTGGATGAAGTGAGGCACGCAACCCTCCTGCGTTGCTCCTGTCTTGTGGTTGGAACAAGACACCACATGCATTGTTTCTACTTCACCTGGGAGTAGAATCAGATTTTCTACTTTATTGTTCTATAAAGCCCAACCATTAAACTATCACACTAGGGACTGTTTTACCAGCTGCATTCCATCCTCTGGGTTTGAAAACTTGGAGGCAACTTAGAAACATTTCTTTGCCCCCATATCTCCAAAAGCCACTAAAGTAGAGCTAGTTCTCTCTTGGCAGAGTTAAGCTTTCCTTCTCAACCTTGCAGAAGGCTTAAAAGCAGGATTAAAGGGGCTCTAGTTTAACCTTCTACTCATTGCTGGCTCCCTCTTATCTTCAATAAGAAACCATCAGCCTCTTTTCAAAAGTCTCCAGGGTTGCGTGCTCACTTCTGCCAAAGAGAAGTCCACTTCTTTATTGGATAGCTCTCTGGTTTAATGAGCTTCCTTGCATTTCGCTGATATTTGCTTCCTTAATAGCTTGGTGTTGCCCCACTGAGCAAGGCCAATTCCTCTTTCTCATGACGGCCTTGTGATAGGGAAGACAGCTCTCATCTTATGTCCACCCTGTGAGCTACTTACAGCCTGGGCATGTCATGCCTTTCCCTAGAATTGTGGCCCCATCTGTCATGCTGGTCTTCAAGTTGCCAATCTCACCTGCAATCAATCTTGTCCCTCTCTGCTAGATTTATCCAAAAGCAGCATCACCTTTGTCAATCATTTGTCAAAAAATCACCACAGGGTCCCTGTTTAATGAGAACCAATTTCAAGCCAAGGCTTTGTTTTTTTGGTTTTGTTTTTTACAAACAACCCTAACTGGTCTATGAAACCTTGTACCTCTATTTCCCAGTAAAGCCGTTCTGCTCTGGTTAGGCCAACCTTTGCAATGGTTCTCCCACTTACTTTGCCCAACTATACTTTTAACCTTAGGCTTTTCTGGTGGCTCCTTGCCTGGCAAACTGTAAGTTGGCTTCTCCAAAATCATCAATTCTGCATGGACTTAGAGATTCACCTTCTCCATAAAGCCTACCCTGGACAACATTGGCTTACAATAATGCAGCATGTATTTTGAGTTCTTTCTCATAAGTGAATGTCTCAGGTCATGTCCCCTTGGAAACAAACTTTGCATACTGGAAACTTATGGGGGACTATTCTCAGATACAATACTTGGGAGGGGATCAGGGAAGCAAGACTGGACAGAGGAAAAATTTGAACTGTGATGAAATTTCAACAAAGGCTCCAGCTAATCCTGAGGCGCCCTGGAACTGGGATGAGCCTTCAGTGTGGTCCCCCACTGATGCAGGAGCCAGCCTTTGTATCCCTGTATGGAATGTAGGAAGGAGCCTAACCTTGAGCAGGCAGCTTCATTCTACAGACAATAATTCCTGGGGCTACACTCTCTTGAGTCCCTCTCAGGCAACACTTCCTGTAGCTAGGAAAATGAATCCTTCAGCTCTGCAGCAGAATCTAGGCAGCGATCCATAGCATCTCTACAACATGCAACTAAAAACAACCTAGCTTGCATTTGTGCAGATGCATGTGGGTTTCAAGTGATTCTGATGTAATCCCTGGTAAGAACCACTGTTCTAGTCTTTCAGGGGTCACTGTAGGGGCCAAGGATTGGGATAGTCTTTGTTACTCAACATAGCAGTGCATACTGAGAGGGAACAGATGGGTATGGGTCAAAATAGCTGAAGAGGGTTAAAAATGGAAGTGCCACTAATAGAGTATGCAGTTTGGATATCGTTTTGCCTTAAATGTCAGGAAACTCCTACAATTTGATTGTGAGGGAAAAAAAATGTCTGAATATAATCCAATTGATTCTAGGCTTGGGAGAGTTGAGCAGTTTAATTTTATTAGTAGTATTACTGCATGTAATATTTTTACATCCTGACATACAAATACAGAAAAACACACACATCCTAAGGGCACAGCTTGATAAATTTTCACTTGGTGAATACATGCATATATCCAGCACCCAGATCAAGAAAGAGAACTTTGCCATACCCCAAAAGTCTCTAGGTACCCCTGGCAGTCCCTACCCCCTGAGAAGGGTATTATCTATCCTGACTTTACCTGATTAGTCAGCTTGCTCTGGATGTTTCTTTTCTATAAATGGATTGTACCATGTCTAATCTCCTGTGCCTGGCTTCTTTTTCTCAACATCATCTTTGTGAGAGTCATCTGTGTTGTTATGTGTAGAGTGATCCATTCATTCTCATTATTATATAGTATTCCATTATAGATATACCATAGTTTGTTTATCCATTCTACACTATACATGGGCATTTGGTTGTTTTCAGTATAGGCCTGTCATGAATAATGAGGCTATGTGCATTCTTGTCCCTATGTTTCAGTGAACACGTATATGTAGTTCTGGTGGCTGTCTAGCTAGGAATAGAACTACTGACCTCTATGTATACATACTGTCAATCTTGATAGATGGTGCCAAATAGTTTTCCAAAGTAGTTGTACCAATTTGCAGCCCACCAGCAATCTATGAGTGTTCTGCTGGCTTCATATCCTTGCCACCATGTGCTTTTCTCTGTCTCATTCATTTTAGCTATTCTGGTGGGAAGTCATGGTTTTAATACAAATTTTCCTGATGAGTAATGAAGCTGAGCATTCTTTTTTTTTTTTTTTTTTTTGTTAGAAAGAGAGAAAGCACAAGTGGAGGGAAGGGTAGAGGGAGAGGGAGAGAGAGAATCTCAAGCAGACTCTGCGCCAAGCCCAGAGCCTGATGTGGGGCTGGATCTCACAATCCTGAGATCATGACCTGAGCCAAAATCAAGAGTCAGACGCCTAACCAACTAAACCACCCAGGCACCCGCTGAGCATTCTTTTAATATTTACTGAGCATTGACCTCAAAGGCTGCTAAGGTTGGCCTATTTTTCTATGGGGTTATCTGAGCAAAGGTGTCTCTGTAGTATGATGTCATGAATTTATATTTATTAACATATAAAGATGACTTTGATCAAGTAAGAGGAAAATCAAGATCATAATGGTTATAATGCAGCTTCTTTAGTATAATCATATTTTTACTTACGATTTTATAAACCTGAAGGCTAATAAACCAAAATATGAACCCTAGCTTTCTCAGGTAATAGGTAATTTTAACTTTCAATGTGATAACTGTCCTTATTTGTTTTTGTCGAAATTTGTTTTAATAACAAGCATAGACTCCTTTTATAATCTGGAAAAAAACAATGACGCTGTTTTCATCTAAAAACAAATAAAGCGCAAATGAAACAAAAGCTTGTCAGCACGTGCTAGTTGGACTCAGCCATCGGCCTTTTCCCATCTGGGCCACTGAGCGTCACTGAGGAAAAGTGTCCTCTCTGGGCATGCTTTGAAAGTTTGAGTTAGAAGATGAGAGTGTAGAAATGAAGGATAGCCTTTATTGCATAACAGCCCGTGCACCCTGCTGAGGCTGGGAGATGATCCTGCCATAAAGACTGGCTAATTACTTAAATTGCCTTTCTTTGTGGGAGCCAACCTTCCCAGCACCATTGACTAGGCTTATTTGGTCTGATGACTGGAGTCCTGCTGTTAGCTGGGATGAGGAAAGCACATTATTACCCTGTGCAAGTGTAATGCCTTTGTTTACATTTTGCAAGGCAAACAGGGTTACTTCTAGTCTTATGTAACCCCAAGTTCTGCAAGAACCGGGACTAGGGAATGTGTGCCTTCCTCCCTTTGCCATTCCATTCTGTTGGGTTTACTAACCCATAATCCAGAAACATAACATCACACCAACCTACCCAATCACATAGAGTCTTTTAAATATTTTGAAAGAATTTCAAACTTATAGAAAAGTTGCAAGTATACCAAATGGACTCCCCACCCCCAACCATTTGAGAGTAAGTTGCCCACATGATTCTCTATCACTACAAATATTTTAGTGGTTCCTACAGTGCAGGGAATTCTCCTATATAAACACCATACTACCATTGAAATTGGGACGTGAACACCAACACATTGCCACTATTCAAATTCAGGTGTCTTCAATTGTCCCAATAGTGCTCTTTATAGCATAAAGATCCAGTTAAAAGTATGCATTGCATTTAGTGACTATGACGTTCAACATAGTCACCAGAAGTATGCGTTGCATTTCTGGTGACAATGTTGAAAACTTGCACCTCTTTAAAACCTGAGCAGCTCTTGCCCAGGCCTTCTTGTTGCTGTCCCCACAGGGAGGGAGGCCACTCTTAAGGGCACAGATATAGGAAGAGGGTCAATGTCACTGTCCCAGCAAACAAGGTCAGGCTTTGTAAGGGGAGGCAGGGTGGACACAGGGTTGTGGGCCAGGGAATCCTTCTGGGTTGGGGACCCAGGGAATGGCAACTAAGCCACAAAAAATCCCCCATCTCCATCTTTTTGTCTTCTCCATGTCCTTCTTCTGTCCCTCTCTCCCCTCCCTGTTCCCTGGACTTCTTCTTCCCTCACTTCTTTTTATTTTCACCCCCTTTTTCATAATTTTACTCAATTCCCATGTTTCCTTCAAAATTTCTTCCTTAAGAAAAGCAGGGAACTATTACAACTTGTTATCTATTGGGAGGTGGGGAAGTGCTATATCTGGCTTTTTTATATTGTCTTCATTTAAAAAAATCATGTTAATTAATGTATTACCTACTTAAAAAGATAATACATATTAACAACAAAACCAAACCAAAACAAAAATGTTTCTTCTAAATAAATCTATTTTAAGAAGTTAGGCAAAAGGGCAAAAGCTATCACGTTTTTGATCTTTATTATCTAGAAAATACTACGGCTTTGGTGTGTGTGTTGCATGATGCCTCATCTCTGTGTGAGTCTGCCATCACTGAGTGAGTCTCAGGAAGGTACAGATTTTTTTTCCCTTTTAAAGTCCATAGCTATCTCTGTTCTAACTTCCTCCTCAGGCTCTTTAGGTGTGGGTGTTCTGCAAGATTCTCTCCTGTCCTGCTTGCTCTCAACATTCTCGCTCACAACCTCATTCACTCCCATGATTTCAACTCCATGGATGATTTCCCAATCTGCATCCTTCAAATTGACATCTCTCTGAGCTCCAGGATTGCATTTTCAATTGCCTATTAAACTCAACCAAACTTAATAGTAATATTTTACAACTTAGAAAGGCAGCTTAGATGACCAACTTTGATGTGAAAACTTCTGCTACTTTTAATTCCTTCTTCTCCTTCATCTTCCCCTTCCAAACTTTAGCAAATTGTCAATTATTCCTTTAAAATACTTTTTCTTGGGGCACCTGGATGGCTCAGTTGGTTAAGCATCTGCTTTCGGCTCAGGTCATGATCCCAGTGTCTTGGGATCAGGTCCCACGTCGGGTTCTCTGCTCAGTGGGAATACTGCTTCTCCCTCTCCCTCTGCCAGCCACTCTGCCTACTTGTGATCTCTCTCTCTCTCTGTCATATAAATAAATAAAATCTTAAAAAATAAAATAAAATATTTTTCTGTGTTCATTCCCACATCACTTACTTCTGCAGGACTTAATTAACATACATTAATTTTTCTACTCCTATTCTAGCACCCTTTTTCCTTTTTAATTAATTAAAGGCTTTGTTCAGATATAATTTAGAAGGAAAAAATTTACCCAAGGTAAGTGGACTGTTCAATTATTTTGCAAATGTGCAGAGCTGCACAACTATCCGGTTTTAAGACATTCCATCAACTCAGAAAGTTCCCTTGTATCCATTTGTTGTTATTTTTTGCTCTCACCCTCAGACTCAGGAAACCACTGATCTGTTTTTTATTTTTATAGGTTTGCGTTTTCTAGGAATTTCATATAAATGGAACCAGGCAATATGTCGTCTTTTGTGCCTGGCTTCTTTCATTTCACATAATGATTTTGAGGTTTATTTATGTTGTATCAGTAGACTGTTTCTTTTTAGTGCTAAATATCATTTCATTGTATATATACATATATACAGATATATCACATTTAGTTTATCTGTTCACCAGTGGATGGACATTTGGATTATTTCCAGTTCCACAATAAATGCATTATATTGCTTCAAAGGTTCACATGGAAGTCTTTGTGTAGACATATGCCTTCATTTCTTTTCAGTAGATACTTAGGAGTAGAATTGCTACATCATTTGTTAAGTATATGTTCAACCTTTTTTTTTTTTAAAGATTTTATTTATTTATTTGACAGAGAGAGAAAGAGCACAAGTAGGCAGAGTGGCAGGCAGATGGAGAAGGAGAAACAGGCTCTCCGCCAAGCAGGGAGCCGGATGTGGGGCTCGATCCCAAGACCCCAGGATCATGACCTGAGCCGCAGGCAGCCGCTTAGCGGACTGAGCCACCCAGGCGCCCCTATGTTCAACCTTTTTAAAAAGGATTTATTTATTTATTTGAGAGAGAGAGAGAGAGTGCTTGAGTAGGCAGAATGGCTAAAATTAACAAGTAAAGAAATAACAAATGTTAGCAAGGATGCAGAGAAAGGGGAACCCTCTTACACTGTTGGTGGGAATGCAAGCTGTTATAGCCACTCTGAAAAACAGTATGGAGGTTCCTCAGAAAGTTGAAAATAGAGCTACCCTACAAACCCAGCAATTGCACTGCTAGGTGTTTACCCCAAAGATACAAATGTTGTGATCCGAAGGGGCACCTGCACCCCAATGTTTATAGCAGTAATGCATACAATAGCCGAACTATGGAAAGAGCCGAGATGTCCACTGATGGATGAATGGATAAAGATGTGGTATACACACACACACACACACACACACTCACACACACACAAGAATATTATGCAGCCATCAAAAATGAAATCTTGCCGTTTGCAATGACATGGATTGAACTAGATGGTATTATGCTTAGCAAAATAAGTCAATCAGAGAAAGCTAATTATCATATGATTTCACTCGTGGAATTTAAGAAACAAAACAGAGAATCATAAGGGAAGGGAAGGAAAAATGAAACAAGACGAAATCAGAGAGGGAGACAAATCATAAGAGACTCTTAATCATAGGAAACAAACTGAGGGTTGGTGGAGGGGAGGGGGTTGGGGGGATGGGGCAAATGGGTGATGAACATTAAGGAGGGCACTGATGTAATGAGTGCTGGGTATTATATCAGACTGACAAATCACCGACCTCCACCTCTTAAACAAATAATACATTATATATTAATTAATTGAGTTTAAATAAATAGTATATAAATAAATTAAAAAACAATGTACATTCTTGTCTTGTTCCTGATTTTAGGGGAAGGTTTTCAGTCTTTCACCATTAAGTATAACATTAAGCTATAGGTTTTTTGAAGCTCTTTATCAGGTTGAGGAAATTTGGGTTTTATCTACTTTGTGGAGATTTTTTTTTTTTCTATCATGAATGGGTATTGGATTTTTTCAAATACTTTTCCTATATCTGTTGAGATGATCTTGATTTTTTAAAAAGATTTTATTTATTTATTTGAGAGAGAGAGCGAGCATGAGCAGGGGTGAGGGACAGAGGGAGAGGGAGAAGCAGGCTCCTGATGAGCAGGGAGCCCAAAACAAGGCTCAATCCCAGGACCCTCGGATCATGACCTGAGCCAAAGGCAGATGCCTAGCTGACTGAGCCACCCAGGAACCCCAATGATAATGTGATTTTTGCCCTTTATTCTATTTAGGATATAATATTAATTTATTTTCTGATGTTAAACCAATCTTACTTTCCTGAGGTAATTCCCATTTGATCATGGTGTATAATTAAAAATATACCCATATTTATGTATTCAGTTTGCTAATACTATTTTTTGAAGAATTTTTCTGTCAATTTTCATAGGGATATTGGTCTATAGTTTTCTCTACTTCTGATGACTTTGTCCTGCTTTGGTATCTAGGTGATAATACGGGCCTCATAGGATGAGTTGGGAAGTGTTTGCTCCTCATCTACTGTCATGAATCGAATTGTGCCCCTCCCCCAAACTCATATGTGACCTTATTTGGAGATAGAGTCTTTACATAGGTAATCAACTTAAAATGAGATCATTAGTGTGGGTCCTAACCTAGTATGACTGACTGGTGTCCTTATAAGAAAGGGAAGTTTGGACACTGACATAGACAGAGGGAAGACTATGTGAAGGCATAGGGAAAAAATGGCCATCTACAAGCCAAGGAGAGAATCCTCGCTCAGACTCTGGTTCCTCAGAAGGAACCAACCCTGTCAACATCTTGATATCAGACTTTTAGCCTCCAGAACCATGAGACAATACATTTCTATTGTTTAAGTCATTCAGTTTGGAGTACTTTGTTAGGGCAAACTAAAACACCTATTTTTGGAAAGAGTTTGTATCAGTTTGGTTACATTTCTTCCTTAAATTTTTGATAAAACTCACCAGTAAAGTCATCTAAGGCTGTGCTTTCCTCTGTAGGAAGATTTTTAATTACTAATTCAATTTCTCATTTGTTATTGGTCTTTTCAGATTTTTAATTTCTTATTCAGTCAGTTTTGGTAATTTTTGTCTTTCTAGAAATTTATCCATTTCATCTAATTTGTGTAATTTGCTGCCATTAAGTTGTTCATAATATTCTCTTATAATCCTTCCAATTTCTGTAGGATCACTAGTTATATTCCTTTTTTTTCCCTGATTTTGGTAATTTATACTTTATCTCCTCTTTTGTCAGTCTAGTAAAAGTTTTATCAATTTTATTCATCTTTTCAAAAAATCAACTTTTGATTTTTTTTGCATTTTTTTCCTTTATTGTTTTTATTTTATTGATTTCTACTCTAATCTTCATTGTTTCTTTCTATGTACTTACTTTGGGTTTGATTTGCTCTTCTTTTTCTAACTTCTTGAGATGCAAGCTTAGATTATTGATTATAGATTTTCCTTCTAATTTAATCATTTAATACTATAAGTTTTCTTCTGAACATTGCATTAGCTGCACTCATACATTTTGGTATGTTTGGTTTTGTTTTCACTCAGTTTGAAATATTATCTAATTAACATTGTGATTTCTTCTTTGACTCATGGGTTGTTTAGAAGTATGTTTTTCAAAAAATTTTGAAGATTTCCCAAATTTCTTTCTGTTGTTGATTTTCAGTTTTGTTCTATCATGGTTGTAGAATGTATTTCATATTAGTTTAGTCCTTTTAAGCTTATTGAGATTTGTTTTATGATTTAACATATCCTGGAAAATGTTCCATGTGGGCTTGAAACTGTTATGTAATCTGCAGTTGTTGGAAGAAGTGTTCTATATATGTTAGGTACAGTTAGTTTATGGTTGTTTGAGTCTTCTATATCCTTATTAATTTTATTTCTAGTTTAATTGCTGAGAGAAGGGTCTTGCAATCTCCAGCTATAACTACTAAATTATCTATTTCATTTCTGTCAATATTTGCTTTATGTATTTGTCACTGTTATTAGGTGCCTATGTATTTATAATTGTTATAAGTTCCTAATGTTTTGATCCTTTTATCAACACACAGTGTTCTTCTTTAATCTCTAGTAATATTTTTGTTTTAAATTCAATTTTTTTCTGATATTAACATAGGTACTCCAGCTATTTATGATAATTGTTGGATGGTGTGTGTGTGTGTGTGTGTGTGTGTGTGTGTGTGTGTGTATCTCCCATTCTTTTACTTTCAATCTATTTGTATCCTTAAATCTAAAGCATTTTTCTTGAAGACAGTATATGGTTGGAACTTGCTTTTTTACCAGGCTGATGATGATTGCCTTTTGACTGAAGTGTTTAATCCATTCACATTTAATTTAATTGATATGGTTGGCTTTGCATTTGCCATTTGCTGTTTGTTTTCTGTATGTCTCATGTCTGTTTGTTCCTCTGTTTTTCTTTTGCTACCTTCATTTGTGTTAAACAAATATTTTTAGTATACCATTTCAATTTCTATATTGTTTTATTAATTATTTTAAAAAATTAATTTCCTAAGTGGTGGTCTAAGTTACAATATGTATCTAAATTTATCACAACCTGCTTCAGCTTAATAATGACAATTCTGGTAAAATATAGCAACTTTGTTCTAGTATGGCTCTATTTCTTCTCCTCCTCCTCTGTGCTATTATTTCCATATATATTACATCTATATATGTCATAAGTTCAACAGTACAGCATTATAATTATTGATAGGTAATGACTTTAAAAAAGAAATTCAGAGAAAAAGAATAGAGAACAATCCCTATTTATGCAATCTTTTGTTTATCCACGTAATTATTATTTCAAGCTGTGTGTGTGTGTGTGTGTGTGTGTGTGTGTGTGTGTGTGTGTGTGTGAATTCAAATTACTAACTGGCATCTTTTCATTCAGCCTGAAATTCTTCCCTTAGTATTTCTCATAGGACGGTTCTGATTGCTATACACCTTCTCAGTTTTTGTTTATCTTCAAACGACTTTATTTTGCCTTTACTTTTGAAAAATAGTTATGTTAAATCTATTGGCTAAAACTCTTTCTTGGGGCGCCTGGGTGGCTCAGTTGGTTGGGCTACTGCCTTCGGCTCAGGTCATGATCCTGGAGTCCCTGGATCCAGTCCTGCATCAGGCTCCCTGCTCGGTGGGGAGTCTGCTTCTCCCTCTGACCCTCCCCCCTCTCATGTGCTCCCTCTCTCTCATTCTCTCTCTCTCAAATAAATAAATAAAATCTTTTTTAAAAAAAAGAATCACTTTCTTTTAGCTCTTTGAGTATGTCATTCCACTGCCTTCTAGCCTCCATTTTTTTCTGATGGAAAGTCAGCTGATATATATGTTGTTCTCCCATATATGACAGTCATTTTTCTTTTACTGCATTCAAGATTTTCTCATTGTCTTTGGCTTTCAAGAATTTGACTATGATGTATGACTCTCTTTGTGTTTATCCTGCTTAGGTTTGTTGGGTTCCTTGAACCTGCCTATGAATGTTTTTCAGCACATTTGGGAAGTTTTCAGGAATTACTGCTTCAATATTTTTTTCTGTTCCTTTTTTTCTTTTCTCTTTCAGAACTACTGTTAGATGTGTGCTGGTATTCTTAATGTTGTCCCACGGGTCTCTGTGGGATCTGTTGTTTTCCTTCAATCTTTTTTCTCTGTGTTCCTCAGGGAGGATAATTTCTACTAATCTATCCTCAAATTTATGGATTTTTTTTCTTCTGTCATCTCACATCTTTTCTCAAGTCCATTTTTCATTTTATTTGTTATCTACTTTTTCTTTGGTTCTTTTTATAGTTTATATTTTTATATTCAGAGTCCCTATTTTCAATTGTTGTATTTTCCTTCAATTCTTTTAGCATCTGTTCCTTTAATTCTTATGCTTACAAATAATAGCTGCTTTGATGTCTTTATCTGCTACTCCCAACATCTGGGCACAGTTAGAATTAATGTCTATTGACTGCTTTTATTCTTGAATATGGTCACACTTTTCTATTCATATGTTTCATAATTTTTGTTTACCGCTGCCATTTTAGATAGTATATTGATAATATGTTATTGAAACTCTAAGTTCTGATTTTCCACCCTGATTCTCTTTTCTTTCTTTTTGTCATTTTCTTGTACTTAAGCTGTAGAATTTGTTTCCTTTGTAGTATATGGCCATTGATATTTTTACACATTAAAAAAATTTTTTAGCCTAACTTCCTGTGGGTCACCTCTATGTCTACATAGCTTAGTGATCAACCAATGATTTAGGCAGAAGTTGTGCTCCAATATCTTGAGTTTGTAAAAATTTCACTCTGCCAAGAAATCTGCTTCTGGGTTGGGGAGTACATTCAAAGTTCAGCCAGTTCTCATGTATGCCTGGGCTTTCCTTTTATACCGGGTTCTCTCAAGTCTTCTTGCACATGTGTGTAGTTTTCCAATCATCCAAGGATATGAGGAGAGTTAATCTAGCCCTTCAATAGCTTTCTCATTTCTAGGATCTCCCCATAAATTCCTGGCTGGCCTTCCCCTTGCCCCAAATGGGATCACAACCTCAGGCTAGCAGAGATACAAGTTTTCTGCATTCTTTGTGTAACAGCTTTGCTATTTTATTTTATTTTTAAGGATTTATTTATTTATTTGAGAGAGAGAGAGAGCAGAGGAAGGGGCAGAGGGAGAAGGAAAGAATCCTCAAGCAGACTCCCTGCTAAGTGGGGAGCCTGATGTGGGGTTTGATCTCAGGACCCCAAGAGCATGACCCGAGCTGAAATCAAGAGCCAGATGCTTAACCGAATAAGCCACGCAGACATCCTCCAGCTTTGCTATTTTAATTAACAACACTAACAGTGAGAGTTTTTGCTCTCTGCTCCAAATTAAATCTACCCCTGACAGCAAGGCTGCTGATGTTCTGAGCTAGACCTGCTCTAGTAGTAAAACCTAACTAATATTGCCAAATGAACTGGGATGGGGGATCAGAGCCCCCCAGGCAAGAAACCTTAGACTCCTGCTGTCATTATAGAAAGCTTGAATAGGTTTTCACAAATAAAAACTTTTTAGTTACTTGTCTTTTGAGGAGAGGATCTTCTAACCTTTTCAGACCACCATAGCTAGAAATATCATCTCTAACATGTTTATAGTTCTTTTAATGTTTAAATCTATAATCCTCCTGGAATTTTAATTTTAATTATAGTTTGAGATAGGGATATAACTTTATTTTTTCCCCAAATGAATGCACAATCTTCCAAAAAAACTTTTGGCTGATTGAACCTGTCTCCTTTGGTTTGTATATAATTTATAAGTGAGACTAATGTTGGTTGAGTATGTGTGTATGCATGTTGGTGCAGCTGTGGAAGGAAATGGCATGTAGGTCCTCAAAATAAACTTAATAAACTCAGTATGTCATGATAAGATATGAGAATCTGCATGTGATAGATGAAACTGAACTGCAGAAAACTTCCCAGAAATTACTAATGTTTAGACTGTATTTGGAGCTGTGTCAAGTCTGAATTTGACCTATTTATGACTCTTTGTACTTGGCTTTTATATCCTGTCTACATCTTTTCCTGTATCTAACCTCAGCCTAACATTTTGGTTTTAGCTTTTCTACTATTTTGGTATACTTTTGACAACAATGCAGGGCCCTTATTATGAATCCAGCATCTCTTTCTCAGCTAATTGACCTATGGTTATTTTCTCCAGTAGAAGGAATGAGATGAAATCTAGTCTTGACACTCAGATTGCATTGGGCCTTCTCTATTCTTTGGTCAGCATGTTGAATGTCTCCATTCATATATCAAGTGTTTCCATGGATCCAGAGCCAATATTAGAAATATTTTTTTTCTCTAGAGGGCATAGGAGGATGGAATTATACTGGCACTTTCACTCTTCCTTATTTTGCCATCTTTTAGAACCAATGGCTTCTATTTGAAGTGCCCCAGTTCATTCCTATTGTCATGATCTTGCCTTACAGAGCCATCCAAAAGAGGCCAAAGGCTGCAAAAGAGTGGGTGGCTTTTGAGCCACTTTGCAAATAAGTTCCTATCTCTACTTTTTAGAATGAGGTTGGTTTTGGTTGCTGATATAGATAAAAAGATGTTGCTGCCACTACATAGTAAGATGAGATATGGCTCCCTTGGCCTAACACACTGTTTTGTTCCCAAAATACCAGGACAAAAAATTGTCAAAATCAAGGTGCAACAAGAGAGTATTATGCTAAGCGAAACAAGTTAATCAGTGAAAGACATGTATCATATGATCTCACTGATAAAAGGAATTCTTAATCTCAGGAAACAACCTGAGGGTTGCTAGAGTGGTGGGGGGGTGGGAGGGATGGGGTGGCTGGGTGATAGACATTGGGTATGTGCTATGGTGAGTGCTGTGAATTGTGCAAGACTGTTGAATCACAGACCTGTACCTCTGAAACAAATAATACATTATATGTTAAAAAGAAAAAAAAAGATAGTAGGAAGGGAAAAATGAAGGGGTGGGGATATCAGAGGGGGAGATGAACCATGAGAGACTATGGACTCTGAGAAACAAACTGAGGGTTCTAGAGTGGAGGGGGTGGGGGGATGAGTTAGCCTGGTGATGGGTATTAAAGAGGGCACATATTAAATGGAGCATTGGATGTTACACGCAAACAATGAAACATGGAACACTACATCAAAAACTAATGATGTGATGTATGGTGATTAACATAACATAATAAAATAAAATTTACAAAAATCAAGGTGCAACAGAAAAGACCATCTAACTGCTTAAGTCTTCTCAGAAGTAACATATATTATGATCAGATTTGTAAATAAGTTATTACATGATGACACAGACAAGATTTCTCAAAATCTTACCAGATTGTTGCCTTAGACATCATAGCATAAATGTTTGACATCATTATTAAGGAGCACCAAAGGGGGAAAATAGCCTTAGTCTAGACTTGAGTAATGATTATCATATCACCAGTTTTGATTTTAGACTAAGCTGTCAAACACTTATATAAGAAAATCAACTCTTAGCAATGATCCTTCACTAGGGGATATTCAGTAAATCACTGCAGATTGAGGTAAGACCCTTACCTCCTCCATAACAATTCTTTGCTCGCTTTCTTTAGGATACTCTTAAACACCATAATTCAACATGAGGATGTGTCTTAAATGGAAAATGGGTTTTGTCTCATAGGTGAGAAAGTTATCTCCATAGTAATTAAAGACAATGAATGCAAAGCACACCGTGTATAACATATATTCAATAAGTGATGGTTATCTATATCATCATCATAATTCTTATATGATTATTATTTTGTGATATGGCTAATATGACTTTACTTTTACATTTAGGGGACACAAGGCACCCCTAAATGAAATGACAGGGTCAGGTTTTTGACTCTGACAAGCTAAGGCCCAGAGAGACCCTAATGCAAAGTCACCTCCTGTGGCACCATTGTACTAAAGCTCAGCCCCACCTAGAAGCCCCAGCTGACTTTTCCTACCTGCACTGTCAATGGAAGCAGCTACCTAATGTTGTGGGTGGGATGTTCCATGGGAAACAATAGGTCTGCTGATGGGAAGCATCTCTGATACTGTTTATTTAGGTTGGAAGAACATCCCTGGCTGTCTGCATGGGCAGCATTATAGGGGACAGTGGACAGGCTTTGAGATGTGGATCCAGCGCTATCATTTCCTAGCTATGTGAATTCAGCAAGTTCCTTCAACTCTCAGAGAGCCAAGTGTCTTATCAGTGAAAAAGGATACCTTGCAGGATTTTTGTGAAAATTGGAGATAATATATAGGAAGTGTTCAGTACACCATAAGTGCTATGTATGGTGTTATGTAAATGCTTTAGTAGCATCTATTAATGATCCTTATCTTGGAGGTTTTACGTAAGGATTAAAAGAAAAAGTATGTATGTAAAGTACCTAGTACATAATAGATCATTAACAATCAGTAAACTTTTATGTAAATTTCAAAGAATACAGTTATTTAATGGGCCCCTTTAAGTATAACTCTCAATTCAGAGTTAAGAGGCTTATTTTAGTCTTGGCTCTAGTGCTAATACTCTTTGTGCTCCTGAGCAAAGCACTCTGGGCCTCAGTCTCCAAACTTGAAAGTTAGGTATTTGGATAAATACGAAAGCAAACTGTCCCTTTTTATACTAAAAAGGATAATTTCTTATGCCTTGTAAGGAAGGAGCATTAAGATACTGGGGAAGATTCCAGAAGCTCAACTAACACTAACCAGTTAGGATCATTAACTTGGCAAAATGAATGAATTCATTACAAATGAAAGTGGAAGCAAATGGTTTATGCACAGCCAAGTTCATTCATTGAGATATATTTGCTTGCACCTGAGTCCTAGAGAAAATTGCACTGGGTTCTTGTGAGCTCCTTCAAAAGATGTTTGATCGAGTCTTACATGTTTTCTCACATCAAAACAGTTAGCATACTTTAAATTTAGAAGCAACCTTTTCTCCTGGTGCTAAGGAAGCAGTGAACATGTCGCCTCAACCTTCTTTCTAGCAATATTAGCTATTAGCAGTATTAGTGTGAACCCACCTCCTATTTTCATTATTTTAATTTTGAAGAAGAAACACCTTTTTGACAAGTCAAAGATAAATTTTACCTTGAAAGAACCTTTCCTCTTGTTTAAAAATCTATTAATGATATGCTCTTCAAAGCATTTACTTTGAATTAAATATCATGGGGGGCAGAGCGGTGGTGAATGAAAAAGCTTCTCTGCTTTAGAGATTTTGAAGCAAATGTTATTAATGGGTTACTTAGATGCCTTAGCCAGGAGATACATTCTTTATTCTTCATTTCTTTGTTTTGGTATGCTCAGTGCCTGGCACATAGTAGCCACTACAGTTTGTTGAACAAATAGAATGAATAAAAGAAATATCTTTTCACGGTCTCCAACAAGAATAGCATAAACTATCTTGAATATAGTAATGGTAGATTCTGTTTTTAACAGAGATTAACTGAGCAGGGCAGCTGGGCTTTGGGAGAATGGATTTGGGAGAGGCTGGTTGGCTTGGCACCTGCTGGGACCTCTTCCTTCAGATGGAGGATGGAATGGAGTAATGTGGAGAAAAGGCGAACAACGCATTGCCGTGGGCTTTCGCATTTATTCTTCAGCCCAAAGAAGGCCTGGTGGCCTCCTCCAACAGTGGTTTGGTGTTGGGTGTGCATGTGTTGTGGGAGCTGTGAAGGAATGGCTGGGCCCTGCCTGAACTATTGGGAAGAAGTAGAGGTCGCAAAAGGAAACTGTCTGAGACTGGAAACACTCTTATATGTGAGATGAATGATCCTTGAACTCTCCTTTGGGACTTGATGCTGCTCTCTGGCCTGGTAGCTTTCTGTATTGAAGATGCCTCTTCCCTTCTAGAGGACCGAGAACTCCACTTTATCCTTAGAGGTGTCTGTTGCTTATGGCAGCACAGGAGAATCAGACAAGGTCCAGGTGGTATGAAGTAGAAGGAAGAGTATTGGACTAGAAGCGATGGCTCAATTGGTAAGCTGTGTGGCTATGGGCAAACTAACTTCTCTGGGTCTCTGTGACAACATCTGTAAGGTCAGGAGACTGGACATGGTGATCTTTTTCACTCAGCAACATGCACTGTGCTAGGTGCCAGGCACTAGGGCAGCGATGGGACCCAGAGTTGAATCACACACGGGTGTGGTTCTCAGTCTTGCTGATAAGGGCTGTTAGAGAACTCAATAAAAACTGCCAACAGGAAAAGAGACAGAAATGACTAATTCTGTTTGCTAAGGCTTGGGAGCTGACACTGAAGAGTAGAAATTTATTAGTTTTGTCATCATTCACTTAACCCACAAATCTTGGCTGGATGCCTACTCTATACAAGCAATGGAGAAATGGCTGTGAAAAAAACAGCCAGGATCTTTACCCTCACTCAGTTGTATCTAAGCTGGAGTGGTAGGGGAGGTTGGGAAGGAGGACTATTCCTATCTAACATTTAGTAAACATGTAGTCTTGTCCAGTATACCCACAGCCTAGGTTGTATCCCCATTGCAGAGAAAGCTAAGGCCTACAGAAATGAAACCATTTGCTGAACTCACACAATAAGACATCATAAGGACTCCAGCCCACCTCTGTCTGTCTTCAGAGCTGCAGCATTGAACTGTGATGCAGTTCCATGGGAGAGGAGGCTTCGCAGCTCACTGAGTAGGTGCTGGTTTTACCTGTCCAGCAGTCCTTCTCTGGGCGACAGCTTATCTATTTCCCTTTGGAGATCTAACCCCTCCTATTCAAAGTGCAGTTCTCATCCCTTCCCCCCGGACCCCCGGGTTTCAGAGGTGAGGGTCTCACTCAGGCTCGGCCTGTCAGTGCATGCATCCTTCTGGATACAGTGATGGGCCCAGTGGCAGGTGCATGACAAACTGCACCAGTTAGAGTCAGTCCCTCGGCTTTGGTTGAAAATATTGAAAAAGGGGGCGCCTGGGTGGCTCAGTTGGTTAAGCGACTGCCTTCGGCTCAGGTCATGATCCTGGAGTCCCGGGATCTAGTCCCGCATCGGGCTCCCTGCTCAGCGGGGAGTCTGCTTCTCCCTCTGACCCTCTTCCCTCTCATGCTCTCTATCTCTCATTCTCTATCTCTCAAATAAATAAATAAATAATCTTTAAAAAGAAAAGAAAATATTGAAAAAGAGTCTTGTCCTTTGTCCTAGGATTTTTAAACTGTAGACTGTAAGCCCAGAGCAGCTGATGGTCTTCTTTGCTCCCACAAGGGGAGAGGGTGTCAGCTTGAGAATGAAGCTGACAAAGAGGAAAGTAGGCTCCGAGAAAGAATTTCCAGACAACCAAATTGGAGCCCTTGGATCTCATTTTCCTGAAATGGGCATTACTCCTGTACTTCTCAGTTCCATGAGCTAATTGGTTACTTTTGTCCACTTAAGATAGTCTGGATTACTGTCACTTGCAACCAAGAGTCCTGAGGAATACAGCCTCCAAGAGTGTGTGGTGAAATTTTATTTTTCTTTCTCCCTATTATGTTCTTCACCATACCTGCAAAAAGTCTCCATCAGCCTCACCTTAACTTTGTTCTGGGAGGTTAACAGGATGTGGTCGTTGCATGAGTCTTTTGCACTCCGCTATTTCTCAGCACTCTGTCCCCAGGGTTGTCACCTAAGTGATGCCAGGCTCCACAAACCAAGGGATGGATTGGACAGCCCCCTTCTTGAGTGTTAACCAGCATCTCTCCCTCTGTCGACTCCAGGGCCTCCGCCACCCAGCTCTGGTTCCTTTCCTCTCCACACTGGGACCCCAGACTCAACTCCCTCTAACTCTGGAGATGTCATATTGAGGATTTGTGTGATGTCAGACTGGTAGCAGCATGGATGGAGGTTGAGGATGACCAGAGGGGATGGCTTCTTCCCTGGTCCTAGTTTCGAATGTCTTTTTCAGGCTTTGAATCCTAGAACCCACCCCTGCCTGGATAACTTGTCTGATGCCGCTCCTGTCTTTACCACCCCAGGACCAAAGCAGGAGTGCTTCTTGCCTTGACCAGCACAGCTTGGACAGGGGTCTCAGCTGTTAAAGAGAAATTATTCGGACGCTGGTTGAAATGGTAATATTCAAGGTTATCACAATAGGGATCAACTTGATTGCAATAGGGGATAGAGACTGAGCTCAACTCTGAATACAAGGATGAGTCAGGATTTACAAGCAACAAGCCGAGTGAAAGGGTCAACAGCTGGAAAATTACCAAGAGAAGACATCAAGGGTAGGAGAATTCTTGTTAAAGATAGGCCAGGGACAGACATCCAAAGTGGGTGATGAGGAATTAAGGGCAGATATTAAGGGCAATCAAACATCAAGGATGGGGAATTGTCTCACATGATTTTTTGCTAGAGCTTCACAAAGCATCCATTGATAACCACTCCAGTGCCTGCCTGAGGATATGCATCAGAGCTCCGGAGGTGCTTCATAGTAACATTTGGACTGGACCAAGACCTCCGGGTAAAGTCACTTTAGAATCCTGACATCCCTTTCTAGGAATAAAGCCATCCTTTTCAGGAATGTTGTGTAGAGGCCAGCTTGCAGATCAACCTCCATGATGTCTGGGAGGGGTGTCAGATGGAATCCAAGATTTAGGGAGAGTGGGTGAGTTCTGGGCAAAAGGAATCCAGCATGGGAAGACATATATATATTAGCAGGGCCTGGTAATAGTAAGGGAGTAGGATTCCCAGGACAGCCTGATATGCACCCTAAAAACTGCTTTGGGGAAAAAGCTGTCTGTGGCTTTATAGTCTGATCAGGCTGAATCCCAGAATCCCACCACAATATTTAGGGTGCTGTACATCTTAAGTGAATTAGAAAGGATAAAATTGTTAAAGTGAGGTTTTCTTCCCAACAGACCCTGTTGAACTTTTCTGAGACTCGTGACAGATCTGCAGTCTCCACTGGGCTAGAGGTCAAGGCCAGTGTGGTTATAGCCTCCCTGTGGAGAGGGACAGAGCTGTGGAGTGGTGCCTCTTTGGGGACACAAGCTTGCTCACATGTCAGACATATCCTGGGGATTTCTAGGAATGTGTGGAATGAGGGAGAAAAACCCTGCAGGAATTGAAGTTCTTGACCATGCAAGGGGCTGCTTACAGCCAGAGAGACTTGGCTGTTAATGTTGTGCTCACATCTGGCTGGCCCCAAGAAGACTGCAGAGCTCCCAGGCACCTTGCGGATGGAGAGAGGGTCATGAGGAATCTGTTGTTTCTCAGCCCAGTGTGAATTTGCACCGAATTGAAGATGCCAACGTTTCCCTCCCTGCCCTTCTCTGTAGGTTCATTCTCAGTGCCCCGTCACTCCAAGGATGGAGCAGGACTTGCAAGAGGAGGTGCTGAGCTTCGTAGCTCTTAGGAGGGGCCCAGGCAGTCAGGATAGGGGTGCTTCACCCGGACTCTTAAGAGGGATGGGTCCTGCCTGCTAGATGTACCTGCAGGGGGGTGACACACACAGTTCTGGGGGAGGTGCTTGGAGCTACAGGAGACAATTGAGTTCTGCAAGGGCTTGGGAGCAGGACATTAACGGGACCAGAGAGAAACAAGACCCTGTAGTAAATGTCAGGGTGCTCTAATTTAACTTCCTCTCTGGTCTCTCAGGAAACCCCCATTATTAACTTCTCTACCAAGGCCTAAAAGACCTCTATTAAAATGCAAATGAGATTTGCAAAGGACATCCCAATGGCCCTTACCAACAATTAACACCTTAGCTGCCTCCTTTCTTAGGAGGGAATTAGCCCTAGCAGAAGGGGATCTGAGGCAGCTAAATTTAATTGGGAAGGGTGAGAAAAGGACCTCAGCCTGGGTGGGGCTGGGAACATGGCACGCCAGAAAAGCAGCAGCATGACAACACAGAGGGAATGACTTTCTAGGGGACACTGAAGAGAGGTGAACAGAGAATTCAAACCAATGGCACTGGCTTTCGGTTTCACATGGGGTTGAAATTATCCATATGACCAGCCTTTCCTGGTGCATGACCGAGCCCTCAGAAATCACAGATTCCCTTCAGTGATACTTCAAGAACATCAGAAGTCCATGCCCCCTGGCCCCCAGCTCCCCAACAGCAAGTGGTCCCCTTGGCCCTTTCAGATGGACAATTTGCCCCAGCCAGCCTCCCCCAACTGCATGACTTTTAGCTTTAAACAAAAGGGCTTCTAGAGGCCCTCACAGAGAGACAGTCTCTGGCCCGCTCACCAACCGCAGCAGGCAACGGATTGTAGACATATATCACTTTATAAACAATTAATATGATAATTGTTGGTCTATTAGCCTAGAATTATTTTCAGACTCAAATCAGGCTTATACATTTATAGACTCCCCTTTGAGTTTTCTGAGCCTCCTGAATGTTCTATGTCACCTAGTGGTGAGCAGTGGAACTGCAGGGTGTGTTTTTCAAAGGACTCACTAAGCCATTGGTCCGATTTTAGGTCTCCGTTTGATACTGGATGGTTTATGGAAGAAAAGAAAGGTATGTTTCAGTCACTCCAAGTTGACTTTTTTTCTTCCCTCATATCAGGACATCTAAATTGATCCTCCAACTGACTCTTGATTGTGCAAAGCAGATCAAATATTTAATGCTTAATGCTGGCATATTAATTTTATATCAAATTTACAATAGAGTTATAGAGTTATGGTCTATGTAACATTTTATAGAACATTGGGGCCCTTTGGATAATCAATATATTAGGGTCATTTATGACCATTTTATAAGGATAGAACCATAATTTTGCTCTTTTAATATTGTAGACATTTATAGTTATTTCACGGCATATTGCTGGTCATATCTGTAATTTACTGGACGTCAATTCCTTGGCCAGAGTGCTTATCCTCCCTCTTCCTCTCCTGCAGATCAGTCTCTCCTGCATCTAGCCGAAGTCTGCTGTCTAGTGTTACAGTGTAACCAGGGACTTCCTAGATAATCTGTCCAAATTAGAATCTCTTGAAATATGAGTATTGTTAAAAAACAAAATTCAACTGAATAAATTTTGAAGATCCCACTGGCTTTATTTTTTGATTCATGAATTGGGTAGCATCCAATCTAGCACACAGAAAGGAACTCTGAGGACCTATACAAAATAAAAGACTTTTACAGGCAGAAGGAACCAAGAACCAGGAATTATGCTGGGCAAAAAAAGCAAACTGGTTATTGCAAGGTCACTTTCCTTTAGGTGATGGCAGAGGTCTATGGGGCAGATTACCAAACTAATGCTGATCAGGCGATTCCTGATTGGCTGGTTTAAGATTCCATTTCTGGGAGAGCCAACACCGTAATTAAGGTAAGTTTCAGTTTGGTATGCGGGGCTTAGCATGAATGACTCCATTTGGGGCCTCTTATCTTGTTTTTTAACAGTATAAATAAATTTTAAGCAATGGAAACCAAGAAGCTTCTGTTTTTGAGACATGCTTAATATTACAGAGCGTGAATGAATTCTTCAAATGCATCTCAGCCCTCAGCCTTTGAAATCCCTCTTCTGTGCCCAGAGTCTCAGGCAGGGAGAAGGCTGTGGCCAACCTGCAGTGCCCCCTCTGGGTAGGGAGCACGGGACCTCTGCATTTGCCCACCCTGCTGTCCCTCTGCTTCTCTTGTTTTGTTTGGCTTGGCTTTTTCTATTCTTTTACAAAACAGCTGGTGGGTGTGTGCTC
Organism: Zalophus californianus; assembly: GCF_009762305.2. Lineage (NCBI taxonomy): Eukaryota > Metazoa > Chordata > Mammalia > Carnivora > Otariidae > Zalophus > Zalophus californianus. The sequence continues at coordinate 99,286,087 of NC_045597.1, forward strand.
ACAAGAAGTAACATACAAGTAGGCTTATCTGAAGCCTGAAAATTGGGCGCCTGGGTGGCTCAGTTGGTTAAGCGACTGCCTTCGGCTCAGGTCATGATCCTGGAGTCCCGGGATCGAGTCCCACATTGGGCTCCCTGCTCGGCGGGGAGTCTGCTTCTCCCTCTGACCCTCTTCCCTCTCGTGCTCTCTATCTCTCATTCTCTCTCAAATAAATAAATAAAATCTTTAAAAAAAAAAATGAAACCTGAAAATTAAAAAAATGAACCCACCCCCAAATGCGAGTCATCTTCTGTGTGGTCACCTCCGAGCTTTGCTTCTATTTCATTTTCTCATCCTATTAACTCCGTGGCGATGCATTTCCATAAGACAGGGCAGTCAGAATCCTTTGTTCATCCCTGAATCAGGATGGACCTTGAAGTTTCCAGGAGACATGGATTCCATCGCTGAACTCTAGCTCAGGGATTTCATGGCAGCTGGTGACAAATCCGAAATGCTGGAAGAAGCCGTCTGGAGACTAAACTGGGAATTAATATTTAGCAGTGCAAAAAAATGCCAAAATAGGTTCTTCTTTTCCTTGGAGATTAGTTTGATGTGAGATTTTTATGGTTCCAGAAGCCACACACTAGGCTGTAATTGAGCATAATTATTGCCCTGCATGCTGCCAAGTGTTGGACTTGAGGCATCCTACAGATTCCCATTAATTTCTTGATTGGGCTCTAAAAATCAGTGCTGCCACCGACAGGGCCAGAAAGAGCTGCGTCTGATCCACATGGTCTTTAAATGAAGGCGTCGCTGGCTGTCCAGGTGGCTCATGTTGTTCCTCCTAATGCTGGGGCCCACATCCGTGATGCCAGGCTCCATTGCCAACACACTTTCTTGAAATTCTGTGGTGGGATCTTCTTAGCCTTGGAAGAGTTCCACACCAGAAAATGGAAGTGGACAATGGGAAAATTCATATAAATGATTCCAACACACACCCCAAATACTCCCAGAATACAAGATAAATCTTTTGTAATTATCTGGTTATTTCATGGGAGAGGTTTGGAACAAGCCTCAATTATCTGGGTAATTACTTTTTCCTTTTTGTTCAATGTGTTTAATGGTCCAAATTTCAGAAATGCCACCCAGCAGGTCTCATGCAGCCAGGATTCTGCTTCTCTGCCTGGCATCATGGGGAGACTCTCTGGGAGTGTGCCTATTCACTCCTAAATCTCACCCTCCGAAGGTTAGGTGTATTTCCCCCAGATAACTTAATCGCGCTCAATTTGTTCTAATCATCAGTGTTAAAAACAAAAACAACAAAAAAACCCTCCAAAATGTTTGTGTCTGGTGTCCTGCCTTCATAAATACAATCCATCCGTGAAGCAGAAGTTAATTTTTTGCTGATTAAATTTGTCCAGGTTTCTGGGGTGATTGTCTCAAGCATTAAAACTCACGGTTGAGGCTACCGTAGTGACCAGGGAGGAAAACTGGGGAGAGCGCGTTCTGTCCCCAGGACTTGTCTTGGAAGAGGCATGTTTTAAACAATCAAGCCTAGATACTAGATTTTGTTCTCTATTAATCCCTGCCTCTGAATAGAAACAATGCCAAATCTCTGGCTAACTGGGGGTCCCTTCATGTACATTCCAGCGAATTTAAATATTACTGAATTTTAGGTGGCCCAGAAAAGTCCAATGGCTGCATAGCTCCCATGTCATCTTCTATTGCAGGGAATTTGTTCCTGTCACTTTAGCAGAAAGTTCCACTTCTCACCACCTCTGATAGAGGTTATGGGGGTGGATTTCCCTTATGCCCACTTGTGGGGGGAGTGTCTGCTACACTATAGATTTAATAGGCTACTGAATCATTATTTCTATGGGAAAACACATATGCAGTTCCAGCTCTGAATCTGAGATACTTTGACCCAGCTTCTCAGTCAGGACAGCAAGAAAAGATTCCAGTATATCCTGCATTGTCCATGCCTACCACAGGGCTGTACACGAAGGGGCTTATCATGTCATAATGGAGACCACAGATCTCTCTATTCACAGCTGAGTCCACACCCTCTGTGCCTAAGTCACGTGTGCTCAAAATATTTTCCTCTAGCATGACATTGGCATTTAACACTATTCATGGTGACTTTCATCATAGAGTAATTTTAAAATATTATGAAATCCAACTATTCAAAATTCTCTTTTATAGATTCTGGGTTCCATGTCTTCTTTAGGGAATTCTACTCCAAATTAACATGATAAAGGAGTAGCAGGAATCAAAATAACTTGTTTCTGTATGTGTTATTTTCTGTTGCTGTGTAACAAGTTACCACTAACATAACAGATATAAAGAACATAGATTTATTACTTGGTTTCCCTGGATCATGAGTCCAGCCATGGCTTAGCTGGGTCCTCTGCTCAGAGTCTTAGAGCTGAGATTCAGGTAGCAGCTGGGGCTGGGGGCTCATGTGAGGCTCGGTGTCGTCTTCCAGGTTCCCTTGGCAGAATTTACTTCCTTGCAGCCATGGAATGCATGGTGGCTTGCTTCTTCAAGGCCAGCAGGAGAATCTGCAGTGTCAAGTCTTTGACCTCTGCATTCTAGTCCAGAGGCTCACCTGTTAGGGCAGGCTCACTCAGGGTAATTTCCCCTTTGATTACCTCAAAGTCACTGGCTGATGTTCTTAATTATATCTTCAAAAATCTCTTTGCCTTTGCCATTTATAATAGGAGTAACAGTCACCATATTTGCGAGTCCGCTCCACACTCAAGGGGAAGAGATACAGGGTTTGTTATGCCAGGATAGAGGAATCTTGGGGGTCATCTCAAAATTCTGTCTACCGCACTGTATTTTTATAACTTTTAAAAGAATGGCTTAGAATTTAAATCATGTGTATAATAGTAAGCACAGAGTTTCTGTTATAACACAATAAAATTTGACTGAAAGCCCTCATATTCTGCAAAATCATACCCTAAAAAGAACAGGGCTCATGGAAAAAAATATAGTCAAGGAAAGAACACTCAAAACCTAAGCTACTTTGCAACCAGAGCACTAAAAAGACAATAAGAATCCTAATAAAGCTACCAACATAGTTTAAAAGACAGTTTAATTGCCCAGTAAATAATGATATATTATAGCAAATATAGAACTCTACCTAACAAATCAAAAACGAGCATGGCCTGATAGTCAGGGGAGTGAGAAAAGATGGAGGCTGCTAAGTACAGGAATAATGGATAGTGTGTAGATTGGGGGAACCTCGTAATGAGCCTGTTATCAAAGGAAGCCAAGAGAAAAACGTAGAGTGAACAGGTACAGCATACAGAATGGCCTTCCTTTGCAGATGGTGCACGGAGGTGTTTTCACATACGTCATGGTCAGCTGCTACTACTTGATTGTAAATACTTAAGCTTTCTGGGGAACACCAACTCTGAAAATGACTTCCACATAATACTGACATGATTTCTTTATTTACCACTAGTGTTTGAGCTTAATCTGTGTGATAGAAGCTCCTGTTGTAGCAGAAGAGACTGTCAATAATTTAAATCTCTCCTCTATTGTTACAACACTATTTATTGATGGAATAGTCTATGAATTTCCCCTCTAGTATTTTTTTTAATAAGGGGTTTTTATTTTATCAAAGTATATGTAGTGCACATAGTCAAACAATTCTTTTTGCAAGAAACAGCCAGCCCTTGTTTATCTGCCACCATTCCTCGTTCCTCAGGGCAACCACTCCAACCTCTTTAGTTGTTTCTTTGGCATCTACTTCTATATCTCTAAATACCACGTTTGAATTGCTGTTTTCTTTTTTTAATGTCCCCTAGTTTTATCCATTATCTATCGACTTCCTATGTGGGAGGATAAAGATTTAGCTCATGTTCACTCTTCTGCCTTGTCCCCATCACCCCAAAGCCCCACCACCCATTCTTTGTCCTCCCCATGTGATTCTATTGTAAGTTTCACTGGAGCTACATACGTGATTTGCATCACTCTACTATGGAAATGCAAGTCACACCCAATCCATGTAGTAGCCTGTGATTATTTTTCTTCTTTTGGCTAACATCTTGTATTGTCCAGAGTTAAACCATTCAAAATTGGTTTGGTTTTCATGTACATATTAATACAATCCTCAACTGTCCCCCAAGTATATACATCTCTTTCAGTACATTAGACATTCTATTAATTTAATTTTCTTTAAGAATTTGCATTGGGTCCCTCTGACTTGCTTTATTCTGAATTGGCTACTTTTAGCTTTGACTGCTCTCTCCCAGGTTGTCTCCCTGAAACTTCCCTTCGTCATCATCTGGGCTGTGTACATCTGGCTCTGTTTTATTCTACCCAGATACTTGATTGAGACTTTCACAGGGTAGAGAAAGTTAACTTTGAAAGCTTTGAGCCATTATCATCTTGTTTTCAGCAATGCTGTTGAGAAACCCGACACCATTCTAAATCTTGCATCCAAATATGTTGAAACTACGTTTTGAAATTTTCTTTCTGGAAGCTTACAGGATCTTTTCTTTGTCTCCGGTGTTCCAGAATTTTATGGTGCTGGTACCTTGCTGTGGTACCATTTCAGTCTTCATGCTGGGCATTTGGTAAGTCCCGTCAGTATAGAAATATGTGCTTTTCAGTTCTTAGAAATCTTCTGGAATTATTTCTTGGATAATTTCCTTCTCTCCATTTTCTTTGTTCTCTCATTCTCATTCTGTTCTCTCTCTCATTCTAGGAATTGTTATTCAAATGTCAGACCTACTAGACTCCTTTTTTCTTTGTCTCTTTGTTCTCTTCTGGGATACCTAATTTTCTCTCTGAGCTTCTGTTTCTTTCTCTGTAACTGGTAGTAATATATGCTGGGCTTTTCTCAATACTCATTCCCTTTCTCCCATTTGTGTAGCAGCACTGATTGATTCTGGTGGTATTTACTTGTGCTGTTTCCAAATATTCCAATTCTCTCTCCTTCTGGGCATATGGTTCCCTTGTAGTTGTGTGGGACAGTATGCTTAGTCCTGGCTGATATGTTGTGAATGGAAGTGATGTGTGTTACTTCCAGGCTGGAGAATTGAATTGCCAGTGCTAGACCTTCCAGAACTCTCTTTTCCTCTACTGTAGTGACCAGCAGTGCCCCAGACGGTGCTTACTCCTTCATTCGGGGTCCCACAGTGTACATGATGTTGAGCAGGGTCCCCAGAGGACCATAAGGGATATGAAACATGAAGACATCAGGATTGTTTCTTACCAGAGCTGTCCTCAAACAACCTCAGTTCCAGAAGAGGGGGCTGGAATTTCCATCCCTCTTGCTAGTGATTTGTTCAGAAATATGGGCCTAAGACAACTAGTATTCCTCTGATCATCTATTTTCTTAAACTGGCTCCTTCAGACTGAAGGAACAGAGTTTGATGATTGAAACTCTCTCTCTCTCTCTCTCTCTCTCTTTCTGTTTCTCTCCCCACCCCAGTTCATCTGCCGAGAACATAAATGCTAGGACAGGGAGAAATCAACCCCTATCCTTAAAATTCAAAATTCAGCCAATAGAATAGGTTGGTGGAACTTAAACCACCCCTGCAGTTGGAGGGAGAGCTAATTAAGATATGATACACATAGTAAACATTCAATAAATTAGTGTATTTCTTTATTTATGCCTCCTGTGTTTAAAATTAGCCTTATCCATTAAAGTCATTAAAGGTGAGAATTTGTGGATTAAAGTTAGCAAACGATGTCACTCTTTGCACATCTAATTGCTGTGAATGGCTAGTTTTGTTTTGTACTATTTGTTTATGTTTATTTAATTACACTCAAAAAGTGTTTCTAAAAGGATTCGAAGCTGCTTGTTATTTGATGATCACAGCCTTGGATTTGGGAAGGAATTTCCTAAAGGAAAACCACAAAGAAACCACTGGAGTAGTAACTGTAGTAAATATTAAGATTCCCAGGGTGCTGGGAAGTAGACTTAAGGTTACTCTCCCATTTTCCAGTTTCCCATTTTGTGCTTGCTTTTTGACCAATTCCACAGATGCACCTGTGTGGCACAGAGAGAAGAGCCTGGCCAAGTTCACTGGCTAGATGGAAGTGCGTTATGATGATTAAGAGTGGGGATCAGCAAACCAGAGCCTGTGAGCCAAATCCAGCTGGTGACCTGGCCCGTCCTTTTTAAAGAATTTTAAAGACACAAAACCAACCATCTCAGAACCTTTACAGGAAAAGCACCCACTCCTTGTTAGGAACCCAAGCTTTTAGCACCAGACAGACCTAGGTTTGAATCCTAGTGAGATTCTGTCAGGTTACTTAGTGACCCTGAGCCTCAGTTTCCTCATTTGTAAAATGAGGATAAGGCTTCCAAGTGTTCAGGCTGGTTGTAAGGATTGAATGAAATTGGGATGGTCGAGCCTTTCTTGCAGAGGCCAAGCAAGTATTCCACATAAAAGCCTACTTGTTTTTATATTTTTTTATGTAAGCCAATTCTCCTGGGAACCCATAGAGCAGGCTGCCCCCTCCATGCTGGGGCTGCCAAGGCATCATCTCCCATGTGCTGATGGCTCTGTGGCGTGGCTCCTCGCTGCTCCCAGCTATAATCAGGCAATCACTTCGGCACTAGCACCTAATCAAACAATCCTGCCATTTCACATTCAGACACTGTGCACTTTTCAGACTATTTTGTGAAACCCATATATTTTCATTAAGAGTTGATAATAAACTCTAGCATTGAAAGTTTTTCTAAGTTCATGATTGATGACAGTGCGAGAGGATGCTGAGTGGCTCTTGTTGCCAGCTCAGGCAAGAATCTGCTTGGGGCAATTGCAGAGCCTCCCCAGCAGCACCTTCCAACCCCATCAACTTCACTGCCTGCCCAGAGCCATCTGGAGATGGCCCCCTCCTCCAGGGACAACGGCAGAGTAAACAGCCTGGGTTTCGGTATCTTTTTCTCTCCTTCTTTTTTTCAGTAACACTCTGGAGGCAGAGTTTTCAGGCAGTAGGCAAGTTGTGATCATATCCAGGAGGTCTGGAAATTTGATCATCTTTTCTTTTTATGCAATTTGGTGGCAGCAAAGGATGGGGGAAAAATCCATGGGGGTTTATTCTTCCTTCCTTTCAATATCTGTCTTCCTTTTTAAAAAAAATTTGGCTCACACTCTGAGTCATAGTGTCTTGCGTCCTTCAAGACAGGGCAAACAGTTTCCCTGTGGAGGTCTGTTCCAGGAGCTGAGATGTGCCGGGAACTGGAAGAAGCCAGAGGGACCAGGATCCCACCACGAGGCAAGGAGATCTTGTGGAAATGGGCAGCAGTTGTGCTGTCACAGTAACACCAAAGCCTTAGTGAGGGCATGGTATGGCTACACCCATGAACTCCATCCAGCCCAGCCTTTCTTTAGAAGGCGACATCTTACACTCTATCCCTTCTGCCAAGGCGTGGAAGACATGGGAACACTTTAGGGAGCTCTGCTCATTCCCTAGTGGGAGACAGCCATTTTGACAGGAAGTTGGAGGCAAGAGAGAGCAGAGGCACAGAGAAAGTCACGGCCACCCTCATTTGGGGAGGGAACCCAGCATTGAGACTGTGAAGGTGGAAATTGCCCATTTCTACCCATATGTGCATAGTTAAAAGCTCAGAGAAGTTTTGAGAGCTGAAGAGCTTAGTGATCTCTGAGCAGAGGAGGCGACAGTCTGTGAGCGAGGATGCTGTTCAGTTCTGATTTAGAAGGGGGAGGAGTGCATGTTCCCTTCCCATGACACCCCCTTGGTGGCGCTCATGGCAGGGACCCTACCCCTCCTCCACGAATGGGACAGTTTGCGACACCTTCCCTCCATCTGAAGGTGAGACCCTTGATGGGTCCAGCCTTGTTCAGCCCAGCTGAGGGAATATACATCTGGCACTGACTGACCTTGGCTGATTGATGTAAACTCTGTTCACAGGAAGCCCAGGAGTATTCAGATGGGTGGCATGGAGTGAGGGGAACTGACTAGAATCTGGGGGTCAATTAGATGTTCCCCTTTTATCCTTCAACTTGGGCTGTTTTTCAGAAAGGCATTTCAAATGCATTTTTTCCTTCTTCCTATTAGCTTTTCACTCATTTGTGTGCCAAGTCACACGTCCATAAGGTGGGTACCAACCTGCCAGAACAGTGATTTCCTTTACCTCAGTTTTCCACACATTAGTAGAGAAGGGAGAAGATTTACTTTTCAGTCTCCATAGCCAGACCTTGGCATTGCTCCTAGGAAGGCAGTGAACAGAATGAGAATGGGAGAGCCTTTGTGTTGCTCCATCCAGAAAGAAGATCAAGGGCCACCACTACAGGGTGAGGCTCTGAGAGATGACAGGAAAGCCTGAAAGCCATTGTTGCCTGTCAGAGCTACCATCTTGCTTTGGGGAATCCTAGTTTGGTTTCCTTCCCTCAGAGGTTCTAAAACCCTAAGCTGGACCTCACCCTTGTTTTTAGCTTGTGAATCTTTAGGCTTCTGTAGGTTACCGTTTCCTTTCAAAGTCCCCTCTGCTGAGGGGTTGGGGGTTGATGCTGAATGGAAGGGAAGGAGTTAAGAAATTTCCTCAACTTCAAAATTGTGCAATCCCTCCCTGTTTTCATAACCTTTCCTGTTCCAATTCCGTTTCTTCCACAGCTTACTGGAAGAATATGTGCTTTTTCTTGCTCAGGTACTTCAGAGATTTTTAAATGTTCCTGCTATCAGGGGGAGGGAATGTTTCTCCTAAAATGTAGAGGACAGATAGTCCTGCCTTTGAAGACTTGAACAGAAAGATAGACATTCAGAAATGTCCTCCCTGGCTGTTGACATTCCTGGAGCTATTCCTGTTTTGTACAACGGTGATACTGGAATTAACTGAGAGAGTTGCAAAGGTGAACATTTGCAGGACTCCTTTGCTCCCCCTAGCCTTAACACTTCCTTCTGTGAAATGTGATAGTATGTTTGTCTGCTGCAGAATCAGACTGTGTTAAAATATGGAGCATCACAAACCAAAGATGTGTTGATGGAAGGAATGGAAGGAACCACAAAAAATTTTTCTTGTGGTTCTCAGATGCATTCAAATGGACATCAAATCATCTGCAGGGTTTGTTATAACAAAGATTGCTGGGGTCTGAGGATTTGCATCTCTAGCAAATTCCCAGACCTTGCTCATGCTGTGACCCAGGGATTGCTCTTTGAGAACCAAAGCATTAAAAAGATTGTGGGTTTTCCATTTCATTTTTTTTCCCTCAACAAAGCCCATGAAGCCCTTTGTTCTCTTAAGTGTTTCTAAAAATATTCCCGGAGGGCCTATCTTTTCCTTTCATTAGTGTAAAAAATAATGTAAATACCAAATTAAACATCTGTATTGTCAACTTTCTGGTTGCTTGCCAAAATAGGGCTGCCCTGAACCTGTCTGATTTGGGGACATGGCTGGCAAATAGGCCCCATTAGCAAGATGGCTTCTAGAAGCCTAAAGAGAGAACGGTGTGCTTGTTTGCTTGTCAGCCTTTGCTGGGATGTCCCAGGAATTCCTGAGACTTTCTCCTTGCCATACAAAGCAACTGTCTTTGTCTGGCACCATTTCCAAGGAGGGTGGGACCAGTGGAAGAGGAAGGAGGATATGTTCTGTGCTGAAGGCTCTGAAGTGACATTTTCCCATCATAACTGGTTGCTTTCAGTTCTTTGGTTCTTCTCACATTCCCTAGTGTGCTTTCACTGGCAAGTAAGAACATACAAAGCTCAAACTACCTTAAACAAAAGAGAAAAATGCATCAGTTCAGATAACTGCTAAGTCCAGGGGAAGGTTTCCAAGCTGTTCTCCAGTGAGATCTCTAGCATCTCTCAGCTTTACTCTGTCCATATTGCCACTGTCACCACCTGTCACCTGTGCGTCCATAATGAGCAAAGAATTGTGGGCACTGGGAAGAGGGGTCCCATTTATATTCAAAAAGAACCCAGAGAGAAAAAGGCAAGATAATGATTTGCCATTTTTATGTTTATTCCTTTATTATAAATGTCTTTCTCTCCTAATTTGTAACCATCCAAAGCCCTTAAATCTTTCACTGCCCATATCACATGAAACCTTCTCTGACTCCCCAAATGTGAAATAAGGTCTCTTTTCTGAATGCCACCAAGTCTACTTATGGGAGGCAGCATGATAATATTAGACATCTGGGCTCTGCTGAGTGCTGCCTGGATACTTGCTAGCAATCTGTCTTTTTGAGCAAGTTACTTTAGATCTCTGTGCCTTAGTTTTCTTTTCTCATCATAAAATGAGCATAATAAATGTCCTCCTGGATGTGTGAAGTGAGCAAAGCTAACCGTATTCCAAGTCTAAGATGGTGTCTGGCACAGAGAAAGCCCTTAACAAATATTTCCCTTTATGAAGTCATTTTTCTTCTCAACAAATATTTCCCTTTATTAATTCATTTTTCTTCTGTACCACTGCCCACCTTCTACTTTGTATTATTATTTCTGGCAAGAGATCCCCACCTCTCCCTTTTTATAGGCTGGGCCCCCTTGGCTACAGAAAATGTCCAAACCTACATGTTGTAGATTTTGTTGATGTCATGGTGTTGATGACATCTCATGACTGCTAGCCATACCCGGACTGAAATGTGGTTAGACAAGAGATTATGGATGGGTCCTTTTGATTTGTATCTCATCTCCTCCAGCTTCCTTTACCACCTCCATCTCCTCCCATATCTTTCCACCACCATGATGAATAGTTAGACTTTTTTAAAAAAGAGATATCTTAGATTGGCCTTTTGGGGGTTCATCTTTCCATCCCAAGACTACTTTTTTAAAGATTTTTTTTTACTCATTTGAGAGAGAGAGAGAGAGAGAGAGAGAGAGTGCGTGCACAAGTGGGGGGAGGGGCAGAGGGAGAGAGAGAAGCAGACTCCATGCTGAGCAGGGAGCCTGATGTGGGGCTCAACCCAGGACCCTGAGATCATGACCTGAGCAGAAGGTAGATGCTTAACTGACTGAGCCATCCAGACGCCCTCCCAAGACTTCTTAATATATCGTTATATTTACTGCCAACAATTAAGATTTTAAATTTCTTGAGGAGTCTAAGCATTCCAATCTTGGTGCTGATGGATTCTTTCAGTGCTTCCAACTTTCCATCTCCACATGTGAAAATAGGCATTTTTATATTACACCCCACATTTGATTACAGAAAAAACAGATGCCTCCCCAAGAATTCATCCTCATGTGGAGAAATTGGAACTACTGTGCTCTCTTGGTGGGAATATAAAATGGTATAGCCACTATGGAAAACAATATGGTGATTCCTAAAGTTAATCATAGATTCACCATATGATTCAGCAATTCCACTTCTGGGTATATACCTGAAAGAAGTGAAAGGAGGATCTCTAAGAGATCTGTACCTCCATGATCTTAGCAACATTATTCCCAATAGTCAAAAGGTGGAAGCAACCCAAGTATCCATTGACAAATGAATGGATGAAAAACTGTGGTATATCTATGCAATAGAATATTATTCAGCCTGAAAAAGGAAAGGAAATTCTAATACATGCTACAATGTGCATGAACCTCGAGGACATTATGCTAAGTTAAATATACCAGTCACAAAAGGACAAATGATTCCACTTATATAAGGTACTTAGAGTAGTTGAATTCACAGAAAGAGAAAGTAGAGTGGTGGTTGCTAGGGGCTTCCAGCCTCCCTTCCAGGGAGGGGGCAATGGGGAGTTATTTAATAAGTATAGAGTTTCAGTTTCACAAGATAAAAAGTTCTGGAGATTGGTTGCACAACAATGTGAATATACTTAACTCTACCGGACTATACACTTAAAAATGGTTAAGGTGGTAAACTTTATGTTGTTTGTATTTAACCACAGTTTCAAGAAAAAGAAAAATCATCCTTATACCCTGGTTTGAGAAATACTATCTTAAAAATGAATCTCTGACTCTATAGAAATTTTTCACTTTCCAGGCTGATTATTGCTGTTAAAGGGAAGTTTTCTTATTATAAACTGGCAAGAGAAATTTTTTAAAGATTATCGCTGAAACAAAAACACAAAGTAGTTCTCTATCAAGAGGGCTATGCACACTGTCACAAAGGGAAAATGCAGATGGCAGGGGAGAGAGCTCCAAATCATTTGCCGGGGAAAACAAAGGACACCAAGGCAGGAAATTATGGTGTGAAATGAGCAGTTAAGGGCTGTTAGCATTAGAGACAATATTGGGCTTGACCTGGAAGTCCCTTTTTAGAACTCAGAAAACAGCAAAGGGGCAGAATGGAGGGCCTGCTCCCATTCGCCTGTGCACTCCCACTGTGTGTAGTGTTGGGTTTCCATATGGTGGATTTTAAGCCTCTGTGATATGTTCGTTCATTATTTATGTATCTTTCCTCTCTTCCCAACTAGACAATATACTTGAGGACTGGATCTATATCTGACTTAAAACAAAACCCTTCCTTTTATTCTGTTTAGGTGATAAGTGATTGTGTTTTTATTTTATTTTTAATTAAAAAAAATTGTTTAAGTTAATTCTACCTCCAACGTGGGACTCAAACTCATGACCCTGAGATCAAGTTTGCACGCTCTACCAAATGAGCCAGCCAGGCACCCGGTGATTGTGATTTTAAAGCTATGTCAACACTGCATATTGTTAAAGGTTCTGTTCAGAATATACGTTTCAGGTAGAACCAGAGGAGCAAAGATGGAAAAGGGAGATATGTCTGAAGGAATTGGCAGAGGGAGTGAAGTTAGTGCAGAGGCAGCATGGAAAGACCACATCTAGGAACAAGGAAGAATGTATTTATTTGGGAAAGTAAGTAGTATAAACACTCTAGAGGCAGTTCAGAGTATTTTTTCCCCTCTAAATTAGGTAAAAGACTGGACCTCCCTTAAAGTACAGGCAACAAAAAGGACTGCCAACATGAGATCTGTCATTTCCTCTCTTCTTGGTCAGTAGGACTCAGTATTTGTCAGGCACCTGGGTGTGTCAGTAACATGGAAGCCCGTAATGCAGTCTGGCTGCTGTACCTGGTTTGGGGTCCCTCCAAAACTGCTCTTGCTAATGTCCCAGTAAGCATCCAGCAGCAAAATCCTACGGACATTTGTAATGCCTTAGCTCAAGGCTTGGCAATCTTCTTCTATAAAAGGCCAGATAGTACATATTCTAGGCTTGTGGGCCACATGGTTTCTGTTGCAACCATTCAGCTCCGCCATTATAGCTTGAAAGTAGCCATAGATAAACGAATGGATATGGCTGTGTTCCAATAAAACTTTATTTATAGACACTGAAATTTGAATTTCATATAATTTCACATGGTATAAAATATTTTTTCTTTTAATTTTTGGGAAAACATTTAAAAATGTAGAAACCATTCTTAGCTTGTGGGCCATAGAAAAACAGGTGGTGGGTTGGATTTGGAATGCAGGCCACAGTTTGCTGTCCCCTGTTCAAAGCTCCCTAGCTCATTCTAATGTGCAGTCAACGTTGAGAACCCCTAGCCTATATTTTGAATCTCTTGAACCATAGACATAATTTATCACTGTATCCCCATATGGTATGTTGGTGCTTGGTAACAGTTGAATGAATTTATCTTTGTGGATTCTCTGCATCTCCTTGCTGATGGGTATTTGTTAAATGGTTAATAAATGAAGATAATGAGGGAGGAGGGCAGGTAATGATTGGTAAAGATCAGCAATGGAGTGGCAGCATTCGGAGGGGAGGCAACAGTATTGGGAGGCAGCTGCAGTGGTCATGGAGTTGCGCCATTCAGACTTCCTTCCAAGAGAACCTGCTGTGGGAGGTAGCTGGCTGATAGTCATCAGCTGCTGCACTTTTGGGTTTGTGCTGAGGCCATGCCCTTCCCACTCTGCCCCCACGCCAATGTGGAACATGACAGGGGCCTAGAGCTGGTTCGGTCCTGCCAGGTAAGGGATCCTTCTGATGGCCCGTCTTTGCCCTGAGGTTCTGCACCAGCCTGGCTGAGGCTCCGTCAGAACTGCACTGCAGGGTGATGCTCCTTCCTGCCCCCATCCTTTCTCCCCTCTCTCTGCTCCCTGGTGTCGGAGCTGCATCCTGCCTTAAAGTCATCCCTAGCTATACCTGTTCCCTCCCTCCTTTATCCTTCATAGGCTTGTTCTCTAATACATCTCTCCTCAGAAGAGCAGGACTGATGCAATGGTATTGGGGAGAAATTTAGTGAAAAGTAGAAATATCCCATTTTATTTCAAATTTGGGATTTCTTTTATTTTCTTTTTTTATCCTCTCCTATTTCTCTGAGGATAGAAGCAATGGAGTTGGCAAAAGGCTATGCTGATTATAAGGAAAGTGATGAAAGATTCGCAGTCGAGTGTGAAATTTCTTTCTGAGCTCACAGGTATTCTTGACTTGAGACTGGTAACTCCCTAGGGAACTTTGATGTTCAGCTCTCAGCTTCAAGTAAAAATTAATCCCAGTTCTGTTCACTTGTGCCCAAAGGCATGGAGTTGCCATCTCCTTGGGCCTCGTGGACAGCATTAGGATGGGGCACCTGGGAGCTGGATGAGAGCTGAGTTTGGCCAGCTCCAGAGTGGCTCCAGCCACACTGACAGAGCCTGGTGGCCGGGAGCCGCTAGCAGCTCCTGGCTTGTGTGATGTGCGCTCCTGGAGACCCCGGGAGACAGAGCTTCCTCACTGATAGTTTCAGTCAAAGTCCTTAGAAGGGTGTTGATTCACTAGCCTTAGTCATGTGCCCACAACTTTGTCCAAGAGACCCCTATGTGGATGGACCTACCTAGCAAAGAAGTGAGGATAGTGTTTCCAGAAGGGGGAAAGAAAGCAATAGCTACCACTCTATTCTACATGCGACAGGCAACAGGTGAAAAGTCAGGCCTTTAGATGAGATCAGAAAGCACACAGATTTAGGGGCGCCTGGGTGGCTCAGTCGTTAAGCGTCTGCCTTCGGCTCAGGTCATGATCCCAGGGTCCTGGGATCGAGCCCCGCATCAGGCTCCCTGCTTGGCGGGAAGCCTGCTTCTCCCTCTCCCACTCCCCCTGCTTGTGTTCCCTCTACACTGTCTCTCTCTGTCAAAAAATAAATAAAATCTTAAAAAAAAAAAAAAGAAATGGCGCACTCAGATTTGGAAGGTAGTTGTCCAAAGTTCAGGTAAGCATCCAGCAATGGAAAGCCCTGGGGGCAAAGGGTGGAAGAAGAATAGCTAATATAAAATATTAATAGTGAACATGTACTGAATGCTGTATCAGCTGGGATGGTTTCACTTACAAATAACAAAAAAATCTTACTCAGCAAGTTTAAACAACCAAAGGCTGAGGGTAGAGTGGCTCCAAGGTGCTCAAGTTGGCTGCTGGATGAAGTCTTCAGCACCCTGGTCTTTCTGCCTTCGGCTTTACCGTCTCAGTGTCTGGTCTCTGCCCAGGTGGCCCCTCATACTCACACCATGGTGGCAGCAGCTAAGTGTCACCACAGGCATAACTACATCCTGGGGGCTTCTCGTCCTGGAGTGCCAACCCTTTTAAAATTGTGGTAAGATAGACAAAACAGAAAATTCATCATCTTAACCATTTTTAGGTGTACAGTTAAGTAGGATTCACGACACTCATTATTGTTGTGCAACTATCACCACCATCCGTCTCCAGGACTCTTTTCCATCTTATAAAATTGAAACTTTTTCCCCCTTAGACACTAACTTTCCATTACCTCCATCCCCCCAGCCCCTGTCACCCATCATTCTACTTCCTCAATGATTTTGACTACTCTACTTAGTCATATAAGTGGAATCACACAGCATTCATCTTTTCGTTCCACTGAATTTTTGTATGACTCATGAGTTAAGAATGATTTTTACATTTGTAAATTGTTTTATTTTATTTTATTATTTTCTTAAAGTAGGCTCCACAGCCTGATGTGGGTCTGAACTTACAACCCTGAGATCAAGACCTGAGCTGAGATCAAGAGCCAAATGCTTAACTGACTGAGCCACCCAGGCGCCCCTCCAATGGTTATATTTTAAATGGTTATGTAAGTGGTAAGTGTCTACATAATATCTTCAGTTTTGCCTCTTGGCTTGCAAAACCTAAAATACTTCCAATCTACCCTTCACAGAAGAGTTTACTGATCCCTGAGCTAGATCATTGGTTTGCAACCTGTTCTCTGGTGCCAACTAATCTCCGGTAGAGAAGGAAAGAGGAGGGACAGGGTTTAGGGCTCTGGGGTACCTTTCCAAGCTCCCACCCCAGACCCCAGCTTTGCCCAGAGGAGTTTATCCGGTTTGCATAATGGCTGTCCACATCAGCCTTCACTGGGAGACAGTGATCCTTGACAAAACTTTGGAAAACCTCTGCAATGGATGTTTTCTGCAATTTCTCACAGATCCGACATAGAAAAGTCTTCCCTTTCCAGCTAATTCAACTCAAAGGATTAGAGTCAAAGTTCATTCGAAGATCTTTTAGTAATTTGATGTTTAAAAAATCAGAAGTAATATATAAAATGAAGAAAATATTAACTTTGTAAATAAGAAAAAAAATCTTTTTAGAGTGAAGGGAGTCGGGATATGCCATCCCCAAAATGTGCCACTTTGGCAAAAGAATTGTTTTGAGCTAAAGGCATCTGAGTCCCTGAAATCCCTTATCTGCCTAAAAGCAGAGCCTCCCCAAAGTACTCAATTGTCATAAATCCCCACCCAGGAAGCAACTCCAATCTTCTCTTCTTAGAGAGAGTAGCCACCACATCCAGACAGACATTGTCACAAAACTATCAAGTCTCTCTCCTAATCTCCTAAAGGCCCCTTTACCTTTAAAAAAGTCATTTGTCTTGCCTTCTGTGCCCTTTCTCAAGATATTTATTCCCCCAGAAGTGCCCCACTGCCTCTCCCCATTCCCTATTAAGATGGTATTGTAGGGGAGGAAAATATCTTTTTTCCTCTACCCTTCTAAATTCTTGGCTGGAGCCCCTATAATAAAAGACAGATTAGCAAGAGAGAAGCACACAGATTTATTTAATATACATTTTATGTGACATGGGATACTTTGTAAGGAAATGAGAACTCAAAGAAATGGTTAAACCTGAGCATTTCTAGGTTTGATGAAGAGTGGAGAGTCATGGAAAAACTTTTGGTGATAGGACCAAAAAGGGTATGAGCTAAGTGTAGTAAACTGGGGGAAATAACAAAACCTGTTTGTTCAGATTCTTCTTGGGTGTCTTGGAGATAAGGATGTTCCTTTCCTCCATATAGTGGAGCACCTCTCACTGAGGGTTTTATGACCTGCTTCAGTAGGTCAGTAAGTCTTCCTGCACATGCTGTTTCTCAAATTCCTTCAACTTAAAAAATTCAATATGTCAAGTGCCATATTTTGGGGTAGCATGTCTTGACTCCCCATCAGTATATAAACTTAAATTTTACCTCTCATTTGGGTATTCACTTCCTTCTGGGATGCCCCTATGCATGCAAAATTAATAAATTCATATGCTCTCTCTCCTGTTAATCTGTTCAGTATCAGTTTAATTCACACACCCTCACTCCATGAACTTAAGAGGATAGAGGAAAAGTTTTCTTTCCTTTACAAAAGCAAAGTATATGTTAAAATATCTTCCTGGGAGGTATTTTGAAAAATTCATTACAACAGAAAGCATATTTTGAGGAAAATCTTGAGAATTGCAAACTGTCTTTAAAGAACTAGATCCTGGGCTAAAGTTTTGGCGTAGACACATACCCACCCCACATCCATGGCTGGGTGCTACATTTATGTGCAGTACTCTGGGAAGGGCTGGCAGAGTTCACCAAAGTGGGATTAGGGTTGTCAAAGTGATTAATCTCTTCCCTGCTAGGAAGTGAAAAAAACTTCACTTTTAAAAAGAAAATGGATTTTCCGATTCCAAGTATTTTTTTCTTCCCCTTATGGGTGAAACTTGCCCTCTGAGTCCCTTTCATTTTATTTATCCATTTACTTTCCTGACATTTCTGACTCCTTCAGTCAGCTCACAAAGCCCACCACGATTCATATTCAACTTATGTCCATAATAGTCTCATTTACAATTGAGGAACGCACTAAGCCAGCCATCACTGGGCCTTCCTTTTGACTTCTGTCTGCAATCCAACCCATTTGTGAGTTGCCAGGTAACAGCAGCCGGGGAGGGGCTCCTCCCGCTGTAAGACTCAGGCATTCAAACACGTGAATGGCAGCAGTTAGACTCTTATCAGAGCAGTGGTATTGTCCCAGAAGCTCCTCACAATAAACTTCTGTACCAAATTAATTAAAGAAAGACTTGATAATTCCATTCCAAGGCATTCCAATGAAAGTAATTTTAGACACATAATGCATAATTTGTTTTTCCACTTAACTTCCAAATGAAACATTCAGGATATATAGTACCATTCACATTCATCAGATCCTTAGGCAGAAGAGACAGACCTTGCCAGGAGGCTGAGGAAGAAGGTCTGTGTGAACTGTGGGGGTCCATTTGTCTATTTAAAGTGAAGAGGAAGAAGCTATGGGGCTGCTTGTTATCTTTCTTGAAAAAAGAGCACTTTCAGAAAAGGCTAGTTACCAGACACTTGTTAAAATGGTAAAGAAGACTTTATGCAGGACTGTTGTAACAGGAGTCAATGCTGTTGCAAGAGGGGAGAAAGACTGAGCTCAACTCCGGATACAGCAAAGGTAGCTGGGGATTTATAGCCAAGGAGCAGAACAAGGGCAGCAGTGGTTGGAAAAATCACTAAATGGGAGACATCAAGGATAGGAGATTCTTGTTAAACTGGCCTGACAGTAATTCTTGCTAATGACAGGCCAAGGACTAAGTGTTGTCAAGAGTAGAGATGGGGAACTCAGGTGATCAGATATCAAAGTTGGGAGTTGACTTAGCAGGATTCTTGCTAAAACCACACTCGCCAAGGAAGGCCATGAAAGCCAAGGTTGAGGGCTACTTGATAAGGAGCCTAAAATGCCGTCAAGGAGAGTTTTGGCATTGCTGTTCATCTGATTTGTGACGGAATACTAGGAAGTGGGTTTCCGAGGAAACTGGAAGGTAAATATTAGGACCAGGAAGAATTTTTAGCAAAGGTGATTACATGTGAGAAGAAGGGAATTTGTGATGCCCACAGAGGCCTCACCTCCCAGGCAGCCTTTGGAACTTCCTGTGGCCACATGGGTTGGGGTGGCCATGCCTAAAGACACCTGTGATCTCACCTCTCAATAAATCTGGGCTTGGAGCTTCCAGTCAGTTGGCAGCAGCATCATCTGACAAAAGTTTGTTTTCCTCCTCATGGGGAGGCTGGCTGAGCTGCCACTGGTTTCTGTACCAGCAGAAGGCATAAAGAGCTCGAGGGAAAAGCAGAGGTCCAACCCCAGTGATCTTACACTAGCATTTCACAGCAGTATTCTCCCTTGTGTGGCCCTGGGCTATCTCTTTGGTTTTGCAAGTCTTCTATGCCCTCTTTCTGTCCTTTATTCAACTAACTAGTTATTTCTTCCTGAGTCTAGTTTATTCAATTGGTCTTTGCTGGCTTAGTACAGACTGCCAGTCCTTTGGTGCAGTCAAATGCTCTACCACTGAGCTATACCCCCTGCCAGTACTTTTGTGAATATGTTTCTAAAGCCCAGAAGCTCTGGAAATCTGATGTGTTCCCTCTGAGAAGCTCACAAAGGCTCTTATGCCCTATTCCCACGATGCCCTCATCAATAAAGCACAAGAAGGGCATTAAATGATGAATTCGCCCTGCTGAAATTAAATTCTGATGGGGAGAGATGCTACAGGGGACAGGTCACATAGAGTCAGGCAGAAGGCAGGTGAACGTCATACCTTTAACCCAGCCCTCAGAACCTGGGACTGAGAGCTATGGGGCCAGTGATCCTGCTGTCATGGGAGGCTGTTGTGGTGTATTATTAATATGTTAACGATCAGACTAGAAATTCACACTGGAAGTCAGCCCTATTTGCTTCTTGCCACCATCTGTATTGCCTCCAGCAGCTCAAGGAGAAGCTCTGGGCTCCCCAAGTCCACCAGTGGAGACCCAGGCACCGTTTGGAGGAACATCTAACAGCCCTGACCTTTTGTTTTCCAGTATGTCGTGTCTTTAGCTGGCCTATCTGGTTCTGATCCTTGGCTGAAAATGTGGTTCTAGCTACTGATCCCTGTGGATCACTGTTTTTCCCCCTGGGCCTGAATTCCTCGGGGCCTGTGGGGTACCCCTGTAGTCACATGATGCTTATCCATAGGTCTCTAAACCTCTGGCTTGGATTTCTCCTGATAAAGATGAAATCTCCTTTCTGTTTGAGAGTTTCATTATTCCACACTCTAGCCTTCCTCCCCACACCCCTCTCCCCACACCCCTCTCCCCACAAGCTTTCAGAGAATGGAAGGAAGCTCTCCCTTGAAGAAACTGTGGGACTGCTCCAGCTCAAGTCTGTGGGTGGACTTAGCCCATTTGGCTCCCTGTGTTTCCAGCAGTGTTGACTTGGTGCCACTAAGGTCCTTTGTGCCTGGGGGAGAGGCAGGGTGATGTTGGCAGGACATGATGTTGGCTGAGAAGGCTGGAGGAGCAGCCTCGTTGCTCATCCTGGCCTACGCACTGTCTCATTGTGCCGACTTTAATTACCAAATCCTTCAATTGGTTCTACAAAAGGCTTTGATTCACTCCGTTTTGCTGCCTTCTAATTTCCTTGTAAGAATGCTGGCTGAATGTTTCAGTCATTCATGAAATTAGCTTCTGTCGAGGCTCCTCTCACATTCTCTGTCCTGAGTACTTGGCATGTATGTTCCCTGCAGCTACTATCTTCTTCAGCTCCCTTTGTAAGATCAGCATGTTTCACAGAGGTGATCAAATGGGCATCTTTTACACTGTTCCTCTGTCTTCCAACTTCTCCACGATGATGGAAAAATGGAGCACATCCATATTTCCTGTGTAATGATATCAAACTTTCCCCATTAGCAAGTGATTCATGCTCCATGTTGTAAATGTAGTAAAAAGATATGAAGAATCATAAAAAATAAATTGTATCTAGATGGCTACAGTATAGAACCAGCTCTTGGTGTCTTCATACAAGGGCATGTGAGAAGACCTGCGTTTGACATCTGTGGTCACGCTTCAGTCTAGAGTAAGACATAGGTGAGGAAGTGGTTTGAAGTTGGTGATGCTTAGGGAAGGTGTCCTCAGAAAATATTCTTACTTATCAGTGACTTCAGAGCTAAAGAAAAAGCTCCTCTAGAAGAACTAGGGTAAAAGTTCAAACACTGTATGGTAACAACACTTGTAACTGGGATCCCAGAGGGCAACCTAAGTGGGGTACCTGTTGAAAATTGAGAAATGCATGGGTATGTTTGGAATGTCCAGTGGGCCTTCATTTTCACAAAGAATAGAGGGGCCTTATGGGAAGGAACCTATCCTAAGGGAGAGAGAAGACAAGCATTCAAACTTGGTCTAAGGACAATGGGTTAAGGAGGAAGGAGAGGGAGTTTTTTTGTTTTTTTTTTTTTTGGTAACAGTTTCATTGGGACATAATTCATAAACTTTCCAATTCACCCATTTATTTTTTTTAAATATTTATTTATTTTATTTTAGAGAAAGATCACGAGTTCAGGGGGAGGGGCAGAGAGAGAGAATTTCAAGCTGATGCTGCGCTTAGCATAGAGCCCAACCTGGGGCTCAATCCCAGGACCCTGAGTCATGACCTGAACTGAAATCAAGAGTTGGACTCTTAACTGACTGAGCCACCCAGGAGCCCCTACAATTCACTCATTTAAAGGTACAATTCAATGTTTTTTGTATATGCACAGAGTTGTATAACCATCACCACAGTGAAATTTAGAAAGTTTTCATCACTCCAAAAAGACACCTTGTACCCTTTGGCCGTCAATTTCTCTAGCCCTCGCAAATACTCCTCTACCTTCTGTTTCTATGGATCTGCCTATTCTGGACATCTCATATAAATGCAATCAGACAGTATGTGGCATTTTGTGTCCTTTTCAAGGTTCCTCCATGTTTTAGTGTATATCAGCACTTCAGTCCTTCTTATGGCTGAATAATATTTCATTGTATGAGTACAGTACAGTTTGCTTATCCATTCATCAGTTGATTGCATCATCAATTTGAGTTCTTTCTACCTTTTTGTTATTACAAATAAGCTTCTATAAACATCCATGTACAAATTTTTGTGTGGACGTATATTTTCATTTCTCTTGGTATATACTTAGGCGTGGAACTACTGGATCATATGGTAACCAGGAAAAATAATTTTGAGTAGAGCATCTCAGATTGTTTTCTGGTGCCCCAATCTTAGATTCATTCATGCTGAATCCTAGAAAGGGGAATGTGAAATAAAAGGAAACAGAAAGTCATAGCACTGCAGTCTCTGCAAGTTATCGTGAGCACAGGTGCCCTGAGCTGTGGGCTTGTTTCACAAGGAGAGGTTACTGACCGGGGATGACTGGGACTGAAGTGTGTCTGAAGACCTCCAGCATCAGGAGGAAATGTGAGCAGAAGGCACACAGTAGTTGCTTACATGGCGCGTCAAGCCATTTGACCTCAAAGAGGCAGCCAGGAAGCCCTAGGAGGCTAGCAGTAGGTGGGGAGGAAATGGAAATGCCCAGGAGTGGCTCCAGGGACTGCCAAGACCCATATGTGAAACAGTCCCCATGGGGTTTCCCAAGTGTGAATAAGGAATGTGTGTAGAGAGAAGTTCTCCATAAAGAAGTAGAGAGTGTGTAGGTTCCATGAGTATAGTCCTATGACAGAACCTGTGTCTGTACATGTGTGGAGGGGCTGATTCTCACCAGGAGGGCAGCTTCTAGACACAGGGCTCACAGCCTAGGCAAGGCATGGGAAGACTGCAGTGCCTCTGACATGCCTAGAAGAAACACCGGCACAAAAGGAACCATGAGAACCAGCACATGGCTATCTTTGTGGTTATCTTCATCATCATAGTCCATCTCCTCACCTCCATGTTTTGACAATGTAAAAGTTCCTGAAGCCTTGACGTTTTTCCAGGTTTCAGGAGAATCCTCAGAACAACTGAAGCAGAATTTCTCATCAGTTTTGCAGGAAAGTAGCTAGGGATAGAACATGTTGATTGATAGAAAATGAGAAGATGTGACATTTCTCACACTCTTGAGTTTATGAATGAGACTCCCATTGACCACTGATCCAAAGTGATGTATTCCAGGGGACAATAAATAGATCTGCTCTGTTGAAGTGGAGACTTCATGTAGGGGAAAAAAAGGGGTTGAGGATGTAAAAGTAAATCAGAGATCGATAATAAAGGGCTTTGAATACCATGAAAGAATTTGGATTTTATTCTATAGCCATGGACAGGCATTTGAGCCTTGTCTTGAGCCCAATGCAGACAGAAGCCTTCTCCTCTATACAGGAGTTAGTAGCTTGCCAGAGCTCCACGTTCTCAATAAGGAGGTTCAGTACAGTGACACGAATATTTATTTTGAAATTTAAGTGTTATGGCCAAATAAGAACATGGGAAATGCTCAGCATCATTAGCCATTAGGAAAATGCATATCACATATCCACAATGTTGCTATTTTCCACTTACTAGAATGATGATAATAAAAAAGACAAATAACAAATGTCAGCGAGGATGTGGAGAAATTGGAATTCTCATACATCGCTGATGGGATGTGACATGTTGCAGCTGCTTTGGCAAATTTTGGTGCTTCCTCAAAAAGTTAAACACACAGTTACCACATGACTCAGCAATTTCATTCCTAAATGACCACCTAAGAGAAATGGAAACATATGGTCACCCAAGAACTTGTAAATGAAATATTTCTAGGAGCACTATTCGTAGTAGCTAAAATGTGGAAGCAACCTAAATGTCCATCAACTGATGAGTGGATAAACAAAATGTGGTCTATCTATACAATGGAGTTTTATTCACCCACAAAAATGAATGAAGTAGTGATTCCTGCTACAACATAGATGAGCCTGATATCATGCTAGATGAAAGAAGCTGGCAGAAAGACCATATATTATTTGACGCCATTTATATGAAATGTCCAGAATAGATAAATCTAGAGATAGAAAGTAGATTTGTGGATGGCAGGAGCTGAGGGGAGGGTGGATTTGGTACTGACTGTTAATGAGTTCTCTTTGGGGTGACGGAAATGTTCTTGAATTAGACTGTGGTGATGGTTGCACCATCTTGTGAAAGTACTGAAATGCACTGAATAATACACCTTGGAAAATTTTAAAACAGTGTTATGGTTAGCAGGGACCTCACAACCCCTCCTTTCAGAATATGTGATAGACAAACCAATTGTCCGGGTTCATCTGGGACTGAGGAGGTTCTTGAGATGTGCGACTGTCACTACTGAGACTGGGAAGTCCCAGTCAAACCAAGATGACTTGTGTGTGCTGAGGCTGTGTTCAAGAATGGCAATGAGGCTAGGCCAAGTTCACATTTAACAGAGCAATTTTTTATTCACAATGCATTTGGCCCTATTACCTTGTGAAGTAGTTACAGCAACTTTTCCTTATTTCCTGTCTACAGACAAGGAACTGAGGCTAATAGGCTTAGACATTTGCTTAAGGTTGTAGGGAAAATAAATGACAGAACTGGAAGTCCAGTCTGATCCTTGACTTGAGTCCAGGCTTTTTCCTACATGTGGGTAATCATTTGTACATAAAAGTGGTGCTGGTAAACGTGTTGCTCACTCACCCCATAAATTCTGACCTCTCAATTCAGTGGTGCTCCCTCCTCTCTTCTCCTTCCCACTCCCAGAGGCTGCATCTTGTGGGACCTGTCCGGACAGTGATGGCATTCAGCATCATTGCTAAGGTCATCCTTCCTTTTCCTCTGAAATCTCTGGGGGCAGGGACTATGTCTTAGTCATCTGTTCTTGACTCATATTACCTTTCCCGATAAGTAGTTGGTACTCAATAACCCCTCTGCTGAAGGAAGTCTGGCTTCTGTTCCAAAGAACAAACAGGAATGAATCTCAGATAAGAAAAACTACCACTACTCATCTCTGTTACCCAACTACTGTTACCATCTCTTAAGGCTGAATTATTCTCCCATTAGGCCCTTCTTAAGCCTCATTTTCTGAATTGTTTGATGGTGGAGCTGGCACAGTCTGTCTGTTGCTTTTCAAAATGTATTGTAAGCACACTCCAAAGGTCAAGCCAAGCCAAGATTTCTGCAGAGATTTTGCATGGTGTGGCCTTTGTCTGCAGCTGGCCACCTAGGACAAAGTGCAGTTGTGCCCAAAGTGAGTGGATAAGGAGACGGTTTTCTTGGGTTTGCGAGATTCCATGGCTATCATGACAGAGGGCTTTGTGTGTACAGGGCCACACACTCCAGCAAGGTCTCATGGGAAGATCTAAGAAGTAGGAGGCACAAGCCTTCCAACCTGGTCCATTTTCTGGGAAGTTATGTAAATATCCTGGGCCTCAGAGAGTTGTGTTGCCTTTCTGATGGGGATAGTTAACAATTTCCCTAACTTCCTTCATAGGGTTTTCGTTTATTTCAGATGAGATCATTGATTGATGGTTTCTCGACTGAGTTCCATAGAGGCTTAAGATTTTACAGAGGTTCCTCAGGAAGAGAGATGCTGCTTCAATCTGTTTATTTACTTTCTACATTGTGATGCTGTGGGCATTATTCTTCATTATTATTTGCAACACCTTCCTGAAGAAGATTATATTTCCTTGCCTTGACGATGCCGAGCTTGGACACAAGATTTCCTCTGGCCAATGAAATAATAGTAAAAATGACATGTGTTATTTCTGGGCAGAAGCTGCAAGAGCCAGGATATGGGCTCTATATTTTTATCTATACTCTCTTCCCTCTGTTGTGAGACAAGCAATGTTCCAGACAGAGGCTGCTCCATCAGTCGCGGTCATGACATAAAGAGGACATGAGGAAGAGCTTCAGCTGACCCATGTTGGGCATGAAGCATGAATGGGATATAAACCTGTGTAGTTGTAAGCCACAAAAGTGTCAGGATTGTTTGTTTGTTACTGCAGCATAACTATGCCTATCCTGACTACTACAGGTCCACGTAAAATTATCATATGAAAAGTGAATTTTTTTGCTGAAAAAATGTTAGAACATCACTGTACTAAATGATAGCTAGGTATAAACACTTTGATAAGGGAGACTTCGTCTTACTGTCCTATTGTTCTTTGTTTACTCCATGGCTAGCCTGCTGCCTGATACAGTGTAGGGTTATAGTAGGCATTTGGTAAATATTTATTAAATGAATTAAATGAAAGTGGTTCTGGAAAAATAAATAGTATCTCCTGGGGACACTGTTGTGTTATCATTGTCAGCATCAACTGCACCTGTTCTTTTCTTTGTAAGTCTTGTAAAATGTATCAGTCAAAATCAATATAACATGCCCTAAAGTACCATAATTGTTATTATTTCCTTTGCCTAACAGGAAATTTTATATTCTATATCGAACATTTCAATGTTGAAAGTGCAAATGAAAAATAAAAGGAGCAAGCAGATCTGATCTCATGGTATCAGTTCCCCATGGAACTATCTTGAATCAGAACCAGTTATGGTCTGAGTAACTGCATTGGGCCATAGTGGCCAGGAAGGGGCAGACACAGAACCTGAACTTGTCATTAAGGTAGGTGGGAGCTAGGGAGACAGCCCAGCTGCAAATGCTGCTGTACATCTGGGATGCAAAACAGTCCTGCAGGCAAACATCAAAGGCAATGCAGTCGTACAGTTCCTGCAGTGAGGACTGGGGAGTTGTGGGAAGGATGTGCCAGAAGGAGGCAGGCATCTAGGCAGTCAGACAATTACCCCAGGATGCCAAGGGAGGCGATATTGTAAAGTCCAGGAAGACATAAAATATTAGAAAAGTCTATCATCAGTCTTGTCCATATAGTGGATTCCAGTTTCAGGGGTGGTGGGGAGGGCGAGTGTGTTGCTTCCAAAAGTAAGACAGGATTCTAAACCCAGGAAGACAGAGTAGAAGGGTACAAGGCAGGACTCAGGGCACAAGGTTTCAGAACTGAGCCAAAGGTAAGGGTTAAGAGTTAGACTAACAAGAAAGGTGTCATGATGTCAAATCCTAGAGTATGGAATTAGAAGACTGAGACCTCAGTGGGGCTCAACTGGCCCAGGGAGCCTAACTATGGGGGTAGATAGGCAGAAACCATAGACCAGGAAGAGCCTAACACAGATCACCCATTCTAGTACAGGGAATGGAGCTGTTAGTCTTTGTCAACCAAAGATACAGCTAATGCAGTGCAATGGATCTAACTCAACTCCCCACAAAAGGAACCTTGTAAGTGTGGCTTTGAGAAATGTGCTATAAGCACACAGAGACACATGCACACACACACACACACACACACACACACACACACACACACACACACAGAGCAATCCGGAATATTAACCTTACATTTGTTTGGCTTGTACCCATTGCCTGATGGGGGTCAATGGTATCCCATAAATACACGGGATCCCAAATGAAAGTTCCCTTAACCCTCAAGATAGCCAATTCTTTTCCTCCAGGGCTAGGGTGGTTGACCATAATCAAATGCTGTGGCTATCAACCAGGAGAGGTAGAGACTACAGAGAACCCTTATGTATCAGAAAGGGGCTGCCAGCACTCAGGTCCAGCTGACTGTGGCCAATTTTTTTTTTCCAGAAGGAGCTGGAATTCTCAGTTTTTCATGTTCTGCCAACAAAATGGTTCAGCAGCTTGGAAGCAGCCTATAGGCACAAGTTTGATGTCTCAGCATTAAAGGGTGAGAGCCTTTCTACCTTCAAGAAATATAAGCACCAGCCCCAAGATTTCCAAGGTTCTGAGGAGTCCTAGAGCCCAAAACTAAATGCTAATTTTTCATGTATACTTTTTAAATTATGGGGGAGAAATTCATGTATCATTTCTGTGACATGATCTGATTAGGCAAAGCAGAACTTTGTGGTAGAAGTAATTAGTGTTCAATCATGACTGTACCAGAGAAAAATGGCACTAATGAGAAGTGCATGTTATGATGAAGGTCAAGGGTAACATTCTAATTGCAAGTTGATGCCAAAGGCTGGAAACAGGGCATTTTGAATGACTTTCTGAACAAGGATGTGATAGAAGGATAAAACGTGGGTAACAGTCAACAAGAAGTACAACCAGGCAGCAAGGGTCTTTCATTATCCCTCTCAGCTTTCTCCCTTCATGGGTACATGTCAGGGTTGAATAGCAGCTTACTACTCTTTTGAACCATCCAAACCATTTTTTAAAAGAAGAAGAAAAAAGAATAATTCATGTAAAGAGAGTCACTACTTAATAAAGCATAAGAGAACTGGCTCTCTTGAGGGTTAAGAGAACTTTCATTTGGGATCCCGTGTATTTATGGGATACCATTGACCCCCATCAGGCAATGGGTACAAGCCAAACAAATGTAAGGTTAATATTCTGGATCGCTCTGTGTGTGTGTGTGTGTGTGTGTGTGTGTGCGTGTGTGTGTGTGCATGTGTCTCTGTGTGCTTATAGCACATTTCTCAAAGCCACACTTACAAGGTTCCTTTTTGCGGGGAGTTAGATCCATTGCACTGCATTAGCTGCATCTTTGGTTGACAAAGACTAACAGCTCCATTCCCTGTACTGGAATGGGTGATCTGTGTTAGGCTCTTCCTGGTCTATGTTTTCTGCCTACCTGCCTCCATAGTTAGGACTGCTTGATGAATGGTGGACAAATCATTCTGTCGTGTTTTAAACCCCATTTGTCAAAAATCAGAAGTAGGGTGACTGTAACCCCCTTCTTGACCTTCTTACCTCTCTTCTGGTTCTTCTGGGCTGTCTGGATCCTTCTTCCTCTGATCGGTAAATCCCCCTCTTTATCTGTTGGGCTCTTGATTTTCTCTCTGGATTTTCATCCTGAGATAGCTCATTCATTCTTGGGTCCACCAACTGACTCTTGGCTGATGACTCCCAAATCTTTCTCTAGCTCACCTTTTCTCTCAAGGTCCCATTCCAAGATTAAGCTCAGAGGTTTTACTGCATGCGAGGCAGCTCTGAATCAAATCCTGGGTCAGTAGGGGGCCCTTGGGCAAGCATTGAATGTCCCTGAGCTGCCACACCCATGAAATGAGCACAACATAACTTCTACAAGTGGTTGAGAGTATTAACAATACTTTGTAGGAGTGTCAGGTTAATTGTTTCCTAAGCCCAAGGCCATTGGGTGACAATGCCCTGTTCTTTCCACACTCACACATTGCCTCAATCCCAGAAGGCTTTGTCTTCCAAAGTGACTTTTTTTTTTTAAAGATTTTATTTATTTATTTGACAGAGAGAGACACAGCAAGAGAGGGAACACAAGCAGGGGGAGAGGGAGAGGGAGAAGCGTGCTCCCCACTGAGCAGGGAGCCCGATGCAGGGCTGGATCCCAGGATCCTGGGATCATGCCCTGAGCTGAAGGCAGATGCTTAACAACTGAGCCACTCAGGGCCCCCCAAAGTGACTTTTTAACCTTGAGTTGTCAGTGTTGTCTTTCTTTCAGCTGTCGGGGATGAGGTCCACCAGGGAGTCAGGGATGGATGAGCAGACAGGTCACCCTGAAAAATGGGACAAGGCAGAATTTGCTGACAAGACAGATTGCTCAGGGAGCTTTGCTGGACTCTGCAAGTGCTAAGAATGGCAAACTTGCCCGGTGGCGTCCTGCAATCCTACCACATTAAATTGGAGCCATTTATTTCCATCATTAGGAGCAAAGTAAGCAAATGAATGCTCTGGAGCTTCCTTATTAACAATTATGACCAGCAGATAAACAAAGGCAGGGGAGCGAAAAGTGTCAACGGTGACCCTGAGGCTTCCTCCACCAGCTTTCACATTGCTTCCAAAAGCACACTTTCCCCTTAATAATGACTTACAAACACTTCTGGAAAAGTTTATTTCAATGTTTTGATATACTCTCGTTTAATTTTTTTAAATTTTTTAGGCGTTTCACAGAAGTGGGAGAGGGTCAGTGCGGGAAGGAAGAGAGAGAAAAGGAAGATTTGATACAAATCTGGCACTGGGCTCAGGGTGCTGCATTCAGTATTTCGTTTTCTTGACTTAGGCTTATCATTATAAGATCCTAGGTTGAGTTTGATCATAGAAATATAAAGTTGTAAAACTTTGTACCTTAGCTGATCTAATCTTTTGCTTCTACAGATGAGAGAGAAGTCACGTGACTGGTCAGTGATTAGAAGCAGGACAAGCGACAGGTCTTGCTCCCCTCACACCAGTCTCCCTGTTCATGTGACCCAGGAACATTTAGCTCCAACTGGTGAAGATAAGTGTGCAAAAGATGAAATTTTTCCTTCTTTTGCAAAGAAAGAAAATTTTATCTTCTCCTTGTGTGAGCCAGTATATATGTTCTGAGCCTGGTGAAATACACAGGTATTAAAACCGGTACTGAAATTTGTGCTGATTTTTTTTCTGATTAAAAAAAGAGACATAAAAAAGATACATAAGGGGAAACTATTCCGTTTCTTTTTCTTATTGGACATTGTCATGTCTATGCTAGGTGTATGGAACCGAGACAGCCATTCATGGCCATTAGGGGTGTTGAGCCAGCATTCTGAGATGGCAGCAGAGAAAGATGGAAAGATTCCAGGTTTCAGAGATGAATATGAAGAGGGACATTAACCATTCTTGGAAGTGAGATGCTTCCAGATTTCTTTTTATGTGAGGTATTAATTTTTCCTTATTTTTAAAGGCAATGCAGAGTTTTATATTATGCCAGTGAAATCACCCTAAGGAGACTCTTTGAACCTCTGACCCATCATCTGCTAAAGGGATGTAATGAAGGTATATTGGAGCTGACTCATACTAGCCAATTGTTGGCATCTCTTCCCTATTCTACATTCAATCACATCACAGGGTTAGTTTCTGTGACATCATGTTGGTGGCTTGAAATAAGTCATGGTGGGAATATTTATACCATAGAAATTGGCAAAAGGTACAAATCATGGCTTTTTTTTTTTTTTTTGAGAGTTGGTTTACCAGCACTGGTAAAAATAACTTCGTGCAAAATCATTAAAACTATTAGAGATAATATGTCTAAAGCATCTATTAATGTGCTTGCTACAAGTAATAGGATTTCACATATGGTGGCTATTTTTGTTATGTATACAGTAGTATAATTACCCCAGGTGAACAAAAAAGTTACAGTACAAATGCACATGATTTCCCAGCATAGACGTGTGTGTGATAGGTGGTAGAACTGTATTCTATAGGTTTAAAACAAAATTAGTCCAATTCTTTGATGGGTTAGCCTTTTGTTACCCAGGATATTCTACTTCCACTGGGACTAGCACTAAAGAGCTATGGTGTCAGATTTAGTCTCAGGCAGTGAACAAGTTAGCCAAATAACCTGTCTGAAAGAGAGGCTGCATGTCATAATATCACTGGTGTCAATGCTGGAAAAGAGTCGTGGTTCTGTCTATCAAAGAAGAGGGAAAGTGTTTTCTGAAATGGGGTAGGGAGATGTCTTATTTTGGGTTTCCTGGAAAGGTCAATTCAATGGAAGTGGAATGGAGTGGAATTGTATGAGGAATAAGACCTGTGGGAGGGAGAAGAAAGCCCAACTGGACAGAGGAAGCAGCTAAATTATGGTGCCATGGTATCCAACACTCAGCTGATCCCACAGAGGGTCTGAAGCTGGAGGAATCTTTTAGAGCTTTACCCAAATGAGACCAGGACCAATTGTTGGATGTGAACTGTCCCTGAGGAGGACGCATTGCCATGCCTTTGCCTTTGGCTGAGGTGAATCTCAGAGAGGATGCAGTTGTGATCCATCCATCTGCAGTAGACATTCTTGGTAACTGGGGAAATGAGAGCCTTTGTTCTGAAGGAGACCTGGGTCATGCATCACAGCATCCGCTACAGTGGGATTGGGGTAGACTTTCCCATAATATTTCTCTCTTTGATCCCTTCTGCATGTCAGGCTAGGCCTCAGTAATCAGCCAGTCCATCATTTTCATTCGTTAGGTCTAAAATTTAAGAGCACAAAACCCAGCTACAATCTCACCTCTCCTCATGCCTTCTGTAATACCCATCCCAACTGTTTATTTTCCTTGCAATAAGTATCAGTCAAAAGATTGTGGTTGCAAACAGTAGAAACCAACCATGGATAACTTAGGCATTAAAGGAATAATTTATGGGAAGGATGGCTGGTAGCTCGTGGGAGAAAAGTCAAGGGAGGGAAGACAGAAGAAATAATACTAATGGGAAATTGTGTAATTATACACCCTGCTAATCCTCAACCCACCTGCTCAGTGTACACATACTGCTTCTGAACACAGCTCCCACTGTAACCTCTCTTGTGGCATTCAATCCAATTACCAATCCTGTTATCTATGGCTGCCACAGCACATCTAATGCAGTGGTAACCTTTTATGTATTTGCCATTCATTTGAGATTCAGAATCCTTCTATGAGACCTCAGCTGTCTGATCTGAGGCCATGTGCCCACACTCTCAGTGCCAGGGCTTGGGAAGAAAGGTGATCTTTCTGTTATGATTGGCTGTTCTCTGCCCACAACCAAATCCACACTGTGGGGGAATTCAAGGACTGGGAAGGAAGTTCATGTGCTGAGTCAGAACAAAACCTGATAAACATCCACTACCCAATGCTTCTGTAACAAGTGAATCGTATTCTTGCTCTACTGATAGATATTTTCCTATGGGTGGTAGCCTAGGCGGCCTCAGGTCTTTTTACTCACATACCTCTCAGATAGTGAGTGCTTACTCTAAATTGCACACCCCATTTCTCCCAAAGAGAAGAGCAAACTTTATTCCCCTCCATTAAGGTATGTTATAGAATATATATGATCTCAGAGTCCTGGGATGGAGCTCTGAGTTGGGCTCCCTGCTCAGTGGGGAGTCTGCTTCTCCCTCTCCTTCTGTGCTCTCTCTACCTCTGTGCTCTCTCTCAAGTAAAATAAAGAAAATCTTTGGGGCGCATAGGTGGCTCAGTCGGTTGGGCATCTGTCTTTAGCTCAGGTCATGATCCCAGTGTCCTCTGCCGCTCTCCCTGGTCATTCTCTTTCTCTCAAATAAATAAATAAATAAAAATCTTAAAAAAATAGAATAAATGTGAAAGATTTTTTAGTTCCAAGAAACAGACTTTTCAAGCCAACTGAGGGTAAAGGGGCTTAGTGCTAGGAAACAGTGCTACCATAAGCAAGAAAAAGGGTGGTTCCATCCATGGTTTCTTGTTTCCTAGAGTGGATTCATCTTTCCCTTATGGCTCACATGGTCTCCGTTACTTGGCATTCCTACTTCTCCATGTCTTGGCTTATTCCCTCCTTCAGAGATTTGGTTCAGATTCTGAAGGAACTAATCTCATTGATTTGGCTCATTATTCCTCCAATGGGCAGGGCCTCATGGATCTTTGGCCAGGCTAAGGAATGAGTTTAGTGCCCACCCAGTTTATTCAATGACCACTCATCCATGCATTGAGAATCACTACAACTACATTCCTAAACACCTCAATTATAGTGTGATGTTGGGTGTGGCAGGTACCATGTCTGCCATGCTGCAGGGTTCTCTAAGCATGACCTGAGTCCCCACCCAGTTCTTAGGAAGTCATTCTCACTTTTTAGGAAACGAAAGAACTATTAATTAGTAAGTGTTATGGTTTTGTGCCTGCTATTATGTATTATATACCTTATTGAATTCTTACATCATTTCTCTGAAGTAGGTATTACTCTTATTTTATATATGATGAAGTTGAGGATGACAGTGGTTATGAACCCAGGATAAGATCATAGAGCTGGATTTCAAATCCAGAGCAGTCTTGCTCCATACCTGTGTTGTTTTTTTTTTTCTTTCTTTCCTACCCCAGAATACCTCTGTTGACACATTCATGACAATGCCAAGACTTTCCTGTCTTAGTTATCAATGGCTTTTTGAAGAAAATTTCCAGTTAGGGAGTATTCTATAGCAAATAGTTGAAAAGTAAAGTAGAATAAGGTAAGAGGGAAGATGAAGCACTGGGGAGAGAGGTGTTCACATGTTGAGCTGAGGCTACTATAGAAAAGCAGTCTTCTTTGACAGCTGGCCCTTCCAGTGGCCACAAAATAGCCTCATCATCAAGCAGTGGGGTGTCGCTCCTGAGTGATGAAGAGAAACTAACTTTACACAGCCCAAGGTGGGTACCCCCATGAGTTCCTTGCTTTGTTTGCCCAAACCCATTTCACAGATAATTATAGTGATCATGATCCTCCAAACAAAACCTCCCAGCATCTGTAAGATAAAAACTTAAGTCCTTTTGGAGGTAGAACTTAGAACACTTTGTTGTAATGGCCTCACAGAAAGGAAACCTGGACCAGTCAGGAAAATTCAGTTAACTGAAGTCTAGCCCTTCATGTGTTCTGCAGGCGGATGATATTGTAGAACCCAGAAATTTGTTGGAAAGGGAAATGGGAATACATACTAGTACATGAGTACCTAGCATCATCTGTAATGTTAATTCCTTTCCAGCTCTTTCTCCTTTAGCCTTTAATGCCAACCATAACTTCAGTGTCTCTTGGAAGTCTTCCTAGGCTAAAGAAGCCTGAAACAGATATAGATGATTCTTCTCTGCTTCCTTCCCCAGCTCTATCTGTTACAGCTGCTGTGTACTATGGGCAGAGCTCACTGTTAAGTACTTACTAGGTTTTGGGTTCAGTCAGCAATCCATTCTTGCTAGAGTACAGTGTTGTGATGTGGGGTATCCCATTTTCTGTGGTTACATAACAAACCACTCCAAAACGTAATGCCTTAAAACGTCAACATATTTATTTCGATCATGAATATGAATTCAAATAGGGCTCAGCAGGGTCAGCTTATCTCTGCTGCACTTGGCATCAACTGGAGTAGTTTGAAGGCTGGGGGCTGTAATCGTTTGGAGGATCACTCACTCAACTGGTGGTTGGGCTGGGATGACTCAAACATTTGGGGATTGAAGTAGCTGGGGCTCCTTGGACATCTCTCTAATTCTATGCCGTCTCTCTGTGAGGTCTTTCCAGCATGACAGCTTTGGGGCAACTGCATTTCTTCATGGTAGCTCAGGGCTCCCAAGATGTGTATTCTAAAGAGAATGAGCTAGGAGGAAGCTATATCCTCTTGCTGACCAAGGCTTGGAAGTCACATAGCATCACTATGCCATATTTTGTTGGTCAAAGCAATCACAAGTCCCTACTCAGATGCAAGGAAAGGAAACCTAGACCCCACCTCTCAGGGGACAAAGTGGTAGTCACATTATAATAAGTCACATCATAATATCACATCGTCTATCCAACAGACGAATGGATAAAGAAGATGTGGTCCATATATACGATGGAATATTACTCAGCCATCAGAAAGGATGAATACCCAACTTTCTCATCAACATGGATGTGACTGGAGGAGATTATGCTAAGTGAAATAAGTCAAGCAGAGAAAGTCAATTACCATACGGTTTCACTCATTTGTGGAACATAAGGTATAGCATGGAGGACATTAGGAGAAGGAAGGGAAAAAGGAAGGGGGGGAAATCAGAGGGAGAGATGAACCATGAGAGACTATGGACTCTGAGAAACAAACTGAGGGTTCTAGAGGGGAGGGGGTGGGGGGATGGGTTAGCCCGGTGATGGGTATTAAAGAGGGCATGTACTGCATGGAGCACTGGGTGTTATATGCAAACAATGAATCATGGATCACTACATCAAAAACTAATAATGATGTACTGTATGGTGACTAACATAACATAATAAAAAAAAAGTTGGGTGAGGGCAGGTTAGAACAGATCTTGAACGTTATACTAAAGAGTTTGTTCTTTTCCTCTTTTGGGAGCGATTCATTTGCTGGTTGCTGATTATCCTCTAGGGTTGCACCTGTGTAGGTTCATCATCCCCAGCAAGCCTGCAAGATTTATAGGCAGCAGCAAGGGCATCTCATGTATCTTTAAAAAAAATTTTTTTTCCTAACTTGTCAGGACTTTGCATTTGAATGCTCCTCAGTACATGAGACACAAGCCCCTGTCTGCCTAAGCAAGCAATAATGGCAAAT
The DNA here is from genome assembly GCF_009762305.2 of Zalophus californianus. Lineage (NCBI taxonomy): Eukaryota > Metazoa > Chordata > Mammalia > Carnivora > Otariidae > Zalophus > Zalophus californianus. The sequence continues at coordinate 99,321,975 of NC_045597.1, forward strand.
CAGACCAGACAGGACAGGCTTCTTGCCTATCTCCAGCTGGTACAAAACCCTACGTTCTAGCACACTTGAGCTGGTGATAATGAGGTGGCCCATAATGGAATATACTGGTGACAACACTGAGTACCAAACTGTCAGAGCACAACCAGATTGACTCTGGGCTTTTTGCCCACCAGATCAAAGAGGCCAACCTTATAGTGTCGATTCCTACAGAACATGTAATGCCTAGTGTTGATTCCATCTGCCAGGAAATGCTGGATCCAGACCAAACACAATTTTCATAGTCATAGATCCTAAGCTACTAGGTGTTTCTATCCAGAGCCTTGGTCTCTCCTTCTGAAAGGTCGCCATCCTGAAGGGTGAGAGATAAGGATATAATTTGCTTTGATTGTTTTTTCTGAGACAGAGATGGGGAAGAGCTGCTACTTGAGTTTTGGATTAATGTCCTCTGTCCTCTGTTCATTTTTACTTTCCCCTTTGCAACAGTGGGAAATTTGTTTATTGCTGTAAGACAGTTGTTGGAAGGGATCATGAGAGAGTTTGTTCTTCCTCATATTTGTCAAACTGCAGACGTTCCCTAATGGAGAGAAGATGCTTGTAAGAACAGGGGAAGTTATTATAAATAATAAAGTCTTTCCTTTTGGTCCCAACTTGAAATGGCTTGTGTTCACAAGTTGGGAACTCAGAACAAACAACATCCCAAGAATAACAGTGCTGGCCAGCCCCACAAATGCACATTTCATCCATAATGTAAGCTGAGGGAGGAAGGTAGACATCAACCAGCAGACAGGTTAATTTAGCTAAAATGCTTGGGGCAACTGCCTAAGCTGGCCCTGCCTCCCACAGCTGTTTCCTTTCTGTACATTTGAATCCAACCATCACTTTCCTCATGAGCTGCAAGCACTAAAGGCAGAGACGATGAGTGTCTGACAGCTGGGAGCACGGGGGTCGCCAGCGCCAAGTAGAGTCACTTGGAGGACAAGGACTGTCTGCATTTTTGGAAAATGAGGAAGTGTGGCTTTGAGTAGCTGACGTCAGTTCAGGAAATCAGTGTGTTTTTCATTTGTTTATTGGTTTGGTTGTTTTTTTAATGCACCGGAAGGCTTTACAGTGAAACCTGCACTTAGGGGGACTTGACCACCAGGTGTTGCCTATTCTGAAGCCCGTCAAGTAGGCCGATTAACTCCACCAGCACACACAGAGGGCAACGTGACTAGGGTCACACTTGGAATCCCTCTCACAGGGGCCGTTTCACTTTGCACTTAGAAAAGGCCTCGTAAGGCCATGTGTATGCTGATCTGTTGCCACTGAATTGCTACCACGTCTCAGACCACACGAAGCTCATATTTAGTGAAGATGAAAGCCGGACAATTCAGGGTCCCTATTGTTCAGTAAATTCTGTGTGTTGTGTGGTCTGTTTCAAAACAGGGACTTTCTGCTGCGTGAAATACCTGGCTATTGCAAGGATTCCCCATGTGTCATATGGGCATCCCGAGTTTCAGAGACAACACTTGTCTCTGTTGTGGGGACAGATGCCACATTTAAGTATCTGTAGCACTTGCTGCCACCACCCAGAAGCTGGCAACTGCTGTCTTAGGATAGCTAACAATTTATGTGCTCCTGGCTTGACTTGCAGATAAACCCCTTTAGAGAAGTGACTGTCTTCCTGCCTTATATTCTCCACAGTGCTTTCTAAAAAGGATCTGCTGAACTGGTTATCTGTTGATTTCATTCAAATGGAGTTCAGTAAGATGTACTTGGCACTCAGATAATCCTAGCTCACACCACAGTGAAACTTGGAGTGTTTAGAATGTGCCTCAGGACCTTGCTGGGCCCCAGGTGCCACAGTGTGAACAGCAACCACTAATGGACTGTGGACATGACATTAATGATAATTAACTCCTGCCTGGCACTTTCCCTGTGCTTGGCATTGTTCTAAGAGCTTTACCTATATTATGCCAGTTGGTCCTGCAAACAGCCCTTTCAGGTGTGTATGGTTATTTTTCCTCAAGTTGGCAGATGAGGAACCTGAGGCACAGAGGTAAGAAAAGTGCCCAAAGTTACACAACTAGGGAGTAGCAGATGCCAACCCAGGCAGGGAGGCTTTTAGCCACGGCACCATGTTGTTCCTTTGACAAGAGCTGGTACCAATACAGGTTCATATGCCAGATACTCTTTATGTAAATGCCTTCAAAGCTCACAGCAAACCCAGGAGATAAATGCTATTGTTATTTGCATTTTATAGGTGAGGAAACTAAGGCATAAAGAAGATGCATGGAAGGGCCCAGAGGCAAACCCAAGGGTTTGGGCTTCCAAGTCTGTTGTTTTAATCACCATGGCTATAGTGTTCTCAGAAGAGACCATGGATGAATAGGATGTCAGTCCTGAATTGATCTATGTCAGTTTACATAGCAAGAGCTGTTGGCTCATAGACTACTTTATCAAAAGACATCACTGTAATTTTCATCAAGGTTGAAAATCGCGATATCCCTGAACAATCACTGGGGCTGGGGACCTGCAAGGTTTCTGCCTAAACGAGCTGGAAAAATAGTTCTACCCAAGAAAAGATAGTTTGTTCTTGGAGTATTTTAAAATAAAAACATCAAGGTCTGGAGGTATTTGTTTCTTCATAGGGTTTGGATATGGGAGAAGCACGGAAAGCTGGGGCAGGGCTGTTTCCCTGTGCTCTGAGCGTGCAATTTGCAGGGAATGCAACTAGGAGCCTCCCAGGTGGGTAGGCATTTTCTAGTCTGCATTGGCCTGTAGAAACTATGCAAAAATCTACGGCAGGGAGAAATGGGGATGACTACACAGGTACTTGTTTCCCCCTGGATGGTCCTGGATTGAATGGCCACTCTATCCCACCTCCCAGGGATGAAGAGCCTGACAGGTAACAGGGAGACTTCCTTACAGATAAGGAGCCCATTCTAATGAGCTCAAAATATCCAAGTTAAAGGAAGAAAAAAGGTATGTGCTAAACCAAAACCATAACTCATCAGCTTACCCAAACCAGTGGGATAAATTTTCTTTTCTTAATCACTTTTTCCAGATGGGAAAAGAGAGGGAACCTGTTAGGTGACGGAGGGGCAGTAAAAAGTATCCCCCACACTGAGAAGGCCCTTCAAGACCAGAAAATGAAGCAGCTCTCTACTGTTTACACAAAGTTTTATTTTATTCAGGGTAACTTACTGACAGGGGGGATTGTAGGTGGGCAACAATCCAGGCAGCTAGGACACTATTCTCCACAAAGTCTGGACCTTAGTCCACAGTTTTATGGAGTGAAGGGACACACAGAAGGGCACTGTAGTGAGATCAAAGGTCTTGCACACTCCAAACTGACAGCTTCCCTTTAGTTAGATCTTGTGGTGCCATCTGTGCATTGGGAAGGGGAGAGATTATGTCATCTTTAACAGATTTACAGAGGGTCAAAGCAAAGCTCTCTGCATTCTGGCCTTGGTAGGCATTTCTAATGTATGTATAGTAATCTCCAAGGGGCTGGGAACACATAGCCCCCAGGGAGGACATGAACGAGGTGGAGGGCCAAAGATACATCAGAATTGCCAGTACTCTCACAGAACCTAACACACAAAATGTTTTTAAAGGAGAGAACGTAATTTCCCAGAAATCTGGAGCCTCTTGGTGAGGCCTCACCTATGTATTGAGGTGACAAAGCATTCCATCATGTCCATGGGCAGGACCTCAACCCTCTGATTTTGTGAAAGTAGAAGCCTCCATAAAGATATACATGTTTCACAGAGCCTCCCTCTGCCTTGTTCTTGTGGTCCAGAAAGCTGGATCCTGTTTGCCAGATGGCATTCCAGAGGTGAAGGAAGGAGGAAATCTTCAGGTTATGTGATAATGACTTCTCAGGGTCCAACTTGTCATTGCTCCTACATGCATCTAGATATTGAGCACTGCAAGGAATGCAAGAAATTCAGGCTGCAGACATAGACCAAGTCTGGGTAGGCTGGAAAGGAGGCACTTGATGGGTGATTTACTGACATGTACATAGGAATAATGACACGCAACTTGCAGGACTATTTTGAGCATTGAATAGGCATAGTGTCTGGTCACAGTATGTGTTTAATCATATAACTTATTACTACTGTTTTCGCTTGAGAGTGTTCTGGCTGTGACACTGTCACCCTACTGGATGAAAAGCAAACTTGACTGAAGTTATCCAATTGGCTGTGTGGATATTCTTCCTTTTTAAAAATTTTTATTTTACAATATTATGAAATATAGCACTCATAAAACATAAGACATAAATAACTGCATAATAAAAAATCATAAAGCAAGGAATTGTGCAATTACTATCATGTAATTCCTACCCAGGTTAAGAAATAGATATCTGGGCACCTGGCTGGCACACTTGGTTTAGTGTCTGGCCCTTGGTTTCATTCAGGTCATGATCTCCGGGTCATGGGATTAGGCCTCGAGTTGGGCTCCTCTTCTTCTCCCTCTGCCCCTCCCACTTGTGTGCTCTCTCCCTCTAAAATAAATAAATAAATCTTTAAAAAAAATAAAATATGTATTGTCAGCACTTGGAAGTTCTTACCTCCATTCCACAAGTCCTTTCTAGGTCATGCACCTCCCCATCCTACAAGAGGTGACCTCTATCTCTTCATGGAAATGACATTTTTGCTTAATTGTTTTATTATATGTATCCCCATATAACATATAATAGCCCTCAATATTATTCTTCCATCTATGTCTAAATGTTATGTGAGTGGACATATTTATTCTTTTTGACTTGCTTCTTTTTTTTTTATTTTTATTTATTTATTGAGAGAGAGAGTGATAGAGAGAGAGCATGAGAGGGGGAGAGTCAGAGGGAGAAGCAGACTCCCTGCCAAGCAGGGAGCCCGATGCGGAACTCGATCCTGGGACTCCAGGATCATGACCTGAGCCGAAGGCAGTCACTTAAACAACTGAGCCACCCAGGCACCCATTGACTTGCTTCTTTTATGCATCATTATTGTTGTTAGATTCAACCACATTATTTTTGAAGCAATTGTTTATTTATTTTCATGGCTATATAGTAGCTCTTTATATAAATATGCTGCATATTGCTATCTATTTTTCCATAGATAGACATTTAGGTATTTTTTAGGTTGGGTTAGTGACTGACAATGTTGCTATACATACACTTGTATATGCATTTTGGTTACACAAACTGTAGGGTATATACCTAGGAGTGGAATTCCTGGGTCACAGGATACGTATATATGTAACTTTAGTAGGCCCTGCCAAACTTCTTTCCTAAGTGGTTGCACCAACTGACTCTCCCGTGTGCAATGTACAAGTCACCATTGTTTCAGAGCTCCATGGACAGATGGTACTGGTCATCTTTGAACGTTAGTCAATCTTGTAGGTGTGCAGTTGTATTTAATTGTGGTTTTAGTTTGCATTTCCCTGGCTACTAAAGAGGTTGGATAGCTATTCATTGTTTATTGTCCATCTGGATTCCTCTTTGTGAAGTGCCTGTTTATCTCTTTGGCTCATTTTTAAAATTGGGTTGTCTGTCTTCTTTCTTAATGAATTTTATCCAAATGGATCCTCAATTGTCTCAAATAGCATTTATTGAGTGGTGTCCTGGAACTCATAAGAGTTGATTGTTAAAATTTCAGGAGTTTTGTGAGAAGATTTTTAATGTTTGTGTAGCCTGAAATAAGCCATGCTGGGACTATTTGCACCATGGATATTGACAAATGCTACAAATTAGGGCATTCTCTCACCTTCAGTCCTCAGAGAGTCATCAACTACCACACCAATGAAAAAGACCATCTCTTCCGCACTGCCCTAGTTTCATCTCTGTCATAAATCCTGTCCATTCACCTTTAGACTTATTTCTATGTTATGTCTTCTGTATCATTCTTTTCTTTGTCTATCCCCATGTCAAAACCATACTGCCTTATATTTTTTTAAAGATTATTTATTTGAGAGAGAGAGAGAGTGAGCGAGAACAAGTGAGGTGAAGGGCAGAGGGAGAAGCAGACTCCCCGCTGAGCAGAGAGCCAGACAGGGGATTCTATCCTGGGACTCTGGGAGCATGATCTGAGCCCAAGGCAGATGTTTAACCGATTGAGCCACACAGGTACCCACCATACTGCCTTATAAACTATAGCTTTATAGTAAGTCTTGATATCTGGTAGAGCAAGTCCTCTCACCTAAGAGTATCTTGCTCATTCTTGGCTTTTTTTTTTTTTTAAAGATTCATGAGAGAGAGAGAGATAGAGAAAGAGAGAGCACAAGCAGGGGAAGAGGCAGAGGGAAAGAGAGAAGCAGACTCCCTGCCAAGCCGGTTGCCCGAAATGGGGCTCGACCCCTGGACCTGGAGACCATGACATGAGCCGAAGGCAGATGCTCAACCGTCTGAGCCACCCAGGCACCCCTCATTCTTGGCTCTTAACATTTAAGATTTTAGAATCAGCTTACCAAGTTTTTAAAGAAAAATCTGTTGAAATCTGACATTTACCTTTGGACTCAGTGTTTCTTGCTTTGCAGAACTTTATTTTTAATGAAATAAAGTTTATCAACCTTTTTCTTTATAGATTCTGGGATTTATGTTATAAGATTAAAATCTAATTTAGTTTTTAAAATTCTCTAGAGCTTTATTCTATTATTTAATGATTTCCTTAATGATTAAAATCCAAAGACTTTAATCTTTGAGCCACCTGGAATTTCTATTATAATAAAGTATGCAGGTAGGTATCCAACTTCCTTTCTTTCTTTTTCAAGATGGCTAACCTATTATCCCAGTAACAGTTATTGAACAATCCATCTTTCCCTATTGATTTAAAATGTCACCGTTATCATAAACAAAATTCCTGTATTTTTTTTTTGGACTGTCTCTTTTGTTTCATTATCTGTTTATAGTATCACTGTTCCATAGAAATATGTCAGCCACAGATGCAAGCCAAATATAATTTAATATATCCTAGTATCCACATTAAAAAAGTAAAAAAAAGACATGAAATTATTTTTAATAATATATTTTATTCAATCCACTATAGTCATTGTATCTCTTCAACATGAAATCAGTATATAAAAACAAATTTACATTTTTTTCTCATAGAAAGTCTTCAATATGTGGTGTGTATTTTATGCTTACAACACATCTCAGTTGGGACTAGCCATATTTCAAGTATAACTAGCAATGTGGGGTTAGTGGCTACCATATTAGACAGCTGAAGTCAATATTTTTGTTAAGATCTGTGGCTAATTTAGTTCTACTTGTAAGGGATGGCCCTACGAGGCTTGTTTCAGTGAGGTGTCTTCACTCATTGGTTTCAACCTCAGCATCTTCTAGCTCTGTGTGACTTTGGGATTTGTTTGGCTTACTGATAAGCAGTATTTTTGTGTTTAATATTCTTTACATATTTTGCAATTTTGGTTTGAGTTTTCTCTCTGACCAACAATTGTTTCAAAGATTCTTTAAAATTCTTAGATGGAGTTTTGGAGTTTTATCTTTTAGTTTTCTGGTTCTATTATTACTTCTTAGTTACATTGCATTATAAATAAAGTTGTCTGTGCTATACTTTTGAAAATTATTGAAGTTTTCTTGTAGCTTAGAATAGTCCCTGTGATTATACCATTAACCTTTGTAAACAAGGTGTTAATTTTTAGAGTATAAATTGTTGATTGAGTAAATGTTAACAGTTTGAGCATCTGAAATAATTTAAATTTATAAAAATGCAATATATATGTATGCATAAGTGTGTGTGTGTGTGTGTGTGTGTGTGTGTGTTTACTTTGGGTGCCAGTGTAATATTTCATTTTAAAAATGAGATTTAAGGGCGCCTGGGTGGCTCAGTTGGTTTAGCAACTGCCTTCGGCTCAGGTCATGATCCTGGAGTCCCGGGATCGAGTCCCACATCGGGCTCCCTGCTCGGCGAGGAGCCTGCTTCTCCCTCTGGCCCTCACCCCTCTCATGTACTCTCTCTCTCATTCTCGCTCTCTCAAATAAATAAATAAATCTTTAAAAAAAAAAAATAAAAATAAAAATGAGATTTAATACCAAAAAAACATATGAAAGTCACTAGCCTACATGACCTCAAAGGCCACCTAGAATGTGTGAAATGTGAGTATAAATTTCTGAAGACCCTAGAGTGACCCAAGGAGAGATGATATCAAAGGGTACCTAAAGGATTCTTTTTTTTTTTTTAAAGATTTTATTTACTTATTTGAGAGAGAGAGAGAGAGAATGAGAGATAGAAAGCACGAGAGGGAAGTGGGTCAGAGGGAGAAGCAGACTCCCTGCTGAGCAGGAAGCCCGATGTGGGACTTGATCCCGGGACTCCAGAATCATGACCTGAGCCGAAGGCAGTCGCTTAACCAACTGAGCCACCCAGGCGCCCCCCTAAAGGATTCTTTTGTCTCACTTTCCATTCCTTTTCTTTTTTTCTCTCTACAATATGCTAATAAAAAAAGTCTAGATTACACAGACCCAGGCCAGGTGTTAGACCAGTCTGTTATCAACAAGTGAGAGCACATCAAACAGTTTTTAACTGATCTTAGGAAGAGCAAAGGTGAAATGAAAATTTAATTCTCCTGGACCTTGGTTCAAAATGCATGTTTCCGTCTGCATTGTAAGGAACAAATTTTAATTAACTTGATTGTCATTGTTTGGCCATGCATTTGTAATCTTTGTTCACACTTTGGTAACAAAAATTTTGATGAAAGAAATTAGACAAATAATGGAAATCTTGTCTGAGCCGAACAAATTGCATTTATCGAATATGTTGCAGGATGACTGGCGTGCTGCAGCTGGGGAGAGAAGAAAAAAAAATCCTTTCCCTAACATGCCCCTGTCCAGCCTGGCACAGCCTCGTGCTGCACACACAGAGAGTATTTCAGAGTGGAAAGAGTTTTAGTGCCAGGCAGACCTGAGTTCAAATGCCGCCTCTGACCCTTTCTGGCTGGTCACTTAATCCCCTGATCCTCAATCATTTCATCTGCAAACAAGATAGTGATATCCTCCTTCTAACCTCATGAGGATTGAAAGAAATGAATTACGTGAAAATGCCTGGCACACTGAATACTTGTGAGCTTCCCAGTTTGTTTTCTATTGAGAAGAATGAAGTGGGCAGGGCTGGGGATGAGTATATATGCTGCTGCTGCTGCTGGTGGGAAGGTTCTTCCTAGAACTTCTTCTCAGGCTCTCTGAGATAGCAAACAACAAGCACCTTGTGCAAAGCAATCCATTCAGGACTCTGGTGTGCAGTTATGAAAACCCCAAGAGTCCACACTTACCCCGTGCATTCTGTGGGACAGCTTTAAGGCCATGGAGGTCATTTAGCTAAGCACCGTGCAATAATAAGGAAATGAGTTATGAGTTTCCCAGCCAGCAACTAGGTCAAATAGCACACATGGAGGGGTGGTTTGGCAAAACATACTATTGAGGGAGCTGTGGAGAGGTGTCAGAAAAGGAGAAGAGAGAGTTCTTGGTTTGGAGTTTGTAATTTAATGCAGAGAGCACAAATAGAGAAAATAACCATAGCTGAGTATGCTGTTCATTGTAAAGATCCAGTGGCCATACAGTCCCCCCACCTTTTTTTCCTAAAGAGTGTCAAAATCAGATATTCCCTGAGGTCCTCAGACCATGTGTCCAGGTTTGGGTTCAGAAAATACAATCCTGTATCTCTATGTGTATCATTCAGGACTCATTTCTATAGCGCCTGTGGTGATCCCAGAATTCCCTCCCTGTTAGGAGAGTGGATTTAGGGTTTGATAGATCTGGGCTAATTTTCTGGTTCCTCGCTGACTCTTTTATGGTCTTGGGGAAGCACCTATCCTCTGGATACCCCATTTTCTTCATCTTTTAAACTATCACATCACAGCGTGGTTGCTGTGATATTTTAAGGATGGCTTTTAGCACAGGACCTCAGCTAGACCCTTAGGGTGGACACATAAAGGGGATCTATTTCTTCCTTCAAGGTGGTGGTTTTCCACCTGGGAAGATTTTGTTCCCCAAAAGACATTTGGGATGCCTGGAGGAATTTTTGGCCATCACTTTTGGGGGAGGGGGGCTTATAGTTGCTGACCACCCCACAGTGCATAGAACAGCCTTCTGCTCCATCTCCATTACCTATGATTTTGGAATTAGATGCTGAAATGGGCCCATTAGAGGTTTTCCTCTCTCTCTGAAGAGAGGGAAAATGTCCTGATCCTTAATGCCATTTTTACGCTGTGTCCCTGTTGGGATGGCCTTGATGTCCTGGTCGCAGCTTGCTGGGAAAGGACACATCTCCCGTGAGGGGCAACCTGGAGGAGTGTGACATCCTTATCCATTCACTTGTCCCCAGTAAAACACTCCCCTTGTCCGCTGTGGGGAGAAGGGCCTGCGCCGAAGAGCGCAAGGGAGAGGAGAGAGCCGCTCCACTCCTGTCCCTCCCCAGCAAGGCGGGGCAGAGCCGTCCTTAGAACGAGGCAGGCTTTGGAGAAAGGCAGGGCTTTTATGGGGCTGCTATTAGCTTGCTTGGGGCTGACTTCGTGAGGCCGCGCACAGCCCAGCGGCGCACTGGGAACACCCCGATTGTCGCAAGGCAGGACACCAAGTAGGCGAGCGCTTGCTGGCTCCCCCAGGGCGGCGGGGCCAACTGGCTGGCCGCGGAGACTGGCACCCGGGTTCAGCCGCCCCAAGCTGACAGTGGCATGGCCTTTGAGGGGACAGCTGGGCAGGGGAGGGCAAGTTCGCCTTTCCCGGTCTCGGCCCTGGAGTGCATGCAAGTCGGGGAGCGCACTCCAGCTTCCTGCGGGCCGAGCCACCCCAGAATGCGCGTGGGGCCAGGCGGTCACCGCTGGATCGGCTGTGGCCGCGTAGGCGGCGGGGGAGGTGGGGCCACCAGTTGCCCGGTGCGCCGGAGCCAAGATCTGATTTCGGGACCGTGCCTGCGTGCTGAGTCAAACCCGGCGGCTGGCCTGGGTCTGCCGCGGGGGCCGCCATGCACAGTGAGCCGAGGTTAATGATTAATCTCTGACCACTCGGCCCCTAGCAGCTCTGGGGAGGGCGCTGCAGGAGGGTGGGTAGGGGCCGGCGAGTGGCCGGCAGCCGGGAAGGGGGCGGAGGGCTGTCTGGGGAGGGCGCGCTGGGGGCGGGGAGGAGAAGGGCCGGCGTTAGGCTGCGGGAGACACTCCGCGCGCGCGCGCGATTAGAACCTCCTTCCTCCACTCTCTCCCCGCCTCACTCATACACACACACCCCAAACTCCACCCCCAGGCGCCTCCCTGGCCCTTGCTAGGTTGGGCTACTCCAGGAAGTTTCCGAAAGCACCAGAAATACTAAGTTACTTTTTCCAGGTGTTTGCCTGTGAGACCGCGCTGGGCCCACCTTGGTGAGTGGCAGCGCAGAACTCTGGGCTCTGCTGGGAGGAGGAGGACGGGAAGTTGAGAAGGTCTTTGGACCTGGTGGCGTGGCTTTCGTCCTCATGGCTTCACACCAGGGCCCCAGCGGTGAGTGCTCCCATGTCATCGATCACACCCATGTCCCCGAGTTCGAGGTGGCCACCTGGGTCAAAATCACCCTCACCTTGGTGTACCTGGCCATCTTCGTGGTGGGCATTCTGGGGAACAGTGTCACCATTCGGGTCACCCAGGTGCTGCGGAAGAAAGGCTACTTGCAGAAGGAGGTGACGGATCACATGGTGAGCCTGGCTTGCTCGGACATCTTGGTCTTCCTCATTGGCATGCCCATGCAGTTCTACAGCATCATCTGGAACCCCCTGACCACGCCCAGCCATGCCCTGTCCTGTAAGATTCACACTTTCCTCTTTGAGGCCTGCAGCTATGCTACGGTCCTGCACGTGCTGACGCTCAGCTTTGAGCGCTATGTTGCCATCTGCCACCCCTTCAGGTATAAGGCTGTGTCGGGGCCCTGCCAGGTGAAGCTACTGATTGGTTTTGTCTGGGTTACCTCCACCCTGGTGGCGTTGCCTTTGCTTTTTGCCATGGGAGTTGAGTACCCCTTGGTGAAGGTGCCCAATCACCGGGGCCTCTCCTGCAACCATTCCCGCACTCGCCACCACGAGCAACCGGAGACTTCCAACATGTCCATCTGTACCAACCTTTCCAGCCGATGGACGGTCTTCCAGTCCAGCATCTTCAGCGCCTTCATCATCTACCTGTTGGTCCTGGTCTCCGTGGCCTTCATGTGCTGGAGCATGATGCAGGTGCTCATGAGGAGCGGCCAGGGCACGCTGGCCAGGAAGGGACAGCCGGCGCACCTCCAGAAGTCGGAGAGCGAGGAAAGCAGGACAGCAAGGAGGCAGACCATTATCTTCCTGAGTGAGTCCTGGGTGGAGGGCAACCTGGGAGCTGGCTTCCCCCTCCCCCACCCTGCCACTGCCTGTGCCCCTCCAAAACACAAGTCTTGCCCTGAAGGTGTACACTTCCCCTTGCTGAGACTGAAGAGACACGGATCTGAACCTCTGAATGTTTCTTGTGTCTGTTTTGGGAACTTAGGCTACAGTGAAAAGAGCACTAGACCAGGAGTCAGTGTCTGGGTGCGTTCCAGAACAGCCGCTCTATGACCCTGGCAAGTCACAAAATATCTTGAGTAAAACGGAGTTAAATATTCTGAGAAATGTGAGGGTCAAATTAGGTAATGGGGAGAGGTGAAAGTCCTCTGAGAAGGACCAAGTTCTGTGGAGATGAAAGGGAGCATTCTTCTCCAGCCCGTCGTTGCCCTGGAGAACCTTCCTCAGGCATTTCGATCTTGTTCCCATTTTTCGCCTCCTTGGGAGAAGCGAGGCTGTCAGGAACATACACTCTCCAGGCTGCTGCTACACTCCCCTGGGGGTGACCTACCCAAGTCCTAAGAAACTGGAGCTCTCAGACACACACTCCTCAGGGCAGAGCTTGAGTTTCTGCTGTGGTGGTTCTCTTCTGTATCAGAACCGAGAAACATGGCAGGGACTGCCGGCCTGTTTGTCTGATCCAGAAAATCTGGTGTCCCAGCTTCCTGGGACTTGATTGATCGTCTAGAATACTCAACTCTATGCAGACAAAGCTGTTTGTTTTCCAAACTTTCGTTGTGGTGCAAATATTTAAAGTCGGGTCCTTCTGTGTGTCAGGGAGGAAGGAGCCCACGGTCCACAGGGCCCTTTCCAGTGTGGCATCAGGAAAAGGAATAAATCATGGTGCTGTTTGTTTTGGTGTGGGAAACCTGAGTAACAGGTTTCAGGACCAGGGGGTTGATATGAGAGTAAAATCTGAAGGCGCTTGAAGAGGAACGGAAAGAACCTGGTCCTGTCCCAGCCATTTGTATAGCTGACTTGACGTTGTCCGTACAGTGTGAAATGAGAAGAGAGAGTTTGCGATTTCTGGATGCCTGCTCGGCATCGGGGGCTGTGCTAGGTGGTTTATATTTCCATTTCATAGAGGAGGAATTTGAGGCTTAGAGGAGAGAAGATCTAGTTCAAATAAGTACAGCTCCTGCATTGTGACCTCAATTCTCAGGGCCAGGAGATGAGAGGCTCCCGGTGGCTCGCACAGGCTCATGTTGAAGGGAAAATGAAACAAAACAGGACTTTGACAAGGAAGGTGCTACCTCGATTAGGCTGGTGGTGGTGCTGCCTCCTAGGGCCAGTTTTTGTGGAAGTTGGAGTAAGGAGTCTGTAGCAGGTGTGGACATCTGGGGGACTTGGGAAGGGCACCCAACCCAACTCACTCTCTCTCACCCACGCCCTGCTGCCCAGAGTAGTCCAGGAAGGAGTGGAGAGTAGATTGGCTTGAACATTCATTGAAAAGCTAGTTCCCTCTTCCCCCCGTATACGCTTAGGCGTATCTTAAACTTTTAGCAGGGATTGATACGTTAGTGTGAATGAATCCCTTCTCCCTCCCCCTGCCCTTTTTTTTTTTTTTTTTTTTTTGAGTACAGGGTACTCTCTCCCACTCTAATTTAGGAATTAAGGTTTCATTTGACCGAGGAAAAATAATTGATTTACCTTTGTTCTCTGTTGGACCAATCTCTGTAGGTTTTTAATTGTTATTATCATTATTTCTCTGGATAATGGGTATTTTTTTTTTTTTTTTGTATTTCCCCCGGTGGGTATTGTTCCAAGATGCAGTCAGTCTTCATTTTGTAGCATCAAATTGGAATGCCACAGACTTTAATTAGAGATGAATAGGACCTTGGGGATCATCTCATCCAGTTAGCAATTGCCTGGAATGAGTTTGTTCTCCCTGCTGCTCTCATTCTTTCCTTCTAGTTCTCTCCTTCTTTCTTATAACAACTATGTATTAATCGCCCAGGCATAAAGATTGTTGACTGGCAATCAGGTGCTCAATGTGCGATAATGTCTTGGGGGAATTTACCGTTTGTATTTTAGCTCATTTCCTTTGCAGTGGGTTTTCAAAGCAGTTCTTGCAAATGTCCCCCTCTCCCAATGAATTTCAAAGAGCTTTTAAAAATAGGAACCGCACTAATTAACTCAAGTTAGGAAATAAATTAATGGAGTGAAGAGGAAGAAATCATGGCCTGCCTCCATCAGATTAATACAATGCAATTTACTTGGTGGGTTTCATAAAACTTGGGCTTTGGGGCATTTTTAACCCAGAACAACTGAATATATAAGTTGTTTACAAATCGCTGAATTTAGTATAGTGGTTTAGCTGTCTTTTTAGCATTTCAGTTAACAGATGTATCAAATTAAAACAAATATTTGCTTCTTTCAAACATATTTTGCATTTAATGTGAAATGTAAATGACGACATAGCACAAGATGTCTTTGGAGCTCTTGAGGCAATAAAAAAACAAGGATTCCCCCCCCCCATTGTTAAAAATGCTAACTTCTGCACAACAGAAGCAAGATTCATAAATCTACCCAAGATGAGGGAGTCTATGTAGAAAATATTAATTTTCCTTTCTGCATCTTTTGCTCTTGTGCCTCAGTCTGGTCAAGGTGCTGGGCTTGGTGGATCATGAAAACTTGGGAAATCAGGGAGAGAAAGAGGCGGGGACGCCTCCTGGCTCTCATGCAGTTTGCAGGAAAAACAACAATAATGTAAAAGTGCACATTCTGGGAAACGTGAGTGTCTCTTGCCTCTCGTCAGCTCATTGAGAAACCAGTACCAGCTTTATTTCGTTTTGCAGGGTTACGGCTAATACGGCCCTGGTAATAACTTGCCTGATGCCAAATAGAGGAACCGCTGCATTTGGCTCTTTATTCCTTGGATGTTAAGGATATGCAACATGAGCCTTTCTTTCCGGAGGTTTTCCCAGACCTTCATTTTATCTTTCTGACCCTCACTTGGAGTTATTCACATTTCGTGTGGCATCTGGGTCCTTGGACTCCCAAGTTTGTGTCTGTTGCATACCTGGCCTGCTGTCAGACGTCACCCTACTCAAAGTGGAACAACAGAGAAGTTTAAAAGAAGAGTAGTTTTATTTATTTTACTTTATTTTTTAAGATTTGATTTATTTATTTGTCAGAGAGAGAGAGCAGAAGCAGGGGGAGCGGCAGGCAGAGGGAGAAGTAGGCTCCCTGCTGAGCAAGGAGCCGTATGTGGGACTCGATCCCAGGACACTGAGATCACGACCCGAGCCAAAGGCAGACGCTTAACCGACTGAGCCACCGAGGTATCACTAAATTACTTATTTTTTTAATTTTATTTTATTATGTTTTGTTAATCACCATACATTCCATCATTAGTTTTTGATGTACTGTTCCATGATTCATTGTTTGCGTATAACACCCAGTGCTCCATTCAATAATGTCCCTCCTTAATACCCATCACCAGGCTAACCCATTCCCCCCACCCCCTCCCCTCTAGAACCCTCAGTTTGTTTCTCAGAGTCCATAGTCTCTCATGGTTCATCTCCCCCTCCGATTTCCCCCCCTTCATTTTTCCCTTCCTACTACCTTCTTCTTCTTTTTTTTTCTTAACATATAATGTATTATTTGTTTCAGAGGTACAGGTCTGTGATTCATCAGTCTTACACAATTCACACTGCTCACCATAGCACATACCCTCTCCAATGTCTATCACCCAGCCACCCCATCCCTCCCACCCCCCACCACTCCAGCAACCCTCAGTTTGTTTCCTGAGATTAAGAATTCCTCATATCAGTGAGATCATATGATACATGTCTTTCTCTGATTGACTTATTTTGCTTAGCATAATACCCTCTAGTTCCAAACAGGTCATTGCAAAGGGCAAGATTTCATTTTTTTTTGATGGCTACATAATATTCCATTGTATATATATACACATCTTCTTTATCCATTCATCTGTTGATGGACATCTTGGCTCTTTCCATAGTTTGGCTATTGGGGGCACTGCTGCTATAAACATCGGGGTTCACATACCCCTTTGGATCACTACATTTGTATCTTTGGGGTAAATACCCAGTAGTGCAATTGCTGGGTCATAGGGTAGCTCTATTTTCAACTTTTTAAGGAACCTCCATACTGTTTTCCAGAGTGGCTGCACCAGCTTGCGTTCCCACCAACAGTGTAGGAGGGTTCCCCTTTCTCCGTATCCTTGCCAACATCTGTCATGTCCTGACTTGTTAATTTTAGCCATTCTGACTGGTGTGAGGTGGTATCTCATTGAGGTTTTGATTTGGATTTCCCTGATGCCGACTGATGTTGAGCACTTTCTCATGTGTCTGTTGGCCATTTGGTTGTCTTCTTTGGAAAAAATATCTGTTCATGTCTTCTGCCCATTTCTTGATTGGATTATTTGTTCTTTGGGTATTGAGTTTGATAAGTTCTTTATAGATTTTGGATACTAGCCCTTTATCTGATATGTCATTTGCAAATATCTTCTCCCATTCTGTCGGTTGTCTTTTGGTTTTGTTGACCGTTTCCTTTGCTGTGCAAAAGCTCTCTATCTTGATAGAAGTGTAGTTTTAATTAGTAGCTTTCAAGAGCATAATGTGGTTGGGATGAGGTTACAGTTACTCCTAGAGATCTGTAGGCAGTGATTGGCTTTCCACTGTAGTCATGAAAAAGAAAAAGTTTTACAGATAACCGTAAAATTACAAAATTAAAGAAACATCATACAAGATTCAGAACTCTGTAATAATTACACCCCTTTGCATTCTGATTTGCTCTCCTGAGTCAGGGAAAGGGTTGTTGAATGTAAGGGCCGGAATTGCAATATCAACTTGGGCTGCTCATAGGAGAATATCTTGAATATGAACATCATCCATCATGTGTATCTGGGTAGAAAAAAGATTAAGAGTTGCTGCTATAATGGACTGCTCCAAAAAGAAGGTTGATGTGTATTTAGATATGTGTGGGGTGGCCAGGGAGAAGCAGAGAGAATGAGCTAAGAATTGCATCCTCTGGGTTTCAGACCCCAGGTTTAGAGGTCAAGTCATGTCTTCTGTGTGTGCAAGTCAGAAAGGGCAGGGGGTTTGGGGAGGGGCAGCTGAGATGGTGACAGTGGGTCCTCTTTATCTGAGGACAGTTAGTACCTAAAAAGAACTGTTAAAGTTAGCTCCTTAGAATTGAGTCCCAAATTTCATGTGGAAAGAGGTTTGATTGGGACTTCATCATGAAAAACAAAAGGGCAAATCATGGAAAGAAATTTGTCTTCTATTTTATGAAACATAGCATATGATGATATGTTAATTCTCATAATAATTCTTCCAGAATGACACAAGTGCAGCCTTTTTTGAGGGCATAATTTTTCTGACAAAATTACGTGATCGCCTTTGTGTTTGATTTTCTCAGCAAGATGGTAAAGAGGGTTTTCTCCCAAGGGCTTCTCCGAATTCTTTGCTATTTAAATCACCCTCACTGAAGTGCCTCTCCTGGCATAATTCTTGTCAATTTTCCATTCTCTCAGGATTAACTGGTCTGATTTGGCCAGACCTTCCTTTGTCAGTGGCTCGCCATGTGATTCATGTTTCTCTAGCTCCTCTGTCTCTGACTTCATGAAATTCTGCCCCTTGTGTGCAGACCATACCCCCAAAATATAAGTAATTGAAAAATCAATCCCTATACCCTAGTGTGTATCAACTGATTACATGAAAATGGAGGCCTTAAAACGCTTCTAAGGTGCCAAACGAATTTTAAATACAGTTGACCCTTGAACAACAGGGGTTTGAACTGCGTGGGTCCACTGTCCTGTGGATTTTTTTCAGTAAATACGGTACAATACCGTAAGTGTATTTTCTCTTCCTTATGATTTTCTGAATAGTGTTTCCTTTTCTCTAGCTTACTTTATTGTAAGAATATAGTATATAATACATAGAACATATAAAATGTGGGTTAATTATCTGGTTGTTCTTGGTAATCCTTCTGGTCAAAAGTAGGCTATTAGTAGTTCAGTCTTGGGGGAGTCAAAAGTTGAATGCAGATTTCTGAGTGTGTAGGGGTTGGCTTCCCTAACCTCTACGCTGTTCAGTGGTCAACCGTAGTTGCTTTTTCTTGACTAGTTTAAAAAACTGGTCTTACAATCATGTTTATGTCAGTAAATTTCTTATCAAAGGCTATTTCTATGTCGTAAAGGCCTATGCCAGTGCAGTCTCGCAGGGAAATATCACCAAAATTAAATTAGTGATTTTTAAATGTAAGATATTATTTTGACTCAGATGTTTGGATATTGCAGGAAAAAGTTTTGCCTCAAGTATTCGGGTTACCACCTCTATTCTGGAAGAGAATTTATCGGTGTAGATGTGGCTGTAATAAATAGTATTTCACGTGTATTTTTCTATTTGTGATATCTGCCATAAATTGCAAGTGTCCTGTGATCAGCCTGGCAGACAAATATAATAATGCTCCTTTATTTTTATAATCAGGCTGTCTCAAAGATTTCATTTCTCTGTTGGAGAGATGCATAGTTCCCGTGGAAGGGGATATGAGAATCCCAGTCCCCATTCATTAGCTTGCCTGTTCATCTGTCTTAGTTGCATGCCTCATGGGGGCTGCCAAAGTGTAATAAGGCAGCAGAAACCTCAGTCGAGCAAAGTGTTCAGCTTATTAATGCTACAGCCACTCAGAATAAAAGCCATTTGTGAGTGGAGATAGCACAGAGGAAGATTATTGAATCAGAAGTCAAGCACCCCCATCTTGCCCCACTAGACAAGGTCCCCTGATCTGCCACTTGGATGATGCTATCATCTCTCACTGCCTTTTCCTTCTGTCCACCTCCCCTGCTGTTCTGGAACTCTCCACCTCTACTCCTTGCCTTCTTAGCACTGGAGGGAAGACTGGTCATCACTGCTTGTAAACAGATAAATGTTCAGCCTCACCTGGGCCCTCTCTCTGGTGAGCACCTTCCTTTGCAAGCACCTTGGAAGAGCATGAGCTTCTGGAATGCCTTTCCTACTTTGTTTCCAAAGTGTGCTCTCTAGGTGAGAGACCTTGAATTGACGCATCCTCACTGGAGGAATAGCTGCATCGGCTCCTGCCCTTGTCTAAGCTGTCTTTCCTCATGCCACAGCCCCTGGGATCTAACTGATGTCCTCAGCCCCAGCCCCATCAAATCCAAACCTCCAAATGGCTTCCCATGGCTGTTACGTCAAGGATCAACATCCTTAACATAAGGTCCCTCGTGGTCAGCTGCTTCTCCAACTTGATTGACGGCAGTTCTCCCCTTATTTTAGTCAGCATGACTGTCATGACAAAACACCACAGCTGAGCGGCTTGAACAGCAGATAATTACTGTTTTCACAGTTCTGGAGGCTTAGAAATCTGAGATCAAGGTGCTGGTAGACTTGGTTTCTGGTGAGACTTCTTTGGTTTGCAAGTAGCCTCCTCCTCACTGAGTCCTCACTTGGCTTTTCCTCTGTGTACATGCACGGAGAGATGGAGAGACAGAGACAGAGATACCTCTGGTGTCTCATAAAGACACCAGTCCTCTTGGATTAGGGCCCTACCCTTATGACCTCATTTAACTTAATTACCTCCCTGAGGGTCCCATTTCCATATACAATCACAACGGGGGTTAGGGCTTCAACATATGTATTTTGGGGGGGACATGATTCAGTTCACAACACCCCTTAATTGCTCCACCCCACCGGGCCCCCTTCAGGTCTTCCAGCGGCTCATGGTTGGGCTCCCTCCTACCACCTGGCTTTGGTGCATATTGGCTGAAATACCACCCTGGCTGAAATACTTTTCTGTCTTACTCACTTACTGCCCCCTCATCTGGCCCCTTCATCAAGTTAACATCTTCAGATCTGTCCCTGGGAAGCCTGGCCCATCCTCCCAGAGGATGATTGATTAAACTTCCGTTGAAACAAGACTCACAGTCAGAATTTTACTTTTATTTATTTTCTTCTTTACTTTCTTTTTTCCTAATTTTTCTTTTACAAGCTGAACTCTGAGATTATTTGATGTTTTTCTTCTAATTCCTTGAGGGCAGGAGCTCTCCCTAATTTTGGTCAACACTGTACCTCCGTCCCAGGGTAGTAGTCCCCACATGCAGCAGATGTTCAATGACTATTTGTGGATGGAACAAATAAATGAATGAGCCTCAGCTTGGAATTGGGAAGTGATGTTCTGTTTTGCCTTGGGCATGCACTCCTATGGAAGTGTATCATACCTCACAATCCTTTTGGTCAGTCTGAACCTAAAGATGCTCTCCTAAAAGGAATCTGATTCCTCTCAGCCTCCCAGAAAGTCAGACCACCATGGAGGACACTTAGGATTTTCTCTCCCCTGAGCAAAGACACAGTCTGTGTTAATCAGCCCCCGAGTACCAGCTGTCACCGTATGTACCTGCCAGAGGTAACCGTGAAATGAAAGTGACTAGGATAATGTTTAACAGTCCCTGTTAAGCTGTTTAACATTAATGCAGCGAGACAGCTCTCACAGGGATTTCTTAGCGGGCCCCTTTGCCACTTGTTAATGGTGGGGGGTGGGGTACTCTCAGGGTCATGGGAAGAGGATGCAGTGGAGGTAATATTTAAAAAATATTCAACCCATGTTTTCTCTTGCCCCTTAAATTGCATGCACTTGTAACCATCTCCCTCCTATCCAAACCATGAGGCTCTCACCCCAGGGGGCCAAGACAGGGACAAGACGCAGGAACTGCCTGGTACGAAGGTGTGGTTGATCCGTTTTCAGTCCAGAAGCTGGATTGCTTGACCTCTCCAGCTAGGCGATTGTGAAAGCCAGGCTTTTAGTACGGGGTGAAAAGGGGCTGCTAAACTGTGTATGTCTTCCTTTAATGGATCTCCAGCTCAGCCTGGTGGCCTAGATCCGCCACCGCACAGCCAGTTTCAGGGAAGACCATAGCTAAGGGGCTTGCAATTTCTCCTTGGAAGCCGGTGGAGGGTATTAAGGAGTAAAGCAGCACAGTTAAGTCAGTGGTGCTGCCCCTGGATGTGCTCCCAGATTAAAAAAGAGAAAACCCTTCACTGGGCCACAATCCCGGTAGGATAAGCTGTTTGCCTGTTCATTCTTCCTGCCGTTTAGCCAGACCTCTGGCACTTGGTTCCTTCCAGTTTCACTGCTGTCTCAGACCTCCACGGCCAGAGACTGCCTCTCCCTCTACTCAGCTCCTCGGGTTTTCCCAGCACAGAGGCCCCAGCTGCCTGGCTTTGCTTCGGCCCAAGTCAGCAGGCAGCTCCAGGTTGCTGAGCTAGGCCGCCGTAGCTCTAACCATGTCTGTGGTGCAATGGCCTGCTGGTTCTTCGCAGATGATTTCGAGCCCCCGCTTCTTCCGTGAAGCCCCTTGCACTGATCTTCCTACAAATGACGAGCTAGCTCCGACATCTCTTAGGTGGGGGCATAGATGTGGTCTCCTGACTAGTCTTGGCACTCCGTGAGACCAAGGACATTGCACACTCGTTTTTTTCAACCTTCTTCCCTCCTTAGGGACCGGGGACACAGTGGCTGTGCCCTTTGTAGGTTCAGGGACTGAAATCCCCCACGCTGGCTGCTACTCCTGGAAAGGAGGGAAACCCCATACACTATGGTCCCTGGGAAGTCACTGTGGCTTATCTGCCTCTTGCCTCTCCTTCCCTGGGGTAGGCAGAAATCTCAGATGGTTCTGGAAGTTCCCGGGCTCTGGTGTACATGCACCTGCTCCACTTACTCAACTGAGGTGTTTCCATGAAGGGATTTTGCAGAAGTAACTAAGGTCCTAAATCCGTTGACCTTAAAACAGGGAGATTTTCCGTGTAGACTTAATCAAGTCACATGACCCTTTACATCTGGGTCTAGAGGTCAGAGACAGGGAAGGTCAGAGATTCAGAGGGGTTTGATGAGCAAGAAATTCTCCACACTGGCTTTGGAGTTTGAGGGGACCCCTGGTAGGGAATGTAGGTAGCCCAGAGCCAGTAAGGTAATGGGGACCCAAATGAGCTCAGGTGGATTTCCCCCCAAGAACCTCCAGAAGAGAACTCAGCCTGGCCAATAACTTGAGAGCCTGAGCAGAGATCCCAGCCATGCTGTGTCTGGAGTGCTGATCTACAGAACTGTGAGCTAATAAATAGATTTGTTTTAAGCCACTAAGTTTGCATTAATTTATTATGTAACAGTTGAAACCCAATATATTCCCTGAACTCTGATAAGGGGGCTCCAAGGTAAACATATGTCCTGCCTTAGTGATTTCTTTCAAGACAGGCCCAATCTCTAGAACCTTATCTCTGGTAAGTCTCACCCACGGCCCAGCCATTCATTGATTCACTGACACCCTGATCCCATTTGCTGACCCTCTGTGAAGTGCTCCATGAATAGGAAGTTTACCAAGATCCAGGGCACCATAAAATTTTCATTAGACGGGTGCCTGGGTGGCTCAGTCAGTTGGGCCTCTGCCTTTGGCTCAGATCATGATCCCAGGGTCCTGGGATCGAGTGTGGCATTGGTGTCCCTGCTCAGCAGGGAGCCTAAGCTTCTCCCTCTGCCCGTTCCCTACCCCCCTGCTTGTGCTTGCTTTCTCTCTTGCTCTTCACTCTCTCTCTCTCTTCAATAAATAAATATGATTTTTAAAAAAGGATTTTCATTAGACTTTTAGATTCTTATTTGGGGAATTCAGAATGAATCTCATCAGCTGGATTTTTGGAATCCAGGATACCTCGGTTGTCAAAGAGGAAGACTGTAGTGGATTCATCTTCTAATTATCCTCCTTCTGGTAGCTTTCCTTTCCCCATAGCCTGGCATGTAGTAGGTGCTGAATAAATGTTTGGTGAAGCGATGAATGTCTGGGCTGCTTTGCTGCTTTCTGGAGCCTCCCTCACCAGCTCCAAGTGGAAAAAGGTGGGCAGGGAGCCAAACCTGATGCTGAAAGGAAGTCTGAATAAGAGCGATGTCTTGAGCTAACACACTTTACCATTTTCTGACATGAAGGTTTCTGCCAATTGAAAAACTTGACAAAATTTCCTGTTTGCACTTCCTATGTGTAAGAGCCATTCTAGCAGCTGGAGGCTTTGTGGCTGTCTCATCACGCTGCTTTACACATCTCAAGGGTGGCTGGGTACTTGGAGAGCAGTGGCATTACCAGAATCTGACAGATGGGGATCAGGAGGCAAGGCTGCAGTGTCAGATTGCTATTGTACTTGTTAAATGTCTAACTGGCTATGAAACCAAAGGCATGCAGAAATGGGAGTCAGGCCCAGTTGGGAGCAATGAGGTTCATTGAACTTGTAGAGAAAAGCCATCTTCTTTCTCTAGTGAAGGGGGAAAAAAATCCAAATTACCTTAGAAATAAAACACTACACATGGGATGTTTGGGCAGAGCTGAAGTCGTTTGGTCTTTGACTTTATGTATTAGTATTCTTTGGAGGACATGATAAACTCAGCAGAAACAAAGCTTTCTGGGAAATTTATGGGTTTGCTTTTTATATGCTGCAATTCTGAAGGATTAAATATCGTGTTGAGATGACAGCTGCATATTTTGTTTATTTAAAGGGTAGCTGATGGGTTGTCACTGTTTTTCAAGTTCAAGTTCATCTCTATAGGGGAGGCAAATGGGAGGCCTTGGTGATTGAAGGTTGTTTTCCAGAGGATAAAGGAAATTCCCTGGAAGCGGGCTGTTTTCCTTCTTGGCTTTGGGGTTTCCTCACTACTGAATCTCTTGGAAGGCCCATTTCCTCTGGGGAGCCTTCCTAGACTGACTTTCCCCTGTTCCTCCAGCAGGTCTTTGAGTTTCATTTTGGTGGTTTATTCCTAAAGTATTTATGAAAGCCTAAAATGTGCAAGGTATCATTTGGACTGCAGAGATCAAGACACTGATTTCCCCCTTCAAAGAGCTTGGTGTTTCTCAAGTTGGGGCATCAAGGTATAGACGTGGAGCTTTATAGAAGGAAACCTAAAAATACTCTTGATGAAGGGTGGAGGTAGTGGCTGTTTTTGAAGTAAGCTGGTTCTGGGCTCCAGAATTTTTCATTGAGTAATTAAGTGGACTTCACTCACCCCAGAGATGTTGTCTACAATCCTGATATTCACAGTGTGGTGTATGGATTTTCAGCATCAACATCAACTGGGAAATTGTAAAATACCGATTTTGGGCTGCACCCCATACTGACTTAATTATGATCTGTATTGTAAGCAGGACCCTGTGATTGTTACACATGTTAAAAGTATGAGAAGCCCTCATCTACTCAGAGGGAATTCTTTAACTCAAAAGGAACAGAAAAAGATGAGCTGGGAATGGCTAAACTCACCATTTGTAGTAAGAACTATGAATAGCGGGGCACCTGGGTGGCTCAGTCGTTTAAGCGTCTGCCTTCAGCTCAGGTCATGATCCCGGGGTCCTGGGATCCAGCTGCGCATCAGGCTCCCTGCTCAGCGAGGAGCCTGCTTCTCCCTCTCCCTCTGCCCATAGCTCTGCCTACTTGTGCTCTCTCTCTGTCAAATAAATAAATAAAATCTTAAGAAAAAAAAAAAGAACCATGAATAGCTTGTTGTATAGTTTTAACAGGTAGAAATTTGTTCCAGGACACTTGGTCTTCAAGAAACTTCACATTACTGTTTATTTATTTGTTTGTTTGTTTTTAAATAGACTCCATGCCCAGTGAGGAGCCCAACGTGGGGCTTGAACTCAGACCCTGAGATTAAGACCTGACCTGAGATCAAGAGTCGGAAACTTAACTGACTGAGCCACCCAGATGCCTCTCACATTACTCCGTTTTTTAAAAAATTTTTTTAAAGGTTTATATATTTACTTTAGAGAGGGAGAGAGAGAGTGCAAGCATGAGCACGGGGAGGGGCAGTGGGAAAAAGAGAGGGAGAGAAATTCGAGCAGGCTCCCCGATGAGCGCAGAGCCCTACAAGAGGCTCCATCTCACGACCCATGAGACCATGACCCCTTCCTCATGTGGTATGAAGATTCAAGCATTGTGTTGCCAAGGCTGCCCCGAGACTGGGACCAGCCAGCCAAGGGGCCAGCCTGTGTATCACAGCACCATTATGAGGATAGAATTATATCCACTTTTCAAGACTGCTCAAGGTCATCACCCATTGAGATCTGAGCTGGGATCTGACTCCAAAGTCCATGTTCTTTCCTTAAACAGGAAGACAGTCTCTTAAGAGAGGATGTGTTTTAGCTGGACTTTTTGTGGACAGTGAAGAATGGGCAAGAAAACCACAATGCCAAGTCTATTGTACGTTTGTCTTACTTTTAGGCTACCTGGCAGCATTTGAATATCCTTCTTGTGTTTGGAGGATTTCCCTCTCTTTGAGTCTGGCTTCCCAAAGGTAGTTGCTTTCCCAGCATCCCTTGCAGCTAGGGTGCAGCATGTGGCCTGGGCTGTATCAGTCAGCTGTTGCTCATTCGGAAGAGAGTGATGGAAGGGAGCAGCAACCACAATGATGTGGTTTGGAATATAGGTGAGGTTCGTTGGGGTGAGGTCCAGAGTCGACGACCAAGAATTCTTGAGACGTCTTTGGCACAAAATGGTGGTTTATTAAAGCATGGGGACAGGCCCCGTGGGCAGAAAGAGCTGCTGCCCCGGGGTTGTGAGGGGTGGCTGATTATATACTATGGGGTTGGGAGGAGGTAAGGAAAAAGGGAGGTTTCTGAAAGAACTTTCATATGCTAGAGAGGACCTACAAGATGCCAGAGGCCTTACAGTTGTCAAGTTAAGGTTGTTTTTCCCTCTAGCAAGGCATTAACATTAAGACAGTTGGGAGCTTCCTGGAAGAATATCACACATATCCCACCCAGGAGTGTGTGTGTGTCGAGGGGGGGGGTGGGGGGGGGAGTTGCAGAGTGTAAGCTTGTGCTTTGTCCTCAGCTAGTCTTCGGCTCCCTCATCAACATGGAGTCTCCTTGGGAACAGGGCCAGTGTGTGACAAAGTGGCATTGAGAGAGAGTAGGGTCACTTTTAGAACAAAGACAGAAGATATAAGGGTAGCATCGTAGGCCAGATGTTGGCAGTGCCTCTATGGTAGTGTTGCAGAAAATAATCAGACCAGCAAGAAACCCAGCAACACTCAGAGAAGCAGGGGAACTCCTGTTTATTTTGCGCTGGTGGACCCAGATGAGCTCACGCTCGAAATTCTGGGCCTTGGGTAGCGGGGTTACAGAGGTTTTATAGGGGAGTGCAGGGGGTCAGGTTTCAAGGGCTGAGCTGACTGCTGGTAGGTGGGTTTAAACTGGGGGGGGGGCGTTGCTTTAGGCAGAAACACTCGTCAGCTCGGGGAGCTTGTGTGGGAAGCCTTTCTACAGAAGCAGAAATGGCTGGTTATCTCTTGTGCCCAGTGGGGCTTCTGGTTATCTCTAGCCATTTGTTAGTAACTTCCCGTCTTTTGGGGCCTGCTGGCCTGGGCCTGCTCTGGGTAATTTTCCTCTTCAGTAGGGTCTCCATTGGCCTTCTGGTGGGATGGTCTGATTTGATTCTTGGTTGCATACCCAATTCTCTGGCCCTCCCAGGGCTTATGTAAAAACAACAACAACAACAAAACCCCAATAGCTTCATTTCCAGTTTAAACTGGAATGGGCTTTGTTGTTTGCACTAAGGACTCTGTATGTCCGAACAGTAGGTAATAAAACAATTGGATTGGAGTTGGGGGCCTAAAGTGGAGCGGTGAATAGTGAATCTAGATTGGAAACTAGCTGGAGTCAAATAATAAGGAAGTCAATAGCTGGTGTAAAGGACTCACACTACATATCAGAGGCAGTGGGGAGCCACGGAAGGCTTTAGAGAAGAGGAGTGGTAGGAAGGCGTGCAGGAAGACTAATGCGGCCCTGGTGTATGTTCCAGGCAGGGGAGGCAAGGTGAGGAGCATGGGAGTGGAAGGGGTGTTGGTGCCATGGGTCCTAATGACAGTGAATGGACAGGCTTGACAGTGAAGCGTCATGAAAGGTGGCAGTTGTCAACCGTGCTCCATGGAATCATGTGTGGAGGATTAAACCACGGCCCTCTCCATTCACATCAAAATCTCTGGGGATAGGGCTCTGAGCATCTGTATTATATCAGCTCTGTAGGTGATGCCAGTGTGGGGCCAGGGCTGAGAGCTGGGGAGGAAGGGCCTGGAAAAGCATGCTAGGCCTGGGGACCTTTTTGGTGGCTGTACCAAGGTTCTTCGACTGCCAGCCACAAAACCTGATCCTGACTTATTCAGACGTAAATGATGACTTCTGGAAGTGTAAGGAGTAGATCACAGAGCCAGAGGAAAGGCTAAAGAAGCAGGCTGTTCAGGGATCTAGGGGAAGAAGTTTGTGGACAGCCTGCTCGGGCTCCACCATCAAGGTCAAAGTAGCTTCAGGCATCCTCCCATCTTTGTTGTCGCTGTAGCCAAGGTCAGATTTTCAGGGGTGACTCTTCCTGGGCCGGCCTGGGTTGTGCTATGCTCCAAATAGGACAGCGCCAGCAAGACTCCATGTGTTGAGAGGCGTGGTCCCCACAGGAGACCCAGTGACTGAGCCCCGGAACAGAAACAACAGACCCCCTCATGAAACCTGGTGATTGGCGCCCTCATTGTTGAGTTTTTCCATACTCTGTTCTTGTGGGTTATCTCTCTGTATCTCCTCGTGCCCCTTGCTGAGTCCTTGGTGATGTTTCCGGAGTCAGGTCATTTTAGTGTGTGAGCCAGTTGGAGGGATGGGGACAAGGGACCAGCAGCAGAACCTCTCTCTTCCAAAACACAGCTGTTGGGAGGCCGGTTAATGCCAAATCCACGAAGTAGGCTTCCTGCCCGGGGAACCTGACTCATTCACCCGGGTCACTGACCAGGTATTAGATTGTAGTTTGTCATCACCACAAAATCAGTTTCTATCTGGACCTCAGTCTGGAACACAAAGGTCTCTGGCCATGCCTCCAGGTCACACGTGCCCTTTGCTTCCTCGGGCATTTTCCACTTAGATCTTCCTGTGATGCTAGCCTTCAGCCAGGATTCCTCGTTTCAGGTGTAGAAGCCCACCTTTGAAGTCAAGTATATTTACCATGCAAAATAAGGAGTAAATGAGCTGCATTCATTGCCTTCTGGAAATTGAAAACATTATTTAAGAAGGAGAAAAGTCACTTGTGAAGAGTTTTGTGGAGCAGATGTTTTAGTTTCATGCTGTAACCCTGATCAATCTTTGATTTTTAGATCAGCGGGGTGCTATCACCGGGGCAGTCACTGTTCGCTCTCCCAGCACGGTGAGAAGCAAGGAGGCTGCTCTCCAAAGCATGGTCTTCTGGTCTCTCCTCCTGGGGGTGATTCCAGGACGGGAGTCGCCAGGAGCCTGAGCCTTCCCTGGGGATCCTGACCTGAGCTGTGTACAGAGAACAGGTGGTGGGAGTGGCGGGCAGGGCCGTGGGTGCGCATGTACTCTGTCTTGAGTGGTGTGATGATGGGAAGAGTGGTGTGTTCGCTCCCGGTGACTCCTGTCACAAGGTACCACACACCTTGTGATGGGGGTGCTTAAGAAAGCAGAAGTGTGTGCTTTCCTAATTCTGGAGGCCGGAAAGCTGAAGTCTGTTTTACCGGGCCGAAATCAAGGTGCCAGCAGGACACCCACCCTCTGGATTATCAGAGGGAGAACTCCCCCCCTCTGACTCCCTCAAATTTGGTGGCAGCTGGCCTCCTTGGCTATGGCCACATTACTCCAGTCTCCAGGGCCAGCGTCTTCAAATCATTCCCTGTGCCATCTTCACATTGTCTTCTCCTCTGTGGGTGTCGAATCCCTCTGTGTCTCCCTCTCCTAGGGGGTCCTTCTGAGGAATTATGGCCCATGCTGTTCATTCAGGATTATCTCTCTGGCTCAAGATGCTTCACTTAATCACATGTGCCAAGACCCTTTTTCTTTATCAGGTAACATTTACAGATTCTAGGGATGAGGACCCGGGATTCTGGGAGGAACTTCAGTCCACTATAGGTGGCGCATGGATGCACAAAGTATAAATTAACTGTGGTACATGAGCTTAACTCCTGAGCTCCGAAGAAATTCCATGGAACATGACAAAAGGCATACATTCCGATACCCTTTCCATCACTTCCAAGTATGTGTGACCTTGGGCAAAGTGGCTAGGAACTTCAATTTCATCATCTCTAAGTTGGACAGACGCCGACCCCAAAGGCTGATTTGAGCTTCAGTGGGAAGTCAGTGGAGGCTTCAGGGCACAGCCTGGCATGAATAGGTAGGTGCCCCATAATAGCTAGTTAACTGTAGTGACGTTGTCATGTTGCAGAAAGAATTCTGGTTGGAGACTGGAGAGAACTTTGTTTTAGTTCCTGCAAGCCCACGGGTATATCATCCTCAGTGCATCTCAGCTTATCTCTTCAAGGAAGCATGGAGGGGATGAACTTGAGGAGTTTGTCTGAAAAGTCTCCATAAGAATAACACAAAAGGGGGATCTGGAATAGAAAATCTGTGAAGTCTCCTCTCTACTGTAAAGATGCATGGATGTTTGCATTTCATTCCATCGTACAGCATTGCCTGGTGCAACATAAACATGTTTGCAGTTCCTTTTCAGAGTAAAAGTGGCAACCCAGGAAAGGTGATTCTTGATGGCTTTGAGGAGCCTCTGGAACATTCTTAGGTAGCACTGGCTGTGTGCTCATCCTAGCTGGAGAGGTTCCAGCTCAGAAGCTCCCTGGGGTCCCTACACTTCTAGAATTGTTTGCCTTTGACCTTTCCTTGGTGGGAAGTTACTGGAAGAGCCAGATCAGCTCTGGGCCCTGGCAGCCCATTTTGGGCGGAAGCGGTTGATAAATGAACGTGTTGATGTTTTCTTCACGCACCTGTAAGGCCGGGGCATTATTGGCCATGGCAATTGATGTATCAAAATGAATTTTTGGAAGAGTGTCATCAAGCTGAGCTTTATTTCCAAAAACACAAAAGGAACTCTGCCCCAGGGAGGGAAAGATGACTTTCAGTGTGAAATAAACAAAGTTGATGGCTGAGACATTACTTACCTCCATCGTGATACTTGATCTGAGATATAGGCGCTGGGGTAACCAGTTGTTCCCAGAATCCACATTCCCAACACCCATTAAAACTCATGGCGCTGAAATCGTGTTCTCTCCATTTTAATAATAATAATGAGAATGTTAAAATGAGATTCTGAATTTATATTGCACTTGTCTGTATGGTGCTCTGAGCACTTTCCAGACAGTGTCTCATCAATCCTCATCACAAAGCAGTGGAATGTTGGTAGCAGGTAATATTTGCAATTATATTCAACTTAATAAAGACCCCCCTGAGCTGGAAGAAATTCCAGGAATATTGGATAATGCTGCCTTGTGGGTAGAGAAGAGGTGGAAACTCGTGAGTCCTGGTTTGGCTCTCTGCTTTGCCCCTCTCTCCCCACCTCTGTTTCTCTCTGTCAAATGGGGTAACAATACCCCTCATCTCAGCAAGGGTGTGGAGTGGAAGGATTGTGCGTGCTAATCCTGTTAGCTAACTTTGTGGTCTTTTGAGTACTTGCTTTGTGCCCCCATTCTAAGAACCTTTTGCATAGCCATTCACTGAATTCTCACAAAGACCCCTATGAGGTGGGTATAGTTCTTTACAGATAAGCAAATTGAAATGCAGGGAGTTTAAGGAACCTGCTGAAGGTCACACAGCCATTAAGTAGCAGAGGTGGGTCTGACCATGGGCTGGCGGGCTACAGAGCTGTTACTGTGCTGTTACTACTCTGGTAAGAGTTGCTTGGCCTTTTCTAGTGCAAACAGTACAGAAAGGCACACACGTACACTTGCACACACAGCAAACAGAAGTTTCACCAAGCAGTATTCACCCACTGTTACCTGAGAAGGCGAAAGGCAGTTTGGTAATTTCTAGTCATTTCATTAATAAAAACACCCTCCTGAGCCACTCAATTGATTTTATAATCACGGGTAGGACTTGACCTACAGTTCGAAAAGCTTTGTACTATACCATACACCTCGTGGATGCTCACGGGAACGAGCTTGGGAAGAGAGAGGCGGGTGTGTGTGGTGGGGGGCACGGGGGCTCGGAGGAGGCCACACAGTGTGAGGTGTGGCCCTGGGTCTGCCTCCACAGTGTCGCCTCCTGGGGTGACCGGTTTGTGTCTGAAAGAGCGTGTCTCCTCAGGCCATGTGCCTGGGCTTCACTCTGAGGGAAACCGAGGTCTTTACGGAGCAGCCATTAAGCCCATAGTTACCAGGTTCTGTCTGGGAAGACTCCAGAGAAGCAGCTAAGGCCTGGTTCCTGACTTGAAGGAAATTGCAAGCCCTCAGGAAAGCAGCCAGACAGGTGAAGGGAGAGCCGGAGGCAGCTGAGAGCTGAAAGGAGTCAGATAGCCTCGGATTCTAGTCCTACTTGCCTCCTCCTAGTAGTGAGACCTTGG
The DNA here is from genome assembly GCF_009762305.2 of Zalophus californianus. Lineage (NCBI taxonomy): Eukaryota > Metazoa > Chordata > Mammalia > Carnivora > Otariidae > Zalophus > Zalophus californianus. The sequence continues at coordinate 99,353,617 of NC_045597.1, forward strand.
ACAACATGCTTGCCCTCTCAGAGCCTCTCTCTCTGGCTACAATTGAAGCTCGAGTGAGAGAATGATGGTGGAAGTGTTTGATGCAGCATAAAGTGTTAGGAGGAGGTGATCAGCCCTTGTCATGAACAATATTGCCACACACGGAAACCTGAGGTACCAGGGAGCAGCAGGGGTGAGGGGAAGGGATGAGTGTGCTGTAAACACTCAGTGAAGACTTCCTGGAAGAAGCAGCATTTGAGCTGAATCTGAAGGGGCATTTTCAGTTCTTGGCCGGAAGGATCATGGTTGAGCTCCAGGAGGTGGACAGAGATACACAAGTTCCGACTACTCGTGTCTGATTCATGCTTACGTATAATCAGGTCATAACTCTGACTCAAATAAGAGGATCCTGAGCCACTTTCCTGAGTTTTACCCACTCTGTTGGCCTGAGGTCATTGGCGCACAACCATTTCATTTGCTTAGGCCAGGGGCCAGCAAACACATGGGCAAGTCCTGTATCTCACAGTTCGTGGTACCTGTAATGTAAGCCCGATTTTTTTTTTTAACATTTTTAAAGAATTGTAGAAAAAAAAATATGTGACTGACTATGTGGCCCTATTAAGGCCTAAAATACTTACTACCTGACCCTTTAAAGAAAAAGTTGGCCAACGTGTACCTTAGGCCCCAAAGTGCAGGATCATTGTTTTTGGTTGAAGGTCTTACTTAATTCCAAATCACCCTTTACTCCTTCTTCCTGTCCTTCTGCCACATCCTAAGGGCCCTGGAGAGAAGGGGAAAATGTGCACATAATTGCTCATTTTCTGGCTACACGGCTGTCAGGAATTCCCTTGCTTGCCTCTCAAGGCACATGAGTATGTAGTGCTGAGCATGTATATATTTAGTTCATTTGATGTGTGGCACACCAGTGATTAGTGCCAAATGCCAAAATGCTGGGCTATAGCCGTGATGCTATTTATAATAACATTCATAAGAATATTCCCCTGTGATGCAGCTTTGCAGCTGTCCAACATAAATAACCTGGGAGGCCAAACTGCAAACATGATTTCTCTCCATGCTCCACCTGGCCATTTGTAATAAGCAGGTGATGTGAAAGTTGATCTTAAACAAGCAGTTCAACCTGGAAAATCCGAATGTCGTCGGGCCCCTCGTTTATTTTAAAAATCTAAAGAAAACCAAAGGTGAATGGCTACTTGGTGTGTGTGTGCATGTGTGTGTGTTTTAGCAATGGTACCTTGATGACAAGCTAATGTGTGGCTCAGAAATAAAGGTATTGTGGGTAGAAATAGCCTTTCAGACATGCTGAGACAGTATGCCAAGAGGCTCTTAGCAAATGGCTGTGAAGGAGGACAGATTAACAGCTCTGTTGAAAATATAGTGTCCAGGGCAGGTGGCTCAGCCACGGCTGTACTTGACAATGGTGGGACTTTTGTTACAGGAAGATTAGATGCCTTTGGATGGGTTTGAGATGGTCCTTGTCTTCTCCATGTAGAAAAACTAAACCACTTAGAACAGAAAGTTGAAGAAACCTCCCAATTGAACGCCTTCCAGAAAAGGGATAGTTTGGGGAGAAACAATTTAATTCGCTTCCGACGATTGTTTGGGAACTCATTCCTAAGTGGTTTCATTCCGATGCAGGCTTAGATGGCTCAGAAGAGAGAAGTGATTTTTTTTTTTTTTTTTTAATCCTAGGGAACACAGAGTATTCATCCATTTTTCTGAGTCCTCAAGCATGTCTCACAAAGCACAGCCTAGAAACTAGATAGGGGTGGCCAGGATACGTTTTGTTTGACCCAGTGCTTTTCTGTTGGTTTGTTAAAGAATTTGAGTACCCCCAGCTAGCACGAGCTGCCTCCAGCTTGGGGCAGGCATCCCTGTTCAGCCGCACCAGGCTGTTTCACACATTTGTCTATGAGGGAACTGGGAGTTCAGCACACACGGTCAGGTTTTGTGGGCCTCACCTGCTTACGCCCTTCCTACCCCAGCAGCTTGGGACTACAGAAGCCCAGCAGGCGAGTCCCCCGAGACTCAGCCCTTCTTATAGGGAAGCAGCTCTGCGTCCCACTGTGCTGATGGCAACTCACAAACCCCAGCCCTCTCCAAAGGACAGAATCCTTTTCTCTTGCTGCTGTCATCCGTGGAAGAAATGTTGGGTGAAGGGCCAGCAACCATTTTCTAGCAATGGCTAATTACAGTGGGTACTGTTGTGACAGAAAGTTCTGTAAAGCAGGATGCCTGGGTAGCTAAGTCGTTTGAACATCTGACTCTTGATTTTGACTCAGGTCATGATCTCAGGACCGTGATCTCCATCCCTCATGGAGTCCCCAAGTCCGGCCCCGCGTCCAGTGCTCGTCTGGCTCTGTGCTCTGCTTCTCTCCCTCTGCCCCTCCCCCCTGCTCTCTCTCTCTCAAAGAAATAAATCTTTTTTTTTTTTTTTTAAAGAAAGTTCTGTAAAGTCCCTACCACCTGCCCCACAATAGGCTGAGCTGTGCTTCTTGGCTAGACTGGGCCAAGGAGTTGCTGAGTGGGGAGCGTGGGTTGCTGGGCTCCTGTCCCCCTCCTGCCCCTCCTTGGGGGTGTGAACAGAGAGCCCTGTACAGCCTCTCAGGGGAGGGGTGTGGTAAGCTGGGTGATAGACTAATAGAGGGAAGGGGAATAGTAACTGGAGATGCCCTTGACATTAATGTGAGCTCCAGAAGTGGGCGAGTAACCAACTGAGGGTTCTAGAGGGGAGGGGGGTGGGGGAATGGGTTATGGGTGATGGGTATTAAAGAGGGCACATTCTGCATGGAGCACTGGGTGTTATACACAAACAATGAATCATGGAACACTACATCAAAAACTAATGATGGAATGTATGGTGATGAACATAACAATAAAAAATTAAAAAAAAAAAAAGAAGTGGGTGAGTAAATGCCAACCCGGTGCTCGGATTCATGACTTGACGGGCGCCACAAAGAGATAAACCAGTTAACAAAGCTTAATGACTACTGATGTCAGGGTCAATGGGGAGGAAGGGATTAATGGTGAACACAGCTGAAGTACTTTAGAGCATATTCAGGTTTGAAACTCAGTCATTGGGATTAAAAAAAAATAATCGTAGGTTTGTCATTAAAGAGAGAGAGATGAAAGTGTCTCCGTTGTAGCTGGGACCAGGATGGAGCTGAGAGACACATGTGCCCTGAGAGCGTGGCAGCTCTCAGGACTAATGTTCTGTCTGGCCTGCCCTCCTTTGTCCTCCTGAAGGACACTCTGTCCTCTGTCTTTTGTCCCTGTGAGTCAAGGCCTTAGCAAACAGGCATTACTATTTCAATGAAATGCCCAGGCAGGCTCACCTTCAGCTTGTTAAGAAGCCTGCCTTGAGTGATTATTACTATTCTTCATTTCTTGATTCTTTCCAAAAATGAGTATGATGTTCCTGTTTCCTGCTACCTCTGCTCTAGGCCTCAAAGTGAGGGGAGTCCCGCCTCCCCGCCCCCACACCACCCTGTGCTCCCTGGAAGCTTCTAGTACAGGAAATGAGAAGTGTACTTAAGTGACTAGGAAGCAAGACCCCATGTGGTATGGTGGTCAGGGCAGACAGTTTCCTGCTTCCAAATACATTGCATTCCACAAGTTAGTTTATAAACTCTTGGTTTAGAAACTGGACTCGTTTTCCAGTAGACACCTTGTTTTCATGCATGAGTGCGTTGTTTTTTTTTTTTCAGATGGCAGATCCTTGAAAGGAACTGAGAATACAGAAAGAATAAGACTTGCGATGTCCTTCAAGCTGGGGAGATTATTGGTACTTGAGAAAGCGAGATGAAATGCTGGGGTTGGTGCTGTACACTGAGGGGTCTGTGTAGGGGTACCAGGTGGGCTCTGATACATGGAGTCACTAATACACCTCAGTTACTTCATTTTCTTCCTCTTCTTCATCAGTTCCAAGCTTCCATTTCTTCAGTGGTAGGTGGTGGAAGGAAATCAACTTGTTTAATTTGAATTTGCATGTGACTAGGACTTATAGGGGGTGTCAATAACCCCCTGAAAGGGAATTTTCTGTGTCTTGATGTAAGACTCAGATACTTCAAGTTCTGGCCCTGGAAAGAGACGCTTCAGGCAGAGAGGATCATGTGCCCTGTGCTCTGACTCAAGCTCATGAATGAATTTGTACCTGCTTCTTGGGATTATTTTGCTTCAGGCCCCATCACACCTACTGCCAGGGTGTTTCTCCGCTGTGGTGTTCTTTCTTAATTGGAGACCAGGTTCTAAAGTCAGTGGAAAGGCAAAAGGCCTGCGTGGTCACAATTGCTCTCGAAAGTCAGAAAGGCCCCACATTGGAAACTAAATTACCCTCTTTTGATAAGTCCAACCACTTTTCCTTTTGTGTAGGAACAGATCCTATGATTGTTGATTTGGAAAGCAGGCAAAATAGTTGGGTACAAGAAACAGAAAAATAGCAATTGTGAAACATTAAAATTGCACTCGGTGTGGCGATGGCTCGCACTCTTGGAGGCCGTTGGTAACAGGAGCCCATCGAGACCAGTGCTGATTCCCAGGAGTCGTCTCAAACTCACTCCATGCCTCAGGGGCATGGAGATTCTGCAGTTTGGTTCTTTTGTGTGGGTATGAGAGGCTCCAGCCCTGGGCCTGTGCTTTAGAAGGCCCTACATAGCGCTCTCTCTCTCTCTCTCTCTCTCTCTCTCTCTCACACACACACACAGACACACACACACTCAGTAAACACAGATGCTCTGCCACTCAGAATCTGGTTGATGACTCATCACGGTATTTAGCTTTTTAAGATTTTATTTGAGAGAGAGAGAGAGAGAGCAAGCACGTGTGGGAAGGAAGGGAGAGGGAGAAGCAGACTTGCTCCTGAGCAGGAAGCCCGACATGGGGCTCGATCTTTAAACAAGTGCTCTCTTGGGGCGCCTGGGTGGCTCAGTCGTTAAGCATCTGCCTTCGGTTCAGGTCATGATCCCAGGGTTCTGAGATCGAGTCCCGCATCGGGTTCCCTGCTCAGCGGAAAGCCCGCTTCTCCCTCTGCCTGCCGCTCCCCCTGCTTGTGCTCGTGTTCTCTCTCACTCTGACAGATAAATAAACATGTGCTCTCTTGACCGTGATTACCAAGGTTCAGGATCCAGGGAAATGCTTCCCCACAGCTCTTGCTCTGTGTCCTTGAAACCAGGTGAGCAGGTCTGATTGCCGGGAAAGTTTTGGGTTAGACCCCTGCAAGAGTCAGATGCTGCATTGGAGTGCAGGAGAGATTTGAGTGGCAGAAGTGTTGAAGTAAGAGGAAAAAACAAACTATCTTGTCAAATTTCTCCTCTCAGATAGAAGAGATGCAATGGATTCTTGCATAATGAATACTGGTTTTCTACTAGTGCTGAGCACCCATTTTCTTGCTTCTCTTTTTCTGGTAGTGCTGACCACCCATTTATTTTTTTTATTTTTTAAATTTTTTTGCTTCTCTTTTTGTTCCAATTTGTGGTGCCAGAGGTACTCCTGGATCCCCGACAGTTGCATATGGTAACTAAAGAACTGTAGGGGAGGGAGACATCCTCTTCTACCCTTAAGGTTTCCCAACTGGATTAAGAATTAAATTCACATGTGACAGGTAAACAGGAGAAAAAAACGCCAAACTTTTATTACGTGCACACAGAGGCCTAATAGTGAAATTGGACCTAAAGAAATGACCAAGGTAGTCAATTTGTATATATTTTAGACAAAGAGACAATAAATTTGTGGTGAATTTACAGGAGAAGGAAAACAGGTGTTTGGGAGCTTTAATTAGCGAGGAATTCTAAACAGAATTTGGGCTGAGGTAGTAGGTTATTTAAAAAAGTAGCTAGGGTTGTTTTTACAGAGTTCTTGGCTTTAAAGTCCCTGTCTCTGGTAATAAGGATGTCTTTTTACTTCTTATTACAGTCTTATTTTTAAACTATTTCATTTGATTTAAGTTAGATTAAAAAAATAAGTTAAAACCAGCTTTATTTAAATAATCTTGATTTAAAATGCTAGTATACATTCAATATATTAACATTTTGCTTTTTAATTTTAGTAGAAAATGAGAATTTTTATATTTACTATAATTTTAATTTTTGATGAAAAATTCAAATTTAGTACATTGAACACACTTTAAAAATCATTTAGATCACTGTTGTTGATACAATACACATAGTATCCAAACACTTGATTTTTTTAAAAAAGTTTTTATTTTAATTCCACTGTAGTTATGTTACATTAGTTTCAGGTGTACAATATAGTGATTAACATTTCCATACATCACCTGGTGCTCATCACAGCTCATGCCCTCCTTAATCCCCATCACCTGTTTCACCCATCACCCCATCCCTTCCCTTCTAGTAACCAGCAGTGTGTTCTCTACAGAGTCTGTTTCTTGGTTTGCCCCCCGCCTTTTCCCTTTTTGCTCATTTGTTGTGTTTCTTAAATTCCGCACAAGTGAAATCATACGGTATGTGTCTTTCTCTGACTGGCTTATTTTGCTTAGTGTTATACTCTCTAGCTCCATCCACCTTGTTGCAAATGGCAAGATTTCATTCTTTTTTATGGCTGAGTAATATTCCATTGTATTTATATACACCACCTCTTCTTTATCCATTCATCTATTGATGGACACTTGGGCTGCTTTCATATCTTGGGTATTGTTGATAAGGCTGCTGTAAACATCAGGGTGCATGTATCCTCTTGATTAGTGTTTTTGTATTCTTTGTGTAAATACCTAGTAATGCAATCACTGGCTCATAGGATAATTCTATCTTTAACTTTTCGTGGAGCCTCCATACTGTTTTCCCAGAGTGGCTGCACCAGCTTGCATTCCCACCAATGGTACAAGAGAGTTCCCCTTTCTCTGCATCCTTGCCAACACCTATTGTTTCTTGAGTAAAACACTTGATTTTTAACGTAATTAGCATTTTTGCTGAAATGAGTGAAGATAAATAAGTTGTATAAAAAATGTATAATAATTTATGAATTACGCTTTTATTGTATCACTTATTCAGCATTGCTGGAGTATTAACAGTGCACAGACGTGTAATGATCAGCAAATTTGTTCATTGACATTTTGCAACTTTTAGTCCTATAAAAATAACCTTAAACACATTTAAAATATTGTCTTTATGAAGGTGTATTGGTCAAGGAAGGAAGAGAGAACACGTTTTATTGAATAATTTGGCAGTTTGACTTGTAACTTAAATATTTATGTGGGCTTCCATTTGTAGTCTTGTACTGACGCCAAGTCAGAATCACTCAAGCTATTCAATTATTCTCTCGTCTCATGGCAAATAGTTGAATTCTGTTAGTTCCTAGCGGATAGGGTTATGAGATGTTCCTCTAACACTGTGATCCAGTGAGGCTGCTAGCGTCATCCATCTGCTAGAGTCTGGAGTGTGCCTATTTGTGGAATGGAGAGAAAGGGCATTTTGCAACTGCTTTTGAAAATTTGTGAGGCCTGGGAGCTGTTTCGAAGCTGTGCATTGATGAAACGCCCAGAGCTCTCAGCTGGGAGTGCCGCAAAGGAGGAGAGGATGGCTTCACCGTCCCCAGTTTCTTTTGCCTTCGTTGTAATTTAGTCCGGTGTAGCATGGGACCTTCCAGGTTGGAACCAACTGAGAACATCGGGAAGGGGCCAGCGAACGAATGTTGAGTCAGGCCTTCAGAAGAAGAACAAAATCTTTGGGTGACATATCGCACTTACTGAGAACCAGATGACTTGTGCTCAGCTGTTGGGTTATGATCTCAGGTCCACTTAATGACTCCCGGAGTCCCACCTCTTGGTCCCTTTTTAAAAATTGGATGGCACCATTACAATTTTTTAAAATGATAAAACTGTCATTTCAAAATCATTCATGATTCATTGTCTTGACACATTGTTTTCATTGGGACATATTCACACACACACACACACGTTTTTGCATTATTCTAATCAGCCTGTATATATGATTTGTATTTTACTTTTTTGTTTTATATGTTCTCATATTTTTCCTGTTTCCCATGGTCCCCACAATTTCCATTTTTAGAATCTGCATAATATGGCAGGATGATTTTAAATGTCTTTTTGGTAGATGGAAATTTGAGAGCAAAAGAAGGGACTAGTTCGTATCCCTTAAAGAGCTTTGAGTTTTTATTAACCCTGTGGCATCCCAATCACTCCTTAAAACCCCTCCTGATTTCAACATGGTGAGGAAAATGATTTGGTAATCAGAAGGTTAACTAATGAATGTACATATCAGAGTTAGCATATTTATTTTAGGTCAAATTTTATGATATAATAGACTTAACTAACCTTGGTGTATGAAGCCCCCATATAAGTGACATGTATAGGACATTTAAGCCTGTTTTCTAAGTCTTTTCTTTCATTGTTTTATGAGACTTTTAAACTGAATACAGAGATTTATTATTGCGTCTTTGCTTCTGTGACAAATTGTTGGTCATACCTGTGATTTATTTTTTACTAATTCATTCTCAGAGAACAACCTTGAAATGTAACTCTCCAATGCAACACTCACCTTATGGGGAAATGAGGTCTGTGCTGTGACGATCTGCCTTCTAGAAACTTCTGGGTTAAAAAGTAGCCACTGCTGATATTTGTACCAGGTACAAGTCAAGGACAGGCCCCTGTACTGATGAGAAGTGACAGTCAGTGTTAAAGAGGAGCCTCAAAATTGTGTGGTATAGCCTCTCCCACGAACATTCATGCAGTTGTAGGAAAGTGTAGGGGAGGGAAAGCAAGCCAGGAGGGACTTTTTTTTTTTTTTAAGAGGGGCTGTTTTAAGGAAAGGAATGGTGTGCAGAAATATGACTCATTAGAGAAACATGTGGGCAAGTCTTAAGATAATAGGGAATGGTCAGTGAGTGGATTATAACAGATTTTTAAATCACGTTTTCAAGATTGTCTTAATTGGTGTGGGAGACCTCTAGACCAGAGCAGTACATACATTTATTGGGAATCTGTAACAGGTGCTCAGTGCAGGGGTGACATGCTGTGTTCAACCTTTCATTCACTCATCCACTGCTGAGCATCCTCTTTGTGCCAGAAATGTCCTGGGCCTTAGAGGCACATGTTCATTAAGAAATGGCCTCTACCTTCTATTTTCTTTGAGTTTAATGGGACAGACAGACATACAAACCAGATACTACAATTCAGAATGAACAGAATCTTGAATGAAAAGTGCTAAACCAGAGTCTTGGCAAGGTACCACGGAAGTACTCATGAATTCAGTGTGTCTGTTGAGTTTTCTTGAGCACCAGGTACTGGGCTAGGGGCTAGGGATACAGGAGAGAACAAAGTAGGTAAAAATCTCCACTTCATGGAACTTACAGCTCAGTGATGCCAGAATTCCCCCCAGAAAGAGGATTTTGTTGCTTCTGCCTGGGTCCTGGAAGACTTCCTGGAGGAAGTGCTGCTTAGGCTAGGTTTAAAGGGAAGCAGGAGTGGGGGTAACAGGAATGAAGGTGGGGTGTGGGTAGGAATGGAGTGGGAGGGCTCAGAAATGGAAAAAGGGAGGCTGGAGGTAGAGTAGGAGGCAGTAAGAGAGGTGGGATGGGGGCAGAGGAGGGGTAGAGTGGAGTGGAGGGTAGGGATGGTGGTAGGATAGAGGCCGCTGATGGGTATGGGGTGGGGGTGGGGAGAGGGCTGGAGTGTTGTAGGGAGCAGATGTTTTTCTAGCACAGTGTGTATAATGGCTCCAAGAGTCAAAGCAATATGATGTAGGCCTGAACTTGTAAGGGGAGAGATGACCCGATCCTGGTCCCACAGGGTATATGAACAATGTTGGGCAGAGAAGGGGAACACATGAAACAGAGGAAGGACTGCATGGCCTGGTCGAGGAGGTGCTGAATTTTGCAGCCTTGTAAATTGTTCAGCGGCAGGATCCGAGTAGCCAGCCTGTTGCAGCACTGCCTCGCCTGGTCTCCATCCCTCAGTCCTCACCCTGCCTATCGCTCCTGTCATTTGTGAAATGTTTGCTAGCACCTCCTGAGTCCTGGGCATAATAGAACCTGCCCATACAAAGACAGTGATAACTTAAAGACAGAATCTGTCCTTCTAGGGCCTTGTAGCTGTTAGAAGACAAAGGTAAGTTTGTACAATACCAAGGAGTTAAGAGCGTTTTCAAGAGTAGAAAACAAATCTACTGGTGGAACATAGAGGGGCTGGCTCACATTTTCAGTAGAGCCTGGTTGCTGACAACATGTGGTTTTAATTTCTCAATGCTTCATTCTTGCCTGTCATTTGCGGAAGCCTGCCTCCCACCCTCTCGCTGATGGAGATCATCAGCTGCTGGTCTGACCTCAGTCTGGACATGCAAATTTCTCAGAAGGTTAGTATTCTAATAATTGACTGGATATATGTCCCAGCTGGACTGCAAGCTGCTTGAGGCTAGGAGACTTCTTTCAGAGCCTTAGCCGAGCACAGGGCAGGTGTTTCACAATATTTTTGCACATTGGAGTCCTTAGGAAGAATTCACGAGAAAAATCTCTAGAAGGTAAGAGTAAAAAGAGTGTGGCTTGGCTTTTTGATAAAGCTATTAATCCTTTGATTTCTTTTGTTGAGTGTCAGCTCTCCAAATATCACCAACACAATGCAATCGGTTGATAAGACAAAGCTGAGTTTCTTATTTGTGCAGTAAGGGAGAACACCACCACGGCTCTGGGGGCATCTTACAGCGGGAAGGCCTGGATGGAATTTGCTGAGAGTTGGAAGTTTGGCTGGAAGCACATCTAGATCTTTCAATGGGAAGACTTAATTTGGGATGGGTAGGGATCCCGATGTAACAGTTCAGGATTGGTGGAAACAGTGAGGCAGGGATATTGGAAGCAAGGGATCCAAAGAATTTTAGGATGTACACTGTCAGTTGAGGCTTGCTTTCTGTGGAAAAGTTGATGGGTCCTCCCGGAAGTTCCTATAATGACCAATCATTGTGTACCTGAGCAAAAGTCCCCTGAAATAGCAAAGTCATAATGACGACAATGGAATGGCACAGCCCTGCCAATGTAGATGGTGAGCAGTGTGCAGGGTGGACAGCTTTGGATCTCCGTCAAGCAGGAGGTAATTTGTGGCAGGGAGACAAAAAGGCAGGAAAGCCTTTCTTGCAAGTTTTGTTTGGGATCTGGGTTTGGGGGGGGCTTGTCACATGCATCTGGCATCCGGACTTTCTGTCCTAACTCATAGCTAAGGGCAGCCTGCTGCAATTCAGCGATGTATGAGTCTCTGTCTTCCCTTGTTCCCACGTCACATCTTTCTCGTGACATTTATCCTTCTAGGGGATGTCTGCTAATGCAGAGACCCACCAGATGAAAATGTCTAATAACCTCAGGATACTTTATTTCTTACTTCATGGAGTCAGAAAACTGCAATGCCTCCCCCCTTTCAGGTCTGCCATCACCAGCTCACCTCTATACTGTGAGGGAATCATTCCTTTCTTTAATCATGTGGCAAAACTCACCCAAGGAATCTGAACTTGATTTTTCATCCTTTCTGCCCCAGACACCTCTTTGGTCACCTCATGGTGTAATGGGAGGTCAGTCCCTTGTTCTATGGGCTGATGCAAATTTCAGGAAAAACAAAACAAAACAAAACAAAACCAAAAACAGAAACAACTTTACCTCTCCCAGACAGCTCCCTGCAAACCCCCACAGGATGTTTGCAAATGGCAGCTTTTCAAATACTACTGCAGATGGTATTAAACCCTCTACGTGCAGTCCAAGTTGAGCAGTAAATAGTCAAAATAAGCAATTGAATTTCTGAGTAATAGCAGGTTGGCCAGAGTGGTCATTGCTACACGCAAGGTTTCTGCAAACGTCCTTCCTCCCCAACAAAACCTGGGGCCCCTCTGCTTCCTTCCTTAATGGAGCTGTTTGAACTTTCGTGCGGTTATCGGGGGTTGGAGGGCTTCTCACCAGCCCTTTCTTGTTATTTTTACTTTTCAAAAACATTCTATTTCAGTCCTCATCATCTTTGTTCCTCAGTTGCATAGAGAGCAAGTGTATTTTTAATGAAGCGCTGATTTTTTTTTTTTAAGTGTTTTTCAGCAGGCCTTGATGATTGGCATTTATTATTCTTTTCGGTCTGCCTTCTGCCTAAAATATAGAGGAACTTTGGAATTATTTTCTCTCCTTTCCTAGAGGCCTAGTGTGATCCCACCTCCCCTGCCCCAATTTCCCCTACTTGTCTTTTTTCCCTAAACCGCTCAGCACCCCCTGCTCTAATTTTTTAGAAGCCCTTCATAATCTTTAGGGCAGAAGTAGGTGGGCTGACTCAGCTGACAAAGAAAGAAGGTCCAGACAGGGAGGGTCCATGGCAGAATTTGGTCTGTCTCCTTGCTGCTTGTGGTTTGTGGCATGAAGCCATCCTATTGCCCTTTGTCAATGTCAACATCCTTTGGTCATGACCCAGGCCCCAGCATGATTAAGGAAGGCCTGATGTGACAGCCGCTGGGGCTGAGGTTTGTAAGGGTGTGCTGGAATCAAAGCTGATGGGAGTCTGGATGGAGCTCTTTAATCCCTATGCCTTCAAAGACTTCCACCGCTGATCGGCACAGAATTCACGTGAAGCCGACAGCCCCCACCGGTGTGTTTTCTGCTGTCATCTTCCTCTGGTTGTGCCTCAAAGAATTCCAAAGTGAGTGGAGTTGACCTCCATCTTTCTGCTGGCACCCAATTTTTTTTTTTTCACTGAGAAAATGATTTTTTTTTAATTGCGAGCATAATTAGCCTGTAGTGTTATATTAGTTTCAGGTGTACAAAGTAATGATTCACCAGTTCTATACATTGCTCAGTGCTCATCATGATAAGTGTACTCTTTAATCCCCACCACCTATTTCACCCACCCCCAGCCCCCACCTCCTGTGGCCACCACCAGTTTTATGTATTTAAGAGGCTGGGTTTTTTGTCATTGTTGTTTGTCCCTTCTTTTCTTTGTTCATTTGTTTTACTTCTTAAATTTCGCTTATGAGTGGAATCATGGTATTTGTCTTTTTCTGACTGACTTATTTCACTCAGCATTATAACCTCTAGGTTGTTGCAGACGGGAAGACCTCATTCTTTTTTATGGTTGAGTAGTATTCCATTTTATATGTATACCGCATTTTCTTTATTTCATCTATTGATGGGCACTTAGATTGCTTCCATATCTTGGTTATTGTAACTAATGCTGCATTAAAAATAGGGTGCATATATCCTTTTGAAAGAGTGTTTTCATATTCTTTGGGCAAATACCCAGTAATGTTATTACAGGATCGTATGGTATTTCTCTTTTTAATTTTTTGAGGAACTTCCATACTGTTTTCCACAGCGGCTGTACCAGTTAGCATTCCCACCAACAGTGCACAGGGATTCCTTTTTTTTCCACATCCTCACCAACACTTGTTATTTCTTGTGTTTTTGATTCTAGACATTCTGACATATGTAAGGTGGTATCTCATTGTGGTTTTAATATGCCTTTTCCAGATGATTAGTGATATTGAGCATCTTTTCATGGGTCTGTTGGCCATCTGTATGTTTTCTTTGGAAAAATATCAATTCACATCCTATGCCCATTTTTTTAATTGGGTTATTTCTTTTTTTTGTTTTGTTTTTTGTTTGTTTGGTTTTTTTTGGTGTTGAGTTGTATAAGTTCTTTATATATTTTGGGTATTAACCCCTTATTGGATATACCATTTGCAAATATCTCCTTCCATTTAGTATACTAGTTGCCTTGATTTGTTGAGTGTTTCCTTTACTGTGCAAAAGCTTTCAATTTTGATGTAGCCCCAGTAGTTTGTTTTTGCTTTTATTTCCCTTGCCCAAAAATACATATCTAGAAAAATGTTTCTATGGCTAATGTCAAGGAAATTATCACATGTGTTTTCTTCTAGGAGTTTTATGGCTTCATGTCTCACATTTAGGTCTTTAATCCATTTTGAGTTTCTTTTTACGTATGGTATAAGAAAGTGGTCCAGTTTCATTCTTTTGCATGTAGCTGTCCAGTTTTTTTCAGCACCATTTTTCGAAGAGACTGTCTTTTCCCATTGTATGTTCTTGCCTACTTTGTCATAGATTAATTGACCATATAAGCATGGTTTTATTTCTGGGCTCTCTGTTCTGTCCCATTGATGTATGTGCCTGTTTTTGTGCTGGTACTATTCCATTTTGGCTACTACAACTTTGTAATAAGTCTTGAAATCTGGGATTGTGATACCTCCAGCTTTGTTCTTCCCAAGATTACTTTGGCTATTCAGGGTCTTTTGTGGTTCCATAAAAATTTTAGTATTATTTATTCTAGCTTTGTGGAAAAATACATTGGTATTTTGATAGGAATTGCATTACAGTTGTAGGTTCTTTGGGTGGTATGGACACTTTAACAATATTGGTTCTTCTGTGAGCATGGAATATCTTTTCATTTGTTTGTGTTATCTTCAATTTCTTTCATCAGTGATTTATGGTTTCCTGAGTGCAGGTCGTTCATCTCCATGGTTAAGTTTATTCCTAAATATTTTATTCTTTTTGGTGCTGGCACCCATTTTGTAATAGACACTTTATTATAGGAGCGTGGCTGCAAGGTTTGTACATTTTTTGACATTAATCTTCTCAACTTCCATTTTCTTACCTGCATTATTGTTATTATCCGGGCCTGGGATTTGTAAAAGTTCAGCTGGAAGGCATATATTAAATACCTGGCACAGAGCCAGGCACTTGGCAGCCTCTCCGTAATTGTTGATTCCTTCCTCCCAGCTTTCACTTATACCGTCTGAAGTTCCAGCCAGGCTGCTAGGTGCTAGTAGGTGCCTGGGGAATAGGCACCAAAGTGAGTGTCACTGGGGAGGGGACAAGAAAGCTTTCTGTATTGCGTTTGAATTTCTTCCTTCTACTCTGCCAGCCGGCTGAGCTAACATACGATCAATAACAGCCACCATTTCCTTTTAATTGCTATCTCCAACTCTGAGGCTCAAACAGCTCCAGCAGACTGCAGGGTTTAGTTTTTAGTTTGCTTATAAAATACTCTGGAACCAATTTGGGGAAAGGTACCTAAGTTTTCCTTAGCAATCCAACTCTGTTTGCCATACATGCTTGATATTCTCTGATTTTTCAGCCCAGATTCTAGCTTTTCCTGTACGTGTAGGTAGAGGCCCAAGGAAGGGGGCTGGTGAGTCTGTTAGCTACTCCAGAGAGCTTGAGCAGAGATGATGAAGACAGAGATGAGGGGCAGGAAGCTGTGGGAAGCAGGGGAGGCAAACTGAGAGCAGACTTCCACCGTGGAGGGCGTGAGTGTGTGTGTGCCCATACATGTATGTGTGTGCATGCGGGTGTGGTGGGGGGGGGCGGGTGGAGGACTCACATATACGGAGGTGAGTAAAACCCTGCCTAATGGTGGGAGGAAAACAGAGCTACCTAATTTCTGGGCCTGATTAGCTCAGGCATTTGGTAGGTCCTCACCTGCCCCTAGACGTTTGCCCTTGATGGTTCATCTTCATGGAAAGCTCACCTGTCCTTTCTTTCTGACCTCTGATAGCTTCTTACCACTAGCCTCTTATTCTCTGTCCCCACTCTGCTTTATTTTTCTTCATAGTGTTCACCACGACTTGGTGTTATATTGCATAGCTATTTGTTTATAATATGTGTCTCCCTATTAAATGTCTGTAAGCTCCACGAGGGCAGGAATCTTGTCCATTTTGCTCATTGCCTGATTGTCAGCACTGGCACATACTAGGTACTTATGGCTATTGAATGAGTGAGTGGGTAGGTAGATGTTTGAGTGTCTGGGGCAGCAAGCAGCAAGATGAGAGGTTAGTGTATGACATAGGTTCGAGAGCAAATGGGGAGGAAAGCTGTCAGATTGACCTTCTTCTAGTACATTCTTCCTCTCCTTCCTTTTCTTCTCATCCTTCACTGTATTTTATGGTTATACTGTTTCTCTTAGGATTTACCTTTCTGCTGTTAAATTATGTTTATTGGCTTTTTATATCTTTACTTCCCAGCTCTAGAAGATAATGAATACTGTAGGTTCTTCCTCCTCTTTTCTTAATTAGATCAGATCTATGCTGTCAGGGTTTATGACATTTATAACCCATTATTTAATCAAAAATCCCAACTTGTTTTAGTCCTATTCCTACATTTAAATAGATTCAGTGTTTCTTCCTGACCTTTGCTATTATTTTCCATTCATCTCTTGGATGGCTGGAAAGTTCTCTTAGTTTCTTCAGGACAGGCTCATGGGAACAAAATGCCTTATGTTCTTGCATGTTCCAAAATGTTGGTTTGTTATCATTGTAACAAATGATAGTTTTTCTGGGTATAAAACTCTTGTCACATTTTGTTTTCTTGAGGATAAACTACAAAGCTATCAGCCTGCTGTCTTCTGAGAGTAAATGATGCAGTGTTAGAGTCTGAGGCCAAACTATTTTTACCCACATCATCAGTGAGGGGTGCCTGGCTGCCCAAAGATTCTTTCTTTGAAGTCTTATAAATATACTAGATCATTTTGTCATTTTCTTCCTGGATATTCTGTGACCTTCAGTATATCCAAATCTTCTATTTCTGGGAAGATTTATTGAATCTTACTTTAAATATTCTTTTCTGTGTTCTGCCAGTCTTCCTTTTCTATCATTTTCTCTTTAACCCCTTTAAGTTCTTCATGTATTCTTACTTCAAATTTTCACTCATTTTTTCTATTATTATCCTTTCCTTTCTATTCCTTTCTGTTCTTAGGTGTGTCTTGTTTTCCTTGTGCTATTTTCAATTTTGCCTTTATTTCTCTCATTTTTAAGAAAAATTTCACTTTCCCGATTTCAGCTAGTTTATGCTTCAAATTCTGTGTCTTACCACATTTTCCATGGGCTCTCTTTTGTGTATGTGTTTTTTATTGCTTCATTAGCCTTTTAAAAATTCATGGCAAAATATTTAGTCGTGTTTTTTGTTTCTGCACCATGGCAATATTTTTCTGGCAAATACTCCTTGCCATTATTTTTCCTGTTCTTTTCCTTATTTTTCATGCAATATTTTATTTATTTATTTTTAAAGATTTTATTTATTTATTTGACAGAGGGATAGAGAGAGAGAGAGAGAGACAGCGAGAGAGGGAACACAAGCAGGGGGAGTGGGAGAGGAAGAAGCAGACTTCCCGCCAAGCAGGGAGCCCGATGCGGGCCTCGATCCCAGGACCCTGGGATCATGACCTGAGCCGAAGGCAGCCACTTAACGACTGAGCCACCCAGGTGCCCCTCATGCAATATTTTAAATAGAGCCTATGATAGTTTCTTTTTGATGACTTAGTTTTGACTTAGGTGATTTATTTTTGTTGTTCCAGACCAGCTATTTATAATTCATAGGCGGTTTTTATAAGGAAGAGATCAGTATTCAAGGAGGGATTTTCCTTCACTCCAGTGTTTCCTGTGAGTCCTTTTGCTGTCACCTCTGTCCAGCCAATGAAGCCAGCAGTTGTAGAGCCATTCACACTGCCGAATTTCTGTCTCCTCCTGTCAGGTGGAAAGACTGCTTTCTGCACACATGACACGTCTGTGTGGCTCCTTATTCAACCCGTTGTCATCTGCCTCTTAGAACAAAACTGGGTCCGGAGAGGCTCAAGCTGACAGCATTTTGCAACCTATTTCCATTGTAGTGTTCAAAACAAGGGATTCTGATTCTTTCCTTCTTGGTATGCTCCTCACCTTAGAGCGCACTGTTCTTTTTCTGCAAGTGCCTCCTCTCTCTGCTTCTGGTCTCCCTGCTTAGTGTGTGTTCACAGTTCCTTGGCTTCTGGGTTCATCAAGGGTGGAATCTGTGTTTGTGTCTCGGTTCGGGGTTATTGTTGAAAGGGAATAATGAATGCTGTGCACTACCACATTCAAAGTGGAGGGCCTCAGCCCCTTCTGAGCAATCTCTTTTTTTTCTATCATAAAGTCTGATTTTCCACACTTCGGGCTTTCTGTTTTCTTCTCCATTTCTGGCCCTCATCAGGTTTCCAAGTGAGGTCAGAGTCTTTGTCCCTAGAAGGCTTTATCCTGACCATCTCCTTCTGGTTCCCCATTGTGCTTGTAGTCCATACTGGGTGTAGCAAATACTGCCTTATATTGCACCATCGTTTTACTTGTAGGTATGCTTCTTTAACTACATAATAGGGCATTTGGGGGCATGGCCTGTGGCATGAGTATTCTACGTCCTTTCTAGTACTAGCACAAGGCATTCTGTGTGGTAGGTGCTACATTCATGCTTATGGATTATTCCCTTACTCTTAAGGTTTGCACTGATATTTGAGATACTTTTATTGTGCCTCCTTAATTCTGAGTCCATGTATTTTCTTCCTTTCTTCTTACTGAATTAGATATCTGTGTACTTGGCATGTATTATATATGATATAAAACACCATCATGAAGATTTTATAACACATTACTGCCTCTGATAACAAACTGTGGGTAAACACCCTTCTTGAATTTAAATGACTTTGGTCAATGTCATTAGAAATAACTTTAGCTTTTAGTTGTCTTAAGGATTATGTAGGTCTGCACTCTTTTTACAACCACACTCCCTAGGTAGAGCCTTTTTCATCATGTGATGATGTTCCTTATAGACTGCATCCTATAAATGTTAGTCACATTCCATGTGTCACACCTAAAATTAAAAGGGGCTCACTAGGCCAATGGTTCTTATAGGGGCTCTCAACCCTCCTTTAGTTGAGGCATTTCAAAACCTGGGTTTGTAGGGTAGATGGTTTGAAAAACAAACAAAAATTCCCCATGTGATCCTGATAAAACCTCCTAGGGATATGTGTCCCCACCTGCACTCCCACTCTCAGACTCCTAAAGACAGCTGATTCAGTCTAATGCCTATGCTTTAGCTATGGGAAGCAGGCACAGAGAAGAATGTGGCTTATTCAAGGTAACATTTTACCTGTGCATTCCTCCCAACCTGCTTTGCTGCTCTTGCCCACAAACCACAGATGGACGGGTTTTCTGATGGACGAATCTGAGGCACCTGAAGGTCAGTGGAAGCCAAAGTCAGTCGTGGTGTCTAGGCTGGGTTGAGTGGAGGGAGAAGACACTATTTTAGGAAAAAAGGATCCAGTAGAGCAGAATGAAAAATGTGCATTTGACACCGATCAATGAACCTGTGCTCAAACTGAGATTTAAAATGTGATAAAGGACTAGAGAAGCTAAAATGGTAATTCAAACCAGAGCAGCCTCTTTGACCTCAGCCAGTTGGAGACTCAATGGAATAAACCATTGCTTCTCCAAAAAGAAAAAAAAGAGGAGGAAAAGGTTCATTTCCAATTTCTGGGAAGGTATACCTAAAACACAACAGATTTGAAAACTCTGCCAACAGTTGCTTTTTTTGTCTTTTTCCCCCTTACCTTTAACTTTACTGCTGCTGAAATACTAGTCTTTTAAATTGCATTTAAAGTCAATAAGTCAAGTACGACTGTAACCCCAGATGGGAAAGAGATGCATACCTACAGAGCACAGCCAGCTCTGGACAGGGGCTTGTTCTGGGTTAAGGCTTTGGGTGTGTGGGTCAGCAAAGCCAATAACATGCTGCCGGGGGCATCCTGGAACTCATTTGGCACAGCCTGTGCATATCTAGCAGAGGAACAGACTTGGGAAAGAGATGAAGCATCTAAGACATTTGGCCTGTACTGAGTTTTGGGATAGGGAGCTGGGATGTATGAGGAACAGAGTGAGTGCTGACCCTGCCAAGAAAATTCCAAAACCATCTGGCTCCTTTGATGACTCTTGCCCTCGAATAATAATGGAGGACCTTCGTGGATATTATTCTCGTTCTGTAGATGAAGAAAACAAGGTGCTGATTAATGAGGTGGCTTGCCTGTAGTTACAGAAGTAGCTGCTGACAGCACAGTTTACAGCCCTTAACTCTGGGCTCCTACCTCCCAGTCGTTTCCAGTATATCACAGTGTTCTCTCTCTCTCTCTTTGTGTGTGTGTGTTACCATGAGTAGGTATTTCCTAAGTACTTGCTAAAGCCTAACATCCCACTAGAAGTTAATGCGATGTAAAATGCTGTTACAATTCCAGCCTAAGAGGAACTTAGTTTAAAATATTATTGACTACATTTTCTATTTTGAAAGTGATATATCACATTTGGGAAATTTTGGGAAATAGCAAGAACAAGAAACATTTAAAATAATTTCAGCCTGCTAACACAACTGCTGTAATTATTTTGGTCTATGGCCTTCTGGTCATTTTTGTCACGCATTTAGCTTTTTAAAAAATCTAGTGGAAACTATATTGTATGTACAATTTCATTTCTTGCTATTTTCACATAGCTCTTTGTTATAAGTAATTTCCCCCATAACCACTTTAATGGCCATAGGATATTTGCAGACAGCTTAATCACAAAGCAATTATAACCATAGTATTAAAGCATTTTGTTGTATTAATTCAATAAATGTCATTAAGCGCCTGGTACCCAGGCTCTACTGGCAGCCATCAACCTGGGGGTTGTCACCTTGGTGTGCCAAGGGATTGGGACGTTTGGAACCACATTACTGGGAGCCTTATATGAGTTAGTGGGAGCTCTAGACTTTTTTTTCTGACCCTTCCTACATTAATGGGCTGCCTGATGGCACAAACCACATTCAGGCTGGCTGGGACCAAGGCGCACTAAGACGATTGTAGATCTGTGGAACTCATCCTCATGACTGTTGGAATCTCCTCCTGTTGAGCCCCGCAGTGAGGGAGGGATTCCCCATCTAAGATTATGGGGATGGCCAAACACACACTACCTGATGGATGGGGTCAGCAGTTCACAGTCACGTGTCCTCACAGCTTGGTAAGGAGGACACTGCCTGCCACTCAGGGCCACACAGGGATGGCACTCAGGAACAGAGGGAACCACCAGGGCTGGGGGAGGCAGACTTCATAGTCTCCAAAGGTGTGGTGGCCCTGGTTCTTTGGGGAAGGTGCGATTTGCTTGTTCGAATAATTTTGTGGGCCGGCACAAAACTGAAACCTACTAGTCAGCGATAAGCAGGAACCATAGGTGGTCTGATTAATAAAGAGGATGGTTTGGTTAGAGAAAGCACCTAATATGGAGCCTTAATTTTAGATCTTACACCCCAGGGACAAAAACTGCTTTTCTTCTCTGCTGGCCCTGCCGTTTTCTCCAACTCTTCCTTCATGTATACTTTTTTTTTTTTTTTAATATATGTTCTGGGTTTTGCTGACTTATCTTTAAGAGGCTGTACAATGTGGTGGTGAATAGCATAGACTCCAAGACAGACAACTTGGGCTCACATCCACGCTTGGCCATGTGCAAGCTGGGTGGCTTTAGCAAATCCCTTCCCCTCTCTGTGCCTCAGTTTCCTCCTTTGTGAAAGGAGATGTATGTAATGACACTACTTACCTCACAGGTTGTTGTGAGGTTGTTGTGCTATGTAAATACTATTATCTTTACTAGGGTTCAGTTTATAAGTTTTGTTGTGTTGTTTATAATAAAAATATTATTCTGCTTTTTTCAGCTTTTCTTCCTACTTTCTTTCTCCAAGGCCGAAGTTAGCATAGACTCATTTCCAAAAACGTTCTCTGTCTGTTTAGTCATTTGTAAATTCATCCACTTGTTCATCCATTCAGTTAACACATATTGAAGAGCCTCTGCTGTGTTCCTGGTGTTCTAGGTGATGGGATTCATGGAAGAACAAGACAGACAAGCCACCCAAGAGCAGAGGCTTATAACCCATTGTGGGGGTGGCTGGGAGCAGAAAATAGGCAAGTAAATAAACACAATTATGGCTGGTGATACGTGCTCTAAAAGAAGAAAGAGAAATAAAAGGAAACCATCTCAGGGACAACTCCATTCCCTTGTGCAAGGCAGCTGGGAGAAAGAGGACTTCTCTTTTGTTGCAGGCATTCTTTTTTATTATGGGAGTGGTCCAAGGTCCCCAGAGGGGCCATAGATCCTCTGCTTCATCTTTTGTTTGGTGACAGTGACAAGACTTATTAATATCATCTTCCAGAGAGTATCTATGTTTGCTTTGTCTGCCCTGACATCCTCCCCCACCCCCAACTTCCTCTCACCCTGTCCAGGAGGGTTTTGTCTTGTTAACCCACTTTATACATCAATTTTGGTCTAGAATCAGGACAACGGACAGAGGAAGAGAGGGCCAGAGAGGTAAGAAGAGAAGAGGAAGGACCTATTTGGGCAAATTCAACTCTATTTATAAAAAAGAAGCTTTACAAGAGTGTAGAGAAAGGCTGAAGAAAAACAAGTCCCCCCCCACATTATCTAACATTTATTTATCACTACATAAGAAACCACTCCAAAATTTACTTAGTTTGAGATGACAATGATTTCTTATTTCTCATGAACCTGTGGGTTGTAAGTTAATTCCTCTGCTGGTTTTGCTGGGGTTCCTTCATTCAACGGCAGGATCAGTAGGGCTAGAAAATCCCAAATAGGATCGGGCGTCTAGGAGTGGGTGCCGGCTGCTGCCTGGGGCAACTTTGTTCCCCTCCCTCAAGACCCCTCCCTCAGGAGGCCCAGCCAACTTTCTGTATGGTGGTGTCAGGGCAGAATTCTAAGATGGTGAAGGCAGAAATTGCAAGGCCTGTTGAGTCTTAGGTTCTGGAGTCCATACAGTGTCACTTAATTGGTCAAAGGAACTCACAAGGCCAGCCAAGTTTCTAGCTGGTGAGATAGATGTTCAATAAAAAAAAAAAAAATCACACAGTTCTTAAGCGACTGCCTTCAGCTCAGGTCATGATCCTGGAGTTCCGGGATCAAGTCCCGCATCAGGCTCCCTGCTCAGCAGGGAGTCTGCTTCTCCCTCTGACCCTCCCCCCTCTCATGTGCTCTCTCTCTCTCTCTCTCTCTCTCTCTCTCATTCTCACTCTCTCAAATAAATAAGTAAATAAAATCTTTAAAAAAAACAGTTCTTATTATCAAAGCTGACATAAAGCTGAAAGACAAGTTCTATGTGGGTATATCTATGAGGAGTGGCATGCCCAGTGCCAGACATCTTTTGGATTAATTTTCCTCTTCTTGGTTGAGACAACATATGTATAGACAAGGCTTTTGGTGTTTAGTTGTGCAGGAAAAGTTTAGCAGAGCAGGTTCGCTGCTGATATCCCTGGGAAAGCCTGCTTACAAATCGATCCTTGCCTGGCATCGGGGGACTTGGATTTCAGAAGGATTCCGAACGTTCTCTAACTGATGAGGATGGTTTTTTACTGTGTCTAGACTATTTATACAAACTAGATGGTTTATGCTAGACACGTGTTTTCCTTGTGGGAGTTAGGAATTTTGATATATTAGGCAGAGGATACCACTCTGACCAGCCCCAGTAAAAATCTTGGGTACTAAGTTTGGAGTTAGCTTCCCTGGGCAGACACATGGCACACATGCTGTTGTATTTTGTTGCTAGAGGAAGAGTGGAATTGTGTGACCCCTCTCGGGAGGGAGGGAGCAGAAAGAAGCCTGCTCATGGATTCCCCCAGACTTCTGTATCTTTTTCCCTTAGGATTGGGCGGTGGCCTTCCTACATCGCTGTAATGAATCATTGCCATGAGTACAACTATATGTTGTGTCTAATGAGTCCTTTTAGCAAATCTCGCAACACAGGGATAGTCCTGGGGATCCTGGCACATTAGTTATTCTCTTATACATTTTTCTCTCCTAAGAAGATAGAATTCTCGTTTCATGGGGCAATACCAGAAAGTCACCTTGAGGGCTTTTATGCCTAGACAAGAAGTGATGTCACATTTCCTGGGAGCCAAGAGGCCCCAGCAGGCCTGCCTATACCCGGTGTTTTAAAATGATGATTTGGTTGGCTTCTTTGCTGGGTATGTTTGGATTTGTGGGTGTAATTTATTTAACTGGCAACAAGTAGGTGGCAATTTGGAATCTGCGGAAGTGATTGGTTCCCTCTGTGTGGCATCTTCCACTAAGTGAGAAGAAATTGATTGAGATAAGAACAAATGTAAAAGAAGCCCATCTGCTCTGCCCAGAACTGGACAGTCACCTGGAACGAATCTGTAAGAACAGATTACTGGGCCTGTCTCCAGTAATCCGCCTGTCTCTTTGTCCCTGGCTTTTAAACCAGGTGGCTGCTGGGATGTGAAACTACGATGGAGGGAAGGTCAGCCATGGAGCTCTTTGCCCTGCATCCCCACACCCTGTGTCTAGTCTGTCACACCAGCAGTTCTGCTAGTGAAGTGGGCTGTGAGAGCGGTTGCACTGTGGGCTATCATCAGTCCCTTGTTGCGGCCATTGCTGCTTCCCGGGGAGTCTGGTGGCAAGGAACCTGGTAGCCAAGGAAGAGGCATCCCTCAGCAGGTGCAAGGAGGGGTCTGTCCAATGTGCTAGAGTAGTCACAGCTTCTGAAGGAGTGCCACTTAATGCTTAAGAATGAGAAGGTTGTATAAAAGGAGGACTGAAGGACATAGATTTAAACCGAGATGGGTTCATTCTTTTACCCTGCCACTTAATAGCTGGGTGACCTCTAGTAGATTAATTGAGCTTTCTGATCCTTAATGTCATAAACTCAGAGCAGTAGTGCAAGAAGAATGAGGTGATGTGTATAATGCATCTAAACTGGTGCCTAGCATAAGATAAATACTTCTTAAATTTGAGTCCCTTCCAGGTGATGGAAATCTAAGTAATATGTTTTCTTTGTGTTTATATGTATAATGTTGGCCAAATTTTCTGTAATGAATAAGTATTTACTTTATAATGAGAAGAAGAGGATTTGAAATTTGAAGTTTAAAACCTATCTCCTTGCCCTGGCTCACATGTTGTCTCCTGGGCTGAGCCTTTCCTGGGTCACACATGTTTAACATATTCTTCACCTTGGGTTTCTCTGGGTAGTCAGAGTACATTAACATCAATAGGGGCTCGGAAAGGTCCATTACTTAACTGAGTGAGTGAAGAAGTGACACAGGGAGAATACTTCAAATATTTTCTTAATTTTTCGGTAATTATAATTTGATTTTTTCTTCCAGAATCATTTTTTCTTAGCAGGGTCACTACCAGGATATTTAAAAAGAGGGGGGAAAAAGTCTATTCCTTTTATAGGATTGCCCTTTTTTCCAACTTTTATTTTCCTTGCGATTTAGTTTTTGTTTCTCTCCCGGCTAGTAATGAAATGCACTTTGCAGGAAAGGTCAAGGAGGGCTCCAGGAAGCCTTGCAGCTCTGAGGACTGTTCACGGGGTCAGGGTCAACTTAGTTCTGTGGAGTCTGCTAAGAAAACCTCTGGAGTGCCAGGCTTCTGGGCTGCTCCTCTCTTGTAGGGTAAGTACAAAGAGGGCAGCATAACCCCCAACCTGATAGGTCTGGCCCTTTTCAAGAAACTCAACACAGAGGCAGAGTGAGCTGAGTGAGAACTCCTACTGTGTGTAAATTAGTTGCTGACTCTCCTCTGGTATTCTCTTCAAGTCTGTCAAACTGTACATGGAGAAAGACTGGTGGAGGATTTCAGGGCTGTTTTTTCATGGGAAATTCCCAGAGAGTAGAGAATGGTATTTGCACTCAGACAGCACTTGCTTTCTCAACAACCTGCTTGAGCTAAGCACCCCCTGACTTGCTCTATTGGGTATGTAGGAGTCGTTCCTCCCATGCTGGGCTATAAGCTCACTTGTCCCGCATGGCATGGCTGCCCAATATCTGCATGTTTTGTAATTTTTGATGTCTTGAAAAGTACCTGTCAGAAAACAGTGCTCATATATGTTTACTAATGGGCAGTGAAGCCGTAGTGGGAGTTGTAGGAGTTGGAAAAATGTTAGGCAATAGCAGACATCAGGAGAAATTTCTTCCAACTTCTTCTGGAGCCAAGTGGAGCCACTATAGCATCTCAGTCTCCACGGGAAGCCCATGAGGAGTGAAGGAGTCCATAGGTAGGTTTTGAGCACAACTCACACCTAGCAGCCCATGGGCCATTGGGGAGCATTCAGAGGCTTCCGATGGAATCTCTATGGAGTCAGGTTGGTGAGATAGGGGTGCTGCCTAGGACACTTTGATGGATAACAAAGGCAATGTATAACTTAGCACTAAGCTGTTTGGTCCTAAAGGTCTGTGAAGGCAGGGAACATAGTGGCCCAGACTGTTACAGGAGGCTAGAATGAAACTGGGACCCAAGAATCAGGAGGTGTCTACACTGATTACCTCTTCCTACCCCTTTAGAGTGAATCTGCTTCCATTTCTCTTAAGCCTCAGAGAATTTCCCAGGAGAATTTAGATGATTGACCAAATAGCCCTGCACTGATAAAATCTAGTTGTTAAATTCCACCCCTTTCTCACCCTCTCTCAACTATCTTGTCTGCTTTCCACTTCTCAAAACTCCTGGTATACACTTCTTAGAAGTCCTGCCCCTAACACTGCCTAATGCTTGAGGCGGGATTCTTTTCTCGGCCAAATAAAGCTAACCCTTGTGCAAGCCCCACAAAATAAACACTCTTCAAAATTAAATTCTACCCAACACACATTCATCAAGTACTTGTGGTTTCTATATGTGTATATAACTCAAATGAGACAGTGACTAGAGTTTGACCTCAAGAGTGTACCTTCCAGACTAGGAGAAGAAAATCACTATATTGCAGGATAGAATGTGAGGGACGTTATAACAAAGAAGGATGAAATTAACCCCAGAAGGGGGAGGCTTCATGGAGGTGGAGGGTTTGGGGCTAGTCCATATGGAGCTTGTGAAATTTACAAGTCGGGAAAGGCAGGGTGAGGGCAGGAGTAGTTGGACGTTCCATCCAGAGGGCATGTTGTAAACAGGGGGACAGAGAGCTCATGGGAGTAGGGTTTGGTCAGGTTTGGCTGGGGCCAGGGATACGAAAGGGGTTCAAGGCAGTTAGAGTGATAAGTGGTGTTTGGAACATGAGACTGTGAGGTTAGGCCCTATCCTCAAGGCAAGGAAGATGTTGGCAGAAATTGGAGCAGAAAAGGGACACAGACTTTAGGCTAGTTCTTCTGGCATGTGTGTGGACTGGAAGGCTTGTGGATTGAGGGTGGGAAGTAACCCACAGCGGGGAGCACGGTTTAGGGTTCTATCTGGCAGTCACCTGCACAGGTAGTCATGAAGGCTGAAAGTAAGGCAGCGGTGATGGGCCTAGAAGGGAGGGGACAGGTGAGAGTGAGAAGACAAGGGGACCTTGTGCTTGCACACCCCACCTGCCCCAGTGAAAGTGACACTGTCACTCAGGCAGTCATTTCAGGATTGCAGAAATCTGATGCTTTTGCCCACAAAGAGAATGCTGCCCTTGAGATTTGACAATGAGGACAAGAGTTTCTCTTGCTGGGAAGTTGTTTAATTAATTCAGAGGACTTGGAGGAGCATCTCTGGGACTGTGGCTGTCAGCTTCCTGGGAGCTGCTCAATTCTCCCAGTGCACCTCCTCTAGAAGGTGCCCCTGCCTCTCCCCAGTGCGTGTGGCCAGAGGCCCACTCCATTCGTCGGGCAGACAGCCCCTGCAGATGCCAGGGAAAGGCTAGTCTCCCATTTTTATCTTACTGCACTTTACAGCCTCTACTGACAGATCCTATTCAAGCTAAAATGAGTGGCTGGGGGCAACTCATACATAATTTCCTTCTATTTAGTGACTTCCTACACCATGGGGTCTACATGATTTCTGTTCATTTAATTAAAGGTTATATTGGCAAATTGTTATCCTTGGGAATGTGGGTGTGCAGGGAGTGCTTTTGGAATACATTACAGGGTAATTCCCTTTGCCCTTTATTGCCTCTGCAGGCCATGTGAAATTGAATCACAAATAACACATTTTGGAAACAGGCGGAGAGACTGAGGCCTCAGCTTCCTTTGGCTTTAATAAGACAGCGAGCATGTGTATGTAAATGACTCTCTGGTTATGCAGGAGAGGTGGAGAAGGAAGAATTGCAGAACTAAGGGGAATGATCTCTGCACCCCAGACAGTGAGCTCAGCTGCTCTCCCTTCCACCGTGGGGGCGGCGGGGCGGGGGGGGGTGGAGAGCCCGAATCTGGTAGTGGGTTCTGCCTTTGAAACATCCAGAGGACCCATTACTGTTAATGGGAGCCTCTTATGAGTACCACTAGATATGAGCCTCACTTACATGCTGACTGCAGGAGAGTCAGTCGACCCAACTTTCTCTTTCCAATCTTCCTCTCCAGAGGTAGCTGCAGCTCCCAAAGTTCTTGTGCATGAGGGAAAGACCAACAGGTGAACACTGTTATGGCAAAGTTGGCCCTGTCAGAGCAGATGACAAAAGTCTGTCAAATTCAGAGAATCCAAGGTCTTTAGGTACTGAAAGTGATTGTGGTGTGGTGGGGTATGTGCTGAAGGCATGCTGTGACCACATGAAACGCTGTGGCTTCTTAGAACACTAAGATATGGCTGCCTCTAGTCTTAGGATGCATTTGTTCCTTAGGCCAAGAGACTGGGTGTTAATACCTTTGTAGTGGGGATTGAGAATGCCATGGAGGGAGGAGATGAAGGTAGGTATGTGTTCACATTAAGCTGTGTAGTTAGGGTAGCTTCCCTGAGAAGGTGACATGGAAACAAAGTCTTGAGGAGGTGAGGGAGTTAGATGTCCAGTGGAAGACTGCTCCTGGCAGAGGGCACCACTGGGGGGTACAGGCACAGAATTCTAAAGCAAGAATGTGCCTGGGGGTTGGAAGAACAGAAAATGTGACTAGAGTAGAGTGGGCAAGGAGGAGAGATCAGAGGTGGGCTTAGGGACAGATTACAACGTGCTCTATTGGCCTCTGCAAGGACTTTGGCTTCTACTCTGAGTACAACTGGGAACCATTGTGGTGGTTGAGCAGTGGAGGGATATGAGGCAGATATGAAAATAGACAATCCAGTATGAGGCAAATGTAGGGATCTAGCTATGTGAAGGAGTAATAGAGAACTGACATCTCTTCTGGCCCAAGAGGAGGAGCCAGAGAGGGCAAGGAATGGCTTTGTAGAGGATGTGTCAGCATTTGGCTTGGGTCTTAAATGATAGCTGACCCATGACCTCCTTGCTCCCCAACACCTGACTTCCTTTGTGTACCTCTTACTGAGGCAGCAGGGTTTCTCTCCTCTGGATTCTTGGGCTGCCAAGATGGACCTACTTGCCTATGATTTGTCTTGAGTCTGTATCCAAGCTCACAAACTTGTGTAGGACTCAATTCCTGCCTGATGCTTAGGGCACTAGCCCTGGCTTGGAATCCAGTTCCTACCCACTGCCTCCTGGCAGGTCAGGACCCATGTAGCTCTCTCACCTAAGCTGGTTTCCATACATGCTAATGCTTTCTTGAGGGTTGCGATCCCAGGACAGTCAGTGTGGGGGAGAAAGGAAGTGAGGAAGGGAAGGAGGCAAAGTAGAAACAAGAGCATCTGTTACCAAGCTGGCCACACCATCACAAGAAGATATAGCTGCTTCCTTGGTCACATGAGACATCTCAGAACAGTCCATACAGAACCCCTGGAATAGTCCATCAGGGTGGTAGAGGAAGGGAAATGGATTTATTTCTTGACAATGTCATGAGCTAAGTATTACTATTACTGTTTCATCTTGGCCTTATAACACTGTGTATATAATAATTCTTAGCTCATGATGGACAGCTCAGGTCAAATAGTTACTGGGTGTTCCAGTGTCAGTGTTAGTTTCAGCTAGGACCCAGTAACACACAAGGAGCTATTTTAAATACAAAGTAGTTCTTTGGGAAGCCTGGATGGCTCAGTCCTTAGGCATCTGCCTTCCACTCAGGTCATGATCCCAGCGTCTTGGATCCAGCCTTGAGTCAGGTTCCCTCAGTGGGGAGTCTGCCTCTCTCTCTCCCTCTGCCACTCCCCCCTGCTCATGCTTTGTCTCTCTCTCTCAAGTAAATAAATAAAATCTTTAAAACAAACAAACAAACAACAACAACAGAAAACACACAAAAGTTGTTCTTTGCTGCAGAGGACATGGTCTTGCATAAGAACTCTGTAAGTCGCACTGCTGATCTTGGGTTGGATGGCCCAGCATCCTGATCTACCGTGGATCCCTTCTGTACCATCCAGTTTGCTATAACGTATGGTTCAGGTGGCAAGCAACTTGTACAACAGTCTGAACCTGCTATGGGGACTTCTCTTCCTCTGGCAGCCTTCTAAGTCACCAGATAAATAAACCTGAGTTTTTCCTAGTGTGCTAAGTGCTGCATTAAAATTCAAAGAATTCCAACATGTACTATGTTGCTTTTGTACTAGTAGTTGTACAAGGTGTACCAATTTTTCCTTTGCTTTAGAACCATGTCTAGGAATGCCCCAAGCCACTGGAAGCTCTAGAAATGTCACTGATTTGGCAGTCCCCAAGTATTTGTGGGGTTTATATCTCATTCTCCAACATTCTGTGTCCTCTTAAAGTATCTAAGATATTGCCATTTCCTGCTCCCCAGTGCAATTACTATGATAATCATCAAAATAATGGACCAATGTGTTGTTCTATGGAATGTCAAGTTCCCTGAAGACTAGATTATGACAAAAGAATTAATAAGCCCTAAAAGTATTATGGTGAAGGTGTACTGTAAGTCAAAATTACTTTTGATTTTGTTTCTACTGGGTATTGAAAGAAAAAAGGCATTTATCAACTCAGTAGCAACGTACGCACTACTGGAGTCCATATTGACCTGTTTTAGTGATGCTATTACATCTAACCCACCAGTTGGTATTGGGGCTACTGTTTGGTTGATTTTATTGTAGCCTGTGGTCATCTAACCTGATACATCTGGATCCTGCAGAAGCCAGTCAGGTAAATTGGAAGATATGATGTGGAACACTGCCCTTGCCTCTTTCAAGTCTTTGGTTGTTGCATTAATCTCTTTGGTTCTTTTTTTTTTGTTATGTTAATCACCATACATCATTAGTTTTTGATGTAGTGTTCCATGATTCATTGTTTGTGCATAACACCCAGTACTCCACGCTGAACGCGCCCTCTTTAATACCCATCACCAGGTTAACCCATCCCCCCAACCCCCTCCCCTCTAGAAACCTCAGTTTGTTTTTTGGAGTCCATCATCTCTCATGGTTCGTCTCCCCCTCCGACTTACGCCCCTTCATTCTTCCCCTCCTGCTATCTTCTTCTTTTTTTTTCTTAACATATATTGCATTATTTGTTTCAGAAGTACCGATCTGTGATTCAACAGTCTTGCACAATTCACAGCGCTCACCATAGCACATACCCTCCCCAATGTCTGTCACCCAGCCACCCCATCCCTCCCACCCCCCACCACTCCAGCAACCCTCAGTTTGTTTCCTGAGATTAAGAATTCCTCATATCAGCGAGGTCATATGATACATGTCTTTCTCTGATTGACTTATTTCACTCAGCATAACACCCTCCTGTTCCATCCATGTTGTTACAAATGGCAAGATCTCATTCCTTTTTATGGCTGCATAATATTCCATTGTGTATATATACCACTTCTTCTTTATCCACTCATCTGTCGATGGACATCTTGGCTCTTTCCACAGTTTGGCTATTGTGGACATTGCTGCTATGAACATTGGGGTGCACGTACCCCTTTGGATCCCTACGTTTGTATCTCTGGGGTGAATACCCAGTAGTGCAATTGCTGGATCATATGGTAGCTCTATTTTCAACTGTTTGAGGAACCCCCATACTGTTTTCCAGAGTAGTTGCACCAGCTTGCATTCCCACCAACAGTGCAGGAAGGTTCCCCTTGCTCCACATCCCCGCCAACATCTCTCGTTTCCTGACTTGTTAATTTTAGCCATTCTGACTGGTGTGAGGTGGTATCTCATGGAGGTTTTGATTTGGATTTCCCTGATGCCGAGCGACGTTGAGCACTTTTTCATGTGTCTGTTGGCCATTTGAATGTCTTCTTTGGAAAAATGTCTGTTCATGTCTTCTGCCCATTTCTTGATTGGATTATTTGTTCTTTGGGTGTTGAGTTTGATAAGTTCTTTATAGATTTTGGATACTAGCCCTTTATCTGATATGTCATTTGCAAATATTTTCTCCCATTCTGTCGGTTGTCTTTTGGTTTTGTGGACTGTTTCTTTTGCTGTGCAAAAGCTTTTTATCTTGATGAAATCCCAATAGTTCATTTTTGCCCTTGCTTCCCTTGCCTTTGGAGATGTTTCTAGGAAGAAGTTGTTGCGGCTGAGGGCGAAAAGGTTGCTACCTGTGTTCTCCTTTAGGATTTTGATGGACTCCTGTCTTACGTTTAGGTTCTTTCAACCATTTGGAGTCTATTTTTGTGTGTGGTGTAAGGAAATGGTCCAGTTTCATTCTTCTGCATGTGGCTGTCCAACTTTCCCAACACCATTTGTTGAAGAGACTGTCTTTATTCCATTGGACATTCTTTCCTGCTTTGTCAAAGATTAGTTGACCATAGAGTTGAGGGTCCATTTCTGGGCTCTCTATTCTGTTCCATTGATCTATGTGTCTGTTTTTGTGCCAGTACCATACTGTCTTGATGATGACAGCTTTGTAATAGAGCTGGAAGTCTGGAATTGTGATGCTGCCAGCTTTGCTTTTCTTTTTCAATATTCCTCTGGCTATTCGGGGTCTCTTCTGGTTCCATACAAATTTTAGGATTATTTGTTCCATTTCTTTGAAAAAAGTGGATGGTATTTTGACGGGGATTGCATTGAATGTGTAGATTGCTCTAGGTAGCATTGACATCTTCATAATGTTTGTTCTTCCAATCCATGAGCATGGAACGTTTTTCCATTTCTTTGTGTCTTCTTCAATTTTTTTCATGAGTATTTTATAGTTTTCTATAAAATTATTATTTTATAGATATTATAGATCTTATTGGATCTATATCTATATATAGATATTATAGATCTTATTGGATCTTATTGGATTATTTATAGATATTATAGATCTTATTGGATCTATATCTATCTATAGATCTATATAATATCTAATATAGATTTATAGATAGATATTATAGATAGATATAGATATAAGATTATAACATTATAAATGTTATTTCTGAGTATGGATCCTTTGCCTCTTTGGTTAAATTTATTCCTAGGTATCTTATGGTTTTGGGTGCAATTGTAAATGGGATCGACTCCTTGATTTGTCTCTCTTCTGTCTTGTTGTTGGTGTATAGGAATGCCACTGATTTCTGTGCATTGATTTTATATCCTGCTACTTTACTAAATTCCTGTATGAGTTCTAGCAGTTTTGGGGTGGAGTCTTTTGGGTTTTCCACATACAGTATCATATCATCTGCAAAGAGTGAGAGTTTGACTTCTTTGCCGATTTGAATGCCTTTGATTTCTTTTTGTTGTCTGATTGCTGTGGCTAGGACTTCTAATACTATGTTGAATACAGTGGTGATAGTGGACATCCCTGCCGCGTTCCTGACCTTAGGAGCGTTTCATTCCTGACCATGAAATGAAAACCTTTCATTTTCATTGGTTTCAGCTTTTCCCCATTGAGAATAATATTCACTGTGGGTTTTTCATAGATGGCTTTTATGATATTGAGGTATGTACCCTCTATCCCTATACTCTGAAGAGTTTTGATCAAGAAAGGATGCTGGACTTTGTCAAATGCTTTTTCTGCATCTATTGAGAGGATCATATGACTCTTGTTCTTTCTTTTGTTAATGTATTGTATCATGTTGATTGATTTGCAGATATTGAACCAACCTTGCAGCCCAGGGATAAATCCCACTTGATCATGGTGAACAATCCTTTTAATGTACTGTTGGATCCTATTGGCTAGTATTTTGGTGAGAATTTTTGCATCCATGTTCATCAAGGATATTGGTCTGTAATTCTCCTTTCTGATGGGGTCTTTGTCTGGTTTTGGGATCAAGGTAATGGTGGCCTCATAAAATGAGTTTGGAAGTTTTCCTTCCATTTCTATTTTTTGGAACAGTTTCAGGAGAATATGTATTAATTCTTCTTTAAATGTCTGATAGAATTCCCCTGGGAAGCCATCTGGCCCTGGGCTTTTGTTTGTTGGGAGATTTTTGATGACTGCTTCAATTTCCTTAGTGGTTATAGGTCTGTTCAGGTTTTCTATTTCTTCCTGGTTCAATTTTGGTAGTTGATACATCTCTAGGAATGCATCCATTTCTTCCAGGTTATCTAATTTGCTGGCAAAGAGTTGCTCATAATATGTTCTTATAATTGTTTGTATTTCTTTGGTGTTGGTTGTGATCTCTCCTCTTTCATTCATGATTTTGTTGATTTGGGTCATTTCTCTTTTCTTTTTGATAAGTCTGGCTAGGGGTTTATCAATCTTGTTAATTCTTTCAAAGAACCAGCTTCTAGTTTTGTTGATCTGTTCTACTGTTCTTTTGGTTTCTATTTCATTGATTTCTGCTCTGATCTTTATGATTTCTCTTCTCCTGCTGGGTCTAGGCTTTATTTGCTGTTCTTTCTCCAGCTCCTTTAGGTGTAGGGTTAGGTTGTGTATTTGAGACCTTTCTTGTTTCTTGAGAAAGGCTTGTATTGCTATATACTTTCCTCTCAGGACTGCCTTTGCTGTATCCCAAAGATTTTGAACAGTTGTGTTTTCATTTTCATTGGTTTCCATGAATTTTTTTAATTCTTCTTTAATTTCCTGGTTGACCCATTCATTCTTTAGTAGGATGCTCTTTAGCCTCCATATGTTTGAGTTCTTTCTGACTTTCCTCTTGTGATTGAGTTCTAGTTTCAAAGCACTGTGCTCTGAAAATATGCAGGGAATAATCCCGATCTTTTGGTACTGGTGAGACCTGATTTGTGACCCAGGATGTGATCAATTCTGGAGAATGTTCCATGGGCACTGGAGAAGAATGTGTATTCCGTTGCTTTGGGATGGAATGTTCTGAATATGTCTGTGAAATCCATTTGGTCCAGTGTTTCATTTAAAGTCTTTATTTCCTTGTTGATCTTTTGCTTAGATGATCTGTCCATTTCAGTCAGGGGGGGTGTTAAAATCCCCCACTATTATGGTATTGTTGTCAATGTGTTTCTTTGCTTTTGTTATTAATTGCCTTATAAAAGTGGCTGCTCCCATGTTAGGGGCATAGATATTTACAATTGTTAGATCTTCTTGTTGGATGGACCCTTTAAGTAAGATATAGTGTCCTTCATCTCTTATTACAGTCTTTGTTTTAAAATCTAATTTGTCTGATATAAGAATTGCCACCCCAGCTTTCTTTTGGTGTCCATTAGTATGGTAAATGGTTTTCCACCCCCTCACTTTCAATCTGGGGGTGTCTTTGGGTCTAAAATGAGTCTCTTGCAGACAGCATATTGATGGGTCTTGTTTTTTAATCCAATCTGATACCCTGTGTCTTTTGATTGGGGCATTTAGCCCATTTACACTCAGGGTAACTATTGAAAGATAGGAATTTAGTGCCATTGTATTGCCTGTAAGGTGACTTTGACTGTACATTGTCTGTGTTCCTTTCTGATCTATGTTGCTTTTAGGCTCTCTCGTTGCTTAGAGGACCCCTTTCAATATTTTTTTCAGGGCTGGTTTTGTGTTTGCAAATTCCCTTAGTTTTTGTTTGTCCTGGAAGCTTTTTACCTCTCCTTCTATTTTCAATGACAGCCTTGCTGGATATAGTATTCCTGGCTGCATATTTTTCTCGTTTAGTGCTCTGAAGATATCGTGCCAGTCCTTTCTGGCCTGCCAGGTCTCTGTGGATAGGTCTGTTGCCCGTCTAATGTTTCTACCATTGTAGGTTACATAGCTCTTCTCCCGAGCTGCTTTCAGGATTTTCTCTTTGTCTCTGAGACTCGTAAGTTTTACTATTTAGATGTCGGGGTGTTGACCTATTTTTATTGATTTTGAGAGGGGTTCTCTGTGCCTCCTGGATTTTAATGCCTGTTTCCTTCCCCACATTAGGGAAGTTCTCTGCTATAATTTGCTCCAATATACCTTCTGCCCCTCTCTCTCTTTCTTCTTCTTCTGGGATCCCAATTATTATAATGTTGTTTCGTCTTATCGTATCGCTTATCTCTCGAATTCTGCCCTCGTGATCCTGTAGTTGTTTCTCTCTCTTTTTCTCAGCCTCTTTATTTTCCATCATTTGGTCTTCTATATCGCTGATTCTCTCTTCTGCCTCATTTATCCTAGCAGTTAGTGCCCCCATTTTTGATTGCACCTCATCAATAGCCTTTTTGATTTTGACTTGGTTGGATTTTAGTTCTTTTATTTCTCCAGAAAGGGTTTCTCTAATAACTTCCACACTTTTTTCAAGCCCAGCTAGTATCTTTAAAGTCATGATTCTGAACTCTAGGTCTGACATCGTACTAATGTCAGTATTGAGTAGGTCCCTGGCAGACGGTACTACCTCTTGTTCTTTTTGCTGAGGTGATTTTTTTCGTCTTGTCATTTTGTCCAGAGGAGAACAGATAAATGAGAGAACAAAATGCTAACAGGTTAACAACGTCCCCAGCAAATATACTCTATACAAATCAGAAAAGACCTGAAACCAGGGGAAAAGAAAGGGAAAGGAAGAAAAAAGAAAGAGAAAAAAAAAAAAAGAAAAAGATAAAGATAAAAACAAACAAAAACAGAACAAAACAACAACAACAAAAAAAACAGAATATGATCAAATATGATCAGACTAGTGCATAGATCAGTGCCACACACTAGATTTTGCGTGTATTTTGGTCTGTTAGAAGAAAGTGCCTCCTAAAATTTTAAAGGAAGAAAGACTTATATATGTACAAAATAAGGGTTGATACAATGAAGGGATGGAAGATGACTATAAAGATGAAACTTATAAAAGGTTTTATAAACAGAATTGATAAGAAGTTGTTTGAAAGAAGAAAGAAGAAGATTTAAAAAAAGAGAAAAGAAAAAAAAATGGGAGAGACTGTGATCAGGCAGGAGACTAGAACAAAGCCATACACTAGTGATTTAGGGTATATTTTGATCTGTTAGAAGAAACTGTATATCAAAATTTTAAAGAGAGAAGAACATATATATATGCCAAAAATAAGGGTAACTACTATGAAGGGATAAAATATGACTCTAAAAATGAAAAATAAAAAATGTTTTTTTAAAAAAGGGATTGATAAGATGTTGGTTGAAAAAGGGAAAAAGAAAAATTCAAAAAAAAAAAACAAAAAACAGTTTAAAAAATTAACTTTGAAAAACTAATGAATCATGGTAAAAAAGCCATGAATTCTATGTGCAGTATTCCCGTAGCGCTGGAATTTTCCCGTTCTCCTTGATCGGTAAACTTGGTCTTGGCTTGCTGGCTGTTCGCGCTGATCTTCTGGGGGAGGGGCCTGTTGCCGTGGTTCCCAAATGTCTTTGCCAGAGGCAGAACTGCCCCGCCCTTGTCGGTCTGGGCTAAGCAACCTGCTTGGGTTTGCTCTCAGGAGCTTTAGTTCCCTGCAAGCTCTCGGTACAGCTTTGGAGGACCAGGGTGAAAATGGTGGCCTCCCACTCTCTGCCCGGAGGAGCTGAGAACTCGGGACCCCGCTCCTCAGTGCGCCCTCAGAGAAAAGCAGTCAATCACTCCTGTCTCCCCGGTCTCCGGCCGCACTCCGTGCCCACCTGGCCTGTGACCGAGTGTTTCTATCTCTGGCACCCGACCCCGTGTGGAGTCTCCAAACCCAGCAGATCCCTGCGGTGCACTCCCGTGCCACTCCTCCTGGGGAAGGAAGGGGAGTTTCCCTGGATTTGCCACTTGTTGGGTCCCTGCTGGAGGCACAGTGGCCCAACTGGGCCGCGGATCACAGTTTATGGCCACCCCGAGCTGCGAGCCGGCGCCTCGGCTCTGTCTCTGCAGCCGGCTTCCCTGCTCCAATACCTGGGAGCTCTGCTGCTCTCAGGCACCCCCCGTCTTTCTGTGACCCCGAGGGTCCTGAGACCCCACTGTCCCGCGAGGGTTCCACCCCCCGCTTAGCCACTGGAGCGACGTCCCTCCGCAGAGCCGACTTCTAAAAGTTCCGATTTTGTGGTCCACGGCTCTATCACTTGCCAGAAGCGGCCGACGGAGGCCCCCTCCCCCGCCGTCTATCCTCCCGAATATCGCCTCGGATTCACTTTTCCGCACGTCCTACCTTCTAGTAAGTGGTCGCTTCTCTGTTCAGAGAGTTGTTGCTACTCTCTTCTTCGATCTCCTGTTGAGTTCGTAGGTGTTCAGAATGGTTTGATCCCTATTCAGCTGAATTCCTGAGACCAGACGAAATCCAGGTCTCCTACTCCTCCACCATCTTGCTCTGCCCCCAATCCCTTTGGTTCTTACAGGAATGTAATACGGCATCCAATTTATTATCTTGGTAGAAAAGGAGGCAGTTCCAGGGGATACATTTGGCCCTTATTTCCACAATGGCTCCTATTCCACAAGTCAGCGAGCGAATGCGAGGGTCCTGCTAGCTACTAAGTATATCTAACCCAATTACACATTTAGTGACGGGGGAAATAACCACAGTGTGAGTCACTGGACTCATCAGGCCCACTGTGACTCAGGCTAAAACTGTGCTTATAAGCATAAAACATGGCTTCAGTAAGTCCTCACTCTAACTGAAAAAGCATGGTGGAATGTTTAGGTGTTTTAGTATTAGTGTCGGCTCAGACCTATAGTTAACAGTTCTTGAAATTTCTGGGTGTTCCCCTTTCTCAAAGGCTAAGTTACCTAGGCGCATGTTCACAAGTCTCTTTCAAGGAGGAAGGAGAGGTATATTTTCTACATACATTTATGCTGGTATTCTAGAGTTCTCCCTCAAAGAGAGCTAGCCTCCTTTTCCATCTGCCAGACCAATAACCATGGCCAGGACTTACTACAGTGTGAGCAGGGCTAAACAGGCCCTGTTCTAGGAAGTAGTAGACTATATAACAAAGGGATCCTAGGGCTTGGCTAATAGACACTTTGGGTATGGAACTTTGGGTCTGTGGACTGGCTTAAATCTGGAAAATAGACAAGAGGACTGTTTCTAATTCTCCATTGTGGTTGATGTCAGCCTTCTGCTCTTCACCAGCTGTTGTATGTGTGAGTGTGTGTGTGTGTGTGTGTATGTGTGTGTGTTTATTTTTGATTATATCAAACAACAGCTTAGTCAAGCTGTCCAGCTTGCCCCTGGGAACACCATGATCTATTACCTATCACCATAGACCGCTGTTGGTCAAGGCAGCCAAATGCTACTCCAGCCTTGCTGCACATTATGGTAATTACATCAAAGTTGCCTCTCCTTTTTAAGTTCTACTTTCTGACCTTTGCCATTCTGGGATCCCAACATCCTCCTTATATCAGGAATCTTGGTTCCATGGCAGCATATTCATGGCAACTCCTGCCTAGAGGGGTACCACCATAAAACATCTCAGCAGCTCTTGGGCCCTTTCACTGGTACATTTCCTACTGCCTGATAGAAGGAAATGTTTTTTTGAGCTCTTGCAGGAATTTAATCACATGGTGGAGTCTCAGGTTTTATGTAGCAAGTCCATTCTAACATTCTCTGAGCCTTCTGACCCCTTCTTCAGAACTATGACAAGGAAGGTCCAGTGTCTTCACCCCACCTTCTGTAGGCCACCAGGATGCCAGTGTTTCTAGGAGTCATCCCAGCATGGTGTTAGGAATGGCTCCCCATGTCTGTATTAGGCACAAACAATGAATCATGGAACACTACATCAAAAACTAATTGTGTAATGTATGGTGATTAACATAACAAAAAATTTAAAGTGAAAAAAAAAGTTTGTGCATATAACTTAGTGGTAATTCTGGGAATGTATGCAAAGTAAAATTCCTAAATATAGAAAGTCTATATGTTTGAAGATATATATTCCAGCATTATTTATAACAGTGAAAAAATTTGTAAGCAACCTAAATATTCAAAAACAGGGCTCTGGTTACTTTAAGTTTATATATATAATCACTGGACCTGTGCACAACAATTAACATTTTCTCACTAAAATGGAAACACAGACACATGTTTATAAAACTGGGAACTGCATTAATGGACATTCAGAAATGCATACATTATATTTCAAGTATACATTTGCATATGGACAAAGACACAAAATGAATAATCAGGGATGAAAGTTGTTTTGTTTGACTTATGCGAATACATTTATTAAAGAAATGAAAAAGAACAAAAGGTAAGACCTGGAGTTATCTAACATTTCTACCTTGACCTGATACATAATAGCGATAGAGCCAGGTGTGACATCAGGTCAAGGAGGAGGAGCTGAGGTACCAGGAGAGCAAGAGGCAGGCCCATCTCCCGGTGTGATTTGCAGATGGGTTTGACTGTGCTTTTGAGTCAAAATCAATGGAGGACATTTTGTTAAAAAAAAAAAAAGGAATGGCTCCGCATGTCCTCATCAGCTCATTGAATCCCCAGTCTGAGATGCATGCCCTTGTGTTAATCACCATGCCTTATCCGTCCTTATACTCTGTCCTGTCTGTGGTCTGTCACACTCAGGATTCACTTTTGTACATATGCAAAATCCTGCAATTCCTTTGGTGTATAGTCTGTTACTTGCTAGGGTAGGGAATCCCTTCTTACACTGTGGTAAGTTCTCGCACTGGTTATTGACCTAAAGGTCATGAGTGGTAGTAGGGGGACAGATCTAGAGAAGAATAAATGCCACTTTGCCAGGCGTCATTGCATGGCAATGCAATGGTACATGGTCTCTAGGCAGGTTGAGAGGAGGAAGAGGGAGGGAGTTTTCTCCTCTGGCCGTGGCTAGAGGCTTCTTCTACTGGCCCAGAGGGCCCAAGATTCTCAGGCTTAAACACAAAGATGTCCCCATCCCAGGTTTCACAGTCCCACTCTCACCTAGGGGGGCCCTGATGTTGACATAAGAGACATGTTGAGACTGCTCTTTTAAACTCCTTTGCAAATCTGCCACATGTAGAATTCATATCCTGGGCCTGAGTTTCAGCACAGTCTGCCCTGTACTTGCAGTCTCTTTTAAAATGATGTAGAGTCTTAACACTTTTAAAACATGCTTTAAGTTGGCAATTGGATACCGAATTTAATTATTTAATTTTCTTTTTGCAAAGCCACAAATGCCTTTGAAATAACTATTTCACACTACCACCTTTTTAGTTATCACTATCCCCATCCATCAAGTGATGCAGCCATTTGACCTTTCAGGGTGGCACTTTACCTGAACCTCATCTCAATAAGCTGCAGGTGAAAGCTTTACTAATTGTGATGTCACTGTATGCCAGGAATTACCACCATCCCATTGTCACTAGCAATGGGGTCCTTCTCTTTTCAGACAGGTAGGTGTGAGGGACTGTGAAGAGTACAATTGGACTCAGTGGCAAGCCAGCAACTTAGTCTGACAGTTTCACGGATGCTGGCAGAAGACAAAATCCTTGATGTTTGGCCCAGTAGGGCCAAATTGTCTGTAACAGAGACTCATGGAGAGTTGTCTTCCAGCAGTGGGCATTCCAGCTCCAAAGTCCTAGACAGAGGATCTCCCGTTCCCAGGTTTTCTAGCTCAATGTCCCTGGAGGAAAAAACCTGAGTCCAGGTTTATACCTTCATGTTTTATTGAGGAATATAATCCTTAGGGCACTGAGAATGTAGAGGGAAAGGAAGTGAGGTAGGGATGGAGGGAAAGCAGATGCTGCTTTACCACATTGGCCATGATATCACAAACAAAAACAAACAAATGTGAAGTAGTCATTTTTCCCATTGTGCAGGGCAGGCTGCATTGGAGCAGTCATTTGTGGGCAGGAAGGGAGGTTGAAACTGCCGATTTCTTTCTATGGGGGTACTCACTATCTTATTCTTCCTGGTTGTTGTTGTCTGCCCCTTGGGCAGTGACAGGGCAAGTGAGATTCAATGCCCTGCATCTGATTCTGGGCTTGGTGGGAAGAACCACAGCCTCTGTGGTCCCTTCTCCTCCTGTTCTTCTGCCTCTGATTCTCAAGACATACTGCTTTGGTTTCTCATTTAGTAAGAATAAGAATACTTGCATTGCTTCTTTTGAAAGATTCTTGTAGAAAAGAAAAAAATCTGGAGAAGTATAAGCGCTGTGAAAAGCTAGTCACCATCCAGAGATTTCTTAGACTTGAATCAGAAGAGGAAGAGGGAAGACTTAACAGGGCTTGGGAGCATGGGTAGAAGGTACCTAGATGAGGGCTTCTCAGGCAGAGCATTTAGCAGAAGCAAGGGACAGAGATGGAGATGGTATAAGAGAGGGTTGGCAAACAGGGCCCAAGGGCCAAATCTGGCTCTCCATACATTTTTGTAATAAATTTCTATTGGAAAACAGCCACACCAGTTTGTTATTCATCTTTGGCTGTTTTTATAGTACGATGACAGAATTGAGTAGTTGGGACAGAAATCATATGGCCCATAAAGCCTAAAATATTTACCCTCTGGCCCTTTATAAACCCCTGATGTAAAAGAAAATACCAAGTATAATACAGTATAGGTAATTAATAAATGTGAATTGCCTTTCTCTTTTACCTTTCTTCTTTAATAAATACCAATTAGAAGTTTTTGCTCCTTAGGAAGGTATTTGGTACCATGATTTTTACCAAATTAAGACTTAATCCCCACATGTTTACAAATTTAACATTATGACCATAGCCTGCAAAGAATGGGAGGCAGTTTATTCTATCCCCTTTGCACTAACCACGTTAATAACGAGACACTGTGATCTTATTTGTTAATTGGGTATAGGACCAACTATTTGAAATCAGACTGTTCTAGAAAATCTGGATTAATTTGGGCTCAGCTTCACAAAGACACTTAAAAACTATAAACTATGGAATACAAAGGCTATGTTTCCGCAGCCACCAAGCACAAGTCTGAAACATTTCCTTGATTCTTTGAAGGGAGGAATCATCTCTTACGTGACTTGGAATCTCCAGTGCGTGGCAAAATACCTGGCAAAGAGAAGGAATTTAGTAGAGGCTTGATGAATAAATGAAGTGTCTGGAACAGTGCCTGGCATAGTTCTTGGTAAATGTTTGTTGAATTATCTGGCAAAATTCTCCATTCATTCAAATGAGAATTTTCAGGCCACAGAACATAGACTGTTGCTAGACCCAGGCTGAAGCTCTCTGTAGGGTGCACACGAGTAATTTAACATCTACATCTAATTTATTTGTCAGAGTTTTGTATCACCATTGGTTGGCCCCAAATACTAGATGAGCTATCCAATCAATGTTATCTAACACGAACAGCTATTTGGCAAAGATGGAGAGCTCAGTTGGGTGGGACCTCATGGCTATGCTGCTTTAAGGCCAATTAACTAGTGCCTGACATCTTCCAGTAAATCTAAATGAAATACATTCTTGTGAATTCTAATTTCAAGTGAGTTTAATTGAACTTGAGAGAGAAGCTACTATTTAGTGAGTAAAATGAAAATGAGGTAATTGAATATTTTTCCAGAATGGTATTTGAAATGTGCTCCATCAAATGTTTCAGAATCCAAATGACCAGATGCACGTGGTTAATATTTGGAAAGGAAGAAGGAGTATTGAAATGTTAGCCCCTAGGAGGGTAAATGAAATAGCCGGCTGTCCAATTACTAGATGTGGGCTCTACTTGGTATTCAAAAAGGTTTTTTTTTTTAAGTTGGAAGCTAAATAATGTGGTCAGGAGAATTAGGATGCCATTCTCCACCTCTCCCAACACACAAAAAGAGAACACTACTGTTGATCTGAAATTATAGATGTTTTGATGGGTTTAGCCAGCTGATTGCACATTAAAATGTTGAGTCCTTTAT
The DNA here is from genome assembly GCF_009762305.2 of Zalophus californianus. Lineage (NCBI taxonomy): Eukaryota > Metazoa > Chordata > Mammalia > Carnivora > Otariidae > Zalophus > Zalophus californianus. The sequence goes on from NC_045597.1 coordinate 99,397,174, forward strand.
TCAGTAACTATTTATTGAGGGGCTACAGTGTTCCAGGCATTTGGGAGACAGATGATTGAACAGGTCCCAGTCTAGAGCTTTAATGAACTTTCTGTTCAGTAAGTGAGAGGAGACCCAGGAATAAATCGGTGTGGAAGAGGTAAACGTGACACGTAGGCTAAGACCAAGCACTAAGCACTGAAAGAATGTAGTGTTCTCATGGAGCAAACACAGGACTCCTCTTAGGCGAGATGTGATCTGAGCTATAAATATTTGCAAGAGGGAAAGAAAGCATGGGACCTGTTTGGAATATGATGAGGCATTTCATGGGGCTGATGCAGAAGATTTGTGGAATGAGATATGACATAAGGTAGATGTGGTACAGTTATGCAAGGCCTTGAATGGGTTTGTACCTTATTCATTAGGCAGCCTCTATGAAGGGAAGGGGTTTGACCAGAGAGAAGGAACAAAAATATAGATGTAATGCTTGATATCATTCATCGTCAGAGAAATGCAACTTAAAACCACAGTAGATGCCACCTTATACCCATTAGGATGGCTATTGTCAGAAAAACCAGAAAATAACAAGTGTTGGTGAGGAGAAATTTGGAACCCCTGTACAGTGTTGGTGGGAATGTAAAATAGTGCAAGCACTAAGGAAAACATTATGGAGCTTACTCAGGAAATTAAAAACAGAATTACCATATGGTCCAGCAATCCCACTTCTGGATAGATAGCCAAAAGAATTGAAAGGGGTCCTGGAACAGATATATGCATACCCATGTTCATAGCATCACTATTCACAATAGCCACTAACTAGAAGCAACCCAAATTGTCCACTGATGGATGAATGGATAAACAAACTGTGATATACACATACAATGGAATATTATTCAGCCTTAAGAGGGAAGGAAATCCTATCACATGCTACAGTATGGACAAACCTTGAGGACATTATACTAAGCAAAATAAGCCAATCACAAAAAGACCAGCACTGTATGATTCCACTTATATGACATATCTAAAGTAATCGCATTCTTAGAAACAGAATGGGGGTTCCCAGGAGTTGGAGGGGAGGAGAGAAAGGGGAGTTATTGTTTAATGGGTACAGAATTTCAGACTTATAAGATGAAAAAATTGTGGTGATGTGTTTTAACAATAATGTGGCCATACTTAACACTACTGAACTGTACACTTACGAATGGCAAGGGTGGTAAATTTTATATTATGTAGTTTTTACACCAATAAAAAGAGAATACAGATATAGAAGGGTGGAGTGAGTCAGACTGGGATTGGAAAGCAGAGGAAATGGGAAGTCAGTCATTGCCTTTTACCAGTTACATTAGTGAGAAGTAACTAGGGCAGGAACAGGAGAGGAGAGAGGAGTTATCAAGGTAGAATAAGCAAGAGTTGGCTCCTGCTGGATGCTGGATGCTGGAAATAAGGCACAGGAGTCAGAGGTGACTTGGAGGTTCCTAACCTGGGCTAATGAGAACATGATGGAGTCTCTCAGAAATAATGACTTAAGCGGGGAGATAAGGAATTTGGTTTGGGATGAATTCTGACTGCAGCCTATCGTTGGCTGCACAGGAGCTGGTCTGGTTATACTGGGTTTTAAAAGCTGGTAGAAGCTCTTTTTTTGTTTGTTTACATTTTCTCTCATTTTTCCATGTGTTTGATCTTCAGCTTCAGAGTTGGCTTTGCTCGATGGTTCATTCCTCACTCTTCAGGTTAAGGGTGGGTTGATGTTGCAGAATCTGGATCTCGGATGAATTCTTTCACCAAATCCCTCAATTCGAGGTTGAATGTTCTGTAGGAGTTGTAAAAATTAGAGAACTGTGAGGCTTCCTTTATTGAAAAAAGGCTCTTTTTTTCTCCTTAAAAATTTTTTTCCCTATCTTTTTCATTAGAAACTTTATTTCCAGGCTGGTCAAATGGACACAATACCCTTCCTTACCTTTTTTTCCGTGGTGTCTCATTCATCTAGGCTGGAAGCTGCCTCAGATGTGTGAGCTTATTATTATTATTATTATTATTATTATTATTATTATTATTATTTTATTTAAGGCATTTCCCAGTGACCAGAAGTTTACAAAGGTTTCGTGTTGTGGGTTAGAAGGACACCACCTCCAGATTCCCGGAGTGGTGATGGGAGCAGATGTGTAATTCCAAATCTCTGTGTTCACAGCCACAAAAACTATGTTGAGGATGGAAAAGGACAGCCCTGAGATAGCCTGATTCAGCCCTATGTGGATTGTTCTGCAGAGATAATCACCTTTCGAGTCCTACAAATTATCTTCTTAATGCTAGCAAGACCGGGAGGTGAAGGAAACATTTGGGATATTTTCAGAGGCCAGAAACTGGGATTACAATGGAATGCACTTTTATGGGCTTCATTGTGTCACCCATGTCAATAAGAATTTTTATTCCTGATATTTGTGGACACATGATTACAAATGCTGAAGTGAGGCTGAGCGTTGTTTAATGCCTTAACATAAATATTTCAGCCCTGGAAGGTTAGAATTCTTGGAAAATTCACCTTAGGCTTTGGGGAAAGGTTATATGCTGAGACAAGAGTTTTAATAACCATATCTGACTGTAAGAAATTGTAAATAACTTTTATTTTGGAAATTCCAAATGTCTGTTATAGAATTTTTAGAAAATGTATATGAATACAAATGGCCCAAATTGCCACCACACAGCAACGACTCCTGTTAGTCTTGTATCATTTGTCACAGTATTATGGAGGTGTGTCTGTGCATGTGAGTATATGTGTATTTTGAGTGTGACCATATTATGCATATTAATTTGCAATCTGATTTTTTCTGTTAATATATCAGGCACATCTTTCCATATGACTGAGTTTTCTTTTTTAATATCTTTTGTAAAGTTTACATAGTTTTAAAAAAATTTCTTATTTACATTCAATTTAGTTAACATATATTGTATTATTAGTTTCAGGGGGAGAATTTAGTGATTCATCAGTTGCTTATAACACCCAGTGCTCATTACATCAAGTACCCTCCTTAATGTCCATCACCCAGTTACCCCATCCTCACCACCCACCTCCCCTCCAGCCACCCTCAGTTTGTTTCCTGTAGTTAAGAGTCTCTTATGGTTTGCTTCCCTCTTTGTTATCTTATTCTATTTTTCTTTCCCTTTGTTCATCAGTTTTGTTTCTTAAATTCCACATGAGTGAAATCATATGGAATTTGTCTTTATCTGACTGACTTATTTTGCTTAGCGTAACACCCTCTAGTTGCATCCACATCATTGCAAATGGCAAGATTTCATTCTTTTTGATGGCTGAGTAGTATTCCATTACACACACACACACACGTGTGTATATATATACATATATATATATATATATATATATATATGCCTCCAGTTTTGGTTTTCTTTTTCAACATTACTTTGGCATTCAGGGTCTTTACTGGTTCCTTGCAAATTTTAGAATTGTTTGTTTCAGCTCTGTGCATAATGCTTGTGGTATTTTGATAGGGATTGCATTAAATGTGTAGATAGCTTTGGGGAGTATAGACATTTTAACATTTGTTCTTCCAATCATGAGCATGGAATGTTTTCCATTTCTTTGTGTCTTCCTCAGTTTCTTTCATAACTTTTCTATAGTTTTCAGAGTCCATATCTTTTACCTCTTTGCTTAGGGTGATTCATAGGTTTCTAATGGGTTTTGGTGCAATTGTGAATGAGATCGATTCCTTGATTTCTCTTTTTGCTGCTTCATTGTTAGTGTATAGAAATGCAATAAACTTCTGTGTGTTGATTTTATATCCTGCAACTTTGCTGAATTCCTGTATCAGTTCTAGCAATTTTTTGGTGGTGTCTTTTGGGTTTCTACATGGAGTATCATGTTGTCTGTGAAGAGTGAAAACTTGACTTCTTTGCTGATTTGGATGCCTTTTATTTCTTTTTGTTGTCTGATTGCTGAGGCTAGAACTTCCAGTACTATGTTGCAACAACAGTGGTGAGAGTTGACATCATTGTGTTCTTGACCTTAGGGGAGAAGCTCTCAGTTTTTTGAGGATGGTATTTGCTGTGGGTCTTTCTTAAATGACTTTTATGATGTTGAGGTATGTTCCCTCTATCCCTATGTTGTAGAGGGTTTTTATCAAGAAAGGATACTGTATTTTGTCAAATGCCTTTTCTGCATCTATTGAGAGGAGGATATGGTTCTTATCCTCTCTTTTATTAATGTAGTGTATCATGTTGATTGATTTGCAGATGTTGAACCACCCCTGTAGCCCAGGAATAAATCCCACTTGGTCGAGGTGAATAATCCTTTTAATGTACTGTAGGATCCTATTAGCAAGTATCTTGTTATGAATTTTGCATCCATGTTCATCAGGGATATTGGTACGTAATTTTCCTTTTTTTGGTGGGGTCTTTGTCTGGTTTTGGGATCAAGGTAATGCTGGCCTCATAGAATGGGTTTGGAAGTTTTCCATCTTTATTTTTTGGAACAATTTCAGAAGAATAGGTATTAATTCTTCTTAAATGTTTGGTAGAATTCTGCTGGGAGGCCATCGGGCCCTGGACTCTGGTTTGTTGGGAGATTCCTGATTACTAATTCAATTTCTTTGCTGGTTATGGGTCTGTTCAGGTTTCTAGTTCTTCCTGTTTCAGTTTTAGTAGTTTATAGGTTTCTAGGAATGCATCCATTTCTTCTCGATTGCCTAATTTGTTGGCATATAATTGCTCATAATATTCTCTTAAAATTTTTTGTATTTCTTCAGTGTTGGTTGTGATCTCTCCTCTTTCATTCATGATTTTATTCACTTTGGTCCTTTCTCTTTCTTGATAAGTCTGGCTAGGAGTCTATCAATCTTATTAATTCTTTCAAAGAAATAGCTCCTAGTTTTATTAATCTGTTCTACTCCTTATTTTATTTCTATATCATTGATTTCTGCTCTAATCTTTATTATTTCTCTTTGTCTATTGGATTTAGGCTTTATTTGCTGTTCTTTTTCTAGCTCCTTTAGGTGTGAGGTTAGGTTGTGTGTTTGCAGTTTTCTTACTTCTTGAGGAAGGCCTGTATTGCTATATATTCCCTCCTAGGACTGCCTTTGCTGTATGCCAAAGGTTTTAAACTGTTGTGTTTCCATTTTCACTTGCTTCCATGTAATTTTTAATTCTTCTTTAATTTCCTGGTTGACTCATTCATTCTTTAGTAGGATGTTCTTTAACCTCATGTATTTGTGGTCTTTCCACATTTTTTCTTGTGGTTGACTTCAAGTTTCATAACACTGTGGTCTGAAAATGGTATGATCTCAATCTTTGTGTACTAGTTGAGTCCTGATTTGTGACCCAGTATGTGTACTCGAAAAGAACGTGTATTCTGCTGCTTTAGGATTAAATGCTCTGAATATATCTGTGAAGTCCATCTGGTCCAGTGTGTCATTCAAAGCCTTTGTTTCCTTGTTGATCTTCTGCTTAGATGATCTGTCTGTTGCTGTGAGTGCAGTGTTAAAGTCTCCTACTATTACTATTATTAACAATGAGTTTCTTTAAGTTAATTACTAATTGATTTTTATATTTGCCTGCTTCCAAGTTAGGGCATAAGTATTTACAATTGTTAGATCTTCTGTTGGATAGACTCCTTTATTATGATATAGTGTCCTTCTTCATCTTTCTTATTACGATCTTTGGTTTAAAATCTAGTTTGTCTGATATAAGGGTTGCTATTCCAACTTTCTTTTGATGTCCATTAGCATGATAAATCATTCTCCAGCTCCTTACTTTTAATCTGGAGGTGTCTTTGGATGTGAAATGAATCTCTTGTATGCACCACATCTGTGGGTCTTGATTTTTTATCCATTCTGATACCCTGTGTCTTTTGATTGGAGCATTTAGTCCATTTACGTTCAGAGTATTATTGAAAGATGAATTTAGTATCATTGTATTACCTGTAAAGTCACTATTCTTGAAGACTGTCTCTGTTCCTTTCTGGTCTTTGTTACTTTTGGGCTCTCTTTCCACTCAAAATGTCCCCTTTAATATTTCTTGCAGGACTAGTTTAGTGTTCATGAATTCCTTTAGTTTCTCTTTGTCTTGGAAACTCTTTATCTCTCTTTCTATTCTGAGTGACAGCCTTGCTGGATAAAGTATTCTTGGCTGCATATTTTTCCCATTTAGCCTGGTGAATATATCATGCCAGTCCTTTCTGGCATGCCAGTCCTTTCAGGTCTCTGTGGACAGGTCTGCTGCCAGCCTTATGTGTCTACCCTTGAAGGTTAAGGACCTCTTGTCCTGAGCTGCTTTCAGAATTTTCTATTTATCTTTCTAATTTGCAAGTTTGACTGTAATATGTCAGGGTGTTGACCTATTTTTATTGATTTTGAGGGGAGTTCTCTGTACCTCTTGGACATGAATGCTTGTTTCCTTCCCCAGATTAGGGAAGTTCTGGGCTATAATTTGTTCAAATAAACCTTCTGCCCCCTTTTCCCACTCTTCTTCTTCTTCTGGGATTCCTATAATATAGATATTATTTTGTTTATGGAATTGCTGAGTTCCCTAAGTCTACCTTCATTGATCTAGTAGTGTTCTTTCCCCCTTCTTTTCAACTTCATTATTTTCCATAATTTTATCTTCTATATCACTGATTCACTCTTTGCTTCATTCATCCTCATTTTTATGTCCTCCACATCAGACTGCATCTTGGTTATAGCATTTTTAATTTCAGCCTTATAAGATTTTATTTCTTTTATCTCTTTAGTAAGGGATTCTTAAGTGTCTTCTATGCTTTTTTCAAGCCCAGGTAGTGTCCTTATCATTGTTGTTTTAAATTCTAGTTCAGACATTTTACTTATAACTGTATTGATTAAATCTCTGGCCGTCATTTCTTCCTCTTCTTTCTTTTGGGATGAATTCCTCTGTTTTGTCATTTTAGAGGGTGAAAAGAAAAGAAAGAAAAAAATAGAAAAAAAGAAATAATAATAAAAAATAGAAAACAAAAGTGAAAAAATGAAAAAAGAAAAAAATTAAAAATAATATGAGGTAAAATAAAATATATGTAGGAAACTATATCCTAGGGTGCTTTGGTCTACTTGTTATGAGAAGCTTCTGCAGGTCGTTTTTTTGGTTTGTAGATGTGTAACTTCATTCTCCAAGACTTCTGATCGATTTCCAAGGTTACATAGTTTTATTTTACAAATTCTCCTTGTTGGACATTTAGACTGCCTGCATGTTGCACTATTGGTTTATACCTGTTATCCCATGGCTTTTTTTTTTTTTAAAGATTTTATTTATTTGACAGAGAGAGCACAAGCAGAGGGAGAGAGAGGGAGAAGCAGGCTCCCTGCTGAGCAAGGAGCCCGATGTGGGACTCGATCCCAGGACTCTGGGATCATGACCAGGGCCGAAGGCAACGCTTAACTGACTGAGCCACCCAGGCGTCCCTATCCCATGGCTTATTGATTAATAACATTTCCTTTTTATCTCAGAAGTGTCCCAGTTTGGGCAGCAAAGAATATGGCTACCCTAATCATTAAGAGAAATGTTGGAAACTGATATCATTTAATTTTTGTGCATGTCTGTTAATATGTCCTTAGCATAAACCTCTTAAAAATAGAATGTCTATGGTAAATGGCATATGCTTTTAAAGGAATTTGATTCATATCTTTAGAAATGTTATAAGGAGCCTATAACTTTGGCCAGTACTAATCAGCCTGCTAAATATATATGTATTCTAAATATGTACTTCTGTAGACTTAGTTCAAAGTCATTTTGATCTTTAGCTAGTAGGAAAATAAGCATAGATATAGTAGAGTAGGAGGTGTTAGGAAGTGGAGGGTGGAGGAAGATAGTTTAGAATATGTTGGAGGTAATTGGAGAGTGGCACAGTTATAATGCTACAGCTACTTGGTGGTAATGATGATGTCAGTCATCATTATCATAATAATGGCAGCTCTGTTTAAGGAGGGCTGAACACCCGCAATAAAATATTTACTTTTTAAAGCCACTATACAAAGAAATGTTATGTTACTGAAGAGAGAATGGAGGTATAGAGATGATGAATAAGCACATACAACTGGTAAGCTGCAGAACTGGAATTTGAACCCACTGTGTCCATTTCCAACACCCAGTTTCTTTCTGTTTGGCCATGCTTCCTCTCTTGGTTCTCTGATCTGCCTTATCTTCTGGATTTCCTCATTTTTTTGCCATCAGACATTAAAGATGGAAAAGGAGAGAGGTTGATAAAGGGAGGCACTCTCCAAATCCCCTGTGGAAAATGTTGCTGCCCGCAGTTCTCTCTAGGCAAACTCAGGAAACCCACTTCACTTTAAGGGCTACCTGAACAGCTCTCTTGTTAATTCTTCAGTAGTGTCACAAAGAGACAAGATAATGGGGGGAGAAAGTGAGAGGTCATTCTTTGACTGTCTTCATTAAATAGTTGAGTTTTTCATGTGTTAGAGGACAAATTGAGATTCTCTATTCCTTTGAGAATCAGAATATTAGAAAATAATTGTAGAGCAGACAAAACAGATGTCATTTAAATAAAAAAAAAATCAGGGGCGCCTGGGTGGCTCAGTTGGTTAAGCGTCTGCCTTCAACTCAGGTCATGATCCCAGAGTCCTGGGCATCGGGCCCCCTGCTCAATGGGGAGCATGCTTTTCCCTCCCCACTCCCCCTGCTTGTGCTCTCTCTCTCTCTCTGTCAAATAGATAAAAAACAAAATCTTTAAAAAAATCAGATATGCCTTTGACAATCACAAGCATTTGTTAGACTCATAACAACAGTTTGAAGATTTTGAAGCAGGACATCAATTAGTCAATAGAAATGGATTTATGTGCAGAGTAATATAACTTTGACTTATTTCATTGCATTTTGATGGAATATCTCCCATGGAAAATTATCCTCCATTTATAGTCATTATCGAGTTAAATATTGTGTTAAAAAGGAGCCACTGAGTTATGATGTATAGAAAATGGTTGAAATGGGACCCTGAAATGGGACAGAGTTGAAGGGAAACTCTAAAATGAAAGTCAGGTTATCTTTGGATGCAATTCCTAGCCAATGGCCTTCATGCTGCTGCTCAAGCCTGGATAAGAATATGACACTCACAGCAATGTCCCAGCCACGGCTGCTCTCCCTGGCCCTCCTCATGACCTTGTAGTCATGTACAAGGAGGTCCTGTACCTCAGGAAGTACTTCTCCACATTAAAGCTGTAATTACAAAATCTGGGCCAAGGGAGACTGTCTCATTTAAAACCACCAAACTGACACAGCAAAGGGAAGCTGAACATCTCTCTAGACTGGACAATGACTTGTGGATCCTTCTCTCAGTATTGTTGATTTTCCTTATTTGATGGATCTACATTGATCTTGGCCATTGTCCCAAGTGGGGGTCAGTACTCAGCCCCTTTTCCTGCTCATATGCCTCTATTTGCATCCTCACAATGAATTGATTAAGTCCAAACTTTAGTTTTTGACCTATGTCCTCTTCTCCCTCCTAGCCTTATGGATTCATGGATATTTTGTTTAGCGATCTTGTCCCAATATTCACAGGCCTTTATCCCCAAAGTATCTCTAATTGGTGTCCCTAAACTTAACAAGATGTCTCTGGCATGCCTTTCCCTCTCCAAGATCCAGAATTATGGCTCAGTCCTTTCTTAAGAAGTCACTGGGGTTTTCTTGGGTGAGAGATAGACCAGGGCCCAGGCCTGGGGATGCACAGGTACACAGTGGCTATTGGGGGCAGGCAGCTGGCTCCAGTGATGGCAGGGCTTAGTTCCAGAATGGGGCAGGATCTTTTATGTATGGCGTTCATGCATTTCTATGCTTTTTCTGTAATGATCAGTTTGCTAAGTTACCTGTCTAGATCTAAATGAAGAACATCTCAATTTTTATTCTCCTCCTTTTATTTGAGCTCTCAACTTTCTCCTAATATTCATGTACAACATCCTTACAGCAGATCTGACAAACTATATTATATATTATCACATTAATCTATGTGTCTTGGTTATCTATTGCTGTGTAATAAACCCCCTTAAAACTTAAGGCCTTAAAACAACCATGATTTGTTATTTCTCATGATTCTACAACTTGGGCAGGGCTTGGCTGGCAATGTCTCTGCCCCATCGTGGTGCCACTTAGCTGCAGTTAGCTAGCAGCTGGGCTAAGGCGGAGGCCCAAGAAGGTTTCACTCATGTGTCTGGTGCCTCAGGGCTCCTCCATATGTCTCCTTCATGTGGCTGGCTTGGCCTTCTGCATAGAATGGTGGTCTCAGTATCGCTGGGCTTCTTAGTGGATGGCCAGCTTCCAAGAGCACAGAGGTAGAAATTGCCAGTCCTTCTTCAGGCTTATGCCTGGAACTGGTACAGCATCACTTCTACCACATTATGTTAGTCAAAGCAAGTAAAAGGCCAGGTCAGATTCAAGGAGAGGGAATATAGGCTCCATGTCCGGATGGGAGAGGCCCTGAGGATGAGGGATCATGGCCATCTTTGGAGACAACTACACTATGTATTGATTTCTTTGGAAGCACGAACATTTTGATACCCAGGTGTTAACACCTTTTGGGTGCCAGTGAACCAATATTTTCAAGGCTTCAGATATCATTACCCTAGGTTCCCTATTAATAGTAATTTGCAAATCAGATGAAGTCAAATTATAGCAATGCCGATTTCTCCCTCCATGCTTTATCTTACTTTAACAGAATTGAAACTCATCCACATGTCCTCTAAAAAGAAATACTTACAGTGTAAGTGCTTAGTGACTATTACAACTAATCTACAGAGTTATCTTATGTACAGCATTTAGTTCTGCAAGAACATCCCTACCTGGCATATGGCATTGTAGTGTCGCAATTGAAAACAAAGATGCAGGAACCAGATTGCCTGAGTTTGCGTAGGAACTTTGTCATATATGAGCTGTATAACCTTGAATAAGTTTCTTAAGCTTTTTGTGACTGCATTTCTTTATAAAATAAAGGAAATAATAATACAAGCATATGGTGTTGTTTATAAAGATTAAATGTGGTCAGAGCAGTAGTAGACACATGAGTAGTATACAGGGTGTGTCAACTATTGTTATTGACCAGGACTGGGCCTTTAGGGCAGGATGTGTGTGGGACAATTGGAACAGCCAAGGTACAAGTTCAGCTCTTATCCATCAGTAGACTCCCGTGGGTTCTAGCCCACACCTGTGTCCCATCCCTTTTGCTTCATCCATCTCACTGGTGGGTGCATGGCACAAATGTCAGGAGTCTGGGCAGCCCTTTATATTGGTTTCACATCCACATAATGATGGAGAGCTGCTGTAGCCCCTTCCACATTGTGTTAGAAGTCTATCTTTGTTGTTCAGGCTGCGATTCACAGTTCTGGTCTCATGGTTATATGGCTAGTGCCAGTTTTTCAGTGTTACACCAGAGTACAGTACCGGGTAATACATGTCTCTCAGAAAGATACCTGACCCTCAGCCAGTGCTGACATTGTTTGACTCCAGGACCTGATTGCTCTTCACTCTTCCCCCCAGTGGAGATCACAAAGGCTCTAAACTGCATCCAAATTCATTGCTGAGAATTCTAACTCTGCATTGTCTTCCAAGGCTTATGGCACAAGCCCAGGAAGGCCCTTCGGTGTTTGGAGAGCTGCATCTTGGAGCAGGAATAAGAACCTTCCTGGGTACTTTGGATAGAGGCTACTATAAAATTCTCACATTGGAGATGGCTGGGAATATGCTGTCCTGGGAATCCCAATGGTATATCAGCTGCCGTCTTGTTAGTTGGGAGATAAGATGTAGGAGTTTCTCTTGACCTTGATAAGAACGTCTCCACTCAGCCTCATACACTTAACCCCAAGGAGTTGAATATATAATGCAGGCCATGGATCCTGTTCGGGTTAATGACCCATCTTCCGTCCCTTAGGCAACTCTATGAAACTAAAAGTGTACTTTTAGTGCAGTTTCACCTTCACTCATGATCACTCGTGTGTTGCACTAGCTACAGGCTTGTGGCCAGCTCCAGAGGCCAATATTCAGTGAACATGCCTATGGCCAATTGCAGGATGTTAACATATCCCTGGGGCTGCATGCTAAGGAGAATTCTGTGTCTTCCTTATCCAGCTGCTTAGCTGACTAGAAACCTTGACGACAAATTCCCTGCTTAAAAGAAGTAAAAACTGCTGGCTAAACCATTGAAAAATATTTTAAAAGGCATTGGTGACCTGGCAAGAAGCAAAGACATGTAGAGGCCACAGACTAAAGGGAAGCAGGTATTAGAGAGGTACTGTGGCCCCTTGCGGGCATTTGCTAGATTGGATGAATTTGACCTTTGGTTTGTGTAGGCATAGGAGACCCCCAAAAAGCCCCAAATGGGAAGTCCACTTGGTCTGTCCAAAGTGGGAAGTCTAATCGGAGACTGACTATTCTAACGTACGTTAAGTCAGGACCCCAAACAGCTATAACCTCAGAGTAAGGGTGAGTAAGCCTCAGGGAACAGTAAGTAACCTTGTCTCAACTCCTGATTCTGAACAGAAGGCATATATTCCCCCACAAGTGTTGGCACACCTGAATGTCCGCACATAGGCTTGTAGCCTGAATTCACACTGTATGCATGGTTTGAAAAACCTCAGGTGGAAAATTGAGTTTTAAGTTGAAGTCTCCGTTGGTTGTACCTCAGGCACCTGGCAGAAGGAAACAAATCTTTTTTTTTTTTAAGATTTTATTTATTAATTCAGACAGAGAGAGAGTGAGATAGAGAGCATGAGTGTGGGGCTGGGGGCAGGGGGAGGGAAGAGGGAGAAGCAGACTCCCTGCTGAGCAGGGAGCTGGACTGTTGAGTAGGGGCTCAATCCCAGGACCTCGAGATCATGACCTGAGTGGAAGGCAGATACTTAATCAACTGAGCCATCCAGGTGCCCTAGAAACAAATCTTCTCTGGAGGAACTTGCCTATAACCCAGGCCTCAAGGAATTCTCACAGATAACGTTCTGGGGGATAAAATGAGCTTATACTTTGAGAAGAAAATTACAAAACCACATATGGAATCAAAGGACTAAGAGTGAGAGCCTGAAAATCCAAGACAGCAGAAGCATATCCATAGTGGTTTCAGACATTGGCACTAGAGACACAAATTATAAGATAATAAGCTTAAGGTGATAAGCCAAGTGACTTAGAAAATGAGAAAGGAACATGAGATTTTAAATAATCATGCAGATTTGACAAAGAACAAAATAAAAATTTTCAAGGTGAAAATTCTAAGAGTTAAAATTTAATAATTCTATTTAACAGATTTAATAATAGATTAGATGTAGCTGAAAAGAAGATTAGTCATCTGGAATAAATTTAAAGGAATTATTCATTAATGCAGTCCAGAGAGGCAAGGAGATGGGAACATGAGAATTAGCAGTCATGAAGGATAGAGTGGGAATTGCAGAAGGAAAAAAGAGAATACTGGAAAGAGACAATATTGAAAGGGATAATGGCTAAGATTTTTCCAAAACTGAAGAAATTAGACAGATTTGGGAAACCCATTAAATCATGAGAAGATCAAATTAAAACACCCATGCCTAGATGTACCACAGTGCCAATGTAATATCAGAGACAAGTGTAATTAAAGTAGCTAGGGAAAAAAATGTACATAACTTTCTAAAAATCAGCCCATTTCTAGGTCCTATTTGCTGTCCATATTGGCCAGCAGGGAAACTGAATGGTAAGTAGGCAAATTACTCCTCTCTTCTGGACTTTCTTGATTGTGTGGTTATAATCTTAATTATACCAGAGGAATTTCCAGTGAACATTTTAGAGAGCTCCGTGGACTTCACTTTGGCCTAATCACGGTCACTTGCATGTCCTGGGTGAGGAAACAGTCCCGTGTGTGTGAGGGTGGCTTGGGGTGGGGGGGAGGTTGGACAGGAAGGAGGGAGCGGGACGCATTTATCTGATCAATAGTCATTAAATAAGAGTGTTATTACTGGGTGGACCAAATCTTTGTTCTAATTCTTTTCCTATCCTTTTCTGGTATATGTGCACTACAACACAAGAAATTTTGCTGTGCTAGGAGTGCTATATATTTTGTCCATTTTTAATACACTGTAATCCTAATTTGTAACTGGAAGCTGAAAAGCTACTTTAGAGGGTAGAAGAGGCTCAGACCCCAGTTTCTTTGGACACAGACCCCAGAGCTGGGAGCTGGTTAGGTCTGGAGGGAGCTGTGTGTCTCAGCAGGGAGCCCTCTGGGCACCTGTCTTGTAGCTGCCTGTTTGCCCGGACTCTCTCTTGCTTTCCCTCCCACCTAGTCAGCAAACCATGACGTTCTGCTAAAGCCCAGCTCATTGTGGCGGGGTGGGGGGGTAGGGGGCAAAGGCCTTCGCTTCTGCTGAGAAGAGCTCAAAGAACTCCTGCTCTCAAGAAAGGAGGGAGAGAGAGAGAGAGATAGAAGGTTGGAGGTGCAGCCTGAAGCCTCCTAACACACACAGACTGTGCTTCACCCTAGCATTGTCGACAGCCAGGGGATGAAGAGAAAGGAGGGCCAGAGGATATTAAAAAAAAAAAAAAAACCTGGGCGCCTGGGTGGCTCAGTTGGTTAAGCGACTGCCTTCGGCTCAGGTCATGATCCTGGAGTCCCGGGATTGAGTCCCACATCAGGCTCCCTGCTCAGCAGGGAGTCTGCTTCTCCCTCTGACCCTCTTCCCTCTCGTGCTCTCTATCTCTCATTCTCTCTCTCTCAAATAAATAAATAAAATCTTTAAAAAAAAAAAAAACCTACTAAGAATGAGATATTGTTCATCATGTAAAGACCTACAGTGTTCAGGCCAAATCCTGCTTCTTCCTCAGAAATCTCTCATCCTAAGCTCTGGATTTAGACTAAGGGGATTTATTCAATATTTATCATATATTTAATGGACTTCTCATATTCCAGGCACTATTCTAGACAGTGGCAGGGGGATCATAGAGAAAAAAATAGACAAAAATCCTGACCTCGCTAAGCTGACAGCCTAGTGACGGAGCGAGAGCACAAACCAATAGTGGCTAGGGGCTGGTAAAGGCTGCAGAGAGGAGTAAGGGGGACGGTGTCTGGGGAGTGAAGGGTGGCTCTTTTCAGGATGTTCAGGGAAGGCCCCAGAGGCAAGATGATAGGAGCAGAGCCCTGCAAGAGGTGAGGGAGCGCTGGTCCCAAGGTGGTGGGCAGGTCTGTTTCCCACCCGGCCCTGGCCCCTCCTCAGCATGTAGACTCTGCCGTGATGGTGGGCCCCCAGCTCCAGGTTGGCGCTGCTGAGCTGGAGAGTTCCCAAACATCGCCCTGGGGTGGAGAGAGTAGAGACGCACTTGTGAAGGTTGGCTTAGCTGGAAAGGCTGGGGGCCTGGGGTAGGGGTGGGTGTGGGGCACAACCAGGAAAAGCAGGCCCTTGAGCCGAACCTATAACTGGATGCCAGCTCAAGTGTGAACCACGGCAAAAGGAACTGCTATAATTTGCGAACCTTGAACCAAGCTGAGCCCCAAATTAATCTTTTTTTTCCCACTGTGCTGAGCATTCAACCAAGGATTTTTCAAAACAGCAACACCTAGTAAGCCAGTCTGAACCAGAACCAAGCCTATTCATTTTCTAAAAGTATTGAACTGGAACAATATGGGAATATTAAAGTATCTTTCAAACTAACCCAGAATTCAGCAGATCATTTACAAGTGCCTGGCTTGAGATGGAAAAAATCTCTTTTTTTTGGAGAGACAATTCTGCATGTATTAAATGTCTGGCTGGAGAGTCTGTCCTCACCACTGCCTTGTGACCTCTTTTCAATTGTAATCTTGGGCTTAATTCTTACATTTAACTCTTCATTTGTACATTTTCTTTGCCTGCTTTTTCAACACATTCTTGACAATAGGAGCTCCATTTTGTATTGCCCAGAGATTTTAGCACAATTCTGGCACAGGATGGGTATGTGGGTGTGTATGTGGGTGGTGGGGGAGGAGGGGTGGGCTAGTGGCATGAAGCCACCAAGAGCTTGAAATTATTTTGCAAGCCAGAGGAAACCAGGGGAGGGTTTTAAGCAGGGGGTGGTAAGCTCAGATTTGAGTTTCAGAAAGATCACACTGTGGGGCAGCAGTGTTGAGAAGGGGTAGGAGTGGAGGCAGGGAGGCCGGTTAGGAAGCGATTATAGTCATCTGGGTGAGAAGCGATAAAAAGCAGGGTGTGGTGCCCTGAAGTCAGAAGCTGGATTGGAATCCTGGTCTTCACATTTCTTTGCCTTGTGACCCGGAGTAAAGTCATACAATTTCTCTGAGCCTCAGTCCCCTCCCCCATGGAAGGTGGAGGCTAATCATGCTCCCTCCGTCATGTGCGTGTGGCTTAGGTGATACATCATGTGTATAGTGTGGGGCGCTTAAAAATAGTGCCTGGCAATGGTAGGCACTTAGGTTATTTTCATTAGTGGCATGGAGAAAAAGTAGTAAGTAGGAGATATATGGAGGTAGTAGAATCAGTAGGATTGTATATGGGGAAGAGTGAGAGGGAGTTCAGGATGCGTCAGGTTTCTGATTTAGGCCGTTAAGTAGATGGTAGCCACATGAGTGTAGGGAGTTTGGGAAAGGAACCGTTTGGAAAGGCAACATTTGAACGTGTTGAGTGGGAGGTGCCTTGACCTGATAGGTCTGAATTTTAGCAGGGCAGTAGAGGCTCTAACTAGTTAAAGACATGGAAGTCATTTGCTGAGCCCCTGGATATGTTGAACTCACCAGAGAGGACAACATTAAGGGGCAGGTTGATATTTCAGAAGCAAATTAAAAAAGATGAGGCTATAAAACAGAGGTTAAGAGAGCAGCTGAAGACGTAGGAGGAGAATCAGGAGCGAACAGGAGTCACAGAAGCCCAAGGAGGGAATTCCAAGTAGGGCGTGATCACCAGTAACACACATAGTGCCAGGGTGACATGGCTTCATCGGCCCCCACTAGTCTGCTTTCTCTGGAAGGAGTAGGCAGGTTCCAAGGGGCTGAGGAGCAGCTGGGAGGGGAGGGGTAGAGAGAGCACGGTTAGGCAACTCTTTCAAGAATCTTGGTCATAAAGAGGTGGGGCAAGATACAGGCCCTCACAGAGTCACTTTCCTTGAATCAGGGTTTGGATTTTCTGGCCAAACCAGGGGACATTACAGAAGTGGTACAAATCTTTCCCTGGCTGATGCCTCCGCATCTCTCTGAGGTAGACCCATCCCTCTTCCCATCTCTGTTGAACCAATATGGCAGGAATGTGTTTATTGTCTCTTTTTTCCTAGTGAAATCCAAGGTCCACAAAGGCAGACATCTTTCCTGTCTGTTCCTGTCTGTTTCCCCCTAAGTAATGCCTGACCTTATGTTGGCATTAATTCCTACTCTTCACTCTTTCACCCAGGGCTCTCACTGTGGGATCCAGGACAGAAATGTCCCTCAGGCGTTTATTCCAGGCATGATTTTCCCTGAGCAGTGGGATTGTTTTCATCCTGTGGATGCTGTGCCTTGTTTCATGTTTCCCTGATTATGCTCCTCTCTTTGAGGAACCGAGTCAAATTTGCGTCCGCTTTTAGCAGATGATAGAACATTCAGGCACATGTTGTGGTGTGAATTCATTCAACACGTCCCTAGCTTCGGCTTTATTTCTCCTCACTTTATTTTTCATTTCCCTGGTTCCCTCATTTCCTAATACTTATTTTCTTACCCAGAATGTGTTTTTCCAAGTTTCTTCAAATACTTTTCGAAACAAGGTAAGCTTATACATCAATGACGGGAAACGTACCAATGGTGGTAACCAGAAGAAGCTGTGAGGAATTCATTTTTGAGACATAAAAGAAGTGTAATGGGGAAGAGGCTGAGATCATAGGTAATGGGAGGGGATGTGATCCACAGCTTTGTTGGGTTTCCAAGGGATTTCCACCTTGTAAAGAAGTGTAATGGGGAAGAGGCTGAGATCATAGGTAATGGGAGGGGATGTGATCCACAGCTTTGTTGGGTTTCCAAGGGATTTCCACCTTGTTGGAGACAAAGCAGAGACTCTAGGAAGAGAATAATAACATAACAAGGGCATACAAAAGTACACCACCATAAATGGTTCCGGTGAGGAGATATTAGGGGTATCAGAAAGGAGAGGTCATCTTATGGGATTGGCATGTTCTAGAAGCCTTAAAGAAGAAATGGGATCTAACTAATGCACATAAACCTTATGTTCACTGAGAAAGAGTTGAGAATGGCATTAGTCACTGTGCCAGGTGGCTGGACATCTGGATCAACCCATGTTGGGAAGGAGGCACCAGCTGGAAATAGGCCTGTGACCTGTAGGGGTCAATTTGTGGACCTGCATTTGGAAGCCCTTGTGTGGGGGTCTCTGCCAAGGTCAGAGCAGGACAGGACCTGTTCTCCCTTGCTTGGCTGCTTGATCTGCTTTTCCTGGCCAGGGTTTTTATTTATTTATTTAATTTATTTTTTTATAAAGATTTTTATTCATTTGAGACACAGAGATAAAGAGAGAGAGAAAGCATGAGCAGGGAGAGAGGCAGAGGGAGAAGCAGTCTCCTCGCTGAGCCAGGAGCCCGATGTGGGGCTCGATCCCAGGACCCTGGGATCATGACCTGAGCCGAAGGCAGACGCTTAACCATCTGAGCCACCCAGGCGCCCCTGGCCAAGGTTTTTAGATAAGTACGTCCGTTCCTGCCCATTCTGATCTGCCTTCTTTGCTGACGTCGGTATCAGTAGAGAGGGCAGGCTGGATTGAAATTCTACTTCAGGCTCAGAGAGCACACCTTCCTTGCCGACTCATCAGTCAGCAATAAATGGAACTTCTTGACAGTTTTAAATTTCCTGCCAAGAGCAGCTGGTGAGTGTTCCTCCAGAGAGGCGGTCTTGGAGAAGTTTTATCAGCATCTAGCTGGAGAACGTATTTTCTCTCTCTCCTCCCCCTTCCACCATCCCTCCCCTCTCCACTTCTCCCCTATCCTCCCTTTGTCCGTTTTACCTTTAAAGACTCTGCTCCTCTTGGGTCCCTAGTCACCGAAAATTAATTTAGGGGACAAGGGAAGGCTTTCTCTGCACAGCTGGCTGAGTTACTCTTTACCATCTTTAAGATTCAGAAAGCAACCCTCTCTTTCAAGGATCTTTTAATGAGCCATTTCGGCATCGGACTTCCAATTTTCGCCCCTGCCAGACAGCAGCCGCTGGGAAGGCCTGGGAAACCAGTCTTGCTTCCAGACACTTGCAGCTATTGGGCCACAGGAGCGATATAATTATTCCCCATTAGTGCTCTTTGAAAGTGCAGATGGTGTGCAGAGCCCTGGTGCTGTTTGCCTTGCCTTTTTCCCTCACCGAAACATTTTGGTTTATGCCCTTTCATTTCAGAAAACAGGGTAAGGCCTGGCTCAGCGTGTTTACCAATCTCTCCTGCTGGACAGGTTTATATCAGAGTACAGTGTCGTAAATTTCCTATACAGACCCTATAATTACTTATTTACCCCGGCAGATGAAGATCCATGTCAGCCTCCAGCAGGAAAATGTGTTCACCAGAACTCCCTTTGCTGCTACAGGAAGCACGCAGTCCAAAAACACCCATTACCTGAAACCAAGGCGTGAAGAACAATCAGGTGATAATTGTATCCATGATCACCAACAAGACCACTGAAACAGAAATGTAGATGTCGTCTAGGGCGGAGATTGCAAGGCCTTCACGAAGCTCAGTCAGCCCCTCCACCAAATCCTTTTTCGCTTTCTCTTCACTTGTCCCTGGCTTCGCCTCTGTTTGCAATTAGAAGTATTTCTGACATGCTGTGCAAATATATGCAAATTCGATGTTAGTTCTTGTCAACTCCACTTTGCCCAGCATGGCTGGACCGCTTTTGCCGCGTTGGGCAGCCGGCCTCCTGGAATCACAGCAATAGGGCCTGCACGCCCCGTGCCAGGAGCCATTAGCAGCCTTGATGAAGAGGATTAAGGAGCTCTGAGGCTCCACCAGATCTGTGAGTAATACCGGGGCTCTTAGGGTGTGGAATAGCACAAGGTAATGTCAAAGGCAGAAGGGAAAGAGCTGACTTTCACTGATTTTTAAAATATCTGTTTGGTTTCTGAGGCTTACTTTCATGTTTGTGCAACCATGGTGGAAATTTGCTATCCCGACAGGAACAATTATTTGATGGCATCCTTACTCATGTATCTCTTTCAGAGCTGGTCTTCCGAGCCAGTGATGGCTGCTGACGGTGGCCAGAGGCAGGCATCCTGATGTACATGAGGCTGGATGCAGAGACCCTGTATAGATGCACATCGCTTAATGTGCCATCCACACAGGGTCGACATCTCATTTGCACATGAATTCCAGATAACCAGCCTGTGGCTCCTAAAACGGACATCCGCAAGCAACTGGAAATTTGTCTCCGTTTTCTCGGGGGTCCTCATGCGTCATGCTCCTCTCTGTTCTCTGAGGTCTTTCGTCTTTCCCTCCCTCTTCACTCACCTAGGTTGTCCGTTCTTTGTAGGCTGAGTATGAGAAGAAGAGTGGGTTCTGGTTAGGCGGGGGAGGCCAGAGGAAAAGGTGCAGGTAACTAGTGGAGAATTCTGTGTACTCATGTGACTCCCGCCACCTTCAAACATAGCTCTTCATAAACCCGCCCCGCTAGGGAGCAGAGGATCCTTTGTGGAATCTGTGATCCTACCTTTCTTGCCCAAACATTACTGTGTAACCAGTAAAGATGAAGGTTGGACTCCTCGAGGACTTTCAGGTAATTGTCATAACTAATTAAGAGTCATAATTATTTCCCACTTTGGAACAAAGCTCTAACACTCTACTTAGTATGCCACGTCTGGAGTGCATATGAATAAATTCCTGTGGCACCTCACCCTGCAGCTGTCCAAGTAAGAAACAGCTCAAACACACCTTAGCCCCCCGCATTTGGAGTGTATGCCCTAATGACTTACTAATGGTTCTTGAGAGACGGATAATCTCTGCAAATGTCTGAAACAGAAGTGAGTGGTTTGAAGTGCTCAGCAGAATCCGGGGGAATATGTTAATAAAGGTTTCTCTAACCCATGCCCTGTTGAAATGCATAGCTGTTAGCTGATAAAGGATGTGTATCCCGGGTCCCTAAATAGACTCCACCCTGACATTAACGTTAGAGCCACATCACTTAGGCTCAGTCTTCAATTACAGGTGACAATTGTGTCCAATTTTTAACATTAACGTGGTGCATGAGTCTTTAGCTACGAAGAGTCTAAAACCATCATTCGTGTCATTTTGCACAACATCTAAATATGCATCTCATGTGTCTCTTGATTGGCAACAAAATGTCCCTCAGTGGAACTTTGGTTTCCATTAACTGTGGAAGCCATTTCCACCTGGTGTCTGTTGATTCTAGTTTGGGCCCTGGTTCCAGAAACTCTGAGTGGTGATGGCCTATTTTTGGGGTACTTGAATCCTCCTTGGGTTTGAAGCCCTCGAGAGAGACCATCTATCTCTACCAGCTTCAAAATGCTCCTCCTGCACATGTCCCCTATTCACTCTTAGAGAGCCTACCTCTCCTGACAGGCCCTCACACAAGAGTTTCCTTTCCCCTCGGATGACTTTAGGACTCTCATCCTTTTCAATTTTAGATGTGATAATGGCGTATTTTCCCCGTGTTTCCACTAGAAACTAGAATGAGGCCATCACTTAAAAGAATGAACGAACATTTGGTGACTCCCTGTCACACCCATAAAATTCTAGCACAACTAAAAAATACATACCTAGTTGTTGAACTCATTTGTTGAACTGTTTAAAAGAAGGTTTTCTTGGTGTAAAAGAAAAAACAACTGAAGTGCCTCACAGGTTCCCCAAAGGGAACTTTTGGTATACTGCTTAGCCTGGATTTGTGGTGACATCGCCGCAACATACCTCCCCAAATTTGCTGAGATATTGTCCAGCTGTTTCTCTTTTATATGCTAATCAGTAGGTATGTAAAAAGGAAATAATTTTATTTATATGTAGATATGAGATATAAATTAATGACTAGAATAATTGTCTGCAGTGCTCAGCCAAATATAAAAAGGGGTGGGGCAGCCCAGAATATTCGCTATTGGGTGGGACCTTGAGAGTTCCAACCCATTAATCATGGTTGGCTCCCTGGTGACTAGCTCCCACCCTTAGGGTACTTAGGGGCTTTCCAGAAAACACCTCATTAATATAAACTCAGGTGCAATGGAAAGGCCTTCTTAAGGTGAAAAACAGTCCTGGGGTGCCTGGGTGGCTCAGTTGGTTGGGCGACTGCCTTCGGCTCAGGTCATGATCCTGGAGTCCTGGGATTGAGCCCCGCATCGGGCTCCCTGTTCGGCGGGGAGCCTGCTTCTCCCTCTAACCCTCCCCCCTCTCATGTGCTCTCTCTCTCTCATTCTCGCTCTCTCAAATAAATAAATAAATCTTTATTTAAAAAAAAGGTGAAAAACACTCCTATCGCTCAGAAAATTCCAAGGATGTTAGGAGCTTTTTGCTAGGATCCAGGGACAAAGACCAAATATATTTCCTATTATATCACAGGGGGTGATGGCTAAAGAGGGTACAATGTTTGTTCTTGGGGTGATGAAACTTCTAAAATTTACTGCGGTGGTGATGGCACAACTGTGTGAATATACTAAAAACCATTGACTTGTACGCTTAAAAAACAAAAAAGAAGACACTATTGATACTATCACACAATAATCTGAATGAATCTGCAGTGAGAAAATCCAATCCCAAGGAGTTGCATCCTGTATGATTCTATTTATATAACATTCTTGAAATGACAGAATTATAAAAATGGAGAGATTAGTGGTTCAGGAGGCAGTGATGGGAGGCCAGTGGGTGCACTATAAAAGGGCAACAAGACTGATCCTTGCCCTGATGGAATTTTTCTGTGTCTTGACTATATCTCAATATCAATATTGTATTAGAGTTTTGCAAGTTGTTACCATTAGGGTGAACTAGGTAAAAGATACACAACACCTCTGTATTTTTTCTTACAATTTATATGTGAATCTACAATTATCTCAGAATAAAAAGTTCATAAAATGTTTAATTAGAATGGCAAGAGAGAGAGAGAGACTTTGATGTCTTTAGCAACTGGGAGTCTAAAGATAAGGAAAGATAAGGGCAGAAGTCTGTATCATGCAGCTTGGCAGAGTGTAGGTCTCAGTAAGGATAGGTCACATTTATGAGTGCTTTACGGATATCAGGGCTGCTCTGAGCATTTTACATGTGTTTTCTCCCTTAAGTGATTTAGATGTAGCCACTGAGCACTGGAAAGGATAAGAACTTGCCCCAGTAAATAGCATAGCTAGAAAGTGCCAGGGTCAAGGTTGGAACCGAGGTACAATCCTGACACTATCTGGACTGAGGTCAAATTTCACAGGTTAAAGATGTAGTCCCAACAAGTCTGTTCTTACTGCAGACACATCTTGCAGGCTCCTGGATCACTCACATCTCTGACTAATTAGCTGCAAATTCTGGTGTTCCACAGACTCCCTCAGGTTCAATAATTCATGAGAATAACTCCTAGAACTCAGGAAAGCTCTATACTATGATTACAGTTTTATGATAAAGGATACAAATCAGAACCAGACAAAAGAGATGCATATAGGGTGAGGTCTGGGAGGGTGGCAAACACAAACGTTCCTATACTCAGAATGTGTCACCCTCTTGGCACAATAACCGGGAGTCTCCACTGAGCTTGGGGTTCAGAGTTTTTATTGGGGTTTCCTTATGCACAGTTGGTTGAATCATAGGACACATGATTGAATTCAATGTCTTCCCCACTCCCTTACTTCTTCCCAGTACAGGGGTTAGGTCATATCACTTGGCTCTAAGACCCAACCCTCTAACCACATGGTTGGTCTTTGGCACAGCCAGCCCCCCTCCTGAAACTATCAAAGGGCCCTCCCAGAGCCACCTCATTAGCATAAACTCCAGTGTGGTCTGAGGGACCCACCATGAATAACAAAGACACTCCCGTTACTTAGGGGAATTCCGAGGGTTTAGAGACTTTCTCCCAGCTGGCAGAGAAAAAGGCCAGCCAAATTCTTTGTTATACAACACAGTCTGACTGCAGAGGCACATCGCACACTATAGAAGAGTCTCAGCAACTTTCTCTCCCAGGGCCCTGCATCAAGCCTCGGCAATGTGCCTCCTGGCTAAACATAGACTTCTGTTTCTGAGGTCTTGCCTGAGCCCTGGCCAGGTGGGTAAGCAGAAAGGCTACTTTCTGAGAACCAGAGGCTGAATGTTCAGGGTCCTATCAAGTTTTCTTTTTCTTTCTTTTTCTTTTCCTTCCTTCCTTCCTTCCTTCCTTCCTTCCTTCCTTCCTTCCTTCCTTCCTTCCTTCCTTCCTTCCTTCCTTCCTTCCTTCCTTCCTTTCTTTCTTTCTTTCTTTCTTTCTTTCTTTCTTTCTTTCTTTCTTTCTTTCTTTCTTTCTTTCTTTCTTTCTTTCTTTCTTTCTTTCTTTCCTTCTTTCTTTCTGATTTTACTTATTTATTTGACAGAGAGAGAGAGCACAAGCAGGAGGAACAGCAGAGAGAGAGGGAGAAGAATACTCCCTGCAGAGCAGGGAGCCGGACTCAGGACTTGATCCCAGGACCCCGGGATCATGACCCGAGCTGAAGGCAGACACCCAACTGAGTGAGCCACCCAGGTGCCCCTGAATCCTATCAAGTTTTCTAATGAGAAGATGTAGATTTCCCCTACAAAGACAGAAAACCATCCATTTGGACAACAAACATTCCTATACATTTAAATGGAACAAGCTGCAAAAGTTTTTCCCAGAGACCAGATGCACCACCTTGTTAGGTGCAAGAAAACCACATTTATATGCCACAGAGGGCAGTATGGGCTTTTATCTGCTATCAGCAGCTGGGAGCCCAGGAGATGCCCCTGGTCCACCATTTTGCAGACAGAAATGTTGGCAAAGGAGAATGGGCTCACAGACAGCCTGAGGCAGAGAAATACCTGTTCACACTTTGTGTTCCACCATCCACCAGTCCAGATGCCTTGGACCATGGGACCCAGCTCCTAGGGTGCTGGGCTCTGGGTGCTTGGATTAGCCATTAAGTCCACAGGCCTCTCAACTTCCCAGGAGAGGAAAGGCAGATAGGGAGGGAGGGCTTCCTAGAAATCCAGAGTGACTGGGCAGTGCAGGAAAGAGGCAGGAATCAGAAACTGCTGGGGAGTGTCAGAAGATGGGAAACCAGAGGGAACAGTTTCCAGAATCTTCCCTGATTACTCTATCTTCTCCCCAGTGTGATTTATCCCCTCTCACCTCCAGGCTTCTGCCTGACAGCCCAGAGGCAGGCAGACTCTCACCCATGCTGTGATGGGGAGTAGGGAATGAGCAGCTTAATACGTGTTGCCTGGATATGCAAAAAAAAAAAAAAAAAGTCCAAAACCTTTCTGATTGTTAAAATAATATATGAACTAATGTTGATATATGTTCATGTATGTTCAACAATATATGTTCATATATGTTCATATATGCCAGAGAAAGTAGAAAGTTGTGCAGATCAGGAAAAAAATCCCTAAATGCTGCCTATTCTATAACTCAAAGAGAACCACTTGATAAATTTGGTATTTTTCCAATTAAAACCAATGCCGACCTAACCCCAAACACCACACACTCACACACATGTATACACAGGCTCACACATCCACACATGTGTGAACATGCACACCCATGCATGCTCACACACTCACACATACACAGACACGCTCACACACACACATATGTGTGCACACACTCTCACACACATGCATTTATACCTGCACACACCCTTGCATATGTGTTCTTCCTTGTGTGCTCACATACACACACACTCACACATGTCTCCTCCTATCTGATTACTCATTGTCTGAACTTGGGAACCAATTACATGCAGAAATAGACACATGCTTCTAATCATATCTGAGGAATTTTACTTATATTATATTGTAACTATGTTTGCATTCCTCATAATTCTTGGAAAACAAAGTTTTGGATAGTTGTGGCCTTGAGTGAATCTCTTCACTGCTCCGACTCTCAGGTTTTTCATTTGTAAGTAGGCATAAGGATCCCCCACGTCACAGACCAGATGATAGGAGGTCTTAATGAGATGGAAGGTGAGGAGGTCCTGGTGAGGTGTAGATGGTGCAGCAGGTGACACGCCACCATTAGTTTGTCACCATTAATTCCCTCTCTGATTCTGTTTGCATAGGCTCTGACAGTTTATCTCAGCCTCAGTTTGGCTCAACTGTCTGAAGACACCTGCCCATGTTCCGAAGCATCTGGATGGAAAATGTCACACATAGCCCAGAGGAGAGAGGCTCTCAGGAGGTTGTTGGCCATGGGTGCAAGGAGGGTCACCCAGGATGGGTAGGAGAGAAGTATTTCCCAACCAGTAACCTCAATTTTTTAAGAATCTGTGTATCCCCCAACTGTGACTAAGAGACTTCATGGCATCAGTGGTGTGGATCAAATGAATGGGCTCATGGTCAAGTCAGTTGGTCATGATGTTTGTACACACGATCAAGTAACCTTGACAGCTGACTGGAATTTTCACTCCTTGCAAATTAGCCACGATGGTAACTTAGACTGCTCTGCAGAATTCAATTCTTTTTGTTCTTGGGTTTATTCTGTTTACTACCACAATAGATCTGGTAAAGTGGATAAGCACATTGATGATGAGATATGTGAAATGAATGAGGAGCATAAAAATAATGATAATTCTTTAAATGTTCCTCAAGGTGGTTCTTATCTGACTGCACGTTGCATTCATTGGAACATCATGCATACCTGGTGCATCCGGGTAGCTCTCTAACCCCAAAAGCCACTGTTAAAAAGAGAAAGTAGAGTGATGATTATATGCAATTTGGCTTTTCATTTATTCAGAATAAAGAGTATCTTTACCCAAAATACGTTATTTGCAGATATGCTTAAAAAGAAACCCTAAAAATAAGTCTCCTTTATCTCATTATCTAAAAGGAAAACACAAGAATTATAAAAATTAATAAGTTTACTTGTGAAGTGCACATTGCAAGAATTTTCCCCGTCACATCGTGAAGCAGGGTTTGGTTCAAATGTGGCAATGAATTTTAATATATATTCAGTCCCCAGATTAACCCTGATATATTACAACACTTTGGAATTTATTGTCAACAAATCACGTTTTTCCTACATAATTAATCCAGAGTAAATTAAACTTTGTGCATCACTTGGTAAATGCAAATAACGGACAAATTTGACTACATATTATGAATATTATTAAATATGATTAAAAGTAAAATTTATAATTCATTCTTTAATACTATACTGATCTGAATGAGATATTTTTAGACTTAAAATCCGTTCTGTATGATATTCTAAACAAAAATAACAAAATGGCTTTTAAGATTCTGAAGGCCGTTGGTTAAGATTATATATTACTACAGGCAGGGTTCACGAGTCAAAGCATGAAATGCTGAAGGAGGGCTCTGGAACTCCTCTGACAAGCTTGTGGACTGAGCATCCAGAGCAGTGTTACAGGTAGGGTGTGGTGGTGATTAATTTTTCCTCAAGTAGCCATGTTAGGGTTGGGGGCCATTTGCTATCTTGGCAAATAACAGCAAATACTTCTTCAGCGCTTACTCTGTGCTAGGTATCATTAACCAAGCATTTCTTTAGTATTAGCTGTTTAATTCTCTCAACCACTCTCTGAGGCAGATACCAGGCCTCATGTCATCCCCATTTTACAACTAAGGAAACAGATATAGCAGTCCAAGCAAAGTGGTGACTCAAACCCAGGCTATGTGGCTCCAGTCTCCATACACTGAACCATTGTGCTGCGTGCTTGTCATAAGGCACACAGACTCACAGTGTATGGCTTGTCATTTTTCATCACCTTCAACCCTCAGCCCCAAATCCAATGCCATGTCCTTGCCAGGTATAAGTAGCTTGTCCTGTGTTATCCTGGGCTCTGTCTTCTCCTGAGGGAATTAAGCTGTACCTTGGCTCTTTGTCAGTCTAGGGCTAAGTGTGTGAGTCAGGAGTAATTATATTTCTTCATTTTTGCCTGTGCAGTTCTGCACATATTGACTTGGCAGGAACTGCTGAGCTGTAAGTAAATCCAAAGCATATAGATACTAGTGTAAGTGCTATACTGTTTGCTGGGAGAATGGGCCTAGGTTAAGTGGGACTGGTGTAGTGCACCCCCCGCTCCCCGAGCCCAACGATGGAAGGGATTCTGAAAGAGATACTCATGCAGAGACAAGGGCACCCAAAGGATGAGAGTAGGGCCTGGCCCCCCTCCTTCTGGGCATTCTATCATGACCTCTTAATAGTTCTAGTACTCTTCATGTGGATGTATTCTGGTTGTCCTTGGTGGTTTAGATTTGTCTTTGTGGAACTACCTCAGGCAGAGCAGAGGTTGGGGACTCCAGCTTAGGAATCAGGTTGGAATGTCTGTTCTCTTTATCAACTGTGTGACCTGAGGCAAGTAACCTACCTCTCTGAGCCTTTGGGATCTCATCCGTGTTCTGGGGTTAATGAGAGTTGTTACCTACCAGGGTTATTGTGAAGATAATGATTATAAAGGACCTGGCCCAGAGTAATTACAAAGAGCACAGTTGTATACTTGTGTATTGCACTTAGTTGTTTGCTGTCTCTAATATCTACACATACTGTAACACATCTGTATACTATAACACATTCATATATGTATGTATGATGCATGCGTTTCTTCTTTATTATCCCTCTGAGTGTCTAGGAAACTTAGATTTACCAATTAATATCTTTATTACAAAAACTTGACTACTGATAGCCTATGGCTGACCAAAAGTTTTACTGATAACATAAACAGTCGATTGACATGTATTTTGTAGGTACATGTATTATGTACTGTATTCTTACAATAGAGTAAACTAGAGAAAAGACAATGTTAGAAAATTTTAAGGAAGAAAAAAATACATTTACAAGACTGTGCTGTATTTATCGGAAAAAATCCACATATAAGTGGACCCGTCCAGTTCAAACTCGTGTTGTTCAAGGTCAACGGTAATAGCTACAATTGTGGTGGTAATTATCTCCCTCCAAGATCATTCACTCACTTCTTGGTGGCATGTACCAGCTCTGGGGACTCTGGTAATGAACTGCCGTGTGACTTTTGCAAGCTACCAGTGGGGGGTGGGATTCTGTGGAGGTCTCTACCACATCCCCAAGGCCCCTTCCAGCCTGCTGTCCCTCATTCTCGGCCACCTGGCCACAGAGACAGCCACGGCCAGTGGGCAATGCATCAGCGGATGGGAGCTGCTTGACCAGCTGACACTTAGCAGAACTCTTATTTATTTATCGAGTGACCGTCTTTCCAACTAGAATGTAACCTCCCAAGGGCTAGGACTCACTGCTAAAATAGTGCCTGGTCCCTAGTGTATACTCGGTAAATGTTTGTCGAATATTGAGTGAGTGTTGAGTCCCTGCTGCTGGTCCTCCCTGGGCATCTGCCTCACATGTACCTTTGCTTCTACTTCCTGGGGCCAGGGCAGGCCCCAGAGGCTCACTCCTGTACCCTCTCTTGCTCACCAGGCTTTCGAGGGGAGTGAAATTCTTAGTGTCATTGCCATTGGCTATTCTTTGCAGGCTTCCTCAGAGAGATGTGAGTTGAGATGGCGCCTCCAAGGAGGGTGGCACATTTTCTGGCTAACTCAGCTTCTCAGCAGATGGCTCATTTCTGAGGACTGAGTAGTGGGCTCCGCCCAGACTCTGGTAGCAGGAGGATACCTGGAATTGTCGAGAATATAAGGTAGTACCTCAGGCTGCTGGTCAGCCTCATGAGGAGGCCTTGGGTGTCCTTAATGGGGCAGTAAACTACCTAAAAATGATAAGAGAGTGTTTGGGGGAATGGTGGGGAGGTGCAGATGACTGATATTTCTCCCACCACAAGCACAGGATCTAGAAGGTCAATGCTGAAGGCTTGTCCACAGACAAGTAGGTCAGAAGTTCTCCAAATTTTTTAGCTGATCACTACTCTTAATAACCTCCAAGCTGGGTGTTCTCCTGTCAGTATCTACAAGTGCTTCCTAGAAAAAAATCCAGTGTGGGTTGTGGGTGATTTGCTCTGTCTCCACACGTAAGTCTATCCTGGTATCTTCATTGAGTGGTGATGGGCCAATGTGACATAACCTTCACCCTCCACTGGGGCATCTTAGTGCAGCACCTGCCACAGGTGGACACACAGTGAGTGTTTACAGAGTGAATGAGTGAATGACCAAAAGTGAAGGGAGGGAGGGAGGAAAAGCAAATTATTTCATATGGATGGTATCCGTGCTAGTTTAGAAGGCCCTAAATTTTTATAATAGCAAAAGATTTAAAAAAAAAAAAAAGATTTAAAGGAACCCAAGTGCCCATCTTGGAGGCCTGGTTAATTAACTGCATAATGCAACATGATGCAGCAGTTTTTTAAAAAAGGTAGACACTTTCTACTGATACAGAGAAATTTTCAGATACTTAGGGTAAAAAGCAAAGTCACTCCAGTGTGTGTGTGTGTGTGTGTGTGTGTGTGTGTGTGTGTGTGTGTGTGTGTGTGTGTGTCCGCGCGCACACGTGCACGTACACGTACTAAACTTCTTTTATGAAAAAAAGAAATGGTAGGTGGGACAGAAAAATAAGACCTATATATTTACATGTGACATATAAGCAAAAGAAACTCCAAAAGACTACGTAAGGCCTAATAAAAATAGTTCCTTTATGGGGTGTAGGGAGCCTGGTGGCAGGAGGAGAGGAAACAGGAAAGGAAACTTTTCATCACACATGCATTTTCTGCCTTTTATAATGTTTGCACTTGGAAAGTGTATGACTCCTTCAAAAAATGTCTTTAAGTTCCTCAAGTTGGGAGCCCATTCTAGTTGAATTGTTATCTGGTGTCCAGCGTAGCGGGTGACGGGAGGGGTCCCTTGATCATGACAAGATTGATTTCCTAATAGAATTTGATCCTTCTTATTCTAGCCAAATCTACCTCACCTGAATTGTTTCCCTTCACTTAGAGAGGAGAGAGCATATGGCCTGGCTTGAAGGAAATGCTTCGTTACTGATCCATCTTTTCATTTCTCAGTTGGGGTGAACTAGATTATTGATCTTCAAACTTGTGGGCAGTTTTTAACTGTCAGAGATATTCGGTTTTACAAGTAAATGTTTTCCACTATGGAAAAAATTGGTAAAATTCAGGTGTGGGTACCACTGGCCACATTTTCTGCATGCCAAAGATGCCAAATCGGAAACCAGTCTCCATTTCAATACCTTTTCTGTCTCTCTTTCCTTCGCGTCTCGATCTTTTTTGAACAATTATCTGTTCGACATCTTCTATGGGTGTACCTTTAGATAAAGAAAGTCAGATAATGTGTGGGTGTGCGGAAACCATTGATATGTCCCTAGGAGATTTGTCTTTTTTTCTGCTATGTTTTTGGGAGAAGTGGTAAATTACTGTGTCATAAACATATTGGCATAATAAGTGGCTTTTATTCTTCAGTAACAATTGGTAATTTCCTGAGTCATTATAATCAGGCTTTAACATATTAACTCAGTGAAGACTTGATCAATGTCTTTATTGAAAGAGTATGTTATGACCTAGCACATTTCCATCTATTACAGTGTTCTTGGTCAATAATCATAATTTTTATTATAATTATTGAAAGCTGGTTTCCCCTCTTGTGCAGAAGATTGTGAATGCAGAAGCATGTGATTGTGCGGGATCAAGGTGTCATCCATAATGGCACATTCAGCTGAATTTATGTCCCTCTCCAGTTAGGGGACAATCAAGCTCAAATTAATTTAGCTCTCAGCCACTAATGAGCAACAGCAAAATCAGCTCACTCTAAAAATTGTTATTGAATTTTATTTCCTTCAACTTGGCATACCTCAGTGCACTGGGAGATAATGTTGGCTTGAGGTCTGGGGGTGAGGGACCTTGGGGCTGTGTCACCTGCTCTGTCCCTGGGCTTCATGACAGCTCTGTCCGCTCATGGACCAGCATCTAATGGGTTGTTAGAGCTCCACAGGGATGGGCTGCTTTTGCCAACTCCTCCTTCATGGTTGCCTTTTGAGTGAATTCTGTGGTCTAGACTGTTGCCCAATGTAAGAATTCAGGCCACACCTGTAACTTAAAAGTTTTCTGGTAGCACATTTTAAAAAGTTTAGCAGAACAGGTGAAATTAATTTTGATATATTTTATGTAATTCAGCAGATCCAAAATATTATTTTAATGTATAAAAATATTCATGAGCTACTTTCCATTATTTTTTTGTACCAGGTCTTCAGTATTTGATGCATACTTCACATTTGCAGTATTTCTCAGTTCAGCCTGGCCTCGGTTCAAGTGAGAGATAGCCACGTGTGGCTGCCACACTGGACAGGGCAGGTGTGACTGAATTTCTTCAGTTGTAACAAGGTCATTGGTGTTTGTTGGGTGGGGGTAGACGGGCATGCTTTGGGTACCCAATGGCAATAAAGCACACACAAAACATACAAGCTGGAGAAGATACTACATTTTCATTTTTACTGTTAGTCTCGCAAGTCATTGGCAAATTTACAATCTCTATGAATTGGCTTAGAGCTCCTGTCACCATCTACCTTCTACACTAATAAAGGCAGAATAGATCCTCATAAACATCCTGTTTCCTCATTATCAGAGCTTGGCTTCACCAATTGTGGTCTCATAAAAAAGGAGACTTAAAAAATATTATTATTATTTGTTGCCATGAAAAATGCACCTTTCTTTTTTTTTGAAGGCTGACTCTAGTGCTTTTGCTTTGATATCAAACAGAGCATGAAGCATATTGGCAGATATATGTTTGGGGACCAAGGAGCTGCTGAGTATTTTATTTCCCTGGCCGTGTTCCTGAAGAAAGCACAGACTTAAATCTAGGAGAGTATTTTAATTGTTTAATATTATAAAAGTTTAATAGGCATTCTGCGGCGCAATGCAAAGACACCATTTGTCACTGAACTTGATTACTGCAAACCAGGAGATGTGCGATGTGAGCCTGGACCTCTGGCATTTCCGTCTCCTGGAGACCCTCACGCTCTAATGAAACGGGCTGCCGGGGGAGGTGGGGGAGGGAGAGAAGGCACCTGGACAGCCGCTCCAGTGGTTGCTCCCCGCCTCCGGTGAGGCTGCTGCTCGCCAGCGCAGGAGACCCTCTGATGCCTCCCTGACAGGCTTCCACCTGGCACAGGCTCGCCATGGCTATTCCCACCCTCCTTCCTTTTGGCTGAGTAGGTGCTGCATTCCTGACTGGTTTCCCTGTTTCCAGCCAGGTCCTCCTCCCATTCATCCTCCACATGGGCCTCTAGAGAGATCTGTTTCAAGTGCAAACGCTGGGCGCCTGGGTGGCTCCAATGGTTAAGCGTCCAGCTCTTGGTTTCGGCTCAGGTCATGATCTCAGAGTCGTGAGATTGAGCCCCGCATCGGGCTCCATGCTCAGTGCAGAGTCTGCTTGAGTTTCTCTCTCCCTCTGCCTCTGATCCTTCCTGCCATGCTCACATGTGCTCTCTCTCTCTTTCTCTCTCTCTCTCAAATCAATAGATAAATATTTAAAGTGCAAATGGGAGTCCATCCCTTACTGCTAAGCATACTTTAGTGGCACCCCATTGCCCTTGGGTCAGAGACTATGTATTTCTTGACAGCGGCGCATAGGCTGCCCTATGATCTGGCTCCTGCTAACTTCCCTTCCTCTCCCTCCCTGCTTGCTTCCTTCTAACATTTAAGTTATACCCTACATCTCTGCAACTCCACGTCCCTATAACCAGATGTGTCTCCCATTGCCCTCCTCAGCCTTCTTCCTTACCGAGAACTTTAGTCCACCTGCTTTATAAGCCTCCACCTCCTCCAGAAAGCCATGTCGGAGCCTTCCCCACTCCACTCCAAGGAGGTTACATGCCTGTGCTATATTCAAGACTGTAAGTCTTAGCAAATTATACACACATAGATCCTAATGCCTCTTTGTGCACTATCCGCCATCTGAATATGGCCTTGCCTTACTCGTGTTTGGAGTCCCTTGTGCCAGGTTCAGAGCCTGAGGCAGGTGCTCTGTGGGTGTCTGCTGATGGGTTGGGCCAGTTCTGTGAGGCACAGGTTTCTGGACCTTTCCTCTCTACTGGCAAATGAGGCATGATGTCTTAGTCGGCTCCAGGGCAGGGTCAGTCATTCTCCTTCAAGGCTGAGCCATCCAAAGCCTGCTTTACATGGAGGCCTGTCCACATACAATGCATGGCAGTGAAAATAATTTGCTTTGCATCATTGTGATGAGGTCTCAGAACCCCACCAAGAAGGTAGTGTTGGGGCCTGAAGAGGAGGGCATGTGGCATGGAGAAGTGATGCCTGAGAGGTCGGAGTATCACTTCCGTCTTGATGGCAATGGGAGCATTTTTAGCAGGGAGTGGGAGGGTCCGGCTTACTGCAAGGACCAAGGGGAGGGTCAGCTTCTTAGAGTTCACCTTCCACTGTACATGTGTGTCTCTGTCAGTCTCTAATGGGGGGTGGGGGGGACCAGGCCAGAGTAGGGACTTGAGTCAGTTAATAACTGCGTTATGTTATAAGTATATGCAAACTGAAAGACCAGTGGCTTCAATGAGACTGGGAGTTACATTTCTCTCATGTGGCATGAAGCCTGGAAATGGGCCATTCAGGGCTGGTGCAGGGACCCTAGTGTTATCAGTGTCTGTCCTCCTCAGCTCCTCTGAGCACAGTGGGCCTTGTTCTCAAGCTTATAGGATGGCTTCACCTTTCAAGCAGGAGCAGAGAGGGGAAGATTAAGCTCAAAGGGCAAAGAGAAAAGCTACCAAGTCTCTATTCTGGATGGCCTCCCAGTGACCTCCGGTGACACCTCATTGTCTGGCTTCTGTCTCATGGACACTATTCCATGGGCATTGCTAGCTTTAAAGGAGCTCAGGAAATATTGTGGGAAATGTTGCCCCCCCTCCCCCAAAACTGGGGCTCTATTAACCAAGAAGAAATGAATTAATGTTGGGTGCACAACTAGCCTTAACATACTAATTCTCCAACATCTTCCTGTGAGGTCATTTTAGCTTCCTTATAGCATTTAACACTCTCTAGAATTACCTTGCTTATTTATTTATCTGTTAGCTGTGCCCACCCCTGAAGTATATGCTCTGTGAGGAAAAGGGCCTTGTCACTCTTGTTGGGTCCTGCCCATTTTGCCTCTCACACCATAGAGGCGGGAGTCTCCTGAACTTCCATTTTCCCAGATCCAGAATATAAATCCTTAACTCAGTTTCCCAGTGGGATATTTGGAAGAAGACCTCTCCCAAAGTGTCGGGGTCTTTCTGACATTTTTCACACGATTGATTTCACCAGGCTGGTTGCCTCATCTCCATCTCCGGGATCTTTTTTTTTTTGTTCTTACTGAACGAATTAGCCAACATGACACACTGGATACTGATTAGCAATTTGTACAGCAATTTTTTTAAAAAAAATTGGCACAATTCCATCATTTTGCTCTTTAATTCTTAATTTACATTTTTAACGTCCTGTGTCTTCATTCATATGAGAGGTTTACTCTTCTATGTCCTTAATGGAACAAGGCGTTCTTCCCCTCAAATAGTTATGAACATTGACGAGTTGCTCAAATTATTCAGTCATTTTATAATTTGAGCTGAGAATATTTATGGCCTTTTCTCTCCTTCCCTTTGTGCTGAGGTAATAGTCACTTGTATAAATGTGGCTCAGAATGTAGAGTGGCATTTTGATACTTCTAGAACCTTTCTTGGGGCCCTGCATGCTGGAGGTTAGAGAGTCCTTATTCTATTAGAGGTCATCCTTAGCCTTTTGGTCAGCTCTGTACTGTGATGTAAATGGTCAACACATATGTCTCTACCTCTCAGAAGTCCCTCACTTGTGCCCAGGCTCCTGGCTCCCATGTTATCCTGTGCTTCTGCAAACATAGCTTCCTTTATAATAAGATCATGCATTTATTTGTCCAGTGGAGGTTTTGGCGAGGAGGGGCTATATCCTATCCGTCTCTGTTTCCCTGGAGCCCCCTGCAGGGTTGGTAGGCATCAATAACTGAGCATGAAGAACTGAATAATAATAAAAACCAACATCCAAATGTATTCTGTATGACAAGTACTGTTCTTAGTTGCTTTAAATATATTAATGCATTTAATCTTTACAATTACCCTGTATCAAACAGGTACTGTTGCCTTGATTTAATGGATGAGGGAGCTGAACCAGAGAGAGCCACTGAATAGTCTGCCTAAGAGTACATGGCTGCTAAAGAGAAGAGCAGGATTTGTCACATGGTCACCAGCCATGTGACACCAGAGCCCACATACTTCCACCCTACACGGCAACTGTGTTCTGGTGTTAGTGGAAGCCACCACTTAATGTATATGGCATTAGGGCTGGGGAGCAGTGCTTTCCTCTGATTCAGGGGCCTCTAAGTGGGGATACTGATACCCAAGGGGATACCTTAACTCAACATCTATCTGAGAATAGAAATTAGTGCTGATCCGGAAAGCTGAATTGATATGGACCTTCCTTAATGCCCGAACGACTGCCTTCTAGATGAGGCTCCTCATACTTCCCCTAGGCCTATGTCTGTGGCTACCAGCAGCCCTGGGAAAAAGGAGGGTCACCTCCATATGGGACAGGGCCCTCTGAAGAACCTATAATAGGGCTAGTGGGTAGAGGACTGGCTTAGAGTGTATGTGGCTCTGCCACCATCTGTGCATGTGACAAGTCATGCCAAGCCACTCTATAAAACACAGGTGCTCTTTAGGTGCTGGGAGGCAGTGTGGCAGAGGGCTATTGCTAGGAATTTCACAGACCAGAAATTTTTTTAAAAAGAGAAGGGGCTGAAATTAGGTCTTTACCTATTTATTTTGCCAAGTAACATTAGAAAGGGGGGAAAAAAAAGATTTCTTTCCACCATCATTTGATAAAAACATTTTAACTCCCCTAATATATGAGTGGGCTTATCTTAGAGAAAAGGGAACAATTCATTAAACTGCGTTCAAATGGTTAATGTAATGAAAAACTTGTACTGTTTTTATTTCATCCAATTCAACTTGGACCTGTGAAAATTCCAGCGGCCGTCACTGAGGGCAGGCTTCTGGGAACAAGTAATGTAGGAAAAAAGAGGATCCCCGCTGCCCACTACTTGTGTGACCTCGGGCAATTTATGTAGCACGTCTGATATGCAATTTTCTCCTCTATGAATTGGGGCCTGCTTTCCAGGGGCTCTGTGAAGCTCAAATGCGTGTTGAGGTGCGTGTTGAGGATCCATTATGTGGGAGGAGTTCAGAGCATGCTTAGAGTTTTTAGAGCAGTGATTCTCAAACAGTGGTCCCCAGCAGGAAGTATCAGTATCACCTGGGAACTTTCTCAAAATGCAGATTGTTGGGCCCTGCCCCAGACCTGTGGAGCTAGAGCCCAGTGATCTGTGTTTTAAACAGTCCTCCCGGTGATTGTGACACGTGCTCACGCGTGAGAGCCACCACTATAGAGAACACTGTCATCTTTGTAATGGTGGCAGCTGCTGTGGTGGTATCTGGGCTCTGACAGATCTCCCAGAGCACCTGTGAAGAGGGACATTGAGAATGTGCTGGTATTCCTGATAATTATCCACCTCAAGCTGCACTTTCTTCACCCATCCATCCCACCTGGAATGAAGCTTTACCTGGACATGTTAATCATGGATTACCTGCCTGGCTGTCTCTGTTAGATTCCTCATGGGTAAGCTCAGAATACCAGTGGCCACCTTCTAGTCTGGTAGTGGGGCAGTGCTCTGCAGAGTGGGGGCCTCTCCTCCCATCCAGCTGTCTTTGGCTTCCATATGCCAGGAGTTAAGGCAAGCTACACCCTGCACCTTGGTGGTTTTTCATTTCCGCTGGATGAAGCTTGTAGGTAGGTGTTGTGGCTGGTGTCCCTGTCTACACTCTCTGCTCAAATCTGGTGCTGTAGGATGCTCTCAGAATCTCTGTCGCAGTGGACAAATTTGACTGGGTCGGCTTCCAATCAAAATGGTCCCTTCACAAGGTACCCACAGAATAAATTCAAAGAATCTGGGGGACACTTGGCACTTGGTTTCTCTCTGAGCCACATGAACTTAGCTGGGGTGGCTGGAGTATGTACTTCCATCATGTTCTGTTTGTCAAAGTGCTCACAGGTCCTGGCCAAGTTCAAGGGGGGAGGAAAATAGACCTGACCTTCTGCTGGGCACAGCAGTATTTCATGACAAGAGTACATGGGATGGGTTATACACTACTGTTTTGGAAAATACAGTCAGCAAAGGGGGCTTCCAGGCAGATCAGATGCCCATGTGGAGCAGCAATCTGTAATTCGAGTCCAGAGAATTATGATGGAGGCAACTTGTGATGCAAAGAAACCAAAACAATATTGTTCTTCTTTACATATGTATGGTCAGAAAAGAAGGTAGTTGGTGTTAGGAGGGTCAAGAAATTCCACGTGCCTCCTTCTCATTTACCTCCTTCACCGCCCTTCTCCTCCGTCACGTCTCATTCCCCCCTCCGCAAGGTGCTGAAAACACCTCTGCCACATGCAGAATATAAAAATCAGAATATAAATATTAACACTACAAAACATAAATGTTAGGATTTAGTATTAAGGCCTGCTAAAGCTGATAGCAAGGGTTCCCCAGAGAGTTAGTTGTGAGAACTGGCAGGCAGCATGAGCCCCAAAGCCCTGGAGGATTAAGGAAGGGAGGAGACACTCCTGGCAGAGGGAAGTGGTCAGGAAGGAGAAGACCCAGCTGGCCCCATCTCGCGGGGGCACTAAGGAGGTACTGCTGCTGGGCCTGGTCCTCAGCTTCCCCTCTTCTCGGCACAGTATCATCACCTGACTTCTTCGGGGGAGTCCCTCCCCCCCCCCACCATGTGGCATGTGGGCCTCAGGATTGCAGGTGTTTGTGAGCTGGAGGCTAGAGCATCCTGTTTCAGAAATTTGGCTAGACTGACAGGCAGGAGAGAAACCCACCGAGGAGCACTTTCATTTTAGCGTGTTAAAACAATCCTCATCTGGCCACCTGGGCTTGCAGGGCGTGGGGGTTCTAATTTCATCTCTGCTCTGCCCATCACTGCAAGCGTGCTATCAAAGGCAATCTCACTGCCACCGCTGTGAAATGCCAGCCCAGAGCGGCCAGCTTCCTGGCTGACCGGTGACTGGGGCTCCCATATCCTCTCACTCCATAGTGTGGTGTGAAATAGAAATTGAGTTGGGACCAGATTCTTTCCTCCAGATGAGCCTCCTTTGAAAGGAAAAGAATTGCTTTAAAACCAGGGGCTCAGTCTGACTGATGATGCGCCCTCACTGGCAGGTAACTCCCAGACCTCCCTGTGGATTATCTGCTTGGTGGCATCTCTAGGGTGACAGTCCTGCTCTGGCTGCCCAGCTTAGGATAATGGACCCTCTGGAACATTAAAATCATATCCCAAAGAGAATCGTATTTTCAATATTTCAGTTTTCTGTTATCTACACCACTAACTCCCTCCTTCATCATTGACAGCATTCTCATCACTGAAAAGCTAAGGAAAATGATGTGGCCGGCCAGTTCTGTGGGTAAAAAACTCAGGGGGTGGGAAAAGAGCAAGAGTGTGGAAAATCCCAGAAGGAAAGGAGGCAGGGGCAGGCCAGGCGATTTGGTGTGGAGTGTAGGCAGAGGGCTTACATTTTTTAGCTCATCAATTGTCACATCATTTGTGAAGGAGGCAGAGGTAGTTGGACAAGTTTATTTTTCCAGTCTGGGCTTTGGTGTTCTCAACAGCAAAATGGAGATAATAGGAATATCTTTCTTATAGGGTAGATTGGAAGATTCAGTGAGATAATATGTGCAAAGTGCTAAGAATAGTGCCTGGAACAAAGGAAATAATAAAGTTTTACTGTCACTGCTACTGTTACTATTTGATAGAAAAATAAACGGAGGCACAAAGAAATGACAGAAGGGGCATGGTAGAAAAGAAAGTCTGATGTGTCAGATGCACATGGGCAACCTTGGGTCTGTTGGGGAGGAAAAATTTTCCTCTATAATTCAAAATTCTTGTAGCTGCTCTAAGAATTAAATTGACAGGAGACAGATTAACAGGAGAAAATTAAATTTAATTGTGTATCTATGGGGAATCCACATGAACATGAGATACCAAAGATAGTTAGGCAAAATGCAGTATATATGTCATCCTGAATTAAAGAGAAGGAGGTAGGGGTCTGGGACTTCAAAGGGAAGGAAGACGATTCACAAGAAAATGAAAAAGAGTAAATGTTTGGTAAACAAATACTTTCTGGACCATATAGAAACAGTGGGACACAGAGAAGAAGTTTAATAAACAGACTTTGCTAAATTCCTCCCTCTCTACTCTCCCTAGTTTATATTATAATGTAGTTATTTATGGTGATAGCTTTCTAACTGGAACTGGCCCTCTATCTAAATTTTTCTAGGCAGTTAGAAGGTCAAAGGTTCTTCCTGAGTCTTTTGGGCCTTGATTGTTTTCAGCTTGAGATA
Organism: Zalophus californianus; assembly: GCF_009762305.2. Classification (NCBI taxonomy): domain Eukaryota; kingdom Metazoa; phylum Chordata; class Mammalia; order Carnivora; family Otariidae; genus Zalophus; species Zalophus californianus. The sequence continues at coordinate 99,437,586 of NC_045597.1, forward strand.
ATCTGCATGCCAAAGTGGCGCATCTTGGGGCAACTTGTTCTGAACCCCTACAGGTCCTAATCCAAAATCATGTGACTTTGGCAAATTCTTTAACCTCTTTGAGCCTCAGTTTCCCTTCCTGCAAGAGAAGAAGATTGGAGTAGCTGGTTTCTAGCCCCTCCAGTTAGAATATTATGAAGCTTCTATGAAGAATTCAAGATCAAGTAGGCTTCTCCTAATAGACCTGGAAGGGGGAAGAAGAAATGAGGGTGGGATGGAAGGGGGCATGTAAAAGCCAGAGATGGGCATGGGATTCCAGAAACATCTGTGCCGCTTCTGGAGTTCTGCATGAATGGTCCGAGGGGACGTAGCCCTGTGCAGGAGTGGGCAGAGCTGGCTGCATTTTTAGCAGGGTGTGTGTGTTGAGGGGGACAGGATGGCTGCCTGGGAAATGTCCTTGGCTAACAGCTGTCACTAGATTCTGCAATTGTTCTGAGATGCTTTTGAAATGACCTTGATTCATTGGATCAGGTTGTCTCCCCCTTGTTGAGCACTGAATGCTTCTGTGGGGTCCAGTCCTTCCTCTGACATCCTGAAGGAATAAGCTGATGCATTTATTCCTCATGCAAGTTATACTTCTGAGACCCTGGGGCTAGACTGAGAGATGGTCCCTCAGGCAAAAGGTGATGGAAATGCCGGGTCTCCAGAGTCCAAGGAGGAGGAGGAAGCTGGAATTGGAAATGTCCAGTCAGAGAGGTCACTGATGCTTAGCTTAGCTTGGACAGGGCTATGGGGGAGAAGCAGAGGGAACTTCATAGCTGGAGGAGCCTACATTTTCCCAGCTCAGCTGTCTTGTCACCCAGATGGGAAAACTGAACTCCAAGTGTGGAGAAGATGCATAAATCTGCATGTTCTGAGGGTTATGTGTGTGTAAGGCTTTTGGGCACAGAAACAACAAAGTTTGGTATTTGTTAATACAAGCAATAATGAATTATATATGTAGGGTGTTCTGATGTCCCCTCTTCAACTCTGTCTCACTCTCCCTGTCCCCTGTCCAGCCTTCTCTCTCCATTAAAGCATCAACCAAGCTCCCAAGTGGCCTCATCTAATAGAGAAGTATGGGCTGTGGGTGGACAGTGTCCCTCAACATTTATTCTTCCTCCTTCTCTCATTAATAAGATCCCCTTTGTTTGAGTTTGTCATAGGCCATGCAGGTAGGGTCTGCATTTCCCAGCCTGCCTCACTTGATGAGGCCAGTGACTGAGTCTTAGCCAGGGGGATGTGGGCAGAAGTGATGTGTGCAGCAAAGGGCCCCATCCTCAAAAGGAAATTGCTTGCCTTCTTCCACACCGTTCTACCTTCCCATGGCTGGACCCCCAGCAGGGTGGAACAGAGCCACTTTAACCCCTGGGTCACCTGACTTCTTGGGCTTTTTCATCAGACTAATAGAAACCTTCTGTTTTAGGTCCCTGTTATGTGGTCTTAGCAGCCAAATAAATATCATTAATTCAGGGATGCTGCGGGGTAGGGGTGGGTAGGCAGTGGGGAAGAGGAATTTGTGTTGGGTCTTGAGACAGTGACAGTATTTAAAACATAGCCCAGTCGGAAGTCTGGGCTCTAGCCCCTGATCCACCAGTTCAAGAAATCTGGGTTGGGGGCTGGGGGTGGTGGTCATTTCACCTCTCATCTGTGACATGGTAGGGCCTGACCTACTAACATTCCCTGACCTTCTAAATTTGGATCCTTCTAGATGATTCCATGTCAGTCACTCTGAGCTGACAGTCCTTCACATCCTCTCCCAGAGAGCTTGGGGAATCACCCAGGCAGTGCAATCGAGGCAGCTGCTTTATAGTCTCCGCAGAGCAGGTCATTTGTGACCCGTCATGTGATGTAATTGAAGAGTCCCAGCCATAAACTTCCTCGGATTCCACTGTGCACCGTGGGGCTTGAAAACACACAATTGAAATTTATTCTTGGATTGAGCCATCCCAGGCTGTCATTCAAGAAGAAGTCCTTCATTCACTGTTATTCATTCAGACATGTCTTCATGCTGAAACTGGATATTTATCTGGTCCTACTCTAGATACCAAGGACCAGCATTGAATAAAGCCCAGACTGCCCTAAAACTGCCCTCACATCCACGGTGCGTGTGTCTGTGAGTGTGCAGATAATACCCAGCTGTGACAGTTCTCCACCTTCAGTGTGTCTCTGAATCAGGTGGAGATCTTGCTAAATGCTGGTTCAGATCAGTGGGTCTGTGGCGGGGCCAGAATCCCGGTTTCGAACAAACTCCCAGGGGATGAAGATGAGGCGGTCCAGGACCACACTCAGTGTAACAAGGAACAGTGAGACCCTGTGAGAACTATGATCACCCAGTGCAGAGTGCTCAGCCAGGAGAGAGGGAGGGAGGTTTCCTGGCCAGCAGCTGAAGGATTGGGGCAGGTGTCCCAGGAAGTTTCACATGCATCCAGGCCTCCCCTGGATGTGAATAGGCCATCAGCATCAGTAACTGGATCAGCATGAAGAATAGCTTTTCAGACTTCTTACTTTTTTTTTTTTCTGCAATCTGCATTAATGAGACATAGCCAAGAGTCATTTCTGGTTGGGAGTTGGCACGTGGAGAGAAATGTTAGCTGTTTATAGCAACGGTTCTGAAACCGGAGTATGCATCGGAATCTCCAGACGGCTCATGCAACCCAGATTGCTGGGCCCGCACCCTCGAGTTTCTAATTCAGTGGGCCTGGGCTGTGGCCCAGGAAATTGCATTTGTGACAAGTCCCAGTGAAATTTTGAGAACTACAGGTTTGTAGTAAGAGCCCCCCTCAGCCGGGTCCCCACAGGCCAGGAGCGAGGGTAGCATGCTGTGGTGGGGTTGATTACTGGGCATATCAGGTGGTGGGCAGAGAAACTCAGAGACAGGTATGTCAGGAGGGATCACTGGCAGGGGTTTTGCTAAGACTTGGCCCAGTACAGTTGGTGTGGACAAGATGCTGAGGACAGGCTGCTGAGTTGTAAACCAGGTTAGAGCATCGATTGCTTATCCAGCCTTGTACTCCTACCACTCAGCATGGAGAGGCATGATCATCCCAACCAAAATTACTCTTGCTCCTCTCCACTCTTGCTGAAGCACCTACCTCCCAGAGGCCTGGCTATAAAAATGAAGATCCGGTCCAGTCTCACCAAGCCTCAGTGGACATTGGCACAGTATGGATTCTTAGACGGGTCAGGGGCTTCTAGAGCTGGGCAGAGCCTCCATCTTTAGAGGCTTTTGAAATGCAGCGGCCTCATTGGGAAGGAAGAGGCATCATATACAAATATCAAAGGAAGGGGTGGGAGGGAGGGACTGGCTGACATTTTGGCTGTTGCTGGATCTTCTGAGAAGAAAAGGCTGTTCATGCCTTGAATTAATGTTAACTCAAGGGAATATTTTCATAAAGTGGTCCTTGGAGCAGCAAGACGATGTGTTTCATTTTTCTGCCTCTGGCAAGCCATGCTGATGGAGGGTCACCAGGGTTACAGTCTGAGGAATCCCACTAATTACATTATAAGGGATGTTTGCCCATTAGCTCGGATGGAATTGTCTCCTGATAGTCCTTTGGGGAGGGTGGTGCTATTTCAGGTGGAGGATGGAAGGAAAGGGAATTAATTGAAAAGCAATTGGAATTTGCAAAGGGCCTTTCTTTGCGCCCTGGACAGGATGAGTTCCATACCTCCAGCAGGGGGCAGCGATGCACAAACGTTGATTCCGGTCGTATGAATCTGAGCTCCAAGCTCCTTGTCTCTGAAATAGCAAAACCTCAGCACTGGCTGAGGCCTCTTACAGAACATCTCCAGGACTGGTAAAGCTGGACCTGTCACACCCACCCTTCCTCCCCCTCACCCCCCACCCCCCAAACAAACCTTTGATTTTTCCCACTATGCTGGGAAGTCAGTGAATGTTTAGGTTTGCTGGGGTTTAATTCTGGAAATTTTCTTTTAATCTTTTGGTTGCTTTGTGTAATTTAGAGTTTCTGCAGCCTGACTGAAAATTATAAGTAAACCAGGAGTAAAAAGTCGGCTTTATTAACATGATCGTTTAGTTAATAGACATTTCAAAATTGTCATGCCATCCATCTCCTTCCCTGGGTTGAAATTTTATTAGCGCTATAATTGATATGACACCCACACACCAAGCTGGGTAACTTATTTGTTGATATCCATTTTAAAGTTGAGGAAATGAGACTTAACAAAATGCAGGCGGACAAATCTCAAAGAACAGTTGGTTTTCCCCGATTTAGGGATAGAAAAGACCTATTAGTTTGTCCATTCCTAAGACTAGGATATGTGGCCCATGATATATTTTCTAAGCAATTTGTCAAGTTTGCTTGTAAATGACTTTAATGATAGATGGCTTTGCCTGCTTTGCTGGGCTAGAAAATTCTGCAGCCCAGCACAGTTTTCCTTTGGGAAGCCTCTCACATCTTGCATAATATTTCTCCCCACCATCGTCTGCCATTATCCCCCCCTCCCCAAGGTTAATTTAATCCTGTTGTTCTTAAATGAAACACCCTAAATCATCTTCCTCCCCTTCCCTGTCTTCCTCCTCACTGTTTAAACCCTTCAAGGATGTAATAGTCTGGAAAATATTTCAATCATCAGGTCTCCTTTTCAGCCGGCCAATTCCATTTGGTGTGTTCTCCACAGCTTGTGCTGAAGTGCAATTTTTTACAGCATTGTTTTTAGTTTAAATAACATGCAGTGCACAATTGCAAAGGTCTTCTAGAACATTCCGTTTGGGGTCTTGCCATTAAATAATATTTTGATGGAAAACTAACCCAACTTTCCATAGGAGGAAATGCTGTTAGCTCCCAGCACTAATTGGCTATAAATTTAGCTAAAGGTCCATCTGCCTTCAGAGTTAGACCATCTTCTCTGAGCTCAGAGTGGTGCCCTGTATTAGACGTTTAATGGATGGACTTAGTGAATAAATATGTATTTGTAAGTGCATCATTTAGAAAACAGTCAAGTGAAAGGAATTTAACTCTGCTAAGCCAGCAAATGTAATTTTTCTCATTTCTTACACGATCTTTCCATATGTCAGCTCAATTTACCAGCTCTATGACCTTGCATATATTACTCAACCTTGCTGAGTCTCAGTTTCCTCAACTGCAAAGTAAGGAAAGCAAGATCTCCTTTATAGGTTTGTTGTGAGGAGCAAATAGAGGTATGCAGTGTTTAGCAAAACATACAGTAAGTCTGTAAGACATAGCAGTGGCATCTTGCTCTTTTCATTATTGTTGTCACTACTGCTCCTATCATTGTGTGTGGTCTAAATCCCGTGTTTGGATGAGATTTTTATCCAAGTCCCCACCTGCCTATACATTCTCATCTCTCAACAACACAAATTTTTTTTTTTAAGATTTATTTATTTGAGAGAGAGAGAGAGAGAGAGTGCACAGTGGGAGGGGCAGCCAGAGAGGAAGAGAAATCCTCAAACAGACTTCCTGCTGAGCGGGGAGCCCGATGGGGGGAGGGGCTCAATCCCAGGACCCTGAGATCATGACGTGAGCCGAAATCAAGAGTCAGCCACTTAACCGACTGAGCTCCCAGGCGCCCCCAATACACATTTCTTAAGGAAGCCATCTCTAACCCCCTAGACTAGGTCAGGTCTCCCTGTGAGTCACTGTCATAGAAAAATATACCTCCTCTTCTTTTCTCCTAAACAGTCATGTTAAATGTACCTTCGTAGTCCAAGGGAGGCTAGGAACTCTTACAGGCAGGGATGAGGGAGGGCGTTGCCTTTCAGTGGCGCCTTGATGACCTCACACAGAACTGGACACTCAGAGGGCTTCAGTGTGTACCTGTGGGATTATCAGTGAAATCTTTGCTTCTGGGAAAGGTCTTACTCATATTCGGTGCCCAGAGCATGTCATACCTGGAGCCTATAGGTGGTGGGTGTTGCTCTGTTGATCAAGGCTGTATGTTTACCAAGCTGTGCTCCTCTGTACATGGAAGTAGGTTTCCTCTTAAGTGTCTATTTTATTATTTAACATGACTGAAAGGCAGCAAGACCAAAGACCCACATCATCTCACTTTGTGGATGATTTCCTTAATTAAGGGCTTCAGAATGACATTCTAATGTACTTGCCCTAAGAATCTCATGTAACAAATGGCCCAGAACATGACTTCTTTTTAGTTAACTTAGGTGGATGCCAAGAGATCAGCGCGTCTTCTTGCGATTTTCACAAACAACCTGTTTAATAATCCATGTTGCATTTTAAAGGAGGACTTAGGTCGGGATGGAACTGCCTACACATTCTGGAATCAGCTTTTCCTTCTTTCTGGAACTGGAGCATTTGCTCAACTACTGTGTCCTGGCTTCTCCAGGAGTCCGTGGGAATTACTAACAGCTTCTCTGAAGTTTTTCTTGAATGTTCCTCCATAACCCAAATGTAATTTTGCTGCCCTGACACTTATCACATCGCTATAGCTTGACAATTTCTTACCATTTCCTGGCTTGATGAGGACTTGGGTTGTTTCCTAGGGCCCTGGCTCTACCCTGTCCAATTTGCAGACTCTTCTCAGTGTCAGAGAACATAATAGCCTGGTTGGAATTCTAACTCTTTGTTTTGTGTTACCTATTAATTTTGCTTTCAGCAATCAGTCAGTCTGTCCCTTTGTTCTATTTGCTCCAAATATTTAAAAATCGTCTCTCATTGTCTTGACTTCTCATAAGCCTTAATAACTTTTGGGCTTTTATCTGGATATGATACTTACAAGACCTTGACATATTTTCAAAATTCATCCTGACTTGCATGTCTCTCTCCATCTTTTGCCCTTGACTTTGAAACCCCCAAGCTGAACAGAGAGGACCCTGCGTAGCTTTCTTGCTTCCTTTAGAGGTTGCCCCTCTCCTGTCTTTTCTTTCTTCCTGACTCAAGAGTGGTAGTGTGGTCAGAATTACATTTTGGGAGCAGGACATTCTGACAACATAGTGGCAGCTGGAGCAACTTACCTACATAGTCTTCCTGTCCTCCAAGAGCAGCTGCTACGAGGGTAATGATTGTGTAAGCATCCATGGTATCAATTTTCTCTCCCGGGGGGCTGGTACTGGGGACAGGAGAACAAAGGGGGAGGGTCGTGTTTCCCTGGAAGGAGAAATAAAGAAGGCAGTGTTCAGGAACAGTCGGGCAAGGAAGGATGGCTAAGCAGAGGCCGTAGGAGGTTGGCTTTCCAAGCACTTGTGGCCCCTGGCCCTTCCCCATGGACTCAGATGGCAGTTGGGGTTTGTGCTGGGCTTCCATGCCAACAGTGGGCAATCACTGCCTCCAGGGAGTAGAGTCAGTGACATCAGTCAGTCTTCCATTCACTAAAGTCTCACCTGGGCCTGCCCCCCAGTGGTTCTATCAGGAACGTGTAGATTTGAATTCTATTACCACCCTCCCTGATGAGGCCCTGTTGTCTCCAAATTTCATTAAGATACTTTTCATATCCTGGGTGTTCCTCTTTCTTTCTCTCTTTTCTCCATTCTTCGTTCTATTTTTTCTTCCCAGAAGGCCAGATGTTTCTCTGGGCTTACTTATAGCCAGAATTCAGATCACCCAGAGTGTGCAGTCTAAGAACCCTCATCCTGTTTCTCAATCTCAGACTCTTCTTGTATCCACATTTCCACCTACCATTGTCTTCCCAAGACGTGTAGTTTCAGCTGAGAGATGTTCCTTAATTGCTAAATCAGGAATCACTTCTATGTGTGCATATTTCTTTAAAGATTTATTTATTTATTGGAGAGAGGGAGGGAGAATGAGCAGGGGGAGAGGCAGAGAGAGAGGGAGAGAGAATATTAAGCAGATTCTGCTCTAAGCACAGAGCCTGACACAGGGCTCAATCTCACGACCCTGAGATCATGACCTGAGCTGAAACCGAGAGTCGGATGCTTGACTGACTGCACCATGCAGGCACCCTTGTATGTGCATATTTTTATATTATTTCTTCTGCTCTGAAGTTAAAATATATGAGTAAAGAGGCAAGGTGGCAATAAGTTTGGAAGGAATGATAGAATTAGGAAAATCCCCATTTCATAATTTCTGGTAAGATCATTGATTCAGGCAATTATCATCAGTGGATGAAACCATTAGTTAAATTTGATGGGGAACTTCACATGGGGAGGAGTCCAGCTGTCTCCTTCTGAGCCCACTCATTCAGGATAGCATCACTGAGAGAAGAACTGCAAGTCAACTGCCTCTTGAAACAAACCAGTCAGCCCCATCTAGGAAGTATTCTTGGCAAAATAAAGTTGAAACCTAGATTTAATCAAGCTGCAAAGCTGAATTCCATTTAGTAGAAAGACAGGGAACAGAAGAACAAATAAAATGACACCACACAGGAGCAAACTATGATTCTACAAATTTAGAATGTAAGTAATTCTATGGATGTCACTGTAGCAAAGGCATAAGACTTCAGAGACATAACAACTGAATGTAACCAAGTATAATGCAAGTCCTTGTCTGGATCCTGGTTTGAGCCAGCCAATTGTGAACTAGACAGTTGGGGACATTTGGAATTATTGTTAATTTTGTTCAACATATTTGTTTTATTTTTTTTTTATATTTATTTATTTAAGTGATCTCTGCACCCAATGTAGGGCTCGAACTCACGACCCCAAGATCAAAAGTCACATGTTCCTCTGACTGAGCCAGTCAGATGCCCCTGGACATATTTGTTTTAAATCAAGGTGATGAATATAATGGAAGTTTGTTGTGCTACTCTGTTTTTTAGTATGTTTGAAATGTTTATAATAAGAAATGCTTTTTGTAGCTTAAAAAATGAAGCGAGCTTGTCAGTTTACTTCCTAGGAGAGAGTGTCTAATAGAAAATGACCAAAGTGAGTTATTCTGCCTAATTTATATCCAATATGTTTTTAATAAATTAGGATTCTGGTTTCTGAGTTTAAAAGGGAGGGGAAGCAGACATTATTATTAGGAGAGTGGTTGGATATTTTACAATAACAAGTTTATTTAACATAGCCTTGGTTTTCTGATAGAACCTGGAGATGGCTTTCTTAGTAGAAACAGAGTCTCTGAAGTCTTGAAGGAACCTGGGCATCCATTTAGCAGCCTTTCCTCTGAGCTGGATCACTGTAAACTATCCAGCAGTGATGGACAGTAGGTGTTCCTTATAAAGTCTTCCAGAAAGGGGAATATATTATTGCCCAGTAACCCCAAAATAACAGCACTCACTGCTAGGGAAGTCTTCCTGAGATACCAGGTGCTCCAAGGAACCTCTGTCTTATTCTGTCAACAATGAAGAGGAGGAAGAGCCTCTTTACAATAACCCCTCACATCCTGAAAAACCGACATTACCCACGTGGCTCTAGGCTTTTCTTCCTTCTCTTTTCCTTTCTCTCCCTCCTCTCTGGGGTTTATTCTTCAGCCTTTTAACCATCAGGGATCATCAGGAAGGTTCTTCTGTGTGGCCCCCTGTTTTCCTTGTCCTTTCAGAGCTGTGGGGGCTACCAGTATTGAGAACAAGGTGTAAGTTCCCGGGTGGGCTCCCACCAGCCCCACACCTTCCGGCCACTGTCTTGAACTTGCCCTTTCCTGACTACAGACCCTTACGGACCTCCTAGGAAATCCCAACCCCTCATCCTCCACTCTGCTCATTTGGAATGTGCCCATGCAGTGCAAAGCCTCTGTTGTTTGGATCCTGCACTTCCAGAATCCACAGGGTAGTGAAACAATCCAATTTTTAAACACAAACACTAGGCCCCCTCAAAGAGGACCTGGGAGGAGAGCCAAGGTGGGTCCCAGATGTAGTGACCGGTCACATGGACTGGCAGGAGCAGGGCAGCTGGTTGGGTAGTGGTGTCCACAGAGTGCTAGCTTTCCCCACACCAGCTGAGGAAGTGAGTACAGGCGGGAAAGTGGAAAGAACACAGAGAAGAGAGGTGGTGGGCAGGGCTGGAGAGTGGGGTTGAAACATTAGCAGCCATCCCTCTGTGAGCACACTGGAACATGCCAGCCTGCACTATTCAAGCTCTCCAAAGAATGGTCTTCCAGTAGGAGGAGGAGGGCTACCCTGACCTCCTTTCTCCCCCTCTCTCCCCAGTTCAGTTAAGGAGCTCTCTCTGGGCTCGTGGTGCCATATCCCTACTTCTCTGCTACCCTTATAACCCTATAGTATCTGTGTCTTTCACCTGACCATAGGCAACTGAGGTCAGGAGGTGCCTGTGGATCTCTGATTGCTCAGTACTTCAATGTGCCTGGCCTTATGCCTGCATCTCTGTACAGTGGCTTTGACAGGCTTCATACAGGTGTGTGGCTCTGGCATGGGAGAGAAAAGGAAGACAGGAGGGTATTCTCCTGAAAGCCCACCAAATTATTCAGCATCCCGGCCATCCATTTAGCAGCCTTTGTCTAGTTTTCTAGACAACCCAGTTGTCTAGTTCAGAATTCACCACACAGCACAAAACAAGTTAAATCATAGAATAACAGGACATTGTAGCCTGGACAATAATGAATATGCAAGCAGCATAACATAGTGAAGTACTGAGAACATTCTATTGTAGATAGTTTAATCTTCCTTTAGTGAAAGATCAAGGACAAAGACACAAAATGATTCTGCTAATTTGAAAAGGAGAAAATGGATAACTAGCTTACACGGACAGGGTGACTACAGGGAAATGTTGAATCAGTGCACCGTGGTTTGGCAGTTCTGGAAGATGGCAGACCTAAGTCGTTGGATACTGAGCAACAGCACTTACTCTGGGAGGTACCTTCCTTCTGGAAGACGTGTTTGGACTCTGCACCGCATCTGTAGTTTGCATGGCATGAAGGTGCCACTACAGCATGTCCTTGTCCTTGCCCCAATACACTTTGAAAAGATAGGTCACATTTATGAGCAAATGCAAGTGGGTCTGTCCTTTCAAACTTACACAAGGCATTAGAATGTAAACTCTAGAAGCTGGAAAACAAATTTGGAGGCCACAAAAGAATTTTGTGAGTTTTTATTTCGGTTTGTAGTTTACATAGAATTTACATAGAATGTCAATCCTGAAGGGCACCCCAGGGTTACCCACTTTAAATCCTTCACTGTAGAGATGAGAGACGAGGCCCACAGAAGAACAGTGACTTGCCTGGGATAACAATGTTAGTAGTAGCTAGAGCTTGAATTTATGGTTCCTGATGCATGTATCAGTGATCGTTCCATTATACCAAGTTGTACTTCCATCCAGAACATATTTATAATGCTGATTAAGCTGGATTATTTTGGTGAATTTTGCCAACACATCCTAGATATCGCCAAGGTTAATTTTACAAAGGTGGCTTAGTAGCAGTTTCTACCGTAGCAGTTTCCCTGGCTTAAGTGGAGGAAAAGCACTGACTGCATTTTCTGTTGCAATAAGCTCAGTGGTTGTAATATCTTGTCATCAGTGTTATTTAGGAATACTTTTGGCTTCATGAAACAGATAACATGACCACAACTGCCTGAATGAATATGGGTTCATTTTTTCTGACATGACAAGAAGTCTAAACGTAGGAGGCTTTGGCTTTGGTTCAGCAGCTTAATGATGTCAGGACTGATGCCTGATTTTCTTGGCTTTTCCCTCATGGTCACAAGATGACTGCTGCAGGTCTAGCCATCATGTCTAGGAAAGAGGAAGCGGTAGAGTCAGGTGCAGCTACCTTCTTACTAGAAGAGAAAATACCTTCCCATAAATGCCCAAGAAGTCTTCTGCTGGGATCTCATGGCCAGAATTGGGTCATGATGCACAGAAGTTGGGAAAATGGGGAACAGGTTGGCCCTAATTGGCTTAAAGCAGTCATGATCCATTCCCTGGACCTGGACACATACCAGAGGCTTTCTAATGCTAAGGAAGAAGAAGAAATAGCTATGGGTATCCCATACCACCTTAAAACTGTCAAGGTCCCTCATATGTATATGATATATGATACTTTCAGACTACAAGCTTGATGCAAAGATGGACAGTGGAATTTTTTCTAAGTGTCTGATTCTGTAATCTTCTTATGCCTTTAGTGGAAGATTTATTTCAGGAACAAAGGCTTATCTGAGGATAACAAAGCAATTCCATTGCCAGACATTTATAGTGCTTAAGCAAACAGTAAGTGTTGGAAATACTTTTTGCCTGCACCATCGTTCAACTTTTAAACCTAGGTTAAAGGAGAAATTTTATGAAAAGTTCATTAAAAGTAAACACTATACAGGTCTTTAAATCTCATAACATAAAAAACCTAATTTTTAAATGTTGCTAGAGTTCCTTTAGGTCAAATAACCGTAGCATATCAATGACACTTGACAGTTTTCAGAACCCATTCAACAGATATTTGAGTGCAGTTGTGTGCCGGGCTCTCTTGTAGCACCTGTAAGAGATAAATCAATGAACAAATAAGAAAAAAAAATTCTGAGCAGATGAATGGATAAACAAATTGTGGTATGTATACAGTGGAATACTGTTCAGCATTTAAAAAGAGAGACATCGTCTAATAACTGTGGGTGAACCTTGAGGATGTTATACTAAATGAAACAAGGCAATCATAGAGAGACAAATATGCTTGATTCCACTTAAATGAGTCATCTAAAATGGTCAAATTCCTTGAATCTAAGACTAGAATGGTGGTTGCTGGGGGCTGGAAGTTAGAGGAGATAGGGAGGTATGAATCAATGGGCATAATGTTTCAGTGAAGCAAGATAAGTAAACTCTAGAGACCTGCTGTGCAACATCGTACCCCAGCCAACAATAAGAGGGAGATCTCATGGTAAGTGTTCCTCCCACAATGAAATAATGTTTTAAAAGAAAAAGAAAAGTTCAGCCCTTGTGGAGTTTACATGTGGGATGCAGGTCTTGGGGAATGCATTAGCTAGGGTGCTCCAGAGAAACAGAACCAGCAGTGTATACGCATGCACGTGCATGCACGCCCCCCCCCCCCCCGACACACACACTTTATTGTAAGGAATTGGCTAACATGATTGTGGGGTTTGACAAGTGTGATATTTGCAGAGTAGGCTGGCAGGCTGGTGACCTGACAGGTCTGAGTTAGTGTAGCGTTAGGCCAGAGGCGATCTGGAGACAGAATTCCCCCTCTGACTGAAGGACTTCAGACTGTTTGCTCTTAAAGTCTTCAACTTATTGCATGAGGCCCACCTACATTACAGAGGGACACCAGCTTTACTCAGTTTACCAATTTAAATGTCAATCTTACTTTAAAAATGGTTTCACAGCAATGTGAAGACTCGTCTTTGACCAAACATCTGAGTACTATGGCCTATCCAAGTTAACACATAAAATTAACCCTTAGAAGGAACCAGACAATAAGCATAATAAATAGGTAAGGTTTGTAATACCTTAGAAGACAGTAAGTGTTGTAAGGAACAGAACAAGGTAAGGGAGTCATTCGCTTGTCCAAAGAAGACATGCAAATGGCTAACAGACACATGAAAGGATGCTCAACATCACTCAGCATCGGGGGAATACAAATCAAAACCACGATGAGATACCACCTCACACCTGTCAGAATGGCTAAAATTAACAACACAAGAAACAACAGGTGTTGGCGAGGATGCCAAGAAAGGGTAACCCTCTTGCACTGTTGGTGGGAATGCACACTGGGGTGCAGCCACTCTGGAAAACAGTTTGGGGGTTCCTCAAAAAAGTTAAAAATAGAATACCCTACAACCCAGCAATTGCACTACTAGGTGTTTACCCAAAGGATACAAAAATACTGATTTGAAGGGGTACATGCACCCCAGTGTTTATAACAGCATTATCCACAATAGCCAAACTATGGAGAGAGCCCAAATGGCATTGACTGATAAATGGATAAAGAAGATGTGGGCTGTGTGTGTATACACACACACACACACACACACACACACACACACACACACACACACACACACACACACACACACACACACACACTGGAATATTACTCAGCCATCAAAAAGAATGAAATCTTGCCCAGTGACACGGATGGAGCTAGAATGTATTATGCTCAGTGAAATAAGTCAGTGAGAGAAAGACATACCAGATGATCTCACTCATGTGTGCAGTTTAAGAAAGAAAACAGATGAATATATGGGAAGGAGGATAAGAAAAAAAGGGAGAGAGAAAAATAAGCCGTAAGAGACTCTTAATGACAGAGAACAAACTGAGGGTCGATGGAGGGAGGTGGATGGGGGATGGGCATTTAGGAGGGCACTTGTGATGAACACTGGGTTTTGTATGTAAGTGACAAATCACTCAATGCTACTCCTGAAACCAATACTACACTGTATGTTTTATTTAAATTCAAATTTAAATAAAATAAAATTTTATTTAAATAAAAATTTGTCACATTAAAAAAATGTAAAAAACTATAAAATAAGGGAGTCATGCCCTTAGGAAGAATGCTTGAATGTGTATAGAAATATTTTCAAAAAGTCTTTAAGGAGTACTTACTACATTTCACGTGCTCTGCAAAAGAGAGAGAAGTGGGGAGAAACACAGCCCCTGTCCTGGGGATGCTTCATCACCCTTGTGATGAACAAGTGAGAAGACCCTTATGGTGCTGGATGGTGGGTGTGTCTCGGAGGAGCACAGGGTACACAGGGGTATGGGCACAAGTGTCCTCTCTGCCTCCGTTATCCCTCTACAGTAGGTCCAGTGTGAGGTCCAGAGAGCGGGACTGACTTAGCTCAAATTCATTGACCTAGAAGCTGAACCCAGGCCACCTGGCTTTTCTTCCTGCAGCACTTTCCAGTAAAGAAGACCTGGCAGGTGTTGGCATAAACCCTTTCTGAAACCCTCAGGGAGGGTGAGTTCTTTACTCTGCATGGAGGAAAACAATCCTGGGCGTAGGGGAGAGTAAGCAGTGGGTGGCGTCAGGAGCCCGGAGTCCTTGCGGCTGAAGGTCCAATGGGCACAGAGGATGCCGGTACTGTAGAACTGCTCCCTGCCATGGCAAAAAGCATAACATTCTGGAATGTGAGGAAATGTCTGCAGATGAGGCTGTTTCTGCTCTGCTTCCCTCGTTCACACTATGGTGCTGAACTCAGCCCTTGGGAGAAAAGCTAATGATCAAAAAAAAAAAAAAAAAGCGGGGGCGCCTGCGCTGCTCAGTTAGTTAAGCATCTGACTTTGGCTCAGGTCATGATCCTGGGGTCCTGGGATCGAACCCCGCATCTGGCTCCCTGCTTGGCGGAGAGTCTGCTTGAGTCTGCTTGTCCCTCTCCCTCTGCCCCTACCCCTGCTCATGCTCTCCCTCTCTCTCTCTCTCAAATAAATAAAATCTTAAAAAAAAAGAAAGGTTAATGATCGAGCCAGAGAGAATATCTCTAGGTGGACACGTGAGAAGCCAGTAGCACTGATGGTCTCCAGGGAAGAGAACTGGTGGCTGCTGGGAACACTGACTTTCATAACTTTTGGATTTTGTGCCACGAACATGTATGACCTTGAAGTATTATGTTACGCAAGCCGATGCCAAAGGCTTTTCTGAAGACAGTGAGAGCTCCTTGAAGGCCACGTGCTAGATTACTAACGGCTTGGGCTCTGAGTCGGACTGTTCGCAGCTCTGCCACTTACTAGCTGGGTGATCTCGCTTCTCTGCTCCAGGCTGCAGCTTCTCACTGGGAAAATGGGACGATCACGAGTTTGTGTGAAGAGTGAATGAAGGAGTTTATGCAGGTTCTAGAAACCAGCCTTTTGTCTTGTCCGTTAGCCTCCTAGGTGGACTGAGGACAGCCACTGTCATGCAGCCCTGGGTCCCCAGCCATCTGCCCTGACAGCCGAGATGACATCTGTGTGCCCTGTATAACTGGTTTTCACAACAAACACCTTACCTCATCAACAGCAGTGACTTCCTCTTCCTTCTGCTTAAAGAGCTCAGGAAGGATATAGTATATTTAGAAAGGGGACGGATTAAAGTGCTATTCAGGGGTTGCCAGGGGGCTGGAAAACTTGATTTTGCGGCATAACTTATTTTGCAAAGAATTTGCAGGATCATTTTGTCTCCTAGACTTGTGATCTCTTAATAAATAAATAACACTTCAAAAATTTTTACTTTTTTTACTATGTATTTTTTTTTTAATTTTACGATGTATCTTCTCTCCCACATAAGCAGTAAGCTTCTTTTTGGAAAAGACCTTGTTTCATGAAACTTGGTACCATTCAAACCCCTCAGGTGTAGCTGCCTTCAAGCACTATCAGTACAGTGCGCATTATCTGCTGCTGGTTATCTATTGCTGTGTAGCAAATTACCCAGAACTCAGTGCCTTCATTCTCGTAGTTTCTAAGGGTTAGGAATTCAGTGGGGGCTTGGTTGGGTGGTTCTAGCCCACGGTCTCTCAGAAGATTGCAGTCCTATGTCAGCTGGGGCTCTGACATCTGAAGGCTCAGCTGGGGCTGGAGGACCCACTTCCAAGAGGGCTCACTCCCATGGCTGGCAGGTTGGTGCTGGCTAGTGGCATCTCCGTTCTATTGTCATGGGCTTTTCCAGAAGTCTACTTGACTATCCTCATAGCATGCCAGCTGGGTCTCCCCAGAGCGAGTGACCCAGGAGACCAAGATGGAAGCTACATGCCTTTTGTGACCTAGTGTCAGAAGTCACACGTCAGCATTTCTGACCACCCTCTCAGTCACACAGACCATTGGTGATGCAGTAGGAGAAGAGACGTGAATACCAGCAGATACCCTGGAGGTTCTCTCGGAGGCTGACTAGAACACAGATGTTATAGCACACAATAGTGCTTAGAGAGGATGTGATAATTTCTGAACTATGTGGAATGAGCGTGTACAATGTGCATACAATATATAAATGGTAAAGAGTTCTATAGTTCAGTGTTTCAAACCTGAGTGTGCATTGCAGCCACCTGGAGGGTTTATTAAAGCACAAATGTCTGGGTCCCACCCCTAAAGTTTCCAGTTCAGAAGCTCTGGGGTGTGAGGGGGGATTTGTAGTCTAACAAGTTCACAGGTGATTCTGATCCAGGATTCTCCTGATCCAGGACTGCACTTGGGGAACCACTGGTCTAATTTGTACAGAGATGCTGGTGGCTCTTTAAGAATACCTGCTTCAAAGCAAACACCTCCTTTGTCTCTCAGAACTAAAAAACCATTAAATTCATTATGCATATTATCTTAAACTTGAGATTTGCTGAATGATATGGAGTTAATATACAAATCAGAGAAAGGACAGTATATGGACAGCTCCTTAGAGCACAATGGTGTGCTAGCAAATTCTCCAAGAAAAGAAAGAAAGAAAGAAAGAAAGAAAGAAAGAAAGAAAGAAAGAAAGAAAGAAAGAAAGAAAGAAAGAAAGAAAGAAAGAAAGAAAGAAAGAAAGAAAGAAAGAAAGAAAGAAAGAAAGAAAGAAAGAAAGAAAGAAAGAAAGAAAGAAAGAAAGAAAGAAAAAGAAAGAAAGAAAGAAAGAAAGAAAGAAAGAAGGAAGGAAGGAAGGAAGGGAGAGAGAGAGAAAGAGAAAGAAAAGAAAGAAAGAGAGAAAGAAAAAGGAGAAAGAGAAAGAGAGAGAGAAAGAAAGAAAGAAAGAAAAGAAAGAGAAAGAGAAAGAGAGAAAGAGAGAGAGAGAAAGAAAGAAAGAAAGAAAGAGAAAGAAAGAAAGAGAAAGAAAGAAAGAAAGAAAGAAAGAAAGAAAGAAAGAAAGAAAGAAAGAAAGAAAGAAAGAAAGAAAGAAAGAAAGAAAGAAAGAAGAAAGAAAGAAAAGGGAAAGAAAGAAAAGAGAAAGAAAGAAGTGAGCTTTTGTAACTTGCTGATTTCCCAGTGTAAATGCTCCCACCATGGCCAATGATCACCAGATTCCCGAATTGTTCACAGCTGACCCTCCCTAGCTGATACACACCAGCTACCACACACAACTAGCTCTGAGCAAGTTCTGTCCTTGTCATGTGTGATTCTGAAAAGCTGCGGCCCAGGTGGGGTCTGATGGCCAGGTGATTCTAAAAGCAAGTCCTCTGCCCACTGAGGCTGTTAAGCGCCAGGCTTGATTTTCTTCCCACCTAGAGTGAGACTTTCTGAGGCAGCTCAAGTGACAGGTTATAACTGTGCAGACAACTCTACGTGACATAGGCAAATGCCAAATGGGACTCCTCAAATTCTCCCCAGCACGTGCCACCCCCACCTGGTACAGTCAATTCTAATGACTGCTCCAGGCCTTCTGTTCTAATCAGGCTCACCCGCTTAGAGACTCCTCATTAAAGCCCTCTCTGGCTTTCCCTCCCTTTGAAAACTCCCCTCTCTCAAGGCTCATTTCCTCAGGGTGGGTGACAGGAGCTACTTTAGTGAATTCATATTTTGAGCCGCCCGGATGCCCATTAAGTGTATAATGTCTGAAGACTTATAGAAATTGTGTAGAAATTTCATTTGGCAATTCACCTTGTAGGGGAACACCCTGAACTATGCTTTAAGTTTGAAGGGCTATTTAACTTGTAAGCTTCTTGAGGGTACAGGGGTTGTGTGCCTATGTGTGTGTTCCCCACAGCATCTACCATGGGGCCTTGGGTAAAATAAACCCTTATAAACATTTAATGAATTCTAGTTTGGAATTCTCATGACGAAAACATTGTCATCCTAACAGAGAACTTTTGGTGCCTTAATACCAAAGAGTGAGTAATTTGGGAAATTTCAATTACCATGAGAAATAAGCAGAACAAGATTTTCGGGGAGGAAGTCCTTACACGGTATCCCATACTACTTTTTTTTTGTCATGTAAAACACATAGTCTTAGAAAATAGGACTCATGACAATTTAGTGCAATAAAATAAAAAAGCATAGCTTTCAAAGTAAGGCAGAACATGACCCCTGTGGGAGCTCATCCTTAATAGCCTTAGGAGCTCTCCTACTCTGGGTAATTTTCTTAGCCTCTCTGAGCCTCAGTTACCTGGTCTCTAGAAGGAGACTGATAATAACCACTTTGCAGGTCTTTTGTGAAAATGGAATGAAATAATCTGTGAAAAGAGCTGGAATGATTCTTGTGGGGAGTGGACTCAGGATAAGCCCCCCCAACCCTGTCATTATTTGAAGGAATCCCACATATGTGTTCCAGATACAGCCAGGGCACCATGACTGACTCTCCTGACAGGTTCTCATTTTTTGATGGTACATGTTTGTTTTTGCTGTGAATTTCCAAGATTGTTTTTGTTTGTTTTTTGTTTTTTTGCAATTTCTAAGGCAACATTAGTGACACAGAGTTCCTCTTCCACACGGTGACTGGCAGGTCTAATGAGCTGGGGGTGGGGGGTGGGGGGAGGGAAGCATCTTGAGTATTAGCATCTCTGGAAATGTTTAGGTGGGGAGGAAAGAAACTATTTCTTCAGGGCCTACCCGGATTAATAAGATGATAGGTTTGAGATTCTGTGGGGTGTATTTCTCTGCTTTCTACTTTCGGAGGCTCCTGGGTTTCCAGGTTATTTTAATGATATGGCAGGTGTTAAGCAGGAGTGATCAGCCACAAATCCCAGGTCTGGAAAGCACGGGGCAGAAATGGAAGGAAGAAAAGAAACACTTAGTAGGGTGCTTAGCAGATTGCTCCACCATTAATATATTCTTCTTGGTCCAGCGTAGCTGTGAATGGTAAAGTAGGGAAATAGTTCCTCTCCACTTGATCGGAATCACATTAATCAAGCACCAACTATGTGCCAGGCCCAGAAGGGATAGGAAAAAGGCAAAGGGCCTGATTTTCATACCGAGGACCTTGAAAGGTCGATTAAAACGCTATACATATTTGTTATTTAGTCGATCTTTCTAGCTGTATTAGAAAACGGGTTTCCTACGCAGAAACAAGTAGAGGGGGTTTTCACACTTGGAAAGTTAAGTAATGGTAAACTTCTGATGTTTTGAAATACTGCATTTGTTTATAGCCATTTAGGAAGTTTGGGACCTGAGGCCCGAGCTTTATGTGGCATACAAAGAGATCTGAAAGAGTGAGATATGGCTTTTTGAATTTTTGTAGAAAAAGACAAACCCAATGCTTTCCCAGGTTTTTGGGTAATATCAGGCAAATGCATGGTGAGGAGTTTGGGGCTTAATTTATAGCTTTGCTTATTTTTTTTAAATAGGCATGACTTTTTTATGTGCATAAAATGGTCACAGTGTATGGGTTAGGACACAGGAGTGGGAATCAGGGGTCCGGCTTTCATTCAGAGAACACATGGGCACCTTACAGAGCACTGGATTCATACCAGGCCACCTGTTGGGTGCTCAGGATAAATGAAAGCAACATGGCATCACTTAGATGAAGACTTGGGAAACACATTTGAGGTAGCAAATAGTTCTTCCCAGCAGGGTCTTGGGAATAGTTAGAGAGAAGGTAAGACGGACATATATGGGGTCTTAAAGGAGTAGAATTGGCTAGAATGAATGGGAGACCAGTGTTCCAAGCAGAGTGAACAATGGCACACACATTTCATGGCGTATTTGGAAGGCAACAAGAGCTATAGATGTGAAAGTCTAGAGCAGTGGTTCCCAAGTGTAATGTACGTTCCTGGGGATCTTGTTACAGGAGGTCTGGGGTGATACCTGAGATGGTACAATTCTAACAAGTCCCTGGCTGATGCTCAGACTGCTAGCTTGAGCCCACACATAATGTAGGGTGGTGGTGGAGCCTGGCGTGTAGGAGTGAAAATGGGGCAGGATGGAGGAAGGGGTGAATGGTGAGGGCAAGGGCCTGTCACCTTGGGGTGACTGCCCCCACTCGGCATGATTCACCTATCTCTGCCTTCGTACTGGTTATGGTATCTATGCCATACCCAGCCTCCCATGGGCTCTAGTGTGGCCCTCAGCCAACACCCTCTCTCACTCCCAAGAGCAGTGGTACTAGATTTTTACCATTTTCCTCAGATCTCCGGCCCACCACCTATGATCATGGCCTCATCAAATAGTCTGCCTTCTAATTCATAGAGAAAAGAGAAATAATCAGATGGAGTTTTTTTAATGTATGCCATTCTCCCTACTCAGAGCCCACCTGTGTCTTTCCTATTTTTCTCTCTCCCCTTTATTCCTCTCCTTCCCTCTGCCTAAGGCTGGACTCTCTGCTGCGCTCTGGAAGGTGTCCCCTCTTCCCTTTGACTTCCTGTGGTCTTCCATTCATCCATCGCTCTCCTTTTTCATGTGTGTCCCACCTCTCCCTTCCCAGCTGTTTCTTCTGCTATAGATGTGCGCAGGGCTCTCCTTTCTTGCACCTGCCCCCACAGAAAACGGCCTTGATCCTGATCCCCCTCTAGCTGTGGTCTGACCTCTCACCCTCCTCCCACAGACTGATATCTTCAGAGCAAGCCTACACTTGCTGATTCTCTGCTTCTCATCTGTTCTCTGCAAACTACCATCATCTGACTTCTGCCTTACCCGCTCCACTGATGTGACTTGTCCGAAGTTAACTGTGCCCTTCCAGTTGCCCAATCAAGGAGACGAAAGCCAAGGCTTTTAACCTTGGCTACACACTGGAATCACCCTGGCACCACCTCAGAAAATTCTAACATAATTGGTGTGGGGTGTGACTCCGGCATGAGGATTGTTAAAAGTTCTCCAAGTTCTCCTGCGTGGCTGGGGTCGGAAGCCACGGGTATTTGCAGAAAGGTCACGTAGAGGCCAAGTCAGTGATCTGGGTAATGGAGTAAAGGTATCCCATGCATCTCTTCTCCCTCAAACCCATCCTCCACACTGCCACTGACGTGTTTTTCTTAAAATTCAAATTGCATTATGTTTGGTTCCCTGTTCAAAAATCCTTCAATGACTTTCTGCTGCCTTTGGAAAAATTCTTTCGTGTGTCATACAGGCCCCTTTTGGCTTGTTATAGGAGACCTTTTGTGATTGGCCCTCCCTAATTCCCCAGCCCTACCTCGTGTGGGTCCATCAAAGGCACCCGACCCCGGCCATTGTGATCCATCTCCCCAGGCTTTCTCAAGGCTCTGTGCACGTGCACAGACTCAGTCCTCTGTCTGGAATGCCTGGCCAACTCTCTCCGTGCTTTAATATTCTGCTTAGGTGTCATCACTTACAAAAAAGCCTTCTGGGACCCCCTCAGATTAGTTTAAATGTTCCTTCTCTGAGCTTTCTAGGAGCTAGGCTTCTTCTGCTACAGCACCTTTTTTCTATTTCTACATTAGCATAGCCACTTGATGATAGGGACTATCTTCTGTTTACACAGTAAGCACTCAGTATGTGTATAGTGAATTTATCCATCCATCTCTTCCCACATCTCTAATCTCATAACAAGCTCGTGTAGCAAAAGAGAAAGAGTTGAAAGCTCAATGAGTTGTTATAGCAATGACTTAAATCCAAAGCATAGGCTGTTAGGACATTTCTCATCATTACACAAATGTGAACTTAACACAGGTGAAAACACTCCCCCTTAAAGCAGTAACATTATCCAAAGAGGCCTAGCAGAGCTGTGTTTGCTGGCACAGAGAAGGTGGGCCTGTCCTTGGACACCACTGTTAACGAATAGGTCCCGCTACATTAAGAGCAATGTTTGCTCTGATTCCAGAGGTGAGGGTAAGACAGAGCTCCTTTTAAATAAGAATGCAAACAGGGGCACTTGGGTGGCTCTGTCAGTTAAGCATCTGCCTTTGGCTCAGGTCATGATCCTGAGTTGGGTTCCCTGCTCAGCGGGGTGTCCGCTTCTCCCTCTCTCTCTACCCCTCCCCATCACTGGCGTGCACTCTCTCTCTCTCTCTAGTAAATAAAATCTTAAAAAGTATGGAAATGAAACAAAATTTCACTAGTTCAAAACACAGAGTTTGAAAACAGACCAAATGTGGAGGGGGGGTGATGATATTTACAAATGGATTCTTAATTGTACTGAAGATCTATCTGTCACAGTACCCTTTCAAACTGATGCTTCTCTTGAGCACTTGAAATTAGCATCCAGCTTACAAAAGTGTGGAGCATGTGAAATTGCTCAGGTGCACATGCCTCACAAAAGGGAACCTGCTGGACAGTGCCTCTTCCACCTCGTGAGAACAGATATGAGAAAAAAGCATGAGAAATAAAGCAGGCAGGGGCCCACGCTTACCAAGGATGGACAGGGTCTGGACCTTCTTCCTGAGTTCCCTAGCAGATTCTGATCCCTGCCAAGGTTATGGTGAGGGTGACCACCCTCTGGCTATGATCAGCTGCCACCCTCCAGCTCAGTGCTTTTTAACACTGGTTGTATATTAATATCCTACCTGGGGGACTTTGAAAAATCCCAACATGCAGGTCTTACCCCAGGCCAATTAGACAAGTATCTCTGGGAGTGGGACACTGGCATGGGTAGTTGTGAAAGCTCCTGGGGGATCCTAATGGGTTGCCTGGGGATTGGAGGATCCTATCTCTAGTTTACTGGTTCTCAAACTTGGCTGAGCATTGGAATCACCTAAGGGGTTTCACCCAAATGCGTCAATGCCTGGGCATGCAGGATATACAATAGCATCTCTTACTATTGTAATTGCTATGGGATGCAGCCGTCCACATCAGGATTCGTAAAAGTTCTCTGGCAAGTCTAATGCACAACAAAGTGTCAGAACTATGGCTACAGCTCATCCTCCCACAGTTTCTAACAGAGCACATTTACCATAATAAAAAGAATTCATTGTCATGAGAAGATGAGAAACCCAACCTGTCAGGAACATATTAATCCTCCTGGCTGACCTCAAGTGACTGAGATGGGAGTTCCCTCCAGAAAAACAGGTTATTATCTGTGCTGGAGGGAGAGTAGCAGAGTTAGTTTACAGATTAAATTCATTGACACCAGGGGCCCAGCTGCCTGTCCCACCGACTGAACATTCCCGAGTTCCCTGGCTGCCTGAGTGACCTCCGTTGCCTTGACAGGTAGCCATCCCTCCCTGGAAACATGCAGAGTGGCATTACAAATAATAAACGGATACTGCTAATGGACTCAATTATTATAAATTTCTGGGTCATTGCTAATGGCATTTTCCTCCCTTCTCCTTTCATCCTGTGTTCAAAATAATTCTCCTTATAGTTCCCTATTAACAGATGTCAAACCTGAGTCAGTGCCCTGTCTTGGGTAGATAGGCAGGCTACAGACTGCCCCCCCTTCGACCTCATCTCTTCTTTGTGGTTTGTGTCGAGATGGTAGCAATCCCCACCATCTTGAAAAATGGTATTCTGTCTTGTCCAAAAAAGGTTCAGGTGGTACCACTCTCCATCTAGTCTTAGAAATTTATCGCTCTTGGGGGTATACTCTTCCAACAGCTACATTGAGCCACTGATGAGAATTCTCATATAAAACATCTTTTTTATGAAGATACTCATTGGTTTATTTGGATGTTAAACGTAGGGTAGTGGTTTTCAACTTTGGTTACATATTGGAATTACTTGGGGAGCTTTAACAACTATTGATGCTTATGTTGCCCCCTAGAGATTCTGATTGAATGTGTGGGGATTGGCAGGGACGGTGGGATTTTTTTAAGGCTTCCCAGGTGATTCCAGTGTTTAGCAGATATTTGTCAATATATCAGTGATACCACTGATATTTGTCAATAAGAGAGACTGAGAAAAGAGAGGCAGAAGGACACCCATGGAGCATGTCTCAAGTCTCACTCTTTTTAAGGACTCTCTGTATGAACCAACAGAGGCATTTGTCCTATTTAGATTCTTTATGAGCACAGGTGATTGGATGAGTTTCCTAGGAGACCAGAGGCAAGATTCGGCCACAGAAAAATCTCAACCTGGAGTGTTTCTTTTCAGTGGCCTTTCATCCTCTGTGAGGGTTCACCGGGGCTCCTCTTCCATGGCTCCTGCTGACTCCTCCCTCCCCCATGGCCCATCAGCCTTTGTGCAGTGTTGCTTGGGTACCACGGATGCAGGAGAAGAAACTCAGCACCTTGCTGAGGATGAGTCAGGGAGGAGTGGGATGCTGTGTGAAGTGTGAGATCCTGAAGGAGCTCGGGATAAACATTGGCCCCCCCCCACGCTGTGCTGCCCTCCCAGGTAGACACTCCCTGGTCATAGCTATGGTTTTTCCTTCCATCAGCTTTCCCTCTAATCCCTTTTCCTTTCTGTGAATGCTCTCCTGTCCTGTGTACCATATCTTCTGAATCCCACTGATGGGACTGGCTGTGACAGCCATCATCAATGCCCTTCCCAGCGCCCATCTCCATCTGCCTCTTTCCTGCCCATAGAACACAGAATTGCCTCCAGTCTCTGGCCCAGCAGCAGGTGGTGAAGCTTGATTAGTCCAAACAGTGGTTTCCCATATTGGTTGCATATTAAGAACACCTGAGGAGTTCTTGCAGCAACTGATTTAATTTGTCCGCATAGGGATTCAAAGCTCCCAGGTGATTAAAATAGGCAGCCAGGATTGAGGATCACTGGTCTAGGGCAGTCATGGTATTTCAATTCCCCCCACACTAGTGGTTGTTTTGGGATGGGGCAATGATGCCATTTTGGCCAATGAAACACAAGGACACAGGGAGGGGGCGGGAAGACTTAGAAAAAGGTTTCCTCAACATGAGGGATAGTCTTTCTTTATCCTGCATGGTTTTAGGAGTCGTTGGGGAAGGAGGAGACGCTTGGATCCACCACTGCTATCCTCTGACTGTGAGTATCCCCGCCAGAGGGCATACATATTTATGACGAGAGTTGCAGGGCGCAGTGGTAAGAAGAGCCTAGGAAACTGGGAAGCCCCCGTCTTCCAGGCTTCTTGCTTTGGAAGGCTGCCTGCCCTTCCAAGCCTCACAGCAGGCCTGGGCCGGAAGTGGGTCATAATCCCAGGTTCAAGGTTTCCAGAGAGGCATTTGCGAGCATGCCCTGCTAGACATGCACAGCACCTCTGCTGAGTGTAAATCTTCTCCAACTCCATGAAGCCTCGCACCCACCATAGAGGGGCCTCCAGAAACCAGCAACTTTGCTGGGCAGGCTTTCTGGGGAAAGGACTGGCAAAGACATGTCTGCTGCCAAGTGCTTTGTGCCATGAATGAAGGCAGTGAAAGTCTTGATAGATAGAGTCTGGTCGATTCGGGCTTGAATCCTGGTTACTGATTGTGCGAACTGAGTGAGTGAAACTCTGTGTGCTTCGGTTTTACCAGCTGTACGAGGGGTTGACTTCTACCTCAAAGGGTTGTTGCTTTCATTCATTCGATAGATGGAACACAGTACCTGGCACTTTGTAAGTCTCTACTGTTGGTTAAGTGGCAGTGTTGGCTAGTTTTGACCTAATAGGTCAAAACTGCCATGCGCAAGAGGCAAAATCATTGAAAAAAATGAGGAGAGAACTGGTTGATTTTCATAGGCCTATTGCTTTAACAATTTAGAGAGCCTGAACAAGTTTTTCCTGTAGGCCTCTCTGCCTGGAATCTTCCAACATAATTTACACATGATTTGCCAAGTCAGCACAGATGCCGGGTCAGGTGTAACTGAGAGCTGTTCCCAACACAGTCGCCGGTGGGCTTGACTGATGCACGGAGCCCATAACCGCCTGCTGCTGGTTATGCAAAGGCAGTGGCTGAGCGCGGGGTCACACCATCCCTGAGGCTGCGCCCCACTGGGGACAAGAGCTGTGATGGAGAGAGGAAGCTGGGTAGCCTGTCAGGATTGGGTCCTCCAGTTTTGAAAGTGGAGCCCTAGAGCTGGGTGTCGCCTAGCCTCAGAGTGCTGGCCACACTGGGGCAACCACTCTCACTCAGGGTTGGTTCTCAGCCCCCACTCACGCCTTGAAGTGGGGCTGGGGTGTGGGTATCAGACCATCGTCTCCAGCTTGTTGTAAGGGCTTCCCTGAGGCTCCCCAGAAGCCTCACCGCCCGTGCGTCCTCCCCACCCAGGCTTTTCTTTCTTCCTCCATGTCTCTGGTCGATGTGTGTGTTCTCCTTCCTTTTCTGGGCTTCTCCCCAGCTCAGTTTGGCTCTGGGATATCCTCTCTTTGCCCCTTTCCTGCAGCCTCTGACTATCCTATTCTGTGTCCTGCTCTCACTGCTGCCCCTCTTGGCCTTCTGTCCTTTCTAGGAAGCCTGTTTCTGGTACTTCCATGAGCACCTTGCTTCTTGTGAATCTAAAATGTCCCTACATCCTGCGCTGTGCACTCAGGGTTCTCCATTTGGTTTTGGTCTCTGCTCCTATGTGGTTTCTCCCTGGGTATGTTCTCCCCTCTTCCAGCAGCACTACCTTGTTCATTTGTGTGTTTTCATTGTTGTTTTATGCTTAAATTCTTTCTAATGTCTCTGCCTCTGGTCCACATTTAGTTCCAATATTTTCTCCTTTCACCTTTCTGGGGATCTTGTTCTAATACTTTATCAACCATCCTTTCTCTCCAAAACTTTGCATTTCTTTCTCACTACTTGGGCTTTTTCATCCAATTTTAAATATGTTCAGGTTTCTCCTATCTTTAAAAACAAAACAAAAACAAAACAAAACAGAGCACACCCTCCCTGCATAGTGTTCTCATTTCCACTGGAGCTGGGCCTCTCCGTTCCTCAGAGAAAGACTTGTCCAGACGCACTGTCTCCCCTTCCCCTCCTCTCTCCACACACACGAGTGAGGCATCTCCTCTCAAGCCTTCTGAAACTGCCTCCCCAAAGGCACAGCGATTGCTCTGCGTTTAAATTCAGAATTTTCCAGCAGCAGTGCCGCCTAGGGGAATGTCTTTGTCTCTGGACCATCAGCCTCTTTAGAATTCGGGGCCACCACGTAGGCCAGGTTTGACCTCTGCTAAATTCCTTAATTCTTTCAGTGGACTTGAACCTTCTTGAAGGCGGGAGCTGTTGTCTTCCCAGGCTCTAATAACATTCGTGGTGAACATCTGCAGGCACCCTGACAGGTCTTTGACTCTGTGGATACTGTGTGCTTTTGTCAGTGGAAGTTCAAGAATTTTTACTGGATGAACAAATGAATTTTGCCCAAATAGTCTTAATTGGATCCTTCATGTTCTGACTTCCATGTTCACCCCCCTTCCATTCACCGGGTCCCTGGTTTATTTTCTGATCAAGAAATCATTAAGACTGTCTTTCTTGTGTCCAAATTTTAACTGTCTTCTGAACTGACATCTTGGATGGACAGCTTGAATCTATGCTATGAAGGGAGCAGGAGAGGTGCCCTTGGAGTGTCTGCTCATAGGAGAGTCGTATCTTGATTTGGTATTTAATATCAGGATGGTTAAATTAGTATCACTAAGCAGTGAAGATTGGATCATTCCTCATCGTAATCAGGTAAAAAATGTTTTAAATTCTGGAACCCAAGCCCTCCTCTGAAATTTGTGAACATAGAAAACTAGAAGTTGGAAGGGGGCTGGGGGGATGGGTTAGCCCAGTGATGGGTATTAAAGAGGGCACGTACTACGTGGAGCACTGGGTGTTATAAGTAAACAATGAATCATGGGACACTACATCAAAAACTAATGATATAATGTATGGTGAGTAATGTAATAAAATTAATAAAAAAAAACCTAGAAGTTGGAAAAATCCGTCTCAGGGTCCTAGAATGAAGATCTTTGCATGGGAAGGAAAACTACTCTGTAAAGATAAACAGGTAGACCAAATGGGCAGTTAAACAGTTGGATGTTTTAATTGGAATTTCATTACCCTTGTCCTTGGGAGTGACTGTAAACGCCGGCTCGGAAATGGGGAGCAGGGTCTTAATCAGTGGGTGGTAGGGGTTGTTGAGGCCTACTCAGTGCAGCATCTGGGGGTAGGCAGTCTGGGCAGCACCTAAGCAGTGGGAGCAGAGGCCTGGTCTTCACAAAACTTTCAGTCTTTATGAGAAGATTAAACTAATCAGAGCATTTGATGTGAGACAGTATAATTAAGTGCTAAATCATGGCATAGGTGCTTAAAAGCCAGCAGAAACTGGTTAAGAGGATCCACAAGTCCTGGAATATCCTACAAATTCCTAGTGGGCATGAAGGATTCCAGCTGAGTCTTGAGGAATGGGCTAGGTTCCTCTGACTCAGGGCTGGACAAGCCAAGTGGGGGGTGGTGGGCAGGTATCTTAGAGTCATAAACAGTGAGTGTGTGGTGGGGCCCTTCCAGTGAAGGGATCAAATAGGCTATATGTCCCTGGCCTCTCCCTGGCCAGAACTCCATCCACAAATCCCTGTGGGGTGCTGATGTGGGCTTCTTCAGCCTGTCCAGCTGCCCCGGGCTATCTTCCTCTCCTGACCTGTCTTCCATGGTGGCGGCTATGGGCTACTTTGGTGACCTTCTCGGGTTTTCCAAGCCAGGCAAGCTCATACTGACCTTTCTGCTCCTCTTCCAGCTTCCCCAAGCCATGCTGCCTACCCATTTCAGCATCTTTTAACCCTCTGGTGATTAAAAGTCCCTTCTCCATAGGACTGTAGAACAAGCCCCTCAGGAGCTAGAAGTGCCATGGAGGGTCTTCACTGGCTGTTTGATGTGCTCTTCCTTTTCTTCTGACCCCTAAGTCTAACTACCCAGATCCACCATTATGTATGGTGTCTGTAGATTAGTTGTTTTCCTGAGAGCTTTTATTAGTCAGGACTCTTTGAGTTGGAAGAGATGAAAAATGCATTGTCAGTCAGATTTTGAAAAGGAGGAGTGGTTTTTTTTGAATCTTGAAACCAAAAGTTATAGGAATTTATGTATGACTGAATGCAGGTGATCTCTTGGGAGTTGTTGGGCTCTCTCAGGCATAGGTCTCTTGGGCCCTTTTCCCAAATGGTAGGAGGAATGACCACCAGTAGCAACAGGCTTCCACTCTGCCAGCTAGACATCCTGCCCTAAACAGTTCCCTTCCCCACAGTCCTAGGGAAGAAATCATTGAATTGATTGTGATTTGTCTGCCTTGGATCATCGAACCAACCCTGAATCATGTTGGCCAAAGAAATGAGATCCCACCATTGACCAGGACTGGATCACAGGCCCAGTGGAGGTAGACTTAGGATGAGGTATTTCCTTAAATGGAAGATGTGGGTTTGTTACCAGAAGAAAGAATGCTGGTCAGGCCCAATGTGGTGTTCAGTAGAGAAGTGACATGGTGGCCCTCTCTCCCAATGGCCAGCAGCTGTTACGTCTAGTTATGGCTCTCCTACTGCCTGTATGTAGGGCTGCCTCACCAACTCTTACCCTCCCTCAGAAATGCTCAGAGGCAGGCCTGAGGTTTCCAGATTAGAAGTCGAGTCTGGTAAAGCCTGGAGATAGAGGATGTTGGGAAATGTGAAAAAGATTTTTTTCAAAGATTTTGGAAGATCCTTAAAGGCTTTCATTTCCTCCTCCTCCCTTCCTTTTTTCCTCCTTTGTGGCAGCAGTTGACCAGGGAAGCTGTTGTGATCACCCTGTTCACCAGTTGTTTCTCATTTTGTTGAGTGAAACGTTGGATTCCCAAATAAGGAATGCAATCAGGGAGGTTTCAGAGTGATGTGGAAAGAGCAGCCCAGGCATTTTCAAGCAGAACATCTGTACAAGGACACAGTGCCAACCTTCCAGAAAGGTTGGTAGATGGGATGGGTCCCCCCCCGCCCCCAGCAGGCAGAGTGACAGAAAGGTAATCAGAACCACTTGCCACTTTCCATTGAGGCAGACATGGGAACCAAAGTGGGAGCAATGTGTGGATGGTAAATTGGTTTTTGCTCCTCCTTTGAACTTCAAGATCCATCCCTCTGGGTCCGTCCCATCGGATGGATTGATTGACAAGCTCAATGGGCTCAGGGAGGATTCCATATCCAAGAATCTGAGCTCTGTTAAGGAGATTCTCTGAAACTAATTGAATGAGAATGTCAGCTACCACCTTATAGGGAAAAGGGGAAGAAAGGAACTACCTTTAGCAAGGGAGCTTTCAGGGGCTGAGAGAAAACAAATGGTAAGGAGAGCCTCTTGAACCTTAATTCGATGACATCTTTGGAGCCCCAGAAAAAGTCACTTGAATACCAGGTTTGAATGATTTTAAGTATTTATTGCTTTTCTACAATCAAGAAATTGAAGGCTAGAGAGCCACAAAATTTAAATTGGCATAATTTTATATGTTCAGTTTTACATGCTGATGTTTTTATTACATCATGAACATTGTAAACCAATGCCATTTTTCAAAGTCATGATAAATGGCTATATAATATTCTAGGATAAGGATGTGCTATACTGCATTTCAACATTTCTCTCTGGTCATTTTGAGTATTTCTGATGTCTGATGACAAGTTATTCCAGCTTATGTTCCTACAGAAGTGTAGAGCTGTGTGGATTGTTTTCTGCCATCACTGAATAGTATTTTAAAAGTCCACTAATAAATCTTTGGCCAATTTCATAGATAAAATGACTTCTCTTTTGACACAGATCTTTGATTACTAATCAGGATATTGTTTTGCATGTTTATTAATCGTTTGTATTCTGACATCTGAAAATCCTCTATGTTCTTGGCACATTTTTCGTGATGTTAACAAGAGAGTTATGTATTAATATCTATTGAACATATTTATAAGAAGGATATTACACTGTCTTTTATTAATTTGTTACTAACATTTTGTTTATGTTTAAAACTAGTGTAAATAATATAACTTTTTTCTGATTCTTAATTATTTTTTTGAAGAATAGTACATTCACATGGTGCCAGTGAGTATTCAGGGAAGTGTCTCCTTTCTCGTCTTGCCTTCTTGTCACTTAGTTCCCCTCCTGAAATCACTTGTTACCAATTTCATGTGTATGTAGACTTCTACATATTATGTGTTTACAAATTTCTATATTCCTTTTTCCTTTTTCTATAAATGATAATGTATTTGTACTCTGCTACAGTTTTTCCCTTAGAGTTTTGGAGTTCATTTTCTATCATTACATAAAGAGCTTCCTTGTTCTTTGTATGGCAACATTGTATTCCATTGAATGACTTAGGGTAGTTTTTTGACCTACAACAATTTTTAAGGGTTTTATGGTCCTATCTATATCTTTTTATTTATAAATATGGCTATTGATTTTTATGCTTAAAATTTCTGTTGAACCCTGCAGTCCCTTAAACACTCATCTCTGTTTTCTTCCTGTGTGATTTTAGATGACACTTTTTTAAGTTAAATATAGATACACATGCAGTTAGAGATTCCTTATACTCTTTGCCTTGTTTCTTTCAATGGCAACATCTTGCAAAACTATAATAAAATGTCACAACTAGGATATTGATACTGATACAGTTAAGGCAGAGCCTTTCTGTCACCTCAAGAATCCCCCATGTTGCTGTTCTATAGCCATGCCCACTATGTCTTGCTGTCCTTAATCTCTGGCAAACACTAATCTGTTCCATTTCTGTAGTGATGTCTTTTTAAGACTTGTATGAATGGAATCCTACAGTATATGATCTTATGGAATTGGCTTTTTCACTCAGCATGATTCTCTGAAGATTCATCCAGGTTGTTGTGTATATCAGTAGCAAGTTCCTTTTTATTCCTGAACAGTATTTCATGGTATGGATGTACCATGTTTGGTTAACCATTTACTCATTGAAAGACATCAGAGTTGTTTCCAATTTTTGGCTATTTTGAATAAAGCTGCTATAACATTTACATAGAGGTTTTTGTGTGGACGTAGGTTTTTATTTCTCTGAGATAAATGCCCAAGAGTACAATTACTGTGTTGTATTGTAGTTGTAGATCTACTTTTTGAAAGCTGTCAAATTGTTTTCCAGAGTGGTTTTACTATTTTACATTCTAACCAGCAATGCATAACAATTCAGTTTCCCACATCCTCACTGGCATTTGCTGTTGTTGCTCTATTTTATTTTGGACATACTGATAGTTATGCATTGATATCTCAGTATGGCATTAATTTGCATTTCTCCACTGGCTGATGATATTGGACCTCTTTCATATGCTGATTTGCCATCTGTATCTTCTCTCCATGTCTTTCAGACATTTTTCTAATTGGATTTTTTTTTTTTTTACTGAGTTTTAGTTCTTTATATATTCTACATACTAGTCCTTTGTTGGATATGTGGTTTGAAAATAATTTCTTCCAGTCTGTAACTTGCTTTTTCACTTTGGTGACAGGGTCTTTGACAACAAAACTTTAAAACTTGTGATGAAGTACACTTTATGATTTTTTCCTTTTATGGATTGCACTTTTGGTATCAAGACTAAGCCTAGCCCTAGGGGCACCTGGGTGGCTCAGTTGGTGAAGCGTCAGCCTTTGGCTCGGGTCATGATCCCAGGGTCCTGGGATCAAGCCCCACGTTGGGCTCCTTGCTCAGTGGGGAGGCTGCTTCTCCCTCTCCCTCTGCCTGCCACTCCCCCTGCTTGTGCTCTCGCTTTCACTATCTCTCTCTCTCTGTCAAATAAATAAATAATATCTTAAAAAAAAAAGACTAAGCCTAGCTTTAAATCTTGAAATATATTTTCTAAAAGTTATGTAGTTGTACATTTTACATTTAAGTCTATGATCCAATTTTATTTTATTTTTTAAAGTAGGCTCCATATCCAGGGAAATGTGGGTGGCTCAGTCAGTTAAGTGCCTGCCTTCAGCTCAGGTCATGATCCCAGGGTCCTAGGATCAAGTCCCGCATCAGGCTCCTTGCTCAGTGGGGAGCCTGCTTCTCCCTCTGCCTGCCACTCCCCCTCTCGTGCTCTCTCTCTCTGACAAGTAAATACATAAAATCTTAAAAAAAAATAGGCTCCATATCCAACATTGGGCTTGATCTCACAACCCTAAAACCAAGAGTGGCATGCTCCACTGACTGAGCCAGCCAGGTGCCCCCTATGATCAAATTTTATATAAAGTGTGAGGTTTATGACAGTAATTTTTTTTTTCTTTTGGCCTATTATGTCCAAATGCTCCAGCACCATTTGTTGAAAAGGCTATCTTTCTCCATTGAATTGTTTTTGCACCTTTGCCAAAAATCAGTCAGGCATGTTTGAATGGGGTCTATTTTTTTTTCCCTCAGTTTTGTTCCAGTGATTTATGTGACTGTACCTCTGCCACACTACACAGTCTTGATTATTGTGGCTCTATAAATTTTGAAATTGGGTAGATGTATTCTAGTTCCTTTGCCTCTCCATATAAATATTAGAATAATCTTGTCTGTATCAACAGAAAATATTTGTGGAGATTCTGGAAAGAACTGCATTAAATCTGTCAGTTTGAGAACTGATATCTGTACTATGTTGAGTCTCCCAATCCATGAACACAGTATGTCTCTCTGTTTAGATCTTTGATTTCCTTCCTCTGCACATTGTGTAGTTTGCAGCATGAAAGTCTTAGGCATGGTTTCTTAGATTTATAGCGAAGTAATTTCTTCCAGTGATTTTTTTTTTTAGGTAGTATTGTCTTCTAAATGTTGGTTTTTGTTATTAGTGTGTAGAAATGTAATTGATGGTTGTGTTTTACTCTTGTATCCTGTGAACTTGCTGAATTCACTTGTTAGCTGTAGATTTTTTCAGGGGAGGAGATTAATACCTTAGAATTTTCTATATAAGCAACCATGTCATCTGCAAATAGGGACAGTTTTTCTTTTTTTTTTCTTTCTAATCTGTATCGTTCTTATCTCTTTGTCTTGCAATATTGCTCTGGCTAGAACTTCCAGCACTGTGTTGAGTAAGAGTGGTGAGAACAGACATCCTTGCCTTGTTTCCCATTTTTTTTGTCCTGTAGATTTTTTGTAGATTCTGTTTACTAAGTTAAAATGTTAGCTGTAGGTTTTTTTTAGATTCTGTTTACCAAGTTAAAATCCCCTCTTTCTATTTTCCTAAGAGTTTTTATCATGAATGGATACTGGATTTTGTAAAATGCTTTGTCTGCATCAAATGATATGTGAATTTTCTTCTTTAGCTTTTTGATATAGTGGATTACATTGATTTTTCAAATAATGAATAAGCCTTGCATCTCTGGAATAAATCTTACTGGTTATAGTGTATACTTTTAAAAAATATATATTCCTGAATTCTGTTTGCTAGTATTTTGTTAATGATCTTTATGCCTATATACATAACTGATATTGGTCTTTAGTTTTTTTGTTATTGTTCTGTCTTTAATTTTGGTATCAGGATAATACTAGCCTGACACAATGAACAGGAAAGTGTTCCTTCCTCTTTTCGCTGAAAGAGATTGTGTAGAATTGCTGTTAATTCTTTTTTTTTTTTTTTTTTTTAAAGATTTTATTTATTTATTCATGAGAGACAGAGAAAGAGAGAGAGAAGCAGAGGGAGAAGCAGTCTCCCAAGGAGCAGGGAGCCTGATGAGGGACTCGATCCCAGGACCCTGGGATCATGACCTGAGCTGAAGGCAGACGCTTAACCATCTGAGCCACTCAGGCGCCCGAATTGCTGTTAATTCTTTAAACATTTGGTAGAATTCCTCAGTAAAACCATCTGGACTTGTAGATTTCTTTTGTGGGGATTTTTTTTTAATTAAAAATTCAATTTCCTTAATAGTCACAGGTTTATGCCAATAATATGTTATCTTGTGTGAGTTGTGGTAGGGTTTTGTGAAGAATTGGTGGTCTATTTCATCTAAGTTTATAGTATTCTCTTAATATTTCTTAATATTTCCTGCTTCATTCCTTATGTTGGTAATTTGTGTCTTTTTCTTTCTTACTCTTGGTAGAGGTTCTTAAATGTTATTGATATCTTCACAGAGCTAGCCCTTTGTTTAATTTATTTTCTCTATTGTGTTTGTTTTCAGTTTCAGTTTCATGTATTTCTGCTCTTTATTTCCTTCCTTCTGCTTGCTCTGGGTTTATTTCACTTTTTTTTTTTTTTTTTTTTTTTGGATCCTTGCAGTAGAAGCTTAGATTACTAATTTGAGGCTTTTCCTCTTTTCTTTTCTTTTTTTTTTTAAGATTTTATTTATTTATTTGAAAGAGAGAGAATGAGAGATAGAGAGCACGAGAGGGAAGAGGGTCGGAGGGAGAAGCAGACTCCCCGCTGAGCAGGGAGCCCGACGCGGGACTCGATCCAGGGACTCCAGGATCATGACCTGAGCCGAAGGCAGTCGCTTAACCAACTGAGCTACCCAGGCGCCCCTTTTCCTCTTTTCTAATGTATACCATTGTTGTTATAAAATTGTCTCTCAGCACTATTTTATGTGTGTCTCACAAATACAGATATGTGGCATTTTCATTTTCATTCAATTCAAATCAATGAATTTTTTTATTCCTCCTGAGACTTCCTTTGTAGTCCATGGATTTTTAGAAGATGTTAAGTATGGAGAATTGTGTAATTTTTCTGTTATTGATTTCTAGTTTGATTTCATTATAGACAAACTGTAGAATTTCAGTTCTTTTAAATTTGTTGAGGTTTGGGTTTTTTTTTTTTTTTTTTTGACCCAGGATATGGGTTATTTTTCGTATATGTTTTATAGGAACTTGAAGAAAAAAGAATGGATTCTGCTGTAGTTGGGTGGAGTAGTGTATAAATTTTGATTTGATTCTGTTGATAGGGATGGGGGTGATGAGTTCTGTTTCCATGATGATTTTCTCTTTAGCTCTGTGGTTGAGAGGGGGGAATTCAGAATTTGTAGGTTTCTCCTTTCAGTTCTACCAGTTTTTGCTTCACATATTTTGCTCTTAGCTCCTGGTCTTTGGCAGATATTTTAATTAAGAGGTAGGCTACTGGACTGAGTTGACGAAAAATTGAGTTGTCATTGTTGGATTTCTAAGCAAACATCTTTTTAGAATCTGTTGAGAAAGTATGTAATTTGTCTCCTCTGATTGATCCTAAAATAAAGTCTTCTCCATCATGAAGCACATTGTATTTTATGGTTCTTAAATGTTAACATTCAAAGTTCTAAGAGGGGAATGAAGCAGCTGAGGCCTCTGTGACAAGACCTAAGGGTTCTGTGATATTGGGATAATTGGTTGTAAAATACCTAAAGTTTCAGTCTGCTACTAAAATGTTTTCTTCATTCCTCTTAGGTTAATTTTTTTTTAACCTATCGCCATTAATTCAGAGCTTTTGGAAATTGTGTTACAAAAGGATGTGTTAGCAAAATGATTAAAAATAGGGGCTTTGGAGGGGCGCCTGGGTGGCTCGGTTAAGCCTCTGACTTTGGCTCAGTTCATGATCCCAGGGTTCTGTGATCGAGCCCCACATCTGGCTCCTTGCTCAGCGGGGAGCCTGCTTCTCCCCTGCCTGCCGTTGTCCCTGCTTGTGCGTGCTCTCTCTCCCTCTCTGTCAAATAAATAAAATCTTTAAAAAAAAAAAAGGGACTTTGGAGTTAAAGCCTGGGCTTTGAGTCCTGGTTCCACAGGTAGAGTTTCTAATAGTTTCCTCCTTGGTGAAATGGGAATGGAAAACTTTCAGGATTGTTTTAAGAATCCAGTGAGGGGTGTCTGGGTGGCTCAGCTGGGTAAGCCTCTGTCTGCCTTTAGCTAAGGTCATGATCTCGGGGTCCTGGGATTGAGCCTGGTGAAAGACACCCCACTCAGCGGGAAGTCTGCTTTCCCTCTCCCTCTGCTCCTCCCCCTTGCTCATGCTCACTCTCTGTCAAATAAATAAAAACTTAAAAAAAAAAATCCAGTGAGTAACCTAGTGCCTAGGTCTTCATTAATGTTTGTGTTGCCTCAGTTAGAAAAAGGGACCGCTTTAATGAGTTTGGAATTGGCTTTACTTCCAGTCCTGAAAAGTTTGCCCATGATAGGACAACTTTCCTTTGACTTCACAGAGAGACATTTTACCAGTGATCACGGGAAACTTGCCCCGGAAGCTGTAGATGGCTGTAGTCTGTCAATTTCAACAATCCATGTTTCTGACCATGGGTCAGAAACAGCATCTTTATAAAGCGAAGCTATGTTTCGTTGTATACTCAATCACTATTGGCTATGACTCAGAGAATCCATCTGCATATTTCACTGGGTACACCTTAGTCAGAGAGAAGTTTGGCCATGTCCCAAGCCAGGTATTAGAACCAAATGCAGTGTGTGCTATCCAAATCCTGCTCTGTAATTATTCCTTCTGATCAGACATTAACAGTAAAACTGACTTCCTTAAAGTAGTCTAAACACGAAAAAAATTCTGTTTGGATTAGTGGAACAAAAAGTGGTTGGGGAAACCTTTGAGGCAGAGCAGGTTTTATGAAGACTGAGTGACTTTCTCTCTATGCGTTTCATTTTGTTAAGTCATTTTGATTTAACAGGAGGCCAGGAGGCCAGAGCAAAAGCAGCTGGTTGGCAGGAAACCTTCAAATCCTCCGGTAGGTATTTGTTTCCATTTGACACAATACTTACTTGGGGGTCTTCACAGGGTTATTGGAAAGTGGGACTTTTTTTTCTTCTTTTCTTTCTTTTTTTTAAAGGGAAGAATGACTTTGATTAAATCTAGAAAAACACCTAATAAGTCCAGGGGTTCCAGAATCTATGTGATGGCTTTGGAAGGCCTTATAGATATTTTTAAAAAAATACTTTGGGGACAAAAACCTGTCCTTTGGCTAGTGACCTCATTATCTTTTCTCATGCTCCTTCCTTCACATCTTTCTAGTGTTCTCCATATCAAAGATTAAGAAATTAGAATCAAAGGTTTCAGGCAGACACTGACCCCACAGCTCCTAGGGCTTGATTCCAAATATTCACGGGAAAATGCAGTTTAGATCAGAAGGGAGTTAAGCCCTGAGGTTTATGGGCAAAATAGATGGTCTCCAAAACTAATTGGAAGAAGCAAAAATATTTAAAGAAACCAAAGTGGTTTTCACAGTCACCCTCTTCAGGGAAGAAATTATCACCATTGAGGAGCTTTTATTAAGTGGCTAATGAAGTATGATGCTCCCAGGGCCCATCTTCCTGTAGGAGTGGTTCTTTTTCTTTCTTTCTTTCTTTTTAAACTAGTTATCCAAGTAAGAATGTGTCTGTGAACTCCAGTTTTACTGAGTTCTTAACTGTGGTATTTACTGCAGGTCTTTCAAAAAAAAAAAAAGATTCAGACCAGCTAGGGCTAGGAGACAGCTACTGATGGGCTTGGCCTGCTGCTGCTGGGGTCACCTGGCAGCCATCTGAGCAGGTGATTAAATGACAGGTGTGCAGGGGACAGGGCCAGCCAGCTGTCCTCAGGGCCTGTTGTACACGATGGCAGGTGGCCACGACTTGGTGTGAGTCAAAGCTACAGGTGATGAGTGAAGAGCTCTGCCTCCCCGTGGTGCCTCAGAGGGCCACTTACTGCTTGGGGTGGGGGGGGGATGTGCAGGGAGGAGGCTGTGCTTTACATCCTGAATAAAACCAAATCCCTGCCTGAGGTGATGGAGACGTGATTCTTAAAGATCCTCGTGAGCTACGGTATTTCAGTTCAGGATTCTGTGTGGAAGAAGTGGCACAATATAATTCTTAAGTGATTTGCAACTTGCCTTTCAGGGAGGCTTTATTTCATTCCTGCATGAAACCTGGTCTGAGAGCCTCTCCTGGGGGCCGGACGCGTGTTTGTTGGCCCTTTTCTCCAGCTTAGGGTAGAGCTGAGGAAGAACACTATAGACCACGTGGCTGGTGGAGTCTTGCTCTTAGATCCTCATGGATGGAGCTGGAGGAGTTATGGGGCGGGTGGGGTAAGGTCAAGTTGGCTGAGCATCTGTGAGGCCTGGGGTCCCATGGCTGGCAGACAGTGCCTCCAGGACCACTTCTAGCTGTGCTAGGTTCTCCCACCTCTCTGGGACCTCATTACTCAAAGCAGCGCTTTCCAATTTTACATTGTATCTCTTGGCGTGGGTCAAAAAGTTCCAAAGCTACTGGACTTTTTGCTAGCAATGACTTCTTTCTGCCTGAGATTCTACTCTCCCCTAGCACACAACATCCCACTCAAAAAAGTGTGGCCAGTCCCCCAAAATTGGGCACATTTCACCTGCCTTAAAAGGAAAAGACTAAGAATCTGTTAATTAAGGTTAATGTCCTGTGGTGCCCTGTGAATTCATAGGGACTGAACTTAAAGGGAGAGAGAGGGTTTGGGGGACATTTCAATTGTTACTGCTG
Source organism: Zalophus californianus (assembly GCF_009762305.2). Lineage (NCBI taxonomy): Eukaryota > Metazoa > Chordata > Mammalia > Carnivora > Otariidae > Zalophus > Zalophus californianus. The sequence goes on from NC_045597.1 coordinate 99,477,352, forward strand.
CAAAACAAAGCACTCCAAAACTTAGTGCCTAGGGGCGCCTGAATGGCTCAGTCGGTTAAGCATGTGACTCTTGATTTTTTTGGCTGAGGTTGTGATCTCAGGGTCCTGGGATCAAGCCCCATGTTGGGCTGAGCTCAGTGGAGAGTCGGCTTGGGATTCTCTCTATCCCTCTCCCCTTCCCCACTGCTCTTTCTCTCTCAAATCTAAAAAAAAAAAAAAAGCCTGAAGCCTAATTAGTACGGGCCCATTTTATTCTGATGAATTATATGTATTAAGAATCAGGACAGGGCACAGAAGGAATGATTTTGCTCCTTTTTGTCACAGGCCTCAGGCAGGAAATCTTCTTGGCAGAAAGTGATCTGACCCCTAGGGGCTGGAATCACCTGGAGGTGTCTTCAACTCACACATGGAGCAGCTGTGCTCCTTGTCAGGGAAACCTTAGCTGAGGCTGTTAGCCATAGCCCTGCTATGGGCTCTGCCTGCACTCCAGCCTTCCTCAGGCTTCTTACAGAGCATTGTGTAGGGCTCTGGGCAGGTGTCCAGGAGAAGCAGGTGGAAACTATGTGTCCCTTTCTGACCCAGCCTCAGAGGCCAGTTCTGTTGCATTCAAATAGTTACAAGCAGGTCATGGCAGGAAAAGACATATACCACTCATTTTTTGGCCGGGAGTAACAAAGAATTTGTGAGAAGTTTTAAAATTGCCACGGGTAGATGAGCTTTTCCTTTTTGGGAGGGGGAAGGAGTTTAGTGGCTTTTAAAAGGAAAGCTGTACTTGAACGTGGAGGGACCATGCCCATCAAGCCAAGGCCAGAGAGCACATGACCTCTGTGTAGAAGGAAAGGGGGGGAGCAGTGGCTAATAACAGAGGCCTTGGGACCAGAAAGCTGCAATCAGACAATTTATTTTTTAAATGTTAAATGGATAGATGGAAGGCATCCCCGAAAGGCCTGAGCATTACTAAGGCAAACAGACTGTCAGAAAGCATTCAGCTAATTAATAGACAAACCAGCAAAGAACACCCACAGCTGCAGGCCACCCCACATTCGAGCAACTTGATATTCTGTACGAACAGGAAAGTGCTGAAGGAAGAGGTGGTGCAGATGATACTTGGATTTAGGGTTTTACTCCATCGCCTGAAAGGCTGAGAGAGGTACCCTGGGGGTGGTGGTGCTGGGATTCTAGGCCCCATTCTCAGGAAGCCAGGTCCAGTTGGCTTTCTGGGGGTGGGGAGACCTGGCTAAGTGTCTGGCTCTTTCTGAAGGAAAATATGGTTTCATTGCAAAAGCAAAGATAAAAGGATTGGGGGATTTTACCCACTTGTATAGGCTTCTAAGAAAGAATACCCTGTTTTGAAAAGCAGAGGATCTCCATGCAAATGAAGCTTTCAGAGGCAATTTGGTAGGAAATGGGCTACCTACTACAGGATTACCAAACAGTGCTTGCTCTCCCAAACTTGAATAATCCTCTTAATCTAGCGGCATTCATTTGGATAATCTTCGAGATCATGTTTATGGATGTAGAACAATTGGAGAGAGATTTCCTGGGTGACTGACTTCCACAGATCTCAAAAGCCTTGTCAACAACCTGGACATGGGTGGGGGGTGCCCAGGACCTGGGCAGGTTATTCTGTTGCCCCCAGCCCTCCAATCAGGGCAGGGCGGTGGGCCAGGAAGGCCATTCATAGACCCCCTCAGTCCACACAAAAATACACCAATATTTTGGCACTGCTTTGGTAACTCGGAATTCTTTTTAATATACCAGGAGCTCCGATGTAAATAATAATAAACCTTTCCACCCGAGAGAGATGTTGCACTGATTTGGGATAATGTTCCCCACCCCCATCACTTTCCCCAGGTATTTCTGCGCTCACCTGGGGCCCTCAGAAGTCACATAGTCCCCGGGCTTGCTGGGGTCCTAGTTCCCGAGGACCTTCCCCTAATGACCCCTCCCCCCTCCGGCTTTCTGGACCCTTGGTGGAGAGTCCCTGCTGGCTCCCAGGGGGGCCCTGGCCCACCTCCAGGCAGCCCCAATCTGGCTGAGGCAGAAGCTGCTGGCCACATTAATCAAAGCGCAGGGATTTATTTCTCTCCAGGCTTCGGGGTGATTCAGGTGAGTTGCCCTTGCACCCATTTCCAAACTTGCCCCACAGCAGCTTTCTCTGCGTGGATCCACAGTCCGTGTTTTGAGGACCCAGCGGCAGCTGCATCATGCAGCACCATCCCCCACCCTTGGTTGTTGCACTTGTTCTTGCGAGAACCCCTGCTCTCCCGGACCTAGTGCAGGATGCAGTGTCTGGGGCCCTGGGGGGCGCGTGACCAGCGCTGGAGCAGAACGCCAGGACACACAGGATCGAGCTGGTGCTGTTCGCGGGGGGTCCAGGAGGCAGGGCCAACAGGATGCTTTCCAGTTAACTACCTCCTGACGTTCTGGATCTGGACATGCATTGCCTGGCATGAGCCCGCCGCTGCCTCTCTGCACTCCTGTGCCCCACAAGGTGGGGTCTCTTGGGTTGACCCTTAGTTGCTTTGATTTGGGGGTGGGAGAGGGAGTGGAAGAAGGAGGAATCAAGTTCCAGTGATAGGGCTCCTATACAGGTTTTTGAATGCCCGTCTCAGAGCGACAAATTGCAGGGCGAAACTTCATTAACATGCCCATTAGCCCTCTCTGATTCCCCGCTGCTGCCGCCCGCAGGAAGCTGGAGCCGCCGCTGAGAGGACAGGTCGGCTTCAGCTTCAGCTAATGCGTATGTGTTAACCACAGGGATGTGTAGCATTCGGTATTCCTCAAAGACAGTAAAATATTTGTGCTGTCTTTGCCAATATTTTTTTTAAAAAAGGAGGCAACAAGAAAATAAAGCCGTCCACTTGCAACAATTATAGGCAGTGTTTATGGTCGGGAGCAGCATGTTGGGGATTGTGACTGCACCCTGCCTGCTCGCAGACCAAGCTGCCTACATTGTTCAGTGAGCCCCACTGCAGAAGCCTCTGGTGTGAAGGCAGAGGTCAGCATCTGAGTTAGGAAGAGCACGCTGGCTTACAGAAGAGTTGCTTCTGTCCTGTCTTCTCCTTAGAAGGATCGTGATGTACCATCTGCTGTCAGATGTGTTTGGTGGCACCCGTGAGGACTCACCGGGTTGAGGCACCCTTTGGGGGTTCCCTGGAAATCCCATCAGACACTTAAGCCGCTTCAGCTACTGCCGCCTTAGATAGAGATCAGCCAGGTTGTTTCCGTAGCGAAGCTGCTGGGATTGGCCTGACAAGCACCACATTCCATATTTATACCACAGGATGATAGCCTTAGAGCTTATAATTAGAAATATTCTAGGGGCATTACTGCATGGAGCACAGAATCCTGGGTCTTTCAGTTCATATGGTACTGGCTGAGATTGTAGATCTGTGCTCATTGTATGCGATTCTCGATTTGCTGCTTCAACCAGGCTTAAAATGCATTTCAGTAAAAATTCTGGTTTCTTCAGGAAACGGGTTAGTTTGGTTCTTTAGACTTTTAAGTTACTGCTATGGGGGGGATAGGAGAGCTCTCTGACATAATGAACTGGCTGCAGTGGAGAGTGGAATTTTCAAATTTGGGAATCTCTCCAATTGTGTTAAAAACACATTTGTACATTGAATCTGGTTTTCTGGTTGGCAGCATTAAAAGATGGAAGATCTGTTCCCATGGTGAAAAAGATTTTTCAAGCCCTCCAGTGGGGACTGCATTTAAAAGCTTTGGTTCAGGAGGGATGAGAGTGGTCTAAAGTGATTCTAATCCAGGTTGGTCACTGTGGCATGTCATCAGCGGTGTGCCTGCTCACAGTGTTTCGGTGAAGTTGTGCTAGCTTTTTTTTTTTTTGAAGTGTTTCCAAGCAGACAAAAGCATAGAAAGCAGGATTCTATAGTATATGAGGAGTTCAGTGGCTCTCTGGCTATTTCTTCAGCTACTTTTAGCTAACTCTCTGTGTACGAGCCCAAGAACCAGAATACTATTATACAATAGCTGTCTCATCGCTGGGGCCACCGTAAGGGGGAGGTCCTTCATCCAAGTATATATTTATTTTGTGTCCTTTGGCCTTGAGCCATGGTAAAATATTTGGGGAAAAAATTAGAACATGTTTGCTTTCTTGTTTAGGTTTGTCCTGAACAGATGTTAAAATAAGTTATTTTCCCCTGACTGTGCACTTCCTGGTGATGGAAAATAGAGGGCACTTTATGGGGGAAAAAAAAAAAAAGAGTTGTGACAAAAGTAATGAACGAAAAGCGGCTTCCTTAAGGCGCGTGAGTTTCATGCTAGTGGTGCTGAGTCTCTTACCCAGGGCTTTAACTGCGTGTAGCTCCTGAAGTGTGGGGTCTGCATCTGATTGAAGACTGCCAGGGTTAGCCTAAGAGAGTGGATCGGGTGGCTGAGAAGATGGGAGGTAGAGGAGGAGGGGAGAGGCAATGGTGACTGTGAGGAGGCTAATGGTGGAGTTCATTAAGGTACAGAGTGGCTAGCAGTCTTGGGATCACAGGTCTTTGGGGACTGGTCTGGCTCCTGTCTGCATTCCTGCTATAAGGGAGTCTCACACCCATGCCTTCTCCCTCCTCAGCAAGCACTCCAAACTCTCAGCCCTCCGGTGGGAGGGAAGGGTGGCTAAAGGAAGACTTTTTCTCTACTCCTAACGCTTCTGACACCAAACGTGTAGGTTTTTCACACCAAGCAATTCTCTAGTTCTCAGTGGACATCAACTGGGTGTCCTACAATTTAATTCAGTTCTGACACTAAGGATACTAACCAGAATTAGTACCAACCCCACAGGTTCAAGGGTCAAGTCCCAAAAGACTACCCTCAACTACAGATGGCAGTCACAAGTAATGGGTTCCGACGTTACCCATGGTACTGTCTGACTCAGCTACAAATCAGGGGTTCCCATGACCCCCTCCTCAGGTTTGGTAATTTGCTCTAACAGTTCACAGAACTCAAGGAAACACTTTATTTACATTTATCAGTTTATTATAAAGGATATTATAAAAGAAGATAGAAATGGACAGCCAGATGAAGTGGTCCTAGGGCAATGGCGTGGAAGAGTCCAGAGAAAATGAGTTTCTGTCCCTGTGGAGTTGGGGTGTGTCACCCTCCCGGCATGTGGATGTGTTTAGTAACCCAGAAGCTCTCTGATCCCCATTGCTAAAGGTTTTTACAGAGGTTCTATTGCATAGGCATTATTGATTAAATCATTGGCCGTTGGTGATTAAGTGAATTGCCAGGACTTCTAACCTTTCCAGAGGTTGCAGGTTGGGAGGAGGCTCAAAGTTGCAAACCTCTGGTCACCCAGTTGGTTCCTCTGGCAACCAGCCCCATTCTCCAAGAGCATAAACTCAGGTATGGCTGAAAGGAGCTTATTGTGAATAACAAAACACTCTTCTCACCCTTGTCTCTCAGGAAATTCTAAGGGTTTTTGAAGCTCTGTGCCAGGAACCATAAGACAAAATAGGTATTTCTTACTATATCCCATTATCATTGCGGTTATTATTGCTATAAGATAAACTACCTCAAAATTTAGTGGCTTAAACCAGCAACCAATTTAATGTGCTAATGGTTTCTGTGGGTTAGGACAGGGCACAATCAGAATGTCTGGGAGCTCAGCTAGGAAAACATAGAGGTTGGGGGCTGGGATTACCTGGAGGTCACTACACTCACTTGCGTGAGATGGGTTTTCTGGAAGCAGTGAGATGATGACTTGCACTTGCCTTCTTCACAGTATGGTGGCCTCTAGGGACTCAGATTTAAGTCTTCTTATATTGAGGTTCAGAGCTTCAAGCTCAAGTGTTCCAGCAAACAAGGCAGAAACTCCATGGTGTGTCTTTTTTTTTTTTTTTAAGATTTTATTTATTTGATAGAGAACAAATAGGCAGAGCAGCAGGCAGAGGGAGAAGGAGAAGCAGGCTTTCCACTGAGCAGGGAGCCTGATGTGGGGCCCGATCCCAGGATCCTGGGATCATGACCTAAGCTGAAGGCAGACGCTTAACCGACTGCGCTACCCAGGTGCCCCAGAAACTCCATGTTTTATGTATGGCCCTAGAGGTCACACAGTGTCGCTGTCACCATACACCATTGGTAGAAGTAGTCCTGATGTGTGCCCACGGAGAGTAGGATCGGAGTCCACCTCTTGATGGGGACACATTGCAGAAGAGCATGTGGGATGGGAAGATACTGTTGTAGTGGAAGATACAATCAGCCACAGGTAGGAAGGATGGAGCAACCACGCAGAAGAGACCCAAGGGCAAATCTGCCATGCTCTTGCTCCAGCCTCACCTTAGAACCCCTCTAACTTTAAGATCTGTTTGTTCAATGCCGGAACAACTGATAGGTTAAGTTCAATTCTTTAAAAAATTCATCAGAGTGGTCACAATGGGTTGTGTAAGCCAAAGAAAAATGGACTGACAGCTTTTCCCCTTTATAGCGACTGTGTTGTGTTAGGTAGGTCTGAGTAGAGAATCATGGGCCTCATGTGCAACAAAAGCCAAGAGATGCCTTTCTGGCAAGTGTTCTCCCCCAGCCCTTCTGCCTCCTTGGTTACTAATGGGTTACCTGGCAACCAGGTTTCCACCACATCAGGTGCAGAGCCAAGAGGCTCAGCTTTCCTCTTCAAGCTCTCAAACCTCCCATGGATCACTGGGGACAAGATGCATAATGAGATTTTAATTGTCATGTAGTATCTGATCTTTTTTTCTGTGTGCATATCTTCTAGGCAGAGATGTAATTTCAATTAATTCTGCTTATCTGATAAAATTTTCATATTCTTCAAGCTAATTTTATTTGAACTAATAGGCACCATGCTCCCCTTTGAGCAGAGATCTCCTGTGTACTCTATCACATCAAAGAGCATTTGGACTGTGCACGTAGAAGTCACCAGGAAAAGTGGCCTCTGTTCCTGGATGGAGCTAGTTTGTTAGGCCTGACCTTCTTCTTCTTTGTTTTTTTTTTGTTTTGTTTTGTTTTGTTTTCCCACTTGAAGAACATTACTAAAAACTGCATTGGTTTTACTATTTTTCAGATAAAGACATCAGTATTTCCTAAATAATAGGTGCCCTGTTGCTTTTAGTGTCAGACTCATAAAGCTTAAAATTACATCCAACTTGAAGGAGTTCTTCCTTTCCTCCCTGCTTCTGTAAGAAAAGGGGCAGCTCTATCTCAGTGATGGGTTTGGGTTTTTGTTTTATTAAGAAAAGAGAGAAGGTGGCAAAGGCCTTGTAATTTAATACGTGGGGCAAAGGGCTGATGTCCTTTCTTTGTAATCCCTATGTATGTGCCAACTCTTATGAAAATTCATATGAAGCAGAACTATGCCTTTGTAAAAATTAAGCTATTCCCATTTTTTTCATACAATAGAGCTAACTTACAAACTGAGCTTCTCACTTTCTTTGACATGGTACTGAGTTCAAGCCAAAATTTTAAGCTGGGGAAGAATAGAAGGTCAAATGCAAAACGCAGAAAGGTAATACTGTAACAAAGCACACACTGACTGATCTTTGTTTTCATTGCTAGCATTTCCTGGCTAGCAAGTTTACTGCTTATCAGATCAGGGAGAGAAATCTAAGGAATAGGAACGAAAGGGAAATGTTTAGGCAGAGAAGGAAACAGAATTAGTGAGGTTGAAGATACACGTACTTAGACCCACACACATAACAGCAATGATTGGTGGTCAGGCCCTCAGAGGAGCAGCCCTGGGGTTCTAGTCCAGATCATCACTGGTTAGCAATATGACCTTTGACAAGCACTTAGCACCTGTTCCTACATAGGCAGAATGAGGAGTGCAGCAGGACCTGGGGACATCTGGCCGATTGGTGTCTACCAAACTTGAATTCAAAGCCATGGGACTGGGTGTTGGATTGGAACCTCAAGGGCAAACACTGAGTTAGGAACTCTCCAGAAGTCTGGAGATTGTAGCAAAGTGAAACTTGCTTTGATGACATCACCCAAGTCCATGCATTGTCACTCACCCTTATCGCCAGCATGGTGAGAGTAGGTTCATCTCTCAGGGATGGACTCACACCAGTCACCTGGGGAGACTGGTGTAAAAAACAAAACAAAAAGCCCAAGTGGCAATTTGATTGTTTATAATAGAAATGTAGACTTAAAAACACATCTATTTGGATGCCAGTGTTTATTTTATTCTCTTATTATTTTTTAAAGATTTTATTTATTTGAGAGAGAGAGAGAGTACCAGCAGGGGGAAGGGCAGAGGCAGAGGGACAAGCAGACTCCCCACTGAGCAGGGAGCCCAATGCAGGTCTCAGTCCCAGGACCCTGAGATCATGACTTGAGCCGAAGGCAGACACTTAACTGATTGAGCCACCCAGGCACCCCGAGATGCCAGTGTTTATATCCACAGATCAACACACTCATAATGGATAAGCATGCTGCAAAAAAAACTAAATTGTATTCACTCATTCACCTGTTGAAGGACATCCTGGGTTGTTTCCAGTTTGGGGGCAATTATGAATAAGACTGCTATAAACATTCACATACAAGCTTTTGTGTGAATATAGCTTTTTAGCTCATGGGTAAGTAGGCGTGGGACTGCTGCGTGGTGTGGTAGGTGTATGCCAATGTGTGATTGGTTTACAGCCAAACTGTCTTTCAAAGTGGCTGCACCAGTTTTTGCCTTCTGTCCCAACAGTGAACGAGAACCTAAATTCACTTGCTGAACAGGGATTCACTGTGCAATACATATTTGTCGAGGGTTCATTAAATACCCATGGGTATTCTAGAGACTGAGAGTAAAGTAGACAAATTCCCGTCATAGTTTATAGTCTAATGGAGGTGGGGTGATAAAATTTAAAAATACTACAAATATTAGGTATATAGTATGCCAAAAGATGATTAGTGCTGAAGAGAAAACTGAAACATAGGTGTTGACTTTGAAATAGGGTGGTCAGCAAGGACGTGTTGAGAAAGTGACATTTGAGCGGAGACCCAAAGGAGGTAAGGGAGTGACCACATGGGTATCTAGGGAAAGAGCATTCCAGGTAGAGGGTACAAGTCTACAAAAGCCCTAGAATGAGAGCATACCTGGTAGGTTCAGTGACTAGTATGCTTGACAGGGTCCGGGAAGGGGGGTTGTAGGAAATGAGGTAGAGAAAAGTAGTGGTGAGGGGACCAGCTACTGGAGGAACACGGCAGAAACTTGGTATTTTTCTTGGGCTTGGATGTTGAGCCATTGGAGGGTGTGAGCTGAGGAGTGACCTGACCTGACTAAGGTTTTAACAGGCTCGCTCTGGATGCTGTGCTGAGACTAGCTAAAGAGGAAGGGGCAAGAGTGGAAGCAAGGAAGATGATTTGGAAAGCTAATGCTGTAATCCAAATGGGAGACCCGTGGTTTAGGCCAGTGTGGAAGCAGGGGAGATTGTGTCAAGTGATCAGATTATGGAGATACTTTGAAACTGGAACAAATGGGATTTCTTGGCAGATAGGAGGGGAGATGTAAGAAAGATAGAGGTATCGGGGTCGTGGGGTTGGGCCAGATTTCACAGATGAAGGGCACAGTCCTCTGCAAAACTGTTCTTGCTTCAGATACTAGCTGAAAATTCAGGGGTCCCCAGGGATCCCCTTGCTCTTGTCCAGTTGGCTAGAAATTTCTGGGTTCCCATGACCACTCTCAGGTTCAGTAATTCACTGAAAAGACTCAGAACTAACCAGAAGCTCCATACTTAGGATTACAGTTTTATAATAGCAAAAGGTTACAGATTAGAATTAAAAATAATTGCATAGGGTAAAGACTGCATGGGTTCCAAATGCAGAGCTTTCCCTGCAGGGATGCATTGCCCTCTGAACCCCCATGTATGACAATACTCAGAGTACTGCGGTCCAGGGAAGGTTACCTGAGCTCAGTGTCCACAGTGTTTATTGGGGTTTCATTACATAGACAGGGTTCTGCCCACAGGATCCAATCCACTCCTGGCTTCCCTCCCCTCCTCCTGGAGGTCAGGCGGATCTCCCATGACTCAAAGTCCTAACCTTCCAATCACATGCTTGGTCTTTCTGGTGTGACCAGCCCCATTCTGAGTTCATCACAAAGATAATCCTGTTGCTTCAGACATTCCAAAGGTTTATAGGTTAAGTCCCAGGAGTTGGGGATTTTTTTATTACTCACAAGATAACTTCTAAGATTTTTGACCTGAACAAGGAGGACTAGGGGGCTGCCTTTAACTGAGGTGGTTGGAGAATGCAAATCACAGGAAGCGTATGGGATCTACAGTAGAGCTATTCTTGAGACTTTGAATCCTATGATCTTGTAGCACTGGAGGATAGACACTCTTCATCTGGCTCTTTGGGCAGTTCCTTTCTGTTCTCCAGCCAAGTCCCTTGGCCTAGAACGTCCTCCCTCCCATCTCGTCTCTCTGACATTTCATCCAGGTCCCCTTGATTAGAGGTTTGTCTGAGTGTTCCAAAACTCCCCAGTCACATCTTTATGGGTAATCTCTGGGTTTTCTCACAGGAAAGGCAGATTGCAACTAGCATGGGAGACTCATACTGGTTTAGCCATCAGGGAATGACTTTCTGCCTTTTACTGCCATATGACTGGCAAATACTTCATACTCACCACATGCTGCCTTCAAACGGCCCCCTAATGAGAGGCAGTGGATCAGGTGACCTTCGCATGTCACTGCAGTCCACCAGGGCTGTTTGACACAATTTATAAATAGGAACATTGAATTTGATGATCTCCCAGGTCTCTTTTAGCTAAAAATGATCTCTCATGTTGCTGCTGGTTGTATATATTTCTGGGTAAGTGTGCCTGCACCTATGTGTCTTGCCTCCCAAGTAGATGGTCATGTTTTTATGGTAGGGATGTTAAGAGATCCTACAGCAGAATACACCTGACTTTGCTTGGTCCCGTCTAGTATTTCTCTCCTATCTCTCTAGGCATAGAAATTGGCACATAGCAAAATGCTTGGTAAATATTTAGTGGTAGTGAATTGAAACTTAATTTAAATCTCTCCCATGCCTCCAATCCAAACCAGACCAAACACTTTGGGCTCTGGGTTCAAAATATTTTACACAGACACACTAAGGGAGGGAAAGAAGAAGGTAGAGAAGGAGGGAAGCTTTTAAATGCAGGATAGAAAGGCAAGAGTCAGTGTCTGGCTGGGTTTTATCCCAAATTCCCCACTGCTAACTCTTAGGGAATGACGATCACCACTCTGTGCTCTGATTTACCCATCTGTAAAATGAATCTAATAACAGGACTTACCTTATAGGGTTGATCTGCGAATTCGACAAGTTACTACTTGTAAAGTATTCGGGACACTGGGAATAGCGTGTGGCCCACAGTGAAGGCAGTGTGAGTGGTGGTCATTTTGGTGGGTCTTTGGTGAGCTGACTTTCTTTTTTTGGTCCAGAGTCAGGACTGGCCGGGTGGGCAGTAACACCTGTAGCGCAGAGCTTGTATAGTTAGGGCCCCAAGCTCAGGTTCCTAAGAGCCTAAATTTGATATTTTTTTCAAGTGGGAGGTGAGTTCCATCTCTGTGTCTTCAGAGCTGTGGCTGGCAGGTCCCTGTCTGGAACGCCAGGTGACCACAGGTGAAGATGTGTAGATGTGGACAAACAGCGTGCCCACCAGAATTTGCTCAAAGAGCAATTGGGGTTCAAGTCACTAGGCACAAATGGGCTCCTTTCATTTTTAGGAAACACTTTTTGATGTGCGATGTGAGTGGGGAGCCAGTCTAGTATCAGAAGCATTTACCCCTCATTATGGTCCACTTATCACAAAGTGCATTTTTGTTGTTGTTGTTGTTGTGATCAAAGCGAATTTATGTTCCTGCTGAGCCTCTGGGCCATGAGAAGCAAGACAGCAGCTCTGGTTTTACTGCTGAGGTATAAACCACTAAAACAGGTTTCTAATGAAAATGCTAGGGAAACTTTAATTATAACTGTGCTTTTGGGCTCCCTTGGCAGCCTCTTCCTTTTGACTGTTTTCAGAAAAGGAAAAAAAATGGAGCTGCTGTTGAGAGTTCATTTTCAGGGGCCTCAGTGAACTTGGGGGCTTTGCAGAGCAGCCAAATGGCCCACCCCCGTGAAGAAGCAATTCCTCCCAGGTCCTGGGAGCCCTGCTTCCCTCCCAGCGGGCCTGCTCCCAACACAGCGCGAGGAAGAGCATCTTCAGGATGCTAGAAACTAACTGCATGCAGAAAGGAAAAAGACCAGGTTGTGCTTAATGAAAACTCTGGAGTGTTGCCCCCACTGAGGTTTTATTGAAATCCGTCACAAAGTACGGGTTGTTGACTGGGCTCTGGGGGGATAAGTTACACATGTTTGCTCAACTTTCTTCATTCTTGATGTGAAAGTTCTCTTCCTTTCTCTCTTCCCTTGGTTGCCCTTGTCTCCTTATTCTTCCTCTTTGCCCTCTATCACCCCCTCGCCCTCTCTGGCAAGGCCCCTGGCTAAGTGGGCCCGGCACACAGTAAGCTCTCAGATACCCGTAGTGTGCCTTCTTGCCATCTGGATCTCTTCCGGACCTGTTGGTTTTCTTTCTTCCTCCTGCCGTCCCCAGCCATCTGTGTTGTCCTCTCCTTCCTGCCCTGGTTGTCTCTTCTTCTCTGCTCCCCTCCTGAATCTCCTTTAATCCCAGTCTGCATCTCCCCACCCCCCCACAACATCTCTCTACTTTTCTTCTTTTTGCCTTCCTTGTGGTCTCTACCTCTGTGTTTTCAGTGTCCCTTGGCCTCCATGCTTCTTAACCTTGGCTTGGAACATTATAATCACTGAAAAAGCTTTGTGTAAAAAAGAAAAAAAAAATCATAATGACCTGGCTGAACCCTAGACCAATTAAATCAGGGTTTATGGGAGTGAAAGTCAGGCATCAGTATACTTTAAAGGCTCCCCAGTTGATGCCATGTGTTTCTGGCTGGAACATGTTTGTTGTGCCAAGCCAGGCTTACGTTGCTGTGGCTTATTAAGGATATCTCCAGGTGGTTGGTTTACTTGGTATGCTTCAGTCTTGCATTTGGTGAAATGCATTTCCTCTGGTGCTAGTTTCCAGTGTTGGGTCCTGTGGTCTTTGCCCTTCTTTCAAGGTCATAAAGAGCTCAGGTCAGAAATGAAGGAGAGACGAGACTGGGCTGTGGTCAGTATGGGAGTAGCATAGGGGCTCAGGGTGGGGCTCAAGGAACTCTGTATTCTTGGCCTTATATAACGTTGGCCTAAATGCAGAGAGACAGTAAAGGCACAAATATGGCCTGGAACCTCGTTTCAGACCCTTGAGTAGAAGCCTGGCTTGGGGTAGGGTCAGACAGCATTGAATGGGATAAACGCCCTCTGGAATGTCAACTGTCCTGTTGGGGGGCAGGGGATGCAGAGAGCCTGTCCTTACTGGCAGTCTCTTCAAATAACAGAGAATAAAGGCATTTGTTTCACTTAGATGACACCCCAGAAGGAAACCAAGCATTTGCTTAGTGCACTCAAATCACTAGCATTTGGTCAGGCAGAGAAAGAAGCAACAGATCCAGAAAATCTCTTGGAAACACTGTGTAGTGGGCTGATACTGTGGGGATTTTACCAGGCTGAGTGTGTGGATCTTGCTTAATGCTCTAAAGGGCTAGGCACTTTGTGTGTAGTGTTCCCCCACTGGATGTGTGTTCTGACTATATAAGTCAGTTGAAAAGTATCTGGTAATCATAGGGAAACTAAAGTCAAAAGGTACTAGGAAATGATCATGGAACTTTCTCTACCAGGCTACAGGGATGGAATACAGGGATTCAAGTACTATGGACCCACTAGGCAGATATGTCCTCCACCTCGGAGTCCAGAAGAGGACACAGTGGATAGTTTTGGCTCCTTCGACTTTGTTGTTCTGTGGTGAGAGTGCTAAACCAGCACAGCCCCGCTGAGCTCAGCTAATGCACCAGTGACAGTTCCTGTGACTGAGCAGGAGAACATTGGGTAGCAGACCTCGCAGGACAAGCTTTCCAAGGGCTGGGTAGCCTGCTTTGCCACCAACTGGCCTTCAGTTCAAAGGCAGCAGGAGGACTTGGTGGCAGTCCCTTGTGGGGCTGAGAATTCACTTTCCTTGCTGAATTTGACCTTTAGTGAATAGCTAGGGGGTACTGGTTGATGGATACAGATCTTTTAAAGGCTTATATTACTTGAGGCATTTATTTCCATGTATTCATTCAGCTAGTTCTGTTTGAGGATGGCATGGTGAAGCCTCATGGTTCTCAACTCTAGCTGACCTGGAGAATTATCAATGCTTTTTTTTTGTTGTTTGTTTTTAAAGATGATGCCCAGGATCTATCCCCAAAGTTTCTGATTTGGTTGGTCTGGGGTGGGTGTCTTATTTCAAAGCAATTGGTGGTGGTTGTTTTTAAAGATCCCCAATTCTAATGTGAACCAGGGATGAGGACACTGGTAAGGTGGAGAGCACATGCAGGGGCCCAGGACAAAGGGGTTCTGGGGCTCTAGAGTTCAGGCTTACCGCTCATAGATGTGGGACTATGGAAACATGGGGCTGCTCCTCTGTAAAGTGAGGGGTGGGCTAGATAGAAATCTTCAGTGGACATCAGAATTCACTGGGGAGCCTGGAAATGATGTAGAGGCTCTAGGAAGGGTCAAGTTGCCTTTGTTGAGGGGTGGGAAAGGGCTGGGGTGCTCAATGGGTGATGTTGGGCCACTGGACAGGCAGGCTCAGAGGTCCCTGTGGGCTAGAAAGTCTAGGACCCTGTGATTTCAAAAAGCGGCACCTTGCTTGTGTGGGGACCCAGACATCTAGCAAGTCCTGGTCCTCAAAGCACTAAAACATGGTTGACACATGTGGGGTACATGGAGGACATGGGGGCACGGAGAGGGCAAGGGACGGGCAGCTAGAAAACAATGCAGGTCTAAGATGAAAAACCACTGTAGTCTGTTAATAAGGAGGCAGGAAAGCTGAGGGGTGACTCTACACCGTGTACACATCTGCATGAGATGGTTTACTGGAAGACAATGAGTTCCCCATTTCCACTGAGAGCTCTTAAGGATCTAAGTTGTAACAGGAGCAGAGGAAGAGGCTCCTGCTGAGAGGGGTAGGACCGTCTTCAGAAGACTGTTTTTAATAGGCTTCCAAAGGAGCTTATGGGTTTTTTCCCCTATGGGACCTTAGAAATAAAACTTTTTTAAAAAGTAGAGGGAAAAGGTCTGTTTTTCCTCCATATGTCAAGATGTTTCTGCTGACCCATTATCAGAAGAACATGGTGAAACATTTGTTTTGACATTTATTTTTTTCAGGAACATGGATGGCTAAGTTTTTCCATTCGTGTCTCTCCCCTGGTCTGCCTCTGCAACAGTTTTTGTGAGGCGAGTGGATGAAGGCTGGAGGTGCTGTGGTTGGGGAGAAAATTTCTCTCTGTCGGGATGAAAGCTCCATTTCTGGACTGCTTGGATTCCAGCCACAGCATCACAGACCAAACCAGGGGGTTGTTGGCAAATCACTCCACCCCGTGGAGGTCTCAGTGTCCACATCTGGAGAAAATGGAGCTATTTTAGGTGGTCCCTGAGGTCCCTTCTAGCTCTGATCTGTACTCAGAAATAAATGAGCTAATTACTTCTAGGGGATGAAACCTAGAGACATGAGAACAAGGTGTTGGGATTAAATAGGAGAGCAAGTTGTTCTAGTGGGGGCACTGGCAAGTTGCCCATCCTCTGGATTTCTAGTGGGTTCAGGATTATAGGGCCATCACGTATGACTGTGCAGGTTGGGCCCTACGAGGGGGCCCAGTCAAGGCGATGGGGTTAGGTTGGAATCTATTTCCAACAGCCCTTGCCACGCTGGGCATGCTTTGGTGGCATACTCCCCAAGGAGGTGTGACATTTAAGTTTACTCTTTTTTTAATTTAATTTTATTATGTTATGTTAGTCACATAAAATACATCATTAGTTTTTGATGTGGTGATCCACGATTCATTGTTTCCATATAACACCCAGTGCTCCATGCAGTACGTGCCCTCCTTAATACCCATCACCAGGCCAACCCATCCCCCCCACCCCCCTCTCCTCCAAAACCCTCAGTCTGTTTCTCAGAGTCCATGGTCTCTCATTGTTTCTCTCCTCCTCTGATTTCCACCCCCTTCATTCTTCCCTTCCTTCTCCTAATGTCCTCCATGCTATGCCTTATGTGCCACAAATAAGTGAAACCATATGACAACTGACTTTCTCTGCTTGACTTATTTCACTTAGCATAATCTCCTCCAGTCCCATCCATGTTGATGAGAAAGTTGGGTATTCATCCTTTCTGATGGCTGAGTAATATTCCATCGTATATATGGACCACATCTTCTTTATCCATTCGTCTGTTGAGGGGCATCTCGGCTCTTTCCACAGTTTGGCTATTGCGGACATTGCTGCTATGAACAGTGGGGTGCATATGACCCTTCTTTTCACTACATCTGTGTCTTTGGGGTAAATACCCAGTAGTGCAATTGCTGGGTCATAGGGTAGCTTTATTTTTAATTTTTTGAGGAACCTCCACACTGTTTTCCAAAGTGGCTGTACCAACTTGCATTCCCACCAATAGTGTAAGAGGGTTCCCCTTTCTCCACAACCTCTTCAACATTTGTTGTTTCTTGCCTTGTCAATTTTTGCCATTCTAACTTCTGTAAGGTGGTATCTCAGTGTGGTTTTGATTTGAATTTCTCTGATGGCTAATCTGTTCATGTCTTCTGCCCGTTTTTTTGACTTGATTATTTGTTTTTGGGGTGTTGCGTTTGAGAAGTTCTTTATAGATCTTGGAAATCGGACAGCTATATACAGAAGAATGAAACTCGACCATTCTCTAACACCATACACAAAGATAAACTCAAAATGGATGTAAGCTTACTCTTAATAACACCATAGGTCTATCCCTGCACGAAGTACAGGTAAAAGGATCCTTCTTAATACTGGGCTTGTCTGTCCAGGAATGTTGTCTGTCCACATCTGGCTCTCTGTTTCACTGTCAAGTCTCCCTAGACAAGGGGCCGTGTTCACACCTGTCTATACTTTGGAGACTCCTGCTCTCTTGGCTAAGCAGAAGTCCTATCAAAAGGTAACTACAAAGGGGTGCATTTGTGTGTGTATGTGAAATGGGTTATTGAAATCCTCTAAAATCGGGAGCTATTCATCAAAAGCTGGAAATGTTGACATTCTTTTCATCCAACTCCTTTGATGTCTGCAGCCTTCCAAGCAGTGAAGGCCACTGATTCATGCTCAGGACCAAGAAGACACTGGTACTTAGGCTTACTGTCTAAAGATGCATTGTAGTGATGGAAGAGCGTCGGATGTGGGAAGGGAGAGAGACATGGAGAGATTGGCGCACACTTGTGAGCGTGGGCACATGTGTAAGTGTGTGTATTTGTGCTGAGTGTGTCAGTTTGAATGAACCTCAAAATCCAGTCTAGGACTCCCCACTTTCCAGAGCCTCTTTCCTAACCAAGACATACTGAGTTCATATCCTTCCTTTGCCTACTGTGTGAACTTCATAGCCTCTGTGATCTTGCTTCTACTCTGGGTCTCAGGCTATTCCTTGTATGTGTGAAATAACATATCACATGCGAGAACAATTGGGTCAAGGCCCTGTCCTCTAGCTGTGAGTTCTATACATTCCTTGACCAGGCAACTGGCCTCAACGTTAGGTCCACTCATTCCTTCTTTCTTTCCATGTCAGGCAGCCCATATCTGGGCACATGATAGATACACCTTTAACCCTTTCCAGAATGATTTGGAATTAAAAAAAGGAAGAGTCATTTCAACTATGGTAATTCTAAGAACTGCCTATCAGCTGCTCTGGTTGTAGAGGGCATTCATTATCCTCAACAAAAACCTTCGAGTTCTGAGCTATAAAGACATAAAAGGCACTGGCTTCGGCATCCCTAGAAGCTGAGCCAACAGTCCTGGGGAGAGAACCCAACTTATACACAGAAGGATCCAATTAAACCCAGCATACAGCTCCAGGCCTGGTGCCGCAGACATAAAGATGAATGTAACTCCTCGCTTGAGATCTGCAGTTTGATGGCAGATAGAGACTTTTAAAGAACTAACCATAAAGCAGAAGGGTGAGTGCCTCTTATGTATAAGGTTATGTATAAAGTTTTGTGAACACATGAAGGGACCGAGTCTGTTTGGGCTGTGTAAAGAAGGCCTCTCAGAAAAGGTCCTTGTGAATTGGACTTCACAGGATGACTAGAAGTTTGCTCGGCAGAAAAGCAGCAGTAGAGAATTTCAGGCAAAGAGAATTAAAAGAAGACAGGACCTGTAGAAATGAATGGTGTTTGTTTGCAAAGTGGGGAGCTTAACGTACCTGAAGCTGACGATACATGGCTTGGTAGAGTATAGAGGCCAAGGGATGAAATTAGATAATATTTATTGGGTGTTTAGCATGTATTGGGTATTGCACTAAGCACATTACATGTTATTCATTTAATCTTTAAAGCGTATGATGTGGGAACCTTTGGACTCACTTTACTTTTGGAGAAATTGAGGCATGGTAAAATGAGTACTTAGGAAAGAAATGTTCCCAAGATCACATAATTCGTAAGGGGTGGAGCTGGGATCTGATTCCAGGCAGCCTGAAGCCAGGCCTTGTGCCCTCACCACTCTGCTCTTAGCTTGTGAATGTTCTCGAAGTCCTGAGGGTTCTTGATGGGTAGGGTTATGGAAACATGGCTTCGGGGAGAAGAAGGCATCAGAACGGGGTAAATGAAGAGGAGGCAGGTAGGGGTAGGCTAAGAGGAGGCAGGGGGACCTCCCAGGCAAGGAAAACTATTGTGATCAAAGACAGAGATGCAGGACTGAGTATGTTCCAGGGACACCGGTGTGGCCCATTGGTCTGGGCAGTGGCTCAGTTGTTCTTGGCGAGACCAAATGAACATGTCACTGGAAGTCCCTGAAGCATCTCTGCTCTCAAGAAAGGTCCAGAAAACTCTGTGTCTCACTCTGGTCCTTTGCTTCAAACTGGCCTAGGAAGATCTAGGCATACAAAGGAAGACGGAGGCCTGAAGGAAACCCAGAGGACAGTCTTCCCCTCCATTCTGTGTGGTTTCAAAAATGTGTTTCCTACCAAGTGTTCCTGGGTAAGGACTGGTGCTCTTCGGCAGTGGCATTTAATGAATCCAGCAGTGCCTTGCTCCCCATTATGAATCTCTGAGGGGTATTCAGCCTGCTGAACAGTGGAAGGTTCTAGACGCACACATTTAAATAAGAGACACATCAGGGCAGGGTAGCAGAGGCCAAAGGGAGATTGCTCCCCAGGTGGAATTGAATTTTCTTGGAGATAAATTGAGATGCTGAGTTGTCTTTTTACAAACATGTTCATGGTCTTGGCTGTCACTTTCATTTAGAGAGCTTGTCATCTGTGCCCTGGCGGGCTTGTCTAAAGATGGCTTCCCCTGCCTGGTAATGCAAAGCCTCACCCCTGAAGAGCTGGGAGCCTGGGTGGCGCAGGGATTACATAAGGAGGGACAAGCCCCAAAGAGGGTCTCGTCTGCAACTGCTGCTTCCCCTGCCAGCTTCTTCTCCCCCCAACCTGGCCAAGAAACTGCAAAATCAAAATTATAACATGACACAGGAGAATAAGCATTCTGGTTGCACAGACAAGGGGTGAGAACCTATGTGGATGTAGATGAATTACTGAACTCTTCCATGCCTCATTTTCCTCCCTTATAAAATGAGCTTGAAAATAGTATTGATCCTAGACTCATGGAGATGGCTAACTGAACTAAAACATGGGAAGTGCCTAGTTCGATGCCCAGCCAGAAGTAAGTCTTCAATAAAGGTAACTTAAGACATGTATGATAAACGAGTCCTCTGCACGGGTAAGTAGGAAGGCACTTGTATTTCATGAGACCTGCCTGGCACCATTTCTGAAATTTCATCCGTTGCAGTACATTCCTCATCCTGAGGCATTGCCTTTTTGAGTCTTCTTTATAAAGTCACATCTGCTTGGGAGGGGTCAGTTCCAATAAGGAGGAGGTTGGAAGTACGAGGTCAAGTATACCATGGTGGGGACATGAGTTAGGTGAGGTGGGGGAGGTCCTCGCAGATGGGGAAGTGAGACAAATGGTATAATTTGGTGGAGACAAAGGCCTGGGTAGTAGCATCACAGAGAGGTGGTTGCCAGGGCAGGAAGGGGAGAACAAGGGCTGCTGGGGTCTTCCCTTGTGGGTTTGCAAGTTTTTCTGTAGGAGAGGTCGTTGAGGGTTTGAACTGAAGATATGGTTGTAGGCCTTGAAGAAAGCTCCTCAGGGAAGACTCATGGGATGGGTGTAGTGTGGTCTGGGGGGTGGGTGTGGGGGAAAGTGGCAGCAAGTCTTTCTATCTGTCGTCATTAGCGGTAAGTGCTTCTTTCTCTTCCATGGGTTAATGGCGATGGTGCACAGGGGCTGATTTGAATGACGTCAAAATGAAAAAGGCAGCTGGGCCGAGTTGCCATCCAGAGCCATGGCCAAGATAATCCAAGGCTGGGGCCTCTAGACTCTCACCTTGTGACCTTGGACAAGTGCCTTCTGCTCCCTGGGCCTTTGTTCTTGTAAAACGCAGGAGCCAGACAAAGGACCTCACACTGGTGACCAGGGCAGCAGAGTGAACACGTGTGTGTGCCTCTTGAGGGACCAGGCGCTTCCTGCCTCACTCAGCCTCAGGCGGAAGCTCACCCTGGTGCCTGGGCATCTGGCCTCACTAGGCACATGAGTTTGTGATCCCAGACTGGCCTAACCAGATGATCTCTGAGGTTCCTCAGTGCTCAGCTATGCCAATAGTCTATGCTTGACTCTAAGCACCCTCAGCTCTTAATTTTTGAGTTCTTCATCTGGGGTCCTCAGAGCCAGAAGGGATCATGAGACAGAATTTTGGTGGTTCATGAACTTGGATAGCATAGAAGAATATCATATCTTTAATTTCATCAATTTCTAATGGAGATGTAGCACTCACTTGTGTTCCCTCACTTACGATCTAGGTTAACACACCACAGTTGTAGTGCCAGTAACTGCCACTCTGTCATCTATAGAAATCATAGGTATTTCCAGTTAGAGTTGCCATGCCCTTGTAGGGTCTCCTCCCTCACAAATAAGGGCTGGGCTGGTCACATGCTTTCACCAACTGTGAATGTAGAAGAAATGACACCATGTCAGTCTTGGACTTTGCCTTAAGGGAGTTTGGCAGCTTCCTTGCCTGCTTTTAGGGAGCCCTAAGAAACCATATAAAACATCTGGCTACCCTGCAGAAGAGACCACTGGGAGAGGCTGTGTTGATAGGCCTTGTGGAGAGAGGGAGGTCCTGGGACTACATCGATATAGAAAGCATCCTACCATTCCAGGGTCCTAGCTGAGCTCAGCCTTCCAGTCGTCCCCCCAGGCTGTGAAAGATAGCTATCTGGAATATTCTAGTCCATTCCAGCTCCCAGATGAATGTAGCCCTAACCTCCATCATGTGAAACAGAAGAACCACCCAGCCAAGCCCAGTCCATTCAGAGAATTATGGGATATGTTAAAATGGTTTTCATTTTAAGTCACCAAGTTTTGGGATGGGTTATGCAGCAATAGGTAGAATAGAATAGAACCTTTTTAGTTTTACTGTACAGAACCTAAATTGAGTCCCAAAGTGTGCATAATCCATTTGATCTCCCACATTCACAAGTGTTTGACATCCTTCCTGAGCCAGCAGGGTGTGCCTACCACTCAGGATTTCCAAAATGAAGACATGATGACAAAGTTCACAGTGGACTATTGGTTGGCAGCTACTCTTGAAGCCCAGCTGTCATGCTGTTCAATGTGAGGAGTGCCTAGAACTCCTAAGACCTGGGTACTTACCCCTTTCTTGCAGAAACAGACCATTGACAGCTAGGCTGTACCCTGACTTTGACCAGGAAAGCCTCTTAGAGGAGAGAAGACTTGAGCCTCACTTGGAAGCAAGGGCAAAATGGAGTGGTTGAGGCAAGAAAGGAAGATACTTACAGTAGAAGCGCTATGAGCAAATTCCCGGATCAAAACCATGCTTGTCAGAGTTAAAATAAACTCTCTTTGGAGTAGCAGATTTGTGTTGGCCAGTAGAGAGTTTGTGTGGTGTTAGATCTTAGGGGTCTCAGGTGGTAGATTTTTTTTAGTATTTTCTGTTGGTAGAGGAAGCAATGGAAGGTTGGAACAGTTGAAATTTAATAAAAAGTATTTAGTGGATGCCCAATTTCTATTCTTAAAATCCAGACTATTCTCTCTCTCCTCCTGTCTGTCCTCTCTGGTCAGACAAAACAGTCCTGTTGAGCCATGAAGTCACTCTTGGGATCTTGGAGCCCCAACTTTCCTTCTGGAATCCCAGAATGTCCTTTGGGGGGTGGGGCCCAAGGACAGAGGATGCCACCACTCCCTTCCCAAGGCAATGATGTGCCACCACCAGGGACACACAGTTCAGTGGGATCTTGCTCTGATCTGCCTGTATGATTTCCTCTACCAACTCCTTACCTGAGAAAGCTATTGAAAGGCTGGGGGTAATATGGATGAGAGCTTCCATGAGGAGCATGAAAAGGAAGCAAAGAGTGTGCATGCAAAACTGATTTGGGTCTTATTTTGTTTCTCAAGTATTAGCTTGCTCTGGGCTGTAGATTTTAGTAGGTGACAGTAATTGAAAAATTTGCAAGATGTTAGCTGTTTCGTTTTGTTTAGAAATTCTGGCTTGCCCTTTTCCTGTGATTTGCTGTTTCTGTATTCATTCATTCTTCATTCATTCCTCCTATGTTGAAGGAACCCCTGTATAAAATTTATTGGGTTGACCAGAAAGTCAATCTCTTGCTCTGCCCGGAAGGAGGAAGAAACACAGAGAGTGAGAGGAGTAGGCAGGGTTGCTTTAGGCTTTGCAGGAAAATGTCTGCGATTCTATTTCTAATTGCCTCCAGGGCCAGTCTGAGTGGAATTTGCCCTTTTAAAATGATGCTTGTCTATAATTTAGAGAACCTTGAGGGAGGTTCTCTCCTGCAGTCTAAAGTTATCCTTGAGGTCTGACATCAGCAAGAGGCAAATTTTATCTGGGGAAACAAGCCGTTCATCCGAAGGAGATAACAGCTGTGAGAAAAATTCCCCCAATGCTGGTCCTGTTGACTTACGTTTCAAAACAGAACAATTTCAACATGGAGTTGCACTTTCCCTCGAGCTGCTGATGGAATAAAATGGCTGTAAGCTGCAAAAACTCTTTCAATATGCCATGTATTAAACCTTTCAGAGGTAGTGCCTTGATTTTTAATTTTACGCTCTTGGCAGGCAATCAGGGTCTTTAATCGTATGGAGGCCAGAGGGAGAATGTTTCAAAACAGTGAGGATCTTATCATAGTGTGCAATTAATGAATTATTATTAAAACCCCGAAATAGCTAGAAGAGAAGGCGAGAGGTGGCAGAGCAATTCTCTGGTTTCAGGCCTATAATGAAATCTCCAGAGAGGAGAAATAGGATATACAGTTCCATGCAATTAAATCTTCCCCTGCCCCTCCCCCCACAAGATCAGCCCTTTAAAGAGAAAAATAATGCCCACCACTTAAAAAGAAGTAAAAGTCACTTGCTGACAAGGAGGCAGTTGAGTTTAAGTATAACCACCTGCTGAAAACAAAACTAAAAAGGACAACAATGAAACCCCTCCTTGAAATCAGTTTCTGCAAGTGGGCAGCAGAGTTGGGGCGTGTTGGGGCCCCCAGTGATACCGGTTCAACTGTTGCACAGATTCACTGCGTGAGCCACACATGCCCCGCCTCTCACAAAGGGAGCCCCCGCGCTCGTCTTCTGAACACCGGGTCTCCAGGCTTCAATCATTTCCAGGCCCAATTTCATCAGCTCCTTGCAGTCAGGATCTCTCCCGTGTAGGTCTCTGTCCCACTGTTTTGCGGCAGCTCTAGAAGACTCTGTCGTCTGTCAAAAGGCTGTTTACGGTTCACACGCCAGCCTGCCGAGCAGTCCTGTCTCCGGCTGCCAGTCAAGCACGCGGGCCACCGCTAAGCTGGTACAAATGACCGCCTCCCCTCCGCACGCCTCCCACCGGAAAACCCGCCCAGCATGCACGCAGCGGGACCACACACAAACAGCGCATTTATTCATTGCGGAGCCACTCGGCTGCCCTGGGGCCCCTACTGGGGCGCCGGAGCGTCTGGGGTCAGCTGCATAGCTGGGGCGGTGCCGGAGGGGAGCGGGTGGGATCGATGGGCACTTGAGATGGCATTTTCCCCGCATGGGGTAGCTCGTTACTGAGCGCGGCGGTGCAGACCTGAGTTTTCCTGATTGATCTCTCAGCAGTATTTCAGGAGGCCCGTCAGCATCAAGGGGCCAAACAGACCTTGACAATAAATAAATAGGTGGAGAGACAAATCAGCAAGGGTAGGGGGTGCTGTTGTTTAGGGAGCCAAGAAAGGATTTCCCCCCCTCCCAGGGTGCCGCATGGTACAAAGGTGCCTGGGATGCTTTATTTGAAATTCGGCTGTGAGAGGGCACAGGGTAGCAGATAATGGATTTGAGGTCAGATGTGCTGTACTCTGCCCAGATGATCAGAATGGAGGTGCAAGGGGAGGGGTTCCTTTTTCCTCATTGTTAGCTGCATCCCTCCCCCAGTTTGTCAGGCCAAGCACTTTCTCTGGTCAGGATACTAAGAGCCACTCCTCACTGAGCACTTACTATGTGCCCAGCACTATGCTATGGGCTTCATGGATGTTAGCTCATGGAAAGCTTTGAGAACAATGGTAGTCTCCTGGTTGTTACAGATGGGAAAAGAGCCTAGAAAGGTGAAGTCACTTGTATAAAGTCCTGTAGTTAGGGACCAAGGGGTGCAACCGGATTTGGAACCTGGGTTAAGTTTAACTTCTAAAATCAGTATTCTTAATCACTATTCTAGATGGCTTGTCTGGTGGGTTCAGCCTGCCCCTTGCAGCCTCCCTCCAGCAGGGAGTGCTCCTGGGGCATTGAATGTGAGCCGGCTCTGGGCTCCCTAGGCGATTTTACTTGTCCCCCTCATCCTAGGTCAGACTCTCTGCAGCCCCCTCCTAGCTGGGGCCCCGCTGCTACTCTCTGCTAATGTACCCTCTGTTCTCGCTCTGCCAGGGACACTCTCAAAACCACTCTGCTGGGTTCTGTTTCCTTGTTCTACAGCTCCATCCCTTCCCCTGTTCCTCTCTCATCTCTACCTGGTCCCTGCTTGTTCGTTCTTCAAGACTAATTTCAAACATCTCTTGCCTGGAAAGCTTTTCCTTATTTTGCAAGACGATGAGTTGAATTTACCGTGACTCTGAATGCATTCCTGGTAATGATCTGGTTGCCTGCCTCCCTCCCTCATTCACTGGACTGTTTAATGAATGGGAAAACTTCACCCTCTTGGTCACAGACCCTCTGTCGGGTCCAGAGACTAAATGCTTATGTGCTCCTTGTGGTTTATTCTTTTCTTTTGTTCCGTGTTAACGGTCCGGAATGGCCTTGGCTTCCATACCAAAGCTGTCAAATCACCCAAATGTTCTAGACATAGTCATCATGAGGGAACATTCTGTATCAATTAAGAAAACATTAACTGCTGTAACAACTCCAAAATGTATCATAGCTAGATCGAAGTTTATTTCTCCCTCATGTAAAACCCAAAGTGGTTGTTCCTGTTAGCAGGCTTCCCAAGTGATGATCCTTCTGGCTTGGGAGTCTGCCATAGTCAACACATGGCTCCCAAAGTCACTGAGCTCAGCTGAATCAGGACGACAGAAGGGGAAAGAGTGTGGGGTACTAAATGTGGGAACCTTCCAGGGCCCGGACTGGAGGGGATGTGATGACCTCTGCTTTCATTTCATTGGCTAGATCACATGGCCCTGCCTGAACTCTAGGGAGGCTGAGAAATGTAGCCCCTTGAGGACCAGTTAGCAGTGTCTACCATCCTATGTACTTCACCACAGTACAGTGTGCAAGATTTTGAAGCACCCAACTTCCTGTGTTCAAAGTCAGGGCAAAGTGTCTCTTCTTAATTCCTTATGGGAGAACATGGTGCAGGAAAATCTGTCACTTTCAGCTTGCTCCACTGGTGGCTGCATCCTGTGATTTTTCTTTTCTGGCAACCTGAAGAGCCGCAGAAGGACTGGCTTCTAGATTTATTCAGCATCTTTTACTTGGCTGTCAAAGATTTCCCACCATGCCAGGTGGTGAAGACGAATGGCCAAGTTGGCAAATTGAGAGTAACTCAGGTAAAGTAACTCACTCTTTCCCCTTTGCTGTCTTCTAGAAGCAGTCTATCACTTGATTTAGCTTTTATTTCAAGTAACAGAGCAAGTGAAGTCTAGGTGAGAAATTAGTAGCCTCAGAACACTGGGGAGAGATGAAGTCATTTGCATGTCTCGGCTTGGGTCGATGAGGTTTCTCCATCTATCTCTTTTGGTTGTTAAGACCAACTTTCCTCGGGGAAATTGCTCTGAAGGCTGCTTGAAGACCTACTGTACTGATTTGCAAAACAGGAACTTCTTCCAAGACATGACTGAGAGCACCCCTCCTCTAAGAAACTTGATCTGACAATGTCCCTCTATCCTCAGGGCACCCTGACTCCCTGTGCCCTCAGCATGTGGGACCCAAATTATAAGGTGTCAACTATTGAATTTGACTTGATTTGTTTTAAAGTAATTTCCTTCTGTGGATATCTACATGTAGTCAACATCTTCTCTTTTCCTTCCTCAGGGGCACTTAGTGAAGTGTTTAATTTGAGGCATTATCTTTTATCATCCTGAATCAACTGAATGCCCTTATGACCCAGACTGGGCTTTTCGTCTACATGCATACTTATATTGCAGAATCATCAGCCTACAGACCAGCAGATACATGAGTTCAGTGTGCATTTCCTTTGCCCAGAAGCTCATCCAGCTCATGGTTGCTCTAGTGCCTCTTTCTATCTATCCAGTGTTGTAGTGTCCTGCATTGACCTCCCTAAATCACGATGATAAACTACCGGAGCTCAGGCCAGATAATTTTTTTTTTTTTTTTTTTTGCTTTAAGACACCAGACTCAAACATCTTTTTCACATTCGTCAGGTTTCTTTCCTTACTAGAAATGAAAGAGTTTTCTCTCCATCTCAGGAACTTCTCCTAGACCCATGCACCTCTTTCCTCCCTTGTTCCTGCTCCTTTGACTCCCAACAAGTCTTGGTTGGTTATTTGCTGACACGAGAGGTGCATTTTTAATGATCTGACCCTGTGGTTTTAATCAGATCCCGTTTCATTCAGTTTGTGCAAAGAAATCTTTGCTTGTGCCAGGGCTTGAGGTACTTCTATGCTTCCTTCTAAAAACATCTTCCACTTGGATCAGCAATTGTTCCGGAATTGATTTTTGTGTATGGTTGCAAGTTAGGCACAAGATTTATCTTTGCTATTTGAAGATCTAATAGATCAAGCCTCATGTATTAAAAAGTCCAGTCTTTATCTACTGTTCTGAAACGTTACTTGGTCATGAATCAGGTGACCATATATGTGTAAGAATATTTCTGGATCTTTTCTGTTTTGTTGGTCAGCTTCTCTATGCATGTACTAATATCAAGCTGTTTTAAGTATTAACACTTTATAATAGGTCACAATATCTGGTAATGTAAGTCCTTTATCTTCCTCATCTTCAAGATTACCTTGGCTGTTCTTAGCTTCTTGCATTTCTATATATATTTTAGAATCAACTTGTAAATATCTACAAAATACCTGCTGGGATTTTGATCTCAAATTGATTTGGAAGGAATTTATATCTTTATAACATTGAGTTTCCCAATCCATGAACATGGTATACACACATTTTTATTTAGGCCTTCTTTAATTTCTTTCATTAGTATTTTAAAGTTTTCAGTGTAGAGGTCTTACCAATATTTAAAAAAAATTATTTCTGGATATCCAGTGTTTTGAAATGCTACTGTACCATTTTGAAGTTGACTTTGTATGCAGGGACTTTATGAAATTCATTTACTAATCTGAACAGTTCCTCCATAGAAGCTTTTGGATTTTCTGTATATGGTTATGTAGTCTGTGAATAATGAGAGTTTTATTTCCTCCTCTTCAATCGTTTTTACTTCTCGTCTTGTTGCATTGGCTACCTGCTCCAGCTTTGTCATGCTCCAAATAGACATTTGTGCAAGAGTAACAAACATGTCTGTAAAACTTTAAGTTCTCTATTGTACACCAAGATTAGCTAGGTGCTGTTACATCCACCCAGAAAACCCTCCCTATTTTGATTTTGCTTGGATAAAACTCATGTACCCTTCAGGTCTCAGCTCAAACTCTTCCTTCTCTAGGAAGACTTCATTGGTCCTTCTGAGACTGGGTGTAGGGAGCGGGAATTGCCCATCATCTGAGGCAATAGAGCACAGCCCTTAAGAGACTAGGCTGAAATTGCTTGTTTGTAAGTTTGTCTCCTCTGCTGAACTATATATAAGCCCTTCACGGGCAGAGGCTCTACCCTGTTTATTGCTATATCACCATCACTTAGTACATTGTATGGAATATCATAAGCATTGCATATATGTATCATCATCCTTATCTTAATCCTTGTCTTCTTTCTGCTCCTCCTCCTCCTGGATACTAAAGCATGGCTCTCATCAGTATCAGGGTCTATGGAAGTTGTTGGGTTATCCCTCTTCTCCACCAGACCATGATGTCCTCAGGACAAAAATCTTTTATGCTTGTATCCCCGGTGTTTCACACAGTATCTACCTCTTTTTAGATACCTAACAGAGGTGTGAGGAAGTGAATGAGTAAATGAATGAATTGGTGGATGAGTGGCCCTCACTATATGAAACTGAGGTCCATACAGAATGACTTGGGTAGCAATTTATGTTACTTGTACTTCAGAATTATAAGCCTAAAGCCTGGGCTCATTAGTTCAGTGTGAATTTTCCTTTGCCCAGAAGCCCCTCTTGATGTCAATTCTCCTCACATTTCTCTCCACCCATCCGGAATTGCAGTGTCTGGGTGGCTTTCTTAAATCCTCATCTCTTTTTTTTTTTTTTTTAAGATTTATTTATTTATTTGACATTATTTGACAGAGCGTGTGCACAGAAGCAGGCGTAGTGGCAGGCAGAGGGACAGCGGAGATGTGGGGCTCAATCCCAGGACCCTAGGACCATGACCTGAGCCAAAGACAAACGCTTAACTGACTGAGCCATCCAGGCATCCCTTAAATCTGCATCTTAAACAACAGGAACTCCAGAACACTCAGGCTAGATATTTTTCATGTTCCAAGAATCAATACTACTTGTCTTAATTTTAAAAAACCTTTGTCATTCTCCAGAGTTAAAGTTTGCTTTCTATCTTGGGACCTTTCCCTGGACCTATGCATCTCTTCCCTTCCTGGTTCTCCTTGTCTATCCCTCTCTTCACCCTAGTCTTGTTGCTTTGCTGTGTAAAAATCTGAGAGGTGAATTCTTAAGTTTTCAGACCCCATGGATTTAATCATATCTGCAGGGACCTGAAAAGAGCCTGGGAAAAACCTATTTTTCATGATCTGTGATCAGGAACTGTGATAACTCAACCATGAGCTCACAACCCAGAGACCTCCATTGCACACATTTGAAAAACAGAATAAAGCTCTGCAGGGTGCTTCTCCAGAATACTTCATCTCCTACAGGGCAGGTGACTTTCCTTCCTTCAGTCTCACCTGGAGCCCTGCCCCTTCTTTGGTGTTACTTTCAACTTGCATGCCTTTCTAGAAGGCATCATTGCACATTGCCTTCTCATCTAAAAACTCAGTTCCACCCCACTGAGATAAGCCAGGCAGCAGGATAGCTCCTGACACAGCCTGTGCTTTATTGGAGAGAGTAAGGCCTGGGATGTGTTAATACTAGCTGACTAGAGAATTGCAGAGAAGGGGGCAGGGCCAATTAATGGGAGATTTGGGCCTTGTAGATAGGAACTCTTGTTCCAGGCTTGCTAAGTCACTCATTATAACCATACTCACCCACCTCTCCTCTCACCCCTAAATAAGCATGTCTTTCCAGGCAGGGCCAGCAGTTGCTTGCTTCTCCCTGAAGCAGTCTCCCTATTTAACTCAAGCCCTGCTTTTTAGAAGTTAATTTAGAAGCCACTGTTTTGACCTGGATTGGGAGTAGGGTAAGACAAGCTGGGCACCTGGGAAGGAAAATTTAAGGAGACACTCACTCCCAGGTGCTGATTCTGCACTTAAACTGCCCTGAGAGTGAGCGTGCCTCCTTAAATTTTTTGCCCTAGGCACCTTTCTTACCGCACCCCTTTTCTAGCCCCGGTCTGGGCCCAAAGGTTTTAAGCAGGTATTCTTTCAATGCAGATTAAGTAATCATGCTGAGATTGACAGGAATGCAGAAAACCTTCCCTGTGATCTTTCTACTGAACCCTAGAAGGTTTCCTGAGTCTTTATCTGCTTTGCCACCCCCCCCCCCCCCCCCCCCCCCCCCCCCCCCCCCGCCGCCTAGTCCATGAGAGCTATTTGTTGAGAGGTTGGTATATGCTAGATTCTGGGCAAGGTCCTCTCTTGATTATTTATTGTTTCCCCAACAACTGTGTGAGTTTGGTGGTGTTACCCAGTTTGGTGGATGAGAAAATGAGCTAGAGGAGGTTGTTTTTTGCCTAAGTAGGAAGAAGAAGTGTGAGAATTTGGCCCAGGTTTGTTGGACACCCTAGCGTTCATGCCCAAGATGGCATCTGCGACCACACAAGGTAAAGCCGTTCAGTTTTTCAGTGGCAGGGATTTGAGTGTAGGGGGAGGCCAGGGGCTCAAGAAAGGAGTGTAAAGAGGAGATTCTGGAGGTAATACAAAGGGAAGGTCAGAGCAGCCCCACTCTGCAGTTTGAATTGTTCACAGCAGGCTTTAAGCATGGCCATAGCAGGTGATGGTGGGCTAAGCTGAGTCTCCATGGATTCCTTCAGCAAGGGGGCGACCTTCTCTCTGCTCAGCCCATCTGTCTGTACCTCTCCTCTGCCTGGCAGCAGGCCTGCCCTCTTTAGGGCTGGCTAAGCTTGGATATTTTTAGCCCAGGCCTAGACCAAAGAATGAGATGTCCCCTTGGCTTTGCTCAATGAAATGTCACTTGACATCCTCTCATTGCCTTGCTTGTGTCCTCCCCTCCTGGATACCTTTTTCTTCCTTTACAACCAGCAAAATCCTGCTTCTGCCTCAAGGCCCTTTGAGCATCACCTCTCTAAGAAACTCTTTTCAGCTTTTCACTTTCCCCCTTACTTTCTGTGAAATGCAGTGGTTCTCTCTTGTCATGGGTCTCCTTCCGGCTTTGTGGGCTCTCCTGTTGTAGAGTTGTTTGTCTCTGAATACAAGTCCGCTTCTGATCCATTATGAGCTCCTTGCAGGCAGAGGGAGGGCTTGCTTTAGGGCTTCTCTGCTGTGTTCCGGTGGTAGCACGCATAAACTTCTGACTGCTTTTACCACCTTCCCAGAGAATGAACATTTGTTTCAATAAAATGGTTTTAAAGAATCAAAGCACACTGAAGTATATAAAGTGGAATTTGGAACTCCTTTTTCCTCTTTGGATTCTACTGCTCAGTGGTGTCCACTGTGGAGGCTGATGCCCCTTCTACCAGAGGTTTCTGTATACAAACACAAATGCACAGATGCGTATCTAGCCATAGACACATTTCTCTTTTTCCAATAGCACAAACTATGCATATGTTTTGTGGATTCTTTTTTTCTACTTAACAGTGTAATGTGGTCTTGGTCCATTTCTGTGCATACAGAATTGGCTTGACAGCTACATGTAGAGGGACTGTAATTATTAAGTATCCCCTGTTGCTGGATATTTGGGTTGTAATATTTTCTGGCAGTGAACTTCCTTGTACTAAAACACTTGGACATTTGAGTAAGTATTTTTCTGGCTTGGAGTCTTAGAGATGGAGTTCGTGGGGAAACTAGTATGTACCTTTGGATTTTGGAGGATACTACAAAGTTGCCTCCAAGGGGGCTAAGCAGATTTTCTCTTTAAACCGTGAATGAGAATGCCCCCTCCATACTTCGTTACCTAAAGCTAACACTGTTTATTACCAATCTTTAAAACCTCTGTGAAGTTGCAAATGAGACTTAATTGCTGTTTTGATTGACATTTCCTTCATAGATTGGTAAAGTTAGTTATTTTTTTGATACGCTTATTGCTGTTGGTATTGCTTAATCACAGCCTTGGTCTAATTTTCTTTTGGACTATTCCTCTGTCCCTATTGATTTCTAAGAGCTCTTTTTATATTGGATAAATTAGGCATTTGTTTGCCATGTGTATAGGAAATATGTTCCCCAGTTTATCTTTTAATTTGTTCTCTGGGTTATTACTATTTTTAATGAGTCTTCTTATACATAATTACTTCTTAAAGAGTCAGATTTTCTTTACTGTGAAAGAAGAGCATAAGCTTTGAACTTCGATCAGAGTTCAAACACAGGCCACACAGCTTTCTCTGTGGACTTGCACAAATCTTTTAACCTCTCTGAGCCTCAGGGTCCTCCTCTGTTACATAGGAGTAACGCTGGAAATAGGTGTAGAGTAAGCTTGACCAAAATGAATGGAATTAGTAGAGAACCACCTCTAGACATAGGAAGTAGGCTGGCTATTCTCTCTGGCTCAGTGCTGCCTGCCCTCTCTCTAACCCCCTGCTGTGGTTCTTCTCTAAAACTCTGCTCCTTGGTTTAGGGAGTTGCTCCTCTTCCCCCACAGATGTGCCCCTCCTTTTCCCCCACCCTGAGAAAAGCCAGGTGAGAAGATTCTGGCTGTCTCCTCCCTGATTAATAGCTCCTGAAGGCCTTCTTTTTCTACCTTCCCTAAGTTAAATGTCTGCTCCACCAGCCAGGCCATCTGGCCACCTGGCAAAGGTCACCCCAGCATTCTCACACTGACATAACTGGAACGTAGTGAATCTCATCACTTCAGCTTAGATCAATTTGCTAGATTTTCATTTAGTTTTCGGGTTGTTCATCCCCTCTTTCATTCAGACTAGTAATTTCAGGGGCTGTATTATAATTTTGAGATGTTGCTTTAGAAGCATTACAAAACATTAAAGTACATTTAGGCTTGAATTGTCACTTAAGATTATTGCAGGAAATGAGGGCTTTCTGGACCATAAATGTGACAATAGATTGAGAAGACAGCTTCTATTATGACTAAATGGGGACAAAGAGGAAAGAAGTGCTAAGTACATAGCAACTGCTTGTGTGGGTGCCAAGGAACCCAGGGGAATCAAGGCTGCTGGACGATGGGGGCTGGCCCCGGGCTGGGGCACCTGGGAGGGGCGCGGACCCATCCCGGAGCAAGGGGCACACAGAGCCCCTTCCCTATTTGAGAAGTATACTAAGTGGGTTGTGGGGCATCAGCAGGCCCCCGCTCCCCATACATTTGGTACCAAGATACCAGCTTCGGGCCTCAAATGAGTAAGCCCTTTGCATGGGTGGTTTTCCCAGGATGCTCTGTGTGGGGCTTCTGAACACCATTTAGTCTATGACACAGTCATGCAAGGGACACCCCGGGGAGGGGAGGGGGCCTTTAACAACCCACTGAAGCATCTCCCCCTGCTGTCCCCATGTCCCTTTCTCCATTGCAGTTTCCTGGAGCTTAGAGACCATGCTGTCTCCAGGCTTGCTGCAAACACTGCCCCCTAGCACCCATGCCTCACCACTTGGGGAACCCCCCAAGTTCCCCCCTCCCCCGCCTCTTCCCCCAGGACAGGATCAGTTACTCTACATCAGACAGGGAAGGTCTAGAAGGGGGATTCCTGCTTCTGTAGTAAGTCTTCCACGCCCACCCTCCAGTGTGTCTTGGAGACAAGTTTGCATTATTTGCTTGTGCCAAGACACTTGCCATCACCCCATCTTTTCCTCTTTATTTCTCTGTCACTGGTGGGTCCTATTTAACTCATCAAACCACAGCCTTTGCATTTTTGATATGTCCACTCCCCAGAGAAATCTAGAAAAGCCTACTATGCATCTCTTCTGCTTCAGTGGTTTTCCTTTGGCCACAGCTGTTACCTGGCCCCCGCCCCAGCCCTGAGAGCCCCTCTCTGATCCGCCCCTGGAAGATTTCCAAGTTCCTGCCACATGTCCAGAGCTGGCCAGCTGAAAGCTTGTCCCTGAGCTCGTGTGAATTCCCTTAGCTCATTACTGAAGTGTCTCTCAAAGAGCACATTAACAGGGAGAGAAGAGTGTCATTGGCTTGCCGCAGATGTCCGTGACTTAGAGCTTACAGCTCCCTGTGCTGGTGTCCAGAGCTGCCAGTTCCCAAGTCCTGAGCAGGACAAGCGGAGCGGGTCAGCAGCACATTCTGATCTGTGATAAGTACTGCTTTGTTTTCCAATTGATTCATCCAAAGGAGGCTGTTTTGTCATCACTACTGCCAGATCTTTGTGGGATAAGCAGTGCCTGAGAGATCTCTTACCACCTGTAGTCCTGGGCACATGGCTCATCTATACTAATCCTTGCCAAGTTGCCATTTTGAGGGGCAAATCAGGGATCAGGGCAGTTGGGGTGCAGGAGATTGGTGACTATGGTGGAGGCAGGATTAAACCCTGGTCCTGGCCCGTCTAACTGGTGTTTTTGGACAAGTCTATGTTGTCTATCGAGTGGGTTGAATGATGCCCAACTTCCAAGGTTATTGTGATGATTGAGTTTATAAGGCCCCAAAGCTGGGCCTTGGGCAAGTCAGTCCATCGTGGCCTTTTAGTTCCCTCATCGTAAGTAAGAAGGCTGCTTGTCTGTTTCCAGCCCCTTCTGTGAGTGCCAGTATTGGTGAAGCCCCGTTACAGAGCTCAGGCTGGAAGTGAAAGGGGGATATGCATTGAAAGGGCCATTCTACACACCTCCGTTCACGCTCACTGACCCCCTCGTCCCTGGTAGGGGAGAGTTTTTGGAAAGACTTGCCCAGCCACTCAGAGGGCAGCAGGTGCCCATTAGGCAGATGAAGAACCCTCCGTACAGAGTTTCAGTGGTGTGCCTGAAGCCATACAGATGGAAGAATCCAGAATCCTGGACTCTAGATTTCGGACAATTCCAGGAAATCCTGAAAGGGGACTGAGGGAAGAGTGGAGAGGGGATGGTGGGGGAAGGAAGAGTACGGGGGGCATGAGGAGGATAAGCTTGTGTATGTGCAGCTTTAAAAGGCAGGGACAAAGTTAAAGCTTAGGAAGGAAGCTAAACCCTTCCTTCCCCACCGCTTGCTTATCCTACCCTCCAAAGACAAGTAGGCAAAATGATTCCGTGCATAAGCCCCGACCTGGAAATCAGAGTGGGAGCAGATTTAGCCCTGGATCTACCATTAACTAGCTGTGTGACTTTGGGCAAGCTTCCTAACTTCTCTGACCTTTGCTCATTTCCTCACTCGTTCTCATCCAGAAAGCTGGATGAGAGCACCTGTTGTCTCTTCTAGCCGTAAAAATTTCTGTGACCATTCAAGCAAAAATCCTGGAGCTCTGACTATTGTGACTGCCAGCAAAATTACCTTAGGAAGTGGCTTGCTCCCTTTTTCTTTAGCCAGAGAAGGCTCTGGAATGATGGAAAAGCCAGGAGCAGCCTGCAGCTGTTGCAGGGGAAGAGGAGCAGTTTCCCACCCCCAGTCCACCACGTCCCTTCCACTTGTGCAGCCCAAGCCTCTGTTACCTCCCACGGAAGTGTTTATATCTCAGTATCCTGTATAAGAGGAGGCCACAATGAACCAGGGTGACTGTCCCACTCAGCTCATGGGGCTGTAACAAGATACCACAGACTGGGGTGACTTAAATTGATTTTTGTTCTTATTCTAGAGGCTAGAAGTCCAAGATCAAGAGGAAACCAGGTTTGGTTTCTCCTGAGGCCTCTCTCTTTGGCCTGCAGATGGCCACCATCTCACTATGTCCTCACATGGTTGTCCCTCTGTTTGTGTTGTCTGTGTCCTATAAGGATACCTGGTCATAGGGGATGAGGGCCCACTGTAATGGTCCCATTTTAACCTAATTATCTCTTTAACGACTCTGTCTCCAAATGCAGTCCCATTCTGAGGTAATGGCGGGTAGGACTTCAACAAGGAATTTGTGAGGGGGACACAATTCAGCCTATACCAGTATCTGTGACATTTATTGTTCATGCTCGAGTACTTTAAAAAAATATTTGGGTTTTCCATCGAATTATAACATGCATACCAAAAGGTACATATATTATAAGTTTACCGCTTGAACACATTAACATAACCCAACTTAGAAATAGAGCATTACCAGTACCCTAAACCTCCCCTTGTCCCCTTGCACTGACCCCCCAAGGGTAACCATTATCCTGACTTCTAATACCATAGGTAAGCTTTTCCTATTTTTGTACTTTGTATATACAAAATCTTATAATATGTAATCTTTTGTGTCTGTCTTCTTGACTCAACATTGTTTGTGAGACTCAT
Organism: Zalophus californianus; assembly: GCF_009762305.2. Taxonomy (NCBI): domain Eukaryota; kingdom Metazoa; phylum Chordata; class Mammalia; order Carnivora; family Otariidae; genus Zalophus; species Zalophus californianus. Next base: position 99,513,661 of record NC_045597.1, read on the forward strand.
CCATAGTGTAGGGCGTGTTTGTATTCTTCTGATCCTCAGTGCTGTCTGTAGTGTGAATATTCCACAGTTTATCTATACATTCTGCCATTGATGAGTTGTTGTGTAGTTTCCAGTTGGGGACCATCATAGACAAGTTGCTATGAACATTCTTGTACATGTCTTCAGGTATTGGTATATCATGCATTTCTCTTGCTGTATACCTAGGAGTGGAGTCCCTAGGTCATAGGGAATGCATACATGCGGCCTTAGGAGAGACTGTCCACTAGCTTTCCACAGTAGTTCCAAGTTTTAGTCCCACCAGCAGTGTATGAGTGTTACGGTTGTGCCATAGCCTTGCCTATACATGTTTTGTTTTTTATTCTGTGTATTTTCAGCTTAGCCATTCTGTAGACTGTGTGGTAATATCACACTGTTGTTTTAATTGGCATTTCTCTAATGATTCATAATGTGGAACACCTTTGCATTCATTTATTGGCCATTTGGATGGTTCTGTTTGTGAAGTGCCTGTTCAAGTCTTTTGCCCTTTTTCTTTTCTTCCTGGATCTGCTTTTTTCTTGTTTTATAGGAACGTTTTATACATTCTCTCTGAATCCCCTGCTGATTTTGGGACAATTGTGAGAGTAAAATCGGGGAGTTAATGATAACTAAGGCAACACGTATTTTAAGTCAGGGTCATCCTAGGCAAATTGGGCAAACTCCAATGATCAACCCAGTGTGCTTGAGTTTTAAAAAGATTTTAAAAGGCAAATAGGAAGGCACCAAGGGCTTCATGTAAGAAAAAAAAAGAAAGTCGTGTTTGTAGTACCTGATTTTTCAGGGCCCTCGATCCCCTCTTTTCCTGCATCTTCCTGAAGATGCTTACCTTGAGAATCCAGAATTAGAATGAATTTTTATTCCCATGTGGTGCTGATTCAGCACTCAGCTTTTTCTCTCTGCCCACAATCTGCTTTAGGGTCATTAAACTTGTGACATTTTATGATCCTTTTAGTCCAGCCTCTGATTTTATTAATGAAGAAACAACTCTTGAGTGATTAAATGACATTCCCAAGGTCACACAGCTGGTTAGTTACAGAGCTGAGACTAGAACACAAAGTTGCAGTGCTCTTTCTTCAAGGGCATTTTGATTAAGTCTCAGTGTTTAAATCAGCCCATAAATACCTTTGTGTGCAAGGTCATTGCAAGGAATTGACATCTGTTGAAATATTAGGGGGTGGAGGGAGGGCACAGACCTGGATGTCAGAGACTCCGCCATTGATGATGTCAGGTTCACCCTTCACCCTCTCTTTTCTTGTTGACCAAATAGGGCTATACTGGAATGTCCTATGATAAACCTTCTAACTAAATTCTACATCCAAAAATATCTTGCATGAGGGAAGAAAAAGGGATATTCAAGAGAAAGTTTTTGCAACAGGAAACAAATAAGTATAGATTTCCTTTGAAAGGAAAAGATTGGGTTGCTTTAGTCAATAAAGAGAAAAGAGAAATCAGGCTTCAAGTAGATAAAATCCCAGTGGTATGAGTGGTGGAGGGCAGCCACTGCTGTCTCTCACTTTCCCTTTTCCTTCAAATGGGCAAAAGAAGATGTTTGTTTATGGGAGGGAAGGGTTTAAATTATTATCTGAGAGCCTGAGTGATGTTACCTTAGGAGGTTGAAGAATCTCCTCTGTAGTTCACTAAATTAAAGACATTTATATAATTGGGATTGTTATGGTTGGAAATAAGAGGAAACCGTATTTAAAGTGGCTTACGCAAAAAGTGTGTGTGTGTGAGTGTTTAATTTTGAATAGCTTATATAATTGGAAAGTCCCAGTGGGTAGATCCTTATTTCAGGCCTGGCAGAATCCAGGCTCAAATAATGTCAGAAACCCATGCCTCTCTCTCTTGTTATATCTTCACTTTGCTTTGCTTTGCTTTGCATTGACATCCATTTCAGGTAAGGCTCTCCCATGTTAAGGCAGTCATGCCACATGCTTCCAGGCTTACATTGTTCTGGCTTAGCAACTCTAGCAGAGTATTTCTTTCCTAGTGGTTCTAGCAAATGTCCTAAGGCGGGCTCTGGTTGGCCTGATCCGGGTCCCCTGCTCGTCACTGAACCAGCTACTCTAACTCCGATTGTCCACTATTTCGTTATCTCTACGCCTTTGGCGTTCGAGGGTAGAGTCAGCTCCCAACCTGAACTTCAGGGATGGAGTCAGGGATAGTTGTTCCCCAAAGGGCTATCAGGGTTCTCTTGCTGGAAGGAGGGAAGATTAATTCTAGGCAGACACAAAAACTGATATGTACTTTACCATCTGTGATACTGTGATTTATAAGAAATATATGTGATCTTCGGAATTTACCAAGTGAGGAGAGCAATCAAGGTATCTTTTGTCATGTTTATGAGGTGGCTTTTGGAAAGAGGGTTGGATCTTGCAGTCCCACCTTCACCTCTGGGAAGGAGGAAGGGGCTGCTGCAGACTGAATCAATCACCAGTGATCAATAATTTAATCACTCATGCCTATGTAATGAAGCCTGCATAAAACCCCAAAAGGATGGGGTTTAGAGAAACTCCAGGTTGGTGAACATGTGGAAATGTAGGGAGAGTGGTGCCCAGAGAGAGCATGTAGGCTCCATGTCCTTTTCTCATATCTTGCCCTCTGCATCTCTTCCACCTGGCTGTTCCTGAGTCACATCTTTTTACACTCAGCTGGTAATCTAATAAGTGAAATGTTTCTCTGAGTTTGATTAGCTGCCCTAGCAAATTGATTGAACCCAAGGTGGGAGTCACTGGAACCTCACATCTATAGCCAGTTGGTCAGAAGCATAATTCGTTTGGGGCTTCAGTGCCTAGGGATAGAAAGATCCTAAATGTCAGAGCTGAAAGACAGACCCTTGGCTGTAGGAAAGGAGAAAGGGGTCTGGCTTAGGCCCTGTGCCTTTCCCAACAGCTGGCCAGCGCAGTGACCTGGAATGAGTCTGTTGCTGGCTCTGGACCTCTCTGTTCTCATCTATAGTATGGTGGGGTTGGACAAATCTATAAGGTGCTGCAAAGCCAAGTGTGACAGTCTGTGAGGAGGTCGAAGAGGCGTGCCTGGCTTGAGCTGGCTCTGGCCTAGGCAGACACATCCTAAGGAGGCTCTTGAGTTACACTTTGGGCTCAGTCCCGGCATGCACCAGGCTATGCCAGTGCCCCACACCCACAAATCTCCCCCTGGTGCTTTTTTCACTACCTTAGATGCATTTCACAGTGTTATCTCCCCACAATACACATCTGGACCTTGTGCCTGCCAGTGACACTCTCAAGTCGAGCCTTGCCCTAGGAAGTGCTTATTTATTCTCAGAGGAGTTCCAGAGCCAATGCCCAGAGCCTCTGCCACCTCCTGCATTCCAGCCGGCCTTTCCTGGGTTGGGCTGATGTGCTTGAGGGGCTGTTTGGTCTTCTGCATCTTTCTTCATCCTCTCCCAGACTCAGCTCAGAATGCCCATAGACCTGTCGCCCCTTAAAGCCTGAGAGACCAGCACATTCTAACATGGCCTCAAGCAGGGCACTGGCAAGAGAGAAGAAAGAGTCTTGTTCCTCAACCACCCAGCACCAGGAGCTGGTCTTCCTGGGGAAGAATGGGGCTGTCTCACTGCCTTTCTACCCGGTCTCTCCAGGTTCTAGAGCAACCTGAAGCCAGTCTGTTCTTAAGTGTATCTTCTGAAGTTGGGAAAGGTGGCATCTGATTTTTCTCCTATAACTCCAAAATCATTTTTCTAAGTACCATTACCCTAAGCAATAAAGTGGTGTGTGTGTGTGTGTGTGTGTGTGTGTGTGTGTGTGTGTAAAATCAGTGCAGTAGGGTTCCAGTTTAGTCAGAAATTCAAGATAGGACCTTGGCATATATTTTAATGGGATTAAATTCTTCCCTACTTTCAATAAACATGTATTGAAGGCTTACTGTGCTATGTTAGGCATGAGTCAATGGCTGGGATATGTGTGGCCTTTGGTCTCCAGGTGATCACAGTAGGCCAGGCATGGAAATTTATCATTAAAATCATGTGGTCACACTGTCAAGGAAGCAGGGACAAGGTTGGGAGTGATTCCTTTTTTTTTTTTTTTTTGAATAAACAGGGAGCCCTTCCCAGAGGAAGGAATACTTGGGCAGGTGGGAGTTTTCTGGAGTCCCTCTTAGGCAAAGACCTGGTATGTCTTGGAAATTTGGAAAGGCATGGGGTTCAGCAGGAGAGTGGTAAAAAGGCTCAGGGGTCAGGCAGCAGAAAAGTGGGGAAAGATTGGGATGCTAAGTGATGCTATGAAGCTTGCACACTAGAGCACCGGCCACATGTCACCTGGGTGTCTCATTAGGATGCGGATTCTGATCAGCAGGTCTGTGCTGGGGCCGGAGATTCTGCATTCTTAGTAAGCCTTCAGGAGATGCCATGGATCACAATCTGAGTGGCAAGAGTGGCTTGTGTGGAGAGTGTCTTGGGCAGGAGTGATTTTGAACAAGACCATTTAGGGAGCTAGTCCAGGCATGAGAAAATGGTACCCCTATTAGGGGTCTCCAAGTGGGATGGGGAGAAGGGGACCGATTTTGGAGGTATAGCTGACAAGCTTAGGAATTTATTGAGTATGGGAATGAGGAGGAGGAAGTAGAGCAGGGTGACTTGCATGTTTCCAGCTGGAAAAACTTGGTGAGTGGTACTAGAGTTGATTGAGGTTGGGAGCAGTGGAGGGAGGGCAGGTTTGGATGGATGGCTGGTCATTAAGTCAGTTTGGATGTGTCCCATTATAGGTGCAGGCAGATGAGCTCTCCAAGCCATGATGTTGAGTAGGCATTTGGCTGTAGGGATCTGGCTATGGATGTCTCCTGAGGCTGGCAACATTGACTTGGGATTGCATATCCTTAGAGATGGTATTTCAGAGTAGAGGCATGGAGGAGGTGCCCCAGGAGAGAGAGTGAGAAGGTAGAAGAGAGCTGGGGACAGGGCCTGGAGGTGCTCTGCTATTTGGTGGTCCGGGGGAGGAGACAAGTGAGATAACAGATAAGGACTAGCTTTAAACATGAAAGCAGGATATTGTTATTGTTGGGCTGCACTGGATTTAGGGTGTATAATAATGTGCATCTTTGGCAGATACTGCTACACTCGGATAGGAGAGCTCACGCTTCATGTTTCCAAATCTGCAGGGCTATTTCCTCAAAGTTGTTTTGGACCTATGAAAAGAAAAAAAAAAAAATCTACCAGGAGGGATTGATTCTTATCCTGTCATGCAACAGTAATTTCATTTTCAAATCATTAACAGGAAGGCATCCTTATCTGATCCTTCTTGATACAAAACCCTATCTTAGAAGCCTGATACCATCTCCTCAACTTCCCCAAGAGCTTCACTGATTTCAGTTGAGAACCCTCAGCTCTAAATAAAACACGGTATGAGCCTGGCTCCTTCCCGAACCTCTTTTGGTATCTCTCCCATCAGCTGATTCCATTTTTTTTTTTTTTTTTTTTTTTTTTGCCTCCTGTCCTGGCATTTTGCTATAGATTGTTCCCAGAATTTCATTGCTAACTTACATGATAGGAGCAGATAATGGGGAGCTGAACTTATTTTCTAATTTACTTTGAAACCAAATTTTAGATTGCATTTATGAGGAGGGGAAGAGCCAGCCTATGATGGGTGAGAGTAGTCTTTAACTCTGAATTTAAATGAATTTTTATAGGAAAGGATCCTTCTTGAGAACTTTTGGTGTGCATAGGAGTGGGGGTGGGGTAGAGGTGCTTGCTCTCCATAACATAAACGCAATGAAAAGCAGACCTTCTCTATTCTAGCCTGCCAGACTCCTAGTCAAAGCTAGTTGGTTTGAGTTCCACCAAGCTTTTCTCTTCATAACAGGAAACTTCACTGTGTTCACCTGAAAGGTAAAAAGGCCCTTTCAAGATGATACCTTGTCTTACTAGAGAGATATATTGGGGGGAAGTGTTTACTTTTTGACACCTGAGATTCTGAGACACCCACAGAAACAAATTTATTTCTGAACTTGTGGCTGTTTGAATTGAAATACCTTCATTTGAGTTTGGGACTCGGAAGACATTTGATCTTTGATCTGGACCAGCTCTGGACCAGGCGGCCTGGGTCTAACTTCTGGCCTGTCCTGGCCAACTGTGTGAGTCCGGGCAGGAAATGTAACCTATCCACACCTCAGCTTTTTTATCTACATAATAGCAATAAAGTCAAGTCGTGGCCATTTTGTGGGGCTTATTGTAAGGTTTAAATGAGCAAGTGTAGGTTAAGTGTTAAGAAGAGTGTCTGAAATATACATGCATTATATTAATTGTAGCTGGGATTATCTCCACCCTGGAGCTGCTGATGAGATCGTTTAACAAGTAGTATGAGCTGTCATTCATGCACCGCTGCTGGGCTCCGTCCTCCACGTGCATGCATTTCCTTTTCTCACAGTCACTCCATGAGGTGGATACTATTATTTTAGCCATTTCAGGGCTGAAATTTAAACCCAGGTCAGTCTGACAACAAAGCCCAGCACTCACCCCTTCCACTGTCCTGGAGCTCAGCCGGAGGTCACGTGGCCATGGGGCATTGGATGTGGTTGGGGGGGTAGGGATGTGTGCTTGAGGGTGGAACAGAGGAGGGAGGAAAGAAGCAAAGATTCTTAGCCTAAGTGACCAGATGATCAGACAGTCATGGAGCCTCCCTGCCCCTTGTCATTCTTCCTGGAGAGGATTTGTGTGGGGACAGAGAGCTGGGGAGGGGCTCAGGGCTCCTGTCTTCCAGGGATTTGGAATTTGTCCTCCTTCTTGTAATCCTGCCTTGCATCAGTTGTTTTATTACAGTCTCTACTCCTTGCCTCTCTTCTTGAAACCCTAAGTACCCTATGTGTGTATTGGGGAAGGATAAAGAGTTCAGAGACTTAGAACAGAGTGGCAGAAGCTCTAAACCCAGGGAGTGGAAAAAACTGACCTGGAAATGAGGAGACTTAAGTCCTGGTCATCTCTCTGCTAATGATGAGCAGGATAACCCTGCTCAAGTCATGGAATCATTCTGGGCTTTGTGAGTTTAGGATTAGAAGGTGTCTGATACCTGGTGGTTCTAGTCAGCCTTCCCCAGGATCTCTGACCTCTGGGAGCTATGTTGGTGGTAATGAGGATGTGTGGCAGTAGAGGAGGTGATGGAGATGGTGATGATGGTGGAACTGATGGTAGAGAGGGTGATGGGATGGGGGTGATGGCGATGATGGTAGAGGAGGTGATGAAGATGCTGACATTGGAAATGATAATAGTTGTGATGGAGGAGGAGAGGGTAGAGGAGGTGATGGAGATGGTGATGATGGTGGAAGTGGTAGCAGAGAGGGTGATGAGATAGGGGTGATGGTGATGATGGTAGAGGAAGTGATGGAGAAGGCAGAGAGGATGATGGAGGTAGAGGAGATGATGAAGGTACTAATGGCCATAACTACGAAGAGCCCTTGGCTGGCAGCAGGCACTGTCTTGAGCACTTTATTACCACGTTTCATCATCCCAGCAGTTTTTGTTAGCTTTCTTATCCTTATAATAGCAAGCTATTCTAAGATAAGCTTGGAAGAGTAAAGTAAAGCTGAGCGTCCCTTGGTGGGTGGAGTTGCCTAGATGAGATGGAGACAAAGCCAGAGGGGCCAGGAAATATACTATCGGAACATCTGTGATAGGCATAGAGCAGGAAGGGAGGTAATCTAGCCTTCCTCATGTTTTCTTTTTCTTTCTTTCTTTTTTTTTTTTTACCACATCCTCTGCCTCTATGACCAAGTTGTGCCCAGATGGAAATTGAGGGTTATAATTGCAGGATTGCATTCTCCTGGAGCCACCCGGCAGGTAACCTAGAAATAGTCTCCCCCGACCTTCACCAAATGCTCTTCTAGGTGCTTCCTCTTCGTCTCTAAGTCACCACTTTGGCTGCTGACTTCAACCCTTATGCTTTGAGTCTTGACCTGCAGCCTCTCTGACAAAGACTTGTGGCATCTTCATGGGGGCCATGATTTATCACATTATTTGGGAACAAAGGACTTTCCTCCAACTTGTCTCTCTGGTAAATGTGGCTCTTACCTATCCCGTTTTACCTGCTGACCCTCACTGTGGGCTGCTTATATCCATCAGGCCATCTTGCAGAGAAACAGGATAAGAAACATGTTTTTAGTGTAGATAATCCAGGGATTGGGTAGCAGCACACCGGGGTGGGACACTAAAACTGTACTCTCCTGAAGGCATTTGTCAGAATCAAGACTTCAACCCCTGTCTAGACCTCTTTCTTGGGCTTGGAGGTTCTTGTCTTGCTTGAATGAAAGGGTGATTCTTTCTTGAAATTCCCGCTGTCTGCTTCCCTTTCCCTCAGGATGAGGGATGTAAATCATGCAGACGCTAGGCTCCATGTCAGGAGGGTTAGTATGGAACCCTGGACAGGGAAGCTAACTTCAGATTGATTCTGTATACATTAGATGAATTCTAGTTTTAAAGGTTTTTTAAATTTATTTGACAGTGTGAGTGCCCACAAGCAGGGGAAGCAGCAGAGACAGAGGGAGAAGCAGGCTCCCTCCTGAGCTGGGAGCCCGCCATGGGGCTTGATCCCAGGACCCTGGGATCATGACCTGAGCTGAACGCAGACGCTTAACCGACTGAGCCACCCAGGCGCCCTACATGAATTCAAGTTTTAAACGCCCTCTTGCTCAGCCCTCGCCTGGAACCTCCAGAACCCTCCCTACCTCCCCCAAAAGCTGACAGAGCAATCGGCATGTGAGGGTTTTCTGTCGTGTGTCGAGGCTATAGCCGTGACTATGAAGCATCCTGCTCCCATGGAGTTGACGGTCTAGCTGACGCGGCAGTGTCAGGATGGCAGGGGCAGGAGTCAAAGGTGCTAGTGGACTTGTAGTAGGAAACTTGAGTGGTAGCTTTGTGGAGTCAGGAAGGCTTCCCGGAGGCAGTGACCGCAGAAACTTGTCGAATAAGAACTGGGCAAAGTGTGGGCAGTCGGGAGGAGAGGGGTGCGAGGAAGGGACCAAGAGAAGGAAGAGCAGAGGGGAGAAAGATGTGGTCTGGGTCCAGACATGTGCAGAGTCTTGGGAGGACAGACTGAGGGGTGCTCACCCCACCTGGGCCTGGCCTGCCTCAGCCACAGAATACTCAGTATCGGTTCTCCCAGGGTCTCTGTCTCGCTGCACAGAGGGGGCACAAGCAGGGACCTTGGGAAGAGAGAGGCAAGGGGAGATCTGTGGGCACATCCACTTGTCTCCACACTCCCAGAATGCCCACGTTGCCTCTGCTGAGCACCTGGCTGAGTGTGGCTTTACCCAAGGTTTGCGTGGTTTCCCTGGGTTCTGAGGGGAGCTCATGGCCAGTGCAGACACCGCCAGACTGGGAGGCCGTGTTGGGACTCCTGGGCTGTGTGAATTTGGGCTCCTCATCCCACTTCTCTGGGGATTCTCCTGGTTTACCAGTAGACTCAGCTCTTCTGTTGTTTTGTTTTGCTTTGTTTGTTTGTCTGTTTTTCCAGTGCTGGCGTTCTGAGGCTTTGATTCTCTACCATTTGCAAGAAACTAAATTCCATTAAAACTGCAGGCTTTCGGCCATAAAAAGTGTGTTTGTATGTGGCTTGGTCGGTGGGAGCGTGGGATGAGTTGGTCCCCTGGAGGGGGCTCTGGCCATCCTACAGTCAGCAGCTCCCCCCGGCCGGCGTAGAGGGCGTCATGGCCCTCGTTATCACAACCTGTCCTGTGCTGCGTGTTTCAAGGGAGGAAGCGTTTCTTGCTGAGGAACAGCTTTGGGCCTTGTAGCCGTACCACACATGGGGACCTAACTATCCGTGGATTCAGGACAGACTATTTGCACCGGAAGCCACACAGCTGCGTACAGTGGAGATCCACATAGAGAAACATTTATCCAGTGGATTGCAGTTAATCATGTAGCATGTATTCGTAGAGGAACAGAGGCACTAAACCATGATGTTGACCCTAAATGCCGCTGACTCTGAGGGCATGTGGCTGTCCTACAGCTCCCAGACAGGAGGCCTTGTTTTCGAAATCTCTACTTGCAGTTGCAGCGATTTATGGTGGGTCGTCTTGTCCTGAAGTCTGTAGAGCAGAATGAGATGGATGTAATGCTTGGCAAATTGCAGGCCATTCTGGAATCTGGGTCTCTGGCCTCAGCGTGGTCGATGGAGCCACAGGCGGTGCAGAGTCCCATCCTAGGCTCCATCAAATAGCTGGGGCAAAGACGGGACATCAAACCATCCATCTTCGTGGACAGAAGCGGCCATGTGTGGCCTTTACATCATTTTAAAGTTGTGGCCTGTGTCCTTCTCTGAAAACAAATTCCCCCTGCTCTTCTGTCTTCTCCTAAACAACATTTCTCAATGGGAAAGAGGACAAGAAGGCAGATGGGTTTATACCAAAGTCACTAAGCCCACGGGTCACTGGAAAAGTGACCTCAGGGTATCCAGGCAGGCCCTGGCAGGGTCCGAGAACACGGGACGTGGAGTGGGATCTCGGGGGGGGGGGGTGTCCAGTGCTTGGCCGACACCCGGGTCCTGCACATCCTACCTGTGTTGCTTCCAAACCCTCTCTGCTTTCCTTGGGCAGGCCTCGCAATGCGTGGTGACCACCCTTCCAGGAAGGCACCCGTTAGCTGGGAGGAGCTTGCCTGCTCCTGATGCAGTTGCCTTCTCAAAGACAGCCAAGAACGTCACGGAGAGGGAGAAAGGTGCGTGTGTGGGCAGCCTAAGCAAGGGCTGTCTACAGCCCGTTTATGGGGACCTTGGGAAGAGATGGAGGGGAGAAAGAAAGAGCAGAGAAAGAGAAGAAAGGGAGGGGTAGGACCAAGGCAAGGGCGGTGCTCAGGAATGAGAGAGGGGTTCTCAGTTACTGTCAGCTCCATCTGCAGTCACTCAGGCAAATGGGACGCTTCAAAAGGTGACCGGTGTGACAGTGACAGGGCCACAAATGCCTGATGATGCAGGCTCCCCCTCAACGTGGGCTTGTCTTAGACTATTTCTCAAATTTGAGTAAGCATCAGAATCAACGGATGGGCTTGGTAATTCCAGACTGCTGGGCTCTGCTCCCAGTGTCTCTGCCTCAGTAGGTCTGCGTTGGGGCCTAAAATGGGTATTTCTAACAAGTTACTGAGAGGTGCTGATGCCGCTGTTCCAGGAACCGTGCTTTGAGAACCACTGTCTCAGAGATTTAGAGACCAAACCAAGGTTAGTAGCGATTTGGGCTCCTCGGATGGGGCAAAGTCAGGGAGATCAATGTCTCAACTGGCTGGCAGAAGCAGATTGGCAAACACAAAGATATAAATTGAGAAAGTGCTAAAACCTTTTATTGGATGTATCTGTCTTTTTCTGGCTTTTCATTCAACTAACCATATGCTTACTTTCCACTGACAATTGCTATTTAAATGTCACCTGACAAGCAGCTGTTCTTCACCCTACTATATGCTGGTTAAATTATTGTCCCCAAAACCTGATGGAGTGCTCTCTAATGGGCCTCATTTCCCACTCTCCCCACCCACCCCTTCGTTCTGGTTCTGGCCCCGGCCGTACTGAGGCTGGCAGCTCTCAGAATGAGCTGCTGTTGGAGTCCCCCATCCCCTGCTCATGCTGTCTTTGCCTGGGTGCCCTTCTCCAGGCTAACTCTTGCTCTCCTTTAATTTTCTGAGCATTCACCCCCACTGGGAGGGTCAACCAGCTCTTGGCTGCCATAAAACTGTGGCCAGATGGCTCTCATGGCCCTTTGCTAGCAGTCACCTGGCTGTGCCTGCCTCGCCCTCCTCAGCTTTTTATCATTAGTGCCTAGGACAGAGTCTGTCATAGACCTCGGCCAATCAGGAGATGGTTGCTGGGTGAGTAAAGTGCAGAGAACCTAAATTGGTTGGGGGGAGTGGTAGGGGAGATACCTAACTCCTACTCACTGAGGTTGGGTTAGAGAGAACTTGATTCTCTGGGCAGAAAGGATAGAAAAGCTATGCGAACCACAGAAAACCGAAATCATTATGCCCCCGAGGCTTCAACGATGCAGTAAAATGGAATTCCCAGGGTCAGGTGGAAAAGCAAATCTGTGGGATTCCCTTAAATCACACAAACTACCTTTGCTGGAGAAAGATGGGATTTCCAGATCTTTTCGGCTGAGTACACACGAAGTATTCTTTTCTAGCAGGTACCTATGTAAGATGGACAGACTGACGGACAGATGGCGTCCTTATCGGCTGGGTCACTAGGTCATGAGCTGGATTCATATCTTGTTTTCCAAACATGCTCCAGCTCCCCGTGGCTGCATTTCACCCCCTTTGGTGGGGGGGGGCACATGTGCTCCGGGGCTTTGTCGTGTACCTATTTTTTTGAGGAGCCTCGTTCTAAAACTGAACCCACACCGTATACAGAACAAGTATGGTGCTGACTTTAGCTGGGATCTGAGACTGACTTGCCTCGCATTGCATTCCGTGCTGTGGATGGTCAGCATTTGAGCCTAAAACTGGAGCATAGAAAACTACACCTAACTAGGATGACAGGCTTGCTCGTCAGCCTCGGGTAGAAGCCCATGTTCGGAGCAGTAAGGCAAAGTAGAGGGACTGCTGCCACCATGCCCTTGGAGATCTTGGGTGAATCACTTAGCCTCAGTTCCATCATTTGTGAGACAAAGGGGTTCTGCACCTGGTCGCCAAAGGGAGATCCGCTCTGCCATTCTTTGGGGACTCTAAGATGAATTCCGGGGAGTGCACAAAGAGCTACCTTCACTTGACAGACTAGAGGGGAGAAAAGAGAGCCCAGAGTCAGTTGCACGAACGTCGCCATGTCCCAGGTGGTATAGTTTCTCGTCTTCCACAGATTGAACCGGGCAGGCTGACGCAGATGCTGTTGAAATGTCAGCCTTTCTTGTGAGATGTTGTTGGACATCGGTATTACTTCTGTTTTTTAAACAATGTTACTCCACCGAGAATAAATCTGTGTCCTCGTCTAATGGCGACTGTCGTTTTAGGGTAGTGATCAAGGAGGAAAAATGGAATTACTTGATGTGGAAAAACAGATAAGCTGTGAGGGTATTTCTTAACCCAGAGCACAAGGCTGTTTGGAATATAATACAAATCTATCAATAATGCAGTTAAAACAGTTTACCTTCTTAACATGACTGGGTTCAGTTCACTGATCTTCATTCAAGCTCACAGTAAAGTTATTTAACTGCGGGCTACACATGATACCATACAGACCAAAGCGTTATAGATTTTTCCAAATGTAAGTCTAAACTGATTGCAGCCAAACATAAATTTAGTCAAATCTTTATTAAACTCTATTAAGGCCTGAATAAGATTTTAAAGCTTCGTCTCAGCTAGAGTAGCTAGGACAAGAGCTGGACCAGTTCCAAACAGCCCAATAAAAAGTTATCTTTGGACATAATCGTTATTCTCAGTGTCCTCTAAAATAATGCATTTTTTTTTCAAATGTAAAAGCAATTACCTGTCATTGTAAAATGACAAATTTTGTGAGGGGGCCGGTTGGGTTCCGCCCCCGCCCCCCAGCTTCCCACCAGAGGCTGACCTCTTATTATATGCCCCATGGATGCACACTTCACATCCAACCATAGGGGTGCTTGTACGCCTAATGCTGCATTTTTCTAGAACAAAATTCTCTCTTCAAAGCACAGGAGGAAAGACACAAACCATTTTCCCCCACCTCTAGTTGTGGTGGGAGAAGTGTATTCCAACAGCCCTGCCAGGTGTTTGGCAAAATCTGTTATTCCAAAATGCCTAGGCAAGGTTTAGAATGAGAAAAGCAAAATATTTTGTGCTGTGAGACCTATTTAGGCTGTAGTAACTGGTAGTCCCCTCAGATGGAAGGCCTTTCATCTGAAAAGACAGGCTAGACCTGCTCTACCCTATCTATCTTGCGTACTCAAGATATGTGATCAGGGTCAACTTGACTGCATCAAAATCTTTTTTTTTTAATTAAATTACTTTTATTTTTTTGTGTTCAGTTAGCCAACATATAGTACATCATTAGTTTTTGATGTTCAATGATTCGTTAGTTGCGTATAACACCCAGTGCTCATCACATCACCTGCCCTCCTTAATGCCCATCATCCAGTTACCCACTCCCCCCCCCCCACCCCCTCCCCTCTGTAACCCTCAGTTAGTGTCCCGGAGTCCAGAGTCTCTCATGGTTTGTCTCCCTCTCGGATTTCTTTCCACTCAGCTCTCCCTCCCTTCCCCTGTGGTCCTCTGCTCTATTCCTTATGTTCTACATATGAGTGAAACCATATGATAATCACATCAGAATCTTAGGAAGAAAAAGACAGGCAGGGTGGGGATTCCTTGGTTGGACAGGACTCTCCAGGTATGTGGCTGGGAAGGGGCAGCTGGGAGAATGGGAGGAGGAGACAATCAGAAGTCCTGTGGGGAGGGGTACTTGAACCTGTACCACAGACACTAGCCAGGTGTGGTTGGTAACCAACTGAAATATATTGTAAGAATAAAAGCCTCAAAGTATGAAAAAAACGAATGTTAAAGCTCTCAATTTTAGATTGATTGCATGTTGACATTGCATGTGAGATAATATTTGGGGTAGATTCAGTTAAACATTAAAATTGATACCCTGTTTTTCTACTTTTTGAATGTGACTATTCAAGATTTAAAGCCACCTAGGTGTCTTATATTTCTAGTGGTCAGTGCTACTTTATATCCATTTCCCAGGGTGGAATTATGGCTCATGTTTACTTGTGTTTCCTGTATTTTTCAAACAGAAGAAAATGAGAAATCATGTGTCTTTCAGAAAAAAATAACAAATGTATAAAGGATTTTGGAGTCTGGCAAGCATGTGTCCTAGTTGCAGGATGTGGGCAACTAACCTGAGACTCAACTTCCTCCTCTGTAAAATGAAGATAGTAACAGCTTTGATCTCACCAGGTTATTTTCAGAAGTGACAAATGCATAGGAAAGAAGCAGAGTGCTTAGCATGGAGACTGACATAGGGAAGACTCAATAGTTTACATTATTCTTGGTTTTATGTCAAGATTTTTCTGATGCCTATTTTTTTTTTTTTTTTTTTAAGATTCTGAGAGCTGAGTGCATGAGCAGGGGGAGGGGCAGAGGGAGAGGAAGAGGCAGACTCCCCTCTGAGCAGGGAGCCCGACTTGGGGCTCCATCCCAGAATCCCAGGATCGTGACCTGAGCCGCAGGAAGATGCTTAACTGACAGACCACCCAGGCGCCCCTCTGATGCTTCATCTTTACTTAATCCCTGTGGATTTCTAACTCAGCTCCTTGTCGCCCTTGTTCTCCAAGTTCGTATTTGCTATCCTACCTTGCTACTGTACACCCAGAAAGCCAAGATTTTCCCTTATCACTGGAGAATCTTGGGCCTGGTTCCCTATTTTTGGCAACTTGTTCAGAATAAGGCACCTCCCACTTATTGACTCGAGTTCATCTGGATTTCAGAGCAAAAATTTCCTCTGGACTTAAACTGCAAATCAGGCCACAACTCTTTGCTCATGTCCCTTGCCTCATCCCTAAGATATTTGGTCGTGCTTTTTACTGAACTGCTTCTTTTGATGGGAAGGTCAAGTAAGGACAACTGATACCAGCAAAGGGGGTGAAGGTAACAAGAAGGGTCATGCAACCAGGAGCTCAGTGGAACAGGGCCAAAGCCAGGACAGAAGAACAACAACTTTGTAACTTGCCCCCCCAAACCCGGCCCCTTTTCTCCCAGGGGCTTGAAAAGCTGTGCTATGTTCAACCCGAGTAAGTACAAGTAGGTTCTTGTCGCCTTCCTAGATTCTTGCTGCCTGAAGGACCACCTCCCACAGTGTAGCAGAGCACACATCTGAAACCCTGTGCTCGATTTCCTTGTTCTGGAAACTAAGTCTTCAGATGAAGATGGTGGCACTTGTCTGAAATACGGTGGCAGAGGAGAGAAAAGAACTTAAGCCTTGATGCAGACATGTAGCTTCCCTAGGTAGAAGCTTCCTAGTTCTTTCAGTTAATGAGATGAACCTTCCAGTCAGAACTGCTTCCGATAAAAACAAGGAGAAATCACTTACGGACCCACTTGGAACAGCACACGTGGCTGGAAGTGTCCATGCTTCTCGAAGCAGTGGGATAAAGGCTCCCGATTTCCTATGCAAGTATTTTTTTTTTTTTTTAAACACAGAAATGTTGATTTTTCTTTCCATCCACCAGCTTTAACTAGGTGATTCAGACGGTACTCTTGACTTAAGGTGATTTTTTTTTTTTGGCCTTTTCATCAGATCAATGTTACTTTTTTGCTCCTTTTATTTTTAGATTCACCCAGTGTTCTCAGGGAAGCAAACTCAAAGGAAAGAAATAAGCAAATTGATGTGTGTTTTAAGCTTGGGCTGAGCTTTGACAAGAGAAAGCCTTGGAAATTATCAAGGGAGAGGAGCTTCCAGGGCTGCCTTTGCTGACAGCCAGGATTTGTGGAGGATTTGTTGAGGGCACTGGGCTATTGCAGTGGTAAAGAACATACCTAGGGCCACTCAGTCACCAGGTAAGGCATGCTCAGCTGAGTGTGTGTGAGAGGGCCAACCCTGGAGGTGCTAATGGGGCTGGTTTTCCTGGAGCATTTATGAATGAAATGTTTATCATAGATCAGGGGCAGACAGGGATTATTGCCAACCATCGCTTCCCTGTGGTTTCCTAGAAAATACAAAGTTTCAAAATGTGAATGAATCTTCCTTACTATGATAATCAGATTTAGGAGACAGAGGAAGCATTTCTAAAAATTCAAAACACAGCTTTAAGATACCAGCTTCCCACACAGAGGAACTTACATTCTGGTGTCTTGGCTCCAGAGTGAAGAGAGCAAATGCTCTGTAGATTCTTTGATCTTCCTTTAAGAATGTGTTTGTTTTTTGGTCACTGCAGGTAAACGTTCCTTTCCTCTGCCAGAGGTCATAGAAACAGAGATGAGTGTGTAAGTTGAAATGCAAATACACGGGAATGCAAACATGTCCGTTCAGTCAACTTGTGATCTGCTCATGCGTCAGAGCAGTGTCCCTCCAGGGCCTGACCGTTTGCGAGGCTGCTGTATAGCTCAGTGCTACAAAGGCAATGAGCATGCTATTAGCTAAACTTGAAGTTTTATATTTTCCATTATGTGAGGATAATTGTCTTTTCCCCACCATGAAGGTAGAAGAGATGATACAACTAAAACTATTTGAAAATGAATGGAAGTGCTGTTGCAGAAACAAGTATTAGAATTATGGGTGTACCCACCTAGTAAATACATGTCCAAGAAACATTCTCAGTGACTAGCTGTTCCCGATTTTTTGTCCCTTCAAAATGAATGCACAATCATCAGTGTGACTAAATATGCTTCCTGTGACAAGGGACACCATTGCCATTTGTCTTGAAGATATCACTGGGTCTTTATGTGGACATCCTTTAAAATACAAATATTTTACCTGCTTTTACAGAGTGTATACATCTATTTCCTTAAAACAAAAAGACAAAACTAGATTACCACACTCTATAATATGCTTCCTCGATACCCAACAATGAAAACATTTTTTTTTTTAAATTTTTAAATTAAGAGCTATCACCAGGTACAAACAATTGTCTAAAGCATTTAAATGGTCTTTAACATAGTCTACTTCCCTGGCCTTAAAACACTGAAATTCCTTTTTGCTAGCAGCAAGAGAAGCTGTCAAACACAACATGGAAAAATTGGTACCATTTCCTGGCCAGTAAGCACGCAACTGGGGAGCTCAATATTTTGTTTCTTGCATTACTGTTCTCATGCTGTCTCTCCTCTCTCCTGCTCAGGGCTGATTGTCGTGACCTTGGCTGTCTGCTGGATGCCTAATCAGGTGCGGAGGATTATGGCAGCGGCCAAACCCAAGCACGACTGGACCAAGACCTACTTCCGGGCGTACATGATCCTCCTCCCCTTCTCCGACACCTTCTTCTACCTGAGCTCCGTCATCAATCCGCTCCTGTACAATGTGTCCTCGCAGCAGTTCCGCAGGGTGTTCGGCCAGGTGCTCCGCTGCCACTTGACGCTGCCCCACGCCAACCATAGCAAGCACCTGCGCGCCCACGTCACCTCCGCTGCCGCCAGCACCCGCTCGGCGCGCCGCCCCCTGATCTTCATGGCTTCCCGTTCCAGTTCCTCTGAAAGAACTGACAAGGTTTTCTTGAGCACTTTCCAGAGCAAGGCCAAGCCTGAGTCTAAGCCCCAGCAATTGAGTCTCGAGTCACTAGAGCCCAACTCAGAGATGAAACCACCCACCTCTGCCGCAGGGAATGGTTTACAGGAGCATGAAGTGTGAATGTCAAGTATGGAAGCCTTGAGGGCTAAATGGCAGTCCCCCCCCCCCCCCAACAACATATCCTGACACAGCGGTGACAAACTGCCCCTATGAGGGACAGGTGTGGAAGCTAGGGGCCTTGGAAAAAAAATGGATGGCCCTCTATGCGCCTTCTAAGGGCAGATTCTGCCAGCCGGACCTTGACTCTGGGTAGAGAAACTTTTGCTCACCCCTTCCTTTAAGTACACACTGAAAATTTAGACTGAATTTATTCAGAGCTTACAAAAAAATGTTTTACACTGAGCTCTTTTGCTGGCGAAGGAACTGAGGAGGACACCGCCCCTCCCCACCCAGAATAAAAGGACACACAGGAGAAGCTTGGGGAGCAGAGGGAGTGAAGGGCCGGAAGAACAATGCAGGAAGGGTGAGCATCTCCTTCAACTTCAGCAGTGAGCCAAGAGGAGGGCTAACTGGAGGAGCAGGATGGTGGTGGGGAGCCCAGGCCGAAGGGCCAAGGCAGAACTGCTCCGTTTCTTGGGCCGGGGCCCGTTGCAAAGAGGGGTGTTACAGCAGCTGATGCACACTGAGTTCAGTTTCCCAGGGGAGCAGAAGGATTGGTACCCGGCCGAGGCGATGAGGCAGGCTGCCGATGATGCACACGACTTGCGGTACATGATGCCTGCAATACAAACCCACGGACTTGGGTTAGCTGCTGTTGCCTAAAGGATAGCTCATCTTTACTCCTCCCACAGCCCAGGTACTTGGGCGGGGGTGGGGTGGGGGGGCAGGAAGGGACTTTGGGTTGTTTCAGTGAGCACCCACCCCTCCTCTGCCAAAATAGGAAGAGGACTTCTTCCCCATATAGCTCCATTATTTCTCACAGGTTGTTGCAAAGAGCTATTAAAATCAAAGTTCACTTTAAAAAAAATCAGAACTTTTCACTTTTTTATTGCTGTAGCTCTCTCATGCCATGGAGAATGATACTCTATGATGGCTCTCACCTAGGGGTGTATTAAATCCTAGCATTCCCTGGAGAACTAATGCCCATGAGAATAATATCCCTACTGAAAGGGCGCTGATTTTTCTGAGGTTTCAAGGTTCCCTACATCTTAGTGAGGGGATGGCCCGATGTTGACAATGTACCCAGCTTATTCCAGTAAACAAGCTTTGCCCTCAGAATATATGGCCATCTGCCTACTTAGCATCACACAGCCTCCATTTATTAACATACTGTGTAGCCATATAAAGGAGCACATAGGACATGTCCAAATTACAGCACATCATCAAAGGAGATTATCTTGAATAATCATTTAAGTTCTTAAAGCTGAAACCTTATTTAATTCAGATAATAGCTATCTTCCTTTAAGTGCTTACCTGTAGGCCAGGCACTCTACAGAGGGCTGTCGTGTACTAGTTCAACCCTACAAGGGAGGTCCCCATTTCATAGATGGGGAGCATTAAGGGCAAGAGAAGTTTAAGAACTTACCCAAGGTCACACTCCTGGAAAATAGAGGAGCTGGGATTTGAACTTAAATTCTGGCTCCATTCTGTCAAGTCCTTACGAGTATATATAACCAAGCAGCCTGCCAGTAAACCACAAAAATGTGTGTGTTGGGGGGGGGGGAGGGGTGGGAGGTGGAGAGAAATATGTCCTCTAAAGCTGGACCTGAATGGCTTTAGCTTGTGTGCCACCCTGCACAGCTGAGGGCTCCAACATACCTTACTCTGACTCCCTGCAGAGATGTGTGTTTGCAGGCAATGCTTTGGGTTATGGAGAAATAGTAAACAACTGAGCAACCTAAAACTTCCAAGTGGGAGGTAAAGACTTTAAAACATACAATTTTAAGCCATTTTTGTTCCATAACTACACATTTGAAAGGATGGATTTTCTAACAGTCTTTTTAACACTGTAGGCAGTAGCTGCTCTGGTAAGATTTATTGGGTAAAATAAGGTCCACAGACACGTGTGTGTGTGTCACTGTTTGATTTGTAAGAAACCTGCTGCCGGGCATTGCCCATTTATAGATTTCTCATAGTCCCTACATTTTCTACCCATTTCCATTTTAGGAACTTTTACCATCATTTGCTAGTTCAACTTCAACTTTCCTCAAGTGAATTTTAAAAATATATTTTTCACTATAAAAAAACTCCGTGAAATAAGGTGAAAATGCCACCTGACTAGGTTCCCCCCCGTAAAGGTTAGCATTCTTACCAGTTTGGAAGGCCTCCTTCCAGGCCTGTTTCTATACATTTACATATGTGTAATATGGAAAAATAGTGTGTGTGTACACACCCAGATTTGTTAATGGTATAATATCCTATATGCTGTTCTACAGTTTGCATTTTTACTTAGTGACATGGCTGAGGATTTTTTTTAAGGTTAATTCTGCAGGGCTAAGGAGTGGTGATGAGGGAGGTTAGATAATTAATGCACAACGTAAAGGTTAGCATTCTTACCAGTTTGGAAGGCCTCCTTCCAGGCCTGTTTCTATACATTTACATGTGTAATATGGAAAAATAGTGTGTGTGTACACACCCAGATTTGTTAATGGTATAATATCCTATATGCTGTTCTACAGTTTGCATTTTTACTTAGTGACATGGCTGAGGATTTTTTTTAAGGTTAATTCTGCAGGGCTAAGGAGTGGTGATGAGGGAGGTTAGATAATTAATGCACAAAGGGAGCCCTGATTTTTGTGACGGCTGCCCAGGGGACACTTCCAGATCACCTGTTCTGGTGGCAAGTGGATCTTATGCTTGTGGTCCCACAGGACTCTACAGCTGTCCATTCTTTAAAGCTGGTGCCTCCAGGTCTGGCTTCCACTCAGCCTGAATCTAGGTGCTGAGATCCTCTCTCTGGGGACACTGACCTGTCTTGGCACATCCTCAACTAGT
Source organism: Zalophus californianus (assembly GCF_009762305.2). Lineage (NCBI taxonomy): Eukaryota > Metazoa > Chordata > Mammalia > Carnivora > Otariidae > Zalophus > Zalophus californianus. Next base: position 99,534,807 of record NC_045597.1, read on the forward strand.
GGGAACTATAAAATGAAAATAGGCTGCTTGTAGAAACACAGAGAAGAGTGAAGCAAACAAAACAGTGGAATATGTTCCAAATGAAAGACTAAGATAAAGCTTCAGAAAGAATCGTACAGAACTGGACATAGTAATTAACCTCACAGAGTTAAAAGTAATGGTCAAAAAGATGCTCACCAAACTGGGAGAAGAGTGGATAAACACAGTGAGAACATCAACAAAGAGAAAATATAAATATCAAGTAGAGTCACAGAGCTGAAGAATGCAGTAACTGAACTGAAAATAACAGCAGAGGAGTTCAACAACAGACTAGAAGCAGCAGAAGAAAGGATCAGCGAACCCAAAGACAGGGCAGAGAAACTCACTCCATCAGAGCAGCAAAAAGAAAAATGTAAAATATAAGTGGTTTAAGGGACCTACGAGACCACATTTATTGGCTAACATTCTCATTTATAGGAGACCCAGAAGGACAAGACAGGGACAGAAAACTTTCTTGAAAAAATAATGTCCAAAAACTTCCCTAACCTGGGGAAGGAAGACAATATCCAGGAAGCCCAGAGAGTTCCAAACAAAGTGACACCAAAGAGACACACACAAAGACACATAATTAAAATGTCAATGTTAAACAAAAGGAGAGGCTGAAAAGAAAGGATGTTAATCAGTGACAAAAACGGTATAAGCTATAAATCTTACTGGTAAAGTTAAATATATAGGAAAGGTAGTTGATTAATTACTTATAAAGCTAGTATAAAGGCTAAAAGACAAAGGTAGTAAAAATAACTACTATAATTAGTTAAGGGTTACACCAGATTAAAAAAACAAAATGTGACATGAAAAACAAAATGGGGGGGGGAGAAAATAGATATGTAGAGCTTTTGAATGCATTTAAGCATATTAACTTACAATAGACTATTACAGACATAAGTTGTTATATGTAAGCCTTAAGGTAACAACACAGCAAAAACTATAAATAGATATACAAGAGAAGAGAAAGGAATCTAAAGATACCACTAAACAAGGTCATCAAATTTGACAATGGAAGAAAGCCAAAGAAGGAACAGAGAAACTACCAAACAGCCAGAAAACAATTAACAAAATAGCAGTAAGTACATAACTCTAAACGATTATTTTAAATATAAATACTAAATTCTCCAGTCAAAAGATGTAGTGTGGCTGGATTAAATACCACCACCACCACCAAAACAAGACCCATCTATACACTGCCTATAAAAAAAACTAATTGCAGATATTCCATGCAAATGGAAACCAAAAGAAAGCTGGGAGAGCTATACTTGGACAAAATAGCCTGTAAAACAAAGACTGTAATAAGAGACAAAGTAGGGCATTCCATAAAGGGGTCAATCCAGCAAGAGGATAAAGCATTTGTAAATATTTATGCACCAACACAGAAGCACTTAAATATATAAAACAAATATTAATAGACCTAAGGGAGAAACAGCAGTACAATACTTGGGGACCTTAATATCCCTTTTACATTAATAGATCATCAAGACAGAAAATCAACAAGGAAACCTCGACCTTAAAGAGCACTGAACAAGACGGAATGTTCTGTATATGTTAAGCCCATCAAAAAGCAACAGGGCAGAGAAGATGGCACAGTAGGAGGACCCTGAGCTCACCTTATTCCACAGCCATACCCAGGCAATAACCATATCTGTGCAACTAACTGAAAATGACTTGAAAATTGGCGGAACAGACATTCCATAACTCATCATGGAGACAAGGTCACATGGATGAGGAGAGGAGGGATAAGAGATTCAGTTGAGAAGTGAACCCCTAGAGAAAATAACCATAAGTGGGAGAGAAATCACAAGTACAGAGGAGTGAAGGGATCAGACCCCACACTGGGTAACCCTAGCCCTGAGGATCTCCACCAAGAAGACCATTCCCACAATGTCTGGCTTTGAAAATCAGCAGGGCTAAATTCTAGGAGAGCCAGAAGGCAACAGGCAAAGTCCCCACCCTTAAAGAGACAGCATGCTAAATAAATTGGCCTGAGACACAGCACAGAAACAGCAATGTGCAAAGCACCTGGGGTGCACATAAAGGAGATTTATTGACTAATCTTAGAACTTGTGCTGGAGGGGCAGGGATCTTTCAGAGAGTTCTCTGGGAACAAAAGTATTGCTGAGCACCATTTTTCTTGTTCTCCCCCAGCCTAGACAGCCAGCACTTGCAGGAGCCAGTTCTGATACTCTCCATCTACTTTGCTAGTATCAAAAGGACTCCTGCCCTGAAAGGGGGAGGAGATAAGCCTACCTACCAGTGTGCCTGAAGTTCTTGCATCTAGGAGTCTTAGCTGGATGCATAGGAAACAAGCCCTGCTCTTTGGTACAGGTAGGGTAGGGCAGAGGCTAATTGCAGACAGCTAGGCTGAGTGCTGAGCCCCCCATCCACCAGCAAGCTCCCAGTGGCTGTAGCTGGGTTTCTCAACAGCAGGTGGAGCAAACCCTGCCCAGTGTGCCCATAGCAGCTGAAGTGGCTTACTGCAGCCAGCTGGGCTGAGGCCAACTCCAACCCACCATGCCCAGAGCAAATGTGGCTCAGCCACAACAAGAGGGCCTGGTTCTGTTGATGCACTATAGAGCCTCACAGGACCTCTTCTATACAAGGCCACTGCTTTCAAGACCAAGAGATGTAACTGACCTACCTAATAAATAGAAACAAACATGGAGAACTAGGGAAGATGAGACAGAGAAAATGTCGTAAATGAAAGAACAAGACAGAATCACAATAAAGTGAAACTGAGATATGCTGGAGAGGATGGATGAACTCAGTGAGAACTTCAACAAGAGATGAAAGATATAAAAAGAACCAGTCAGAGCTAAAGAATACAACAACCGAAATGAAAAATACGCTAGAGGGAATCAACGGCAGGTTAGAGGATGCAGAAGAATGTATCAGCAGCCTGGAACAAAGGGTAATGGAAAGCACCAAGCTAAACAGCAAAAAGAAAAAAAGGAATGAAAAATTAGAATAGGTTAAGGAAACTCTGCAACATCATGAAGCATAATAAAATTTGCATTATAGGGATCTCAGGAGAAGAGAGAAGGGGCAGAAAACATATTTGAAGGAATAATAACTGAAAACTTGCCTAATGTGGGGACTAAAACAGACCACCAGATCTAGGAGACACAGAGGGCCCCTAAGATGATGAATCAAAGGTGCACACCAAGATATGTAGAAATTAAAAGGGCAAAAAGTGGTGACAAAAAGAGAATCTTAAAAGCAACAAGAGAAAAAAGTTATATGCAAGGGAAACCCCAACAAGGCTATCAACTGATTTTTCAGCAGAAACATTGTGGGACACAAGGGAGTTTCATGATGTATTCAAAGTGCTGAAAGGAAAAAACAAACAAACAAACTTAGAACCAAGACTACTCTATCCAGCAAAGCTATCCTTCAGAGTAGGACAAATAGAATTTCCCAAACGTTAAAAGTGTTCATCACCACTAAAATGGCCTAGCAAGAAATGTTAAAGGGAATCCTTTAAGTGTATACAAAACATAACTAGAAGAAAATTATGAAAGGAAAAAAAATACACAAGTAAAAGCAAACATATAGTGAAGGTACTCGATTAATCACTCACAAAGTCAGCATAAAGATTAAAACACAGAAGTAGTAGAATCAATTATATCTACAAAAATTAGTCAAAGTATATATAAGATAAAAATATGTAAAATATAACATCATATATGTAAAATGTCAAAGGGGAGTAAAAATGTAGGGCTTTTACAATGTGTTTCAACTTAGGCGGACATCAACTTAATATAGACTGCTGTGCATGTAGGAAGTTACATATGAACCCAATAGTAACCACAAACCAAAAACCTATAAAAGATACACAAAAAATAAAGCCAAGCATAACACTAAAGAAAACTATTGAACCACAAGAGAGCAGAGAAGAAACAGAGAACTACAAAAAAACAATTGGAAAACAATTAAAATGGCAATAAATACATACCTATCAATAATTACTTTAAGTGTAAATGGATTAAATGCTATCAAAAGAAGGGTGACTGAATGGATAAAAAAACCAAGACCCATCTGTATACTGCCTACAGGAGACTAACTTCAGACCTAAAGACACATACAGATGGAAAGTGAAGGGATGGAAAAAGATATTCCATGCAAATGGAAGTGGGGGAGGGGGGAAGCCAGAGTAGCGATATTTATATCAAACAAAATAGATTTTATTTTTATTTTTTTTTAAAGACTTTATTTATTTGAGAGAGAGAGAATGAGAGAGAGAGAGCACGAGAGGGAAGAGGGTCAGAGGGAGAAGCAGACTCCCCGCTGAGCAGGGAGCCCGATGTGGGACTCGATCCTGGGACTCCAGGATCACGACCTGAGCCGAAGGCAGTCACTTAACCAACTGAGCCACCCAGGCGCCCACAAAATAGATTTTAAAACAAACACTAGAGTACGAGAAAAAGAAGGGCATTATATAATGATAAATACTTAACTGAACAAGGAGATATAACAACTGTAAATATGCATCCATCATAGGAGCACCTAAATACATAAAGCAAATATTAATAGACATAAAGGGAGAAATTGACAGTAATGCTGTAAGACTAGGGGATTTTAACATCCCACCCAAATCACTGGATCTTCTAGAGAGAAAATCAACAAGGAAATGGTGGCTTTCAATGACACATTAAGCCAGATGGACCTAACTGGTATATGCAGAACACTCCATCCCCAAACAGCAGAATACACATTCTTTTCAAGTGCACATAGAACATTCTCCAAGACAGATCACATATTAGACCACAAAGCAGGTCTCAACAAATTTAAGAAAACTGAAATAATATCAAGTATCTTTTCCAACCACAACAGTATGAAACTACTGTATGAATTTCCAACCACAACAGTATGAATCAACTACCAGGAAAAAAAAATGGGGGAAAAAAAACAACAACACACGGAGGCTAAATAACATGCTACTAAATAACCAATGGATTAACAAATCAAAGAGGAAATAAAAGAAATACATGGAGATAAACGAAAATGATAACACAATGGTCTAAAATTTTTGAGACACAGCAAAAGCAGTTCTAAGAGAGAAGTTTACATTCATATAGGGATATGAAGAAACAAGAAAAATCTTAATCTAACTTTATACCTAAAGGAACTAGAAAGAGAGGAACAAAGCCCAGTTAGAAGAAAGGAAGTACTAAAGCTCAGGGCAGAAATAAATGGAATAGAGACAAAAAGTGTAGAAAAGATCAATAAAACCAAGAGCTGATTCTTTGAATAGATAAACCAAATTGATAAACATTTGGTCAGACTCATCAAGAGAAAAAGAGCACTCACAATCAGAAATGAAGAACAAATGCCGTCAGAGAAATACAAAGGATTGTAAGAAAATACTACAAAAAATTATATGCCAACAAATTAAACAACCTAGATAAATTCCTAGAAACATACAATCTTCCAAAACCGAATCAGGAAGAAATAGAAAATTTGAACAGACAAGATACTAGTAACAAAATTGAATCAGTAATCAAAAAGCTCCATATAAATAAAAGTTCAGGACCAGATGGCTTCACAGGTGAATTCTACCAAACATTTAAAAAAGAATTAATATCTATTCTTAAGCTATTCAAAAACATAGAAGAGGGAAAAACAAACAAACAAACAAAAAAACCCCTTACAAATTCATTCTTGGAAGCCAACATTACACGAGACCAAAACCAGACAAAAACGCTACCAAAAAACAAAATAACAACAACAAAAACAAGACAACTACAAGGCCAATATCCCTGATGAACAAAGACAAACAAACATTAATAAGGCAAACTCAACAATATGTTAAGTGCTTCTCCACAATGAGGTGGGATTTATTCCAGAAATGCAAGGTTGGTTCAGTATTCACAAATCAATATGATACATCACATTAACAAGAGGAAGGATAAAAACCATATGACTATCTCAATAGATATCAGAAAAAGCATTTGACAAAATACAACAATGTTCATGATTAAAAAAACTCTCAACAGTGAGTTTAGAGAGAACATACCTCAACATAATAAAAGTCATATATGAAAAACCCACACCTAACATCATACTCCATCGTGAAATACTGAAAGCTTTTCTTCTAAGATCAGGAACATAACAAGGATGTCCACTCTCACATATTATTAAACATTAAATATGTTTAGTCATATTTAAACATGTTTAATCATGTTTAATTGTGGCAGAAATCAAGAAAGAAAGAAAAGGCATCTGAATTGATAAGAAGTAAAACTGTAGCTATTTGCAGAATACATGACACCTCATATAAGAAAGCCTTAAAGTTCCACCACAGAGCTATCGGAATAAATGAATTTCATAAAGTTGCAGGGTTCAAATTTAATATACAGAAATATGTTGCATTTCTGTACACTAAAAACAAAGTAACAGAGAAACTAAGAAAATCCCATTTACAACTGCACAAAAATATAAAATTCCTAGGAATAAACTTAATGAAGGAGGTGAAAGGCCTATATTCTGAAAACTCCAAGGCACTGATGAAAGAAACTGATGATACAAACAAATTGAAAGATACTCCATGATCACGGATTGGAAGCATATTGTTAAGATGTCCATTCTACCCAAAGCAATCTACAGATTCAATGCTGTCCCCATCAAAATACCAAGAGCATTTTTTCATAGAATTAGAACAAATAATCCTAACATTTGTATGGAACCACAAAAGCTCTTGAATAGCAAAAGCAATCTTCAGAAAGAAGAACGAAACTGGAGGTATCACAATCCCAGATTTTAAGATATACTACAAAGCTACAGTAATCAAAATGGTATGGTGCTGGCACAAAAACAGATGCGTAGATCAAAAGAATAGGATAGTGATGGGCGCCTGGGCGGCTCAGTCGTTAAGTGTCTGCCTTCGGCTCAGGTGTTGATCCCAGGGTCCTGGGATCGAGCCCCGCATCGGGCTCCCTGCTCCGCAGGAAGCCTGCTTCTCCCTCTCCCCCTCCCCCTGCTTGTGTTCCCTCTCTTGCTGTGTCTCTCTCTGTCAAAACAAGAACAACAACAACAACAAAAAGGATAGTGAGCCCAAAAAGAAACCCACCCTTATATGGTCAATTAATCCATGACAAGGGGGGAAAGAACATTCAATGAGGAAATGAGTCTTTTCAATAAATGGTGTTGGGAAAAAGGGACAAGTGGAAAAGAATGAAACTGGACCACTTTCTTACACCACACACAAAAATAAACTCAAAATGGATTAAAGACCTAAATATGAGACCCAAAACCATAAAACTCCTCAAAGAAAATATAGGCAGTAGTCTCCTGGACATTAGTCTTAGCAACATACATATGGTTATATCTCCTCAGGCAAGGAAAACAAAAGCAAAAGTAAACTATTGGGACTATACCAAAATACAAAAAGCTTTTGCACAGCAAAGAAAAACACCAATAAAACAAAAGGCAGTCCACTGAGTAGGAAAAGATATTTGCAAATGATATATCTGCTAAGAGGTTAGTATTCAAAATATATAAAGAACTTACACAACTGAACACCAAAAAAATAATAATCAATTAAAAAATGGGCAGAGGACCTGAATAGACATGGTTTCAAAGAAGACATGCAGATAGCCAACAGACATGAAAAGACACTCAACATCACTCATCATCAGGGAAATGTGAATCAAAACCATAGTGAGATATGACCTCACACCAGTCAGAGTGGCTAGTATCAAAAACACAAGAAATAATACATTTTGGCAGGGATATTAAGGGAACCTTCAATGTAAATTGGTATAACTATTATGGAAAACAGTATGGAGTTTCCTCAAAAAATTAAAAATAGAAATATCATGATCCAGTAATTCCACTACTGGATATTTACCCAAATAAAACAAAACACTAAGTTAAAAAGATATATGCAACCTTATGTATATTGCAGCATTATTTACAATAGCTAAGGTATGGAAGGACCCCAAGTGTCCGTATGTGCTAGGTACAATGGAATATTACTCAGCAATTAAAAAGAATGAAATCTTGTCATTTTGACAACGTGGATGGACCTAGAGAGTATTATGCTAAATGAAATCTACTGAATGATCTCACTTATATTGTGAAGTCTAACAAAAAAACAAAACAAAAAAACCCCAGGGGCACCTGGGTGGCTCAGTCAGTTAAGTGTCTGACTCTCGGTTTCGGTTCAGGTCGTGATCTCAGGGTCATGAGATCAAGCCCTGAATTGGGCTCTATGTTGGGCATGGAGCCTGCTTAAGATTCTCCCTCTCCCTCTGCCTCTCCACCCCTCACTTGCACACTTGCTCTCTCTCCCTCTAAAAAACAAAAACAAAATGAAACCAAACACATGCTTAAATACAGAGAACTTGTGGCTGCTAGAGGAGCAGTGGGTGGGAGATAGGCAAAACAGACGAAGAGAGTTAAGAGTTACAAACTTCTAGTTATAAAATAAGTCACAGAAATGAAAAACTACAGCACAGAGAATATCATCAGAAATATTGTAATAAAGTGAGGAGGGGAAAGCAACAGAAAATACATTCTTCTCAAGGGCACATGGAACATTCTTCAGGATAGATCATATGTTTAGACATGAAACAAGTCTTAAAAAATTTGAGAAGAGTGAAAATATATCAAGCATCTTTTCAGACCACAGTGGTACGAAATTAGAGATCATTTAGAAGAAGAAAACTGGAACATTCACAAATATGTGGAAATTAAACAACAAGCTACTAAACCACTAGGGGGTCAACAAATTAAAAAAGACCTTAAAACAAATGAAACACATCATAACAAAACTTATGGAATGCAGCTAAAGCAATTCTAAGAAGGAAGTTCATAGTGATAAATGCCTACCTCAAGAAATAAGTCTCAACAACAACCTAACTTTACACCTCAAGAAACTAGAAAAAGAACGGAGTTCAAAGTTAGCAGAAGGAAGGAAATAATAAAGATTAAAGCAGAAATGATGCAAAATTGGCAAACTTGTAGCTAGAAAGACCAAGAAAAATGAGAGGATTCAAATAAATAAGAAATGGAAGACGAGACATTATAACTGATACCAGAGAAACACAAAGGACCGTAAGAGACTACGATGAGTAATTACAGGCCAAAAAAGAGCCAAAAATATACAATGGGGAAAGAACAGTCTCTTCAGTATGGGTGTTGGGAAAACTGGATCAGTATCTAACACCAAAGACAAACAATAACTCAAAATGCATTAAAGACTTGAATGTAAGATCCGAAATCATAAAACTCCTAGAAGAAAACATGAGAGATAAGCAACTTGACACTGGTCTTCGTGATTTTTTGTATTTGTCACTAAAAGCAAAGGCTACAATAGAACAAATGAGTAAGTTAAGTACATCAAATTGAAAAGCTTCTGCACAACGAAGGAAACCATCAGGAAAATGAAAATGCAACCTACTGAATGGGGAAAAATTTTTGTAGATCTATCTGATTACTATCCAAAATATATAAAGAACTCAAAACAACTCAATAGCAAAAAACAAATATTCCAACTAAAAAGTACACAAAGAATCAGAATGAACATTTTTCCAAAGACATATGATGGCCATGAAAAGATGTTCAAAATCACTGATCACTGGGGCACCTGGGTGGCTCAGTCAGTTGAGCATCGACTTCAGCTCAGCTCATGATCTTGGGTCCTGGGATGGAGCCCCATGTCAGGCTCCCTGCTCAGCAGGGAGTCTGCTTGTCCCTCTGCCTCTGCCACTACCCCCTGCTTGTGATCTCTCTCTCAAATAAAAAATAAAATCTTTAAACAAAAAACCACTGATCATTAGGGAAATGCAAATCAAAGCATAATAAAATATCACCTCCTACCTGTTAGGGTGGTTATTACTAATGAGAAATAACAAGTGTTTGTGAAAATTTGGGGAAAGAGAACCCTGTGCACTGTTGGCGGGAGTGTAAACAGGTGCAGCCATTACAGAAAGTAGTATGGAGTTTCCTCAAAAAATTAAAGACAGAAGTACCATATGATTCAGCAATTCTACTTTTAGGTCTTTTTCAGAAGAAAACAAAAACACTATTTTTAATAGATATATGCGTCCCTATGTTAATTATAGGGTTATTTACAATAATTAAGATATGGAAACACCCTAAATGTCCATCAATCAAATGAGTGGATAAAGAAAATGTGACATGTATACAATAGAGTATTATTCAGCCATAAAAAAAGAACAAAGTCTTGCCATTTGTGACAACATGGATGGACCTTCAGGGCATTATGCTAAGTGAAAGAAGTCAGACAGAGAAAGAAAAATACCGTATGATCTTACTTATTATATATGGAATCTAAAAACAAAAACAAAAGAAAACCAAAATCAAGAGATACAGGGAACAGATTAATGGCTGCCAGAGATGGGATGTGGTAGATGGGTAAAATGGCTGAAGGGAGTCAAAAGGTATAAACTTCCAGTTACAAAATAAATAAGGGGATATAATGTACGGCATGGCAACTAGTTAATAATACTGTATTGTCTATATGATAGTTGCTGAGAGACTGCATCTTCAAAGTTCTCATCTCAAGAAGAAAAATTCCCTAACTATGTATGGTGACACATGTTCACTAGACTTACTACTGTGGTGATCATTTCATAATAGACAAATATCGAATCTTTATGTTGTCCACCTGAAACTATATCTTATATGTAAATTATACCTTAATAAAAATATATGTAAATTATGCCTTAATAAAAAGTAAAAATAATTTTAAAAATAATTTTAATTTTAAAAAACCCTGAAAAAAAATAATGCTGGAAGTTACAAAGAGATGTGCCATCAGAACCACAATCTGCACTTTTGCTGATACCCTCACACCTTTAGTCAGAAACAATTTATCTTTGTAAGGGAAGTGTATGTGTGTGTAAGGAGGGGGTTTGTGCAGATCTGTGGTCAGGTGCAACCCCTTAAGAAAGTGGCTCATGAATAGACGTCACAAAAAAGACTTTATGAAGGGAAAAGTTGTAAACTCAACCCCTAAAAAAAAGGGTATTCACTGTACTAAGTTGGGGGGGGGTAGAGAACAAGTCTGATGCTAGAGAGATGTGTCAATTGATTGGCTGGCTACTCTGGGCCAGGGCACCTTGAGGATGTCCAGGAGTAAAGAGAGTGCCAGAATGATCCCCACATGAGCCATGAGGCTCAGGGCAGCTGTCCTGCTCATAGACCACTGTGAGCCTCCCAAGGGGGAGTCTAAGTCCTGGAGACTAGAGCTACAGATACTGTGGATGAGATTAGAGGTGATTAAAAAGATTTCTAACAAGATGAAAGGACATTTGGACCTAACAGACATCAAAAGTAAGTGATGGGCAACCAGCTGGTGTCAGGGTGTTATGGCCCTGGCTTTGGAGATATTCAAAAAGAACAAAGAAAAAATGCTCTAATATTCAACTGCTGGCAGAGGTAGAGGAAGAATGAAGGTATTACACTAGTGGGAATGGGCAAAGTCAAGATTAAAAAGGACTTTGAGAAAACAGAAAGGCATTTTACTCATATATTTGTAATCAAAGTGGTAGAAATGTCCAGTAAAACTGCCTTTGAGAGCCAGGTGATAGGAGTGAGGGTTGAGGCTGGGACAGAAACCTGATGGTTTAAAATGTGCAAAGAAGTGAAACCTCAGAGACTCAGAGAAAAAAGAGGCTTCCAGTTCCATTCTAGGCTCTACAGCAGGGAGGATGGGAATGGGGAGGAGGGCCAGGGACAAACAGGCAGTGGTCACAGGGAATGCTGAGAATTTCCCTACAATGAGTAGGTGACTGAACACCACACAAACAGCTATAGGGTTTTATGAAAATGCCCCTGAGTTTAGACATGAGGAAGTCAGGGTGGCATGTGATGGGAGAACTGGTTAAGAAAACCACAGGAGAAATTCTGAAGAAGAAAGGGGTGGGCCACACATACAATAAGACGCAGGCTAAAAGGAAAAAGGTAGGTTGCTAAGTGTGGAGGGCCAGATTAGAGCTTAGAACTATTTACCAGTTCCATCACTCACAGCTTATCTGGATAAATTCCAAGTGGATCTAATATTTAAATGTTGAAAACAATCGTAAAAGTACTAAAAAACACTGTGGGACCTGGAAGATTTATCATTTAAGAATAGTGAAGGCTATTCTATGATGCACACTCAGAAGCCATTAAAGAGAAGACTAATAAATTAGACTATACAAAAATTTTTTAAAAAATCACAGAGTTAGAACACAAACACTCCTAAAATTTGAATGGAATCACAGAAGACCCCTGGATAGCCAAAGCAACCTTGACAAAGAAAAGAAAAGCTGGAGGCATCACTGTTCCAGACTTCAAGTTATATTACAAACCTGTAGTGATCAAAACAATATGGTACTGGAGGGCGGAGCAAGATGGCGGAGGAGTAGGAGACCTGGATTTCATCTGGTCTCAGGAATTCAGCTGGATAGGGATCAAACCATTCTGAACACCTACAAACTCAACAGGAGATCAAAGAAAAGAATAGCAAAAACTTTCTGAACAGAAAAGCGACCACTTACTGGAAGGTAGGACGTGTGGAGAAGTGAATCCGAGGCGATATTCAGGAGGATAGATGGCGGGGAAGGGGCCTCCGCCCGCCGCTTCTGGCAAGTGATAGAGCCGCGGAGCACAAAATCGGAACTTTTAGAAGCCGGCTCCACTGAGGGATGTCGCTCCAGTGGCTAAGCGGGGGGTGGAACCCTTGCAGGACAGTGTGGTCTCAGGACCCTCGGGGTCACAGAAAAACCGGGGTGCCTGAGTGCAGCAGAGTTCCCAGGTATTGGAGCGGGGAAGCCAGCTGCAGAGACGGAGCCGAGGCGCGGGCTCGCAGCTCGGGGTTGCCATAAACCGTTATCCGCGGGACAGCTGGGCCACTGCTCCTCCAGCAGGGATCCAACAGGCGGCAAAAACGGGGAGACTCCCCTTCCTCCCCCAGAAGGAGCGGCGCGGGAGCGCACTGCAGGGATCTACTGGGTTTGGAGACTCCACACTGGGTCAGGTGCCAGAGATAGAAACGCTTGGTCACAGGCCAGGTGAGCAAGGAGTGCGGCCGGAGACCGGGGAGATGCTTTTCTCTGGGGGCGCACTGAGGAGCGGGGCCCCGAGTTCTCGGCTCCTACGGGGCAGAGATTGGGAGGTTGCCATTTTCACTCTCGTCCTCCAAAGCCATATGGAAAGCTTGCGGGGAACAAAAGCTCCCAGAGCCCAGAGCAAACCCGAGCAGCCCAGAGCAAACCCGAGCAGATTGTTTAGCCCGGACTCACAAGGGCGGGGCAATTCCGCCTCCGGCAAAGACATTTGGGAACCATGGCAACAGGCCTCTCCCCCAGAAGATCAGCAAGAACAGCCAGCCAAGACCAAGTTTACCGATTATGGAGAACGGGAGAACTCCAGCGCTAGGAGAATACTGCATGTAGAATCCATGGCTTTTTTACCATGATGCTTTAGTCTTTCAAAGTTAATTTTTTTTAATTTTTTATTTTTTGAATTTTTCTTTTTCCCTTTTTAACCAACATCTTACCAATCCCCTTTTTAAAAAAACATTTTTAGGACACCTGGGGGGCTCAGTTGGTTAAGCGACTGCCTTCGGCTCAGGTCATGATCCTGGAGTTCCGGGATCGAGTCCCGCGTCGGGCTCCTTGCTCAGCAGGGAGTCGGCTTCTCTCTCTGACCCTCTTCTCTTTCGTGTTCTCTATCTCTCATTCTCTCTCTCTCTCAAATAAATAAATATTTAAAAAATAAAAAAAATTTTTATTTTTCATTTGTAGAGTCAAATTCTATCCCTTCATAATAGTTACCCTTATTTTTGGCATATATATATATAAGTTCTTCTCTCTTTAAAATTCTGAGATACAGTTTCTTCTAACAGATCAAGATATAACCGAAATCTTCGGTGTATGGCTTTGTTCTAGTTTCCTGCCTGATCACATTCTCTCCCCTTTTCTTTTCTTTCTTTTTTTAAATCCTCTTCCTTCTTTTTTCAAACTTATCAATTCCTTTTATAAAATTTTTTATAATTTTCATCTTTACAGTCATATTCCATGCCTCCATCGTATCAACCCTTATTTTTGTACATATATTTTTCTTTTTTTAAAATTTTGGGAGGCACTTTCTTCTAACAGACCAAAATACACCCAGAATCTAGTGTGTGGCACTGATTTATGCACCAGCCTGATCATATATGATCATATTCTGTTTTTTTTTTTTGTTGTTCTGTTTTTGTTTTTATCTTTTTATTTATTTTTTCTTTCTCTTACCTCTTTCTTTCCCTTTCTTTTCCCCTGGTTTCAGGTCTTTTCTGATTTGTTTACAGTATATTTTCTGGGGACGTCGTAACCCTGTTAGCATTTTGTTCTCTCATTCATCTATTCTTCTCTGGACAAAATGACAAGATGGAAAAAATCACCTCAACAAAAAGAACAAGAGGTAGTACCATCTGCCAGGGACCTACTCAATACGGACATTAGTACGATGTCAGACCTAGAGTTCAGAATGATTTTAAAGATACTAGCTGGGCTTCAAAAAGCATGGAAGTTATTAGAGAAACCCTTTCTGAAGAAATAAAAGAACTAAAATCTAACCAAGTTGAAATCAAAAAGGCTATTAATGAGGTGCAAGCAAAAATGGGTGTACTAACTGCAAGGATAAATGAGGCCAAAGAGAGAATCAGTGATACAGAAGACCAAAAGATGGAAAATAAAGAAGCTGAGAAAAAGAGAGATAAACAACAACTGGATCACGAGGGCAGAATTTGAGAGATAAGCGATACCATAAGACGAAACAACATTAAAATAATTGGGATCCCAGAAGAAGAGAGAGAGGGGCAGAAGGTATATTGGAGCAAATTATAGCAGAGAACTTCCCTAATTTGCGGAAGGAAACAGGCATCAAAATCCAGGAGGCACAGAGAACCCCTCTCAAAATCAATATAAATAGGTCAACACCCCGACATCTAATAGTAAAAGTTACGAGTCTCAGAGACAAAGAGAAAAACCTGAAAGAGCTCGGGACAGAGATATGTAACCTACAATGGTAGAAACATTAGACTGGCAACAGACCTATCCACAGAGACCTGGAAGGCTAGAAAGGACTGGCATGATATCTTCAGAGCACTAAACGAGAAAAATATGCAGCCAAGAATACTATATCCAGCTAGACTGTCACTGAAAGTAGAAGGAGAGATAAAAAGCTTCCAGGACAAACAAAAACTAAAGGAATTTGCAAACACGAAACCAGCCCTCCAAGAAATATTGAAAGGGGTCCTCTAAGCAAAGAGAGAGCCTAAAAGCAACACAGAGCAGAAAGGAACACAGACAATATACAGTCACAGTCACCTTACAGGCAATAATACAATGGCACTAAATTCATATCTTTCAATAGTTACCGGAATGTAAATGGGCTAAATGCCCCAATCAAAAGACACAGGCTATCAGATTGGATTAAAAAACAAGACCCATCGATATACTGTCTGCAAGAGACTCATTTTAGACCCAAAGACACCCCCAGATTGAAAGTGAGGGGGTGGAAAACCATTTACCGTGCTAATGGACGCCAAAAGAAAGCTGGGGTGGCAATCCTTATATCAGACAAATTAGATTTTAAACCAAAGACTGTAATAAAAGATGAGGAAGGACACTATATCCTACTTAAAGGGTCTATGCAACAAGAAGATCTAACAATTGTAAATATCTATGCCCCTAACATGGGAGCAGCCAGTTATATAAGGCAATCAATAACAAAAGCAAAGAAACACATCGACAACAACACAATAATAGTGGTGGACCTTAACACCCCCCTGACTGAAATAGACAGATCATCTAAGCAAAAGATCAACAAGGAAATAAAGTCTTTAAATGACACACTGGACCAAATGGACTTCACAGACATATTCAGAACATTCCATCCCAAAGCAACGGAATACACATTCTTCTCTAGTGCCCATGGAACATTCTCCAGAATAGATCACATCCTAGGTCACAAATCAGGTCTTAAC
Source organism: Zalophus californianus (assembly GCF_009762305.2). Lineage (NCBI taxonomy): Eukaryota > Metazoa > Chordata > Mammalia > Carnivora > Otariidae > Zalophus > Zalophus californianus. The sequence goes on from NC_045597.1 coordinate 99,550,819, forward strand.
TGGTACCAAAAGATTGGGAGCATTCCCTGCATATTTTCAGACCACAATGCTTTGACACTAGAACTCAATCATAAGAGGAAGGTCGGAAAGAACTCAAATACATGGAGGCTAAAGAGCATCCTACTAAAGAATGAATGGGTCAACCAGGAAATTAAAGAAGAATTAAAAAAAAATTCATGGAAACCAATGAAAATGAAAACACAACTGTTCAAAATCGTTGGGATGCAGCAAAGGCAGTCCTAAAAGGAAAGTATATAGCAATACAAGCCTTTCTCAAGAAACAAGAAAGGTCTCAAATACACAACCTAACCCTACACCTAAAGGAGCTAGAGAAAAAACAGCAAATAAAACCTAGACCCAGCAGGAGAAGAGAAATAATAAAGATCAGAGCAGAAATCAATGAAATAGAAACCAAAAGAACAGTAGAACAGATCCATGAAATTAGGAGTTGGTTGTTTGAAAGAATTAAGAAGACTGATAAATCCCTGGCCAGACTTATCAAAAAGAAAACAGAAATGACCCAAATCAACAAAATCATGAAAGAGGAGAGATCACAACCAACACCAAAGAAATACAAACAATTATAAGAACATATTATGAGCAACTCTACGCCAGCAAATTAGATAACCTGGAGAAATGGATGCATTCCTAGAAATGTATCAATTACCAAGAGTGAACCAGGAAGAAATAGAAAACTCGAACAGACCTATAACCCCTAAGGAAATTGAAGCAGTCATCAAAAATCTCCCAACAAACAAAAGCCCAGGGCCAGATGGCTTCCCAGGGGAATTCTACCAAACGTTTCAAGAAGAATTAATACCTATTCTTCTGAAACTGTTCCAAAAAATAGAAATGAAAGGAAAACTTCCAAACTCGTTTTATGAGGCCACCATTACCTTGATCCTCCAAACCAGACAAAGACACCATCAAAAAGGAAAATTGCAGACCAATATCCTTGATGAACACGGATGCAAAAATTCTCACCAACATACTAGCCAATAGGATCCAATAATACATTAAAAGGATTCTTCACCACGACCAAGTGGGATTTATCCCCAGGCTGCAAGGGTGGTTCAACATCCACAAATCAATCAATGTGATACAATAGATTAAGAAAAGAAAGAACAAGAATCATATGATCCTCTCAACAGATGCAGAAAAGCATTTGTCAAGGTACAGCATCCTTTCTTGATCAAAACTCTTCAGAGTATAGGGATAGAGCGTACATACCTCAATATCATAAAAGCCATCTATGAAAAACCTACAGCGAATATCATTCTCAATGGGGAAAAACTGAGAGCTTTCCCCCTGAGGTCAGGAACGCGGCAGGGATGTCCACTCTCACCACTGCTATTCAACATAGTATTAGAAGTCCTAGCCACAGCAATCAGACAACAAAAAGAAATCAAAGGCATCCAAATCGGCAAAGAAGTCAAACTCTCACTGTTTGCAGATGATACGAAACTTTATGTGGAAAACCCAAAAGACTCCACCCCAAAACTGCTAGAACTCATACAGGAATTCAGGAAAGTGGCAGGATATAAAATCAATGCACAGAAATCAATGGCAATCCTATACACCAACAACAAGACAGAATAGAGAGAAATTAAGGAGTCGATCCCATTTACAATTGTACCCAAAACCATAATATACCTAGGAATAAATCTAACCAAAGAGGCAAAGGATCTATACTCAGAAAACTATAAAATACTCATGAAAGAAATTGACACAAAGAAATGGAAAAACGTTCCATGCTCATGGATTGGAAGAACAAATATTGTGAAGATGTCAATGCTACCTAGAGCAATCTACACATTCAATGCAATCCCCACCAAAATACCATCCACTTTTTTCAAAGAAATGGAACAAATAATCCTAAAATTTGTATGGAACCAGAAAAGACCCCGAATAGCCAGAGGAATGTTGAAAAAGAAAAGCAAAGCTGGTGGCATCACAATTCTGGACTTCCAGCTCTATTACAAAGCTGTCGTCATCAAGACAGTATGCTACCGGCACAAAAACAGACACATAGATCAATGGAACAGAGTAGAGAGCTCAGAAATGGACCCTCAACTCTATGGTCAACTAATCTTTGACAAAGCAAGAAAGAATGTCCAGTGGCAAAAAGACAGTCTCTTCTACAAATGGTGTTGGGAAAATTGGACAGCCACATGCAGAAGAATGAAACCGGACCATTTCCTTACACCACACACAAAAATAGATTCCAAATGGTTGAAAGACCTAAACGTGAGACAGGAGTCCATCAGAATCCTAAAGGAGAACACAGGCAGCAACCTCTTCGAACTCAGCCGCAGCAACTTCTTCCTAGAAACATCACCAAAGGCAAGGGAAGCAAGGGCAAAAATGAACTATTGGGATTTCATCAAGATAAAAAGCTTTTGCACAGCAAAAGAAACAGTCCACAAAACCAAAAGACAACCGACAGAATGGGAGAAGATATTTGCAAATGACATATCAGATAAAGGGCTACTATCCAAAATCTATAAAGAACTTACCAACTCAACACCCAAAGAACAAATAATCCAATCAAGAAATGGGAGAAAACATAAACAGACATTTTTCCAAAGAAGACATCCAAATGGCCAACAGACACATGAAAAAGTGCTCAACATCTCTCGGCATCCGGGAAATCCAAATCAAAACCTCAATGAGATACCACCTCACACCAGTCAGAATGGCTAAAATTAACAGGTTAGGAAATGACAGATGTTGGTGGGGATGCGGAGAAAGGGGAACCCTCCTACACTGTTGGTGGGAATTCATGCTGGTGCAACCACTCTGGAAAACAGTATGGAGGTTCCTCAAACAGTTGAAAAAAGAGCTACCATACGATCCAGCAATTGCACTACTGGGTATTTACCCCAAAGATACAAATGTAGGGATCCGAACGGGTACATGCAGCCTGATGTTTATAGCAGCAATGTCCACAGTAGCCAAACTGTGGATAGCCAAGATGTCCCTCGACAGATGAATGGTTAAAGAAGAGGTGGTGTGTATATATTATATATATATATATATATATATATATATATATATATATATATATATAATACACACACACACACACACACACACAATGGAATAGTATGCAGCCATCAAAAGGAATGAGGTCTTGCCATTTGCAAGGACGTGGATGGAACTGGAGGGTGTTATGCTGAGTGAAATAAGTCAATCAGAGAAAAACATGTATCATAGGACCTCACTGATATGAGGAATTCTTAATCTCAAGAAACAAACTGTGAGTGTTGCTGGAGTGGTGGGGGGTGGGAGGGATGGGGTGGCTGGGTGATAGACATTGGGGAGGGTAGGTGCTATGGTGAGCGCTTTGAATTGTGCAAGACTGTTGAATCACAGATCTGTACCTCTGAAACAAATAATGCAATATATGTTAAGGAAAAAAAAAGAAGAAGATAGCAGGAGGGGAAGAATTAAGGGGGGGAAACTGGAAGGGGAGATGAGCCATGAGAGGCAATGGACTCTGAAAAACAAACTGAGGGTTCTAGAGGGGAGGGGGTGGGGGGATGGGTTAGCCTGGTGATGGGTATTAAAGAGGGCATGGTCTGCATGGAGCACTGGGTGTTATGCACAAACACTGAATTATGGAACACTACATCACAAACTAATGATGTAATGTATGGTGATTAACATAACAATAAAGAAATTTAAAGAAGAAAAAAACCAATATGGTACTGGCACAAAAACAGACATAAAGATCAATGGAACCGAAGAGAAAACCCAGAAATGAACCCACAACTATATGATGAATTAATCTTTGATAAAGCAGGAAGGAACATCCAATGGGAAAAAGACAGTCTCTTCAACAAATGGTGTTGGGAAAACTGGACAGCCACATGCAAAAGAGTGGAACTGGACTACTTTCTTACACCATGCACAAAAATGAATTAAAAATGGATGAAAGACCTAAATTTGAGACCTGAAACCGTAAAAATCCTAGGGGAAAACACAGGCAGTAATCTCTTTGATATTTGCCATAACAACTTCTTTCTATGTATGTCTCTAGAGCCAAGGGAAACGAAAGCAAAAATAAACTATTGGTGGGGCACCTGGGTGGCTCGGTCGTTCGGCATCTGCCTTCGGCTCAGGTTGTGATCCCAGGGTCCTGGGATCGAGCCCCGCATCGGGCTCCCTGCTCAGCGGGGAGTCTGCTTCTCCCTCTCCCTCTCCCCCTGCTTGTGTTCTCTCTGTGAAAATTAAAATCTTAAAAAAACAAAAAACAAAACACTATTGGGACTTCATCAAAGTCAAAAGCTTTTGCACAGTGTGCTGTGTGGGTGGCTCAGTTGGTTAAGCATCTGACTTCAGCTCAGGTCATGAACACGGGGTCCTAGGATTGAGCCCTGTGTTGGGCTCCCCACTCAGTGGGGAGTCTGCTTGTCCCTCCCCCAACTCATGTTCTCTCTCTTTCTCTCAAATAAATAAAATCTGAAAAAAAAAAAAAAGCTTTTGCATAGTGAAAGAAATAATCAACCAAACTGGCAACCTACAGAATGGGAGAAGATATTTGGAAATGACATATCTGATAAAGGGTTAGTATTTAAAAGAACTTATAAAACTCAACACCCAAAAAACAAATAATCTAATGAGAAAGTGGGCAGAAGACATGAATAGGCACTTTTCCAAAGAAGACATCCAGATGGCCAATAGATACAGGAAAAGATGCTCAACATCACTGATCAAGGAAATACAAATCAAAATTACAATGAGATATAACTTCCCATCAGTCAAAATGGCTAAAACTAACAATAGAAGAAACTGGTGCTGGCAAGAATGTAGAGAAAGGGGAACCCTCTTATACTGCTGGTGGGAATGCAAACTGGTGCAGCCACTCTAGAAAACAGTATGGAGGTTCCTCAAAAAGTTGAAAAGAGAACTATCCTATGATCCAGCAACTGTACTGCTAGGTATTTACACAAAGGATACAAAAATACTGATTCAAAGGGGTACATTAACCCTGATGTTTACAGTAGCATTATCAATAGCTAAATTATGGAAACAGCCCCAGTGTCCCATCGAGTGATGAATGAATAAAAAAAGATGTATGTGTGTATACACACACACACACACACACACACACACACACACACACACACAATAGACTACTACTCAGCCATAAAAAAGAATGAAATCTTACCACTTACAACCATGTGGATGGAGCTAGAGAATATCATGCTAAGCAAAATAAGTCAGTCAGATAAAGACAAATACCATATGATTTCACACATGTGGAATTTAAGAAACAAAAACAAATAAGCAAAGGGGTTAAAAAGAGAGGATGGCAAACCAAGAAACAGACTTTTAACTATAGAGAACAAACTGGTGGGTTACCGGGGGGGGGGGGGGATGGGTTGAATAGGTGATGGAGATTAAGGAGTACACTTGTGATGAGCACCGGGTGTTGTATGAAAGAGTTACATCACTATATTGTACATCTGAAACTAATATTACACTGTATGTTAACTAACTGGAATTTAAATAAAAAATTAAAAATACAAAAAAATAAAAAGCAAATTTAAAAAATTTTAAAAAGAAAATAGCATCAGTGAGCAAAGCCTCTGAAGATTTAAAATAGTCTGAAATCCATGATAGCAAAGATAGCAGGTTTCCATCATCGATAAATGTATAGCAAAGGTATGGGAAGATAAACTGATGGCAGCAGAGGTAAACTACAGAAAATTTATTCTTATAGGACAGTTAACATTATTCCATTTTACAAAAAGCATCAAAGTGATATTTTACGTTCTAGGAAAGTCCATAACACACTACTTTTGTCTCTTAAAATATACAGCTATATAAGTTGTTTCTTTGTCATTATTTTTATTTCTATCTATAAATAGAATGCTTGTATTCAAAAGAGTGCTATCAATACGGAACAGGGAAAATAAAACTCTTGCTTTGGAAAAAAAAAATCTGTCTAATAAAATCACTAAGTACAAAGACAAGTGAAATATTGGGGAAATAATTATAACTCAAATCAGAAAGAGCAAATTTTCTTAATATGTAAAATGGTCCTAGAAATCAGTAGAGAATAAATAACAGCCCATTAGAACAATGTGAAAAGCAAATCAACGGTTTACAGAAAAGGGAATAAAATGAATTTTGAAGTGATGAAGAGAGATTCACTCTCATTCAATAAAAAGAAATACAAATTAAAGCTGCATTGAGATACCACTGTTATTTATCACTTGGGCAAGGATCAAAAGTTATTCAGCACTGTATTTGTTAGTCTTGGGAAACAGTTTCCCTTTCCCATATTGTCAATTAAGAGAGTAAATAGGTATAAATGCCATGAAGGCGATATTGCAGTATCTATCAGTACTATAAAATTTGATCCAGCAATTCCACTTTTATGATTTTAAAGCACATACATATAAAAACACATGCAAAATGACATACATACAAGGTTATTAATCTCAGAGCAGTTTGCAGCAGCAAAAAATGGACAATCACACTATCCATCACCAGGGAACTGGTAAATACCAGTGGCTCTTCCACACGATGGAATGCTATGCAGCTGTAAAAGGAGGAGGAATAAGCTTCCAGATATTTTGTTAAAAAAATGAAACAATAAAACATGATATAAGAGTAAATATTAAAAGTTCTCATCACAAGAAAAAATTGTAACTGTGTGTGGTGATGGATGTTAACTAGACTTACTGTGGTGATCATTTTGCAATATATACAAATATCAAATCAGGTTGTATACCTGACACTAATATAATGTTAATGTCAATTATACCTCAATAATAAAAAAGTAATCCTCAACAAAATATTAGCAAACCAAATTCAATACATTAAAAGGATCATACACCATGATCAAGTGGGATTTACTCCAGAGATGCAAAATGGTTTAACATTCACACATCAGTCAATGTGATACGCCATGGGAACAAAATGAAGGATAAAAATCATATGATCATCTTAATAGATGCAGAAAAATCTTTTGACAAAATTCAATATCCATTTATGATAAAAACTCTCAACAAAGTGGGTATAGAGGGAACATACCTCAACATAACAAAAGCCATATACGACAAGCTCGCATTTCACATCATACTCAGTGGTGAAAACCTGAAAGCTTTTCCTCTAAGATCAGGGAAAGACAAAGATGCCCACTCTCGCCATTTTTATTTAACACAGTATTGAACTGCTTCTTGGCCTTTTGGCTAAGATCAAGTGTGACACAGTATTGAAAACCCTAGCCAGAGTAATTAGGCAAGAAAACTAAATAAGAGGCCACTAAATTGGAAAACAAAACAACACCTGTCACTATTTGCAGATGACATGGTATTATATATAGCAAACCCTAAAGACTGTACCAAAAATCTGTTAGGACTAATAAATGAATTCAGAAAAGCTGCAGGATACAAACTCAATATACAAAAATCTGTTGCACTTCTATACACTAATAACAAACTAGAAGAAAGAGAAATTAGGAAATCAATCCCATTTACAAATGCATCAGAAAGAATAAAATAGCTAGGAATAAATTTAACAAAAAAGGTAGAAGACCTGTGCAGTGAAAACTTTAAGACATTGAAAGAAAATGAAGGAACAAATGAATAGACAGATATTTCATGCTCATAGATTAGGAAAATATAGTTGATGTCCATACTACCTAAAGCAATCTACAGATTCAATGTAATCCCTATCAAAATTCTTGTGGCATTGATTACAGCAATAGAACAACCAACCAAAAATCTGTATGAAATCACAAGAGTCTGAAAAAAAACAAAAGAATCTTGAGAAAGGACAAAGCTGGAAGCAAAAGACTTCCAAATTCAAATTATATTACAAAGGTATAGGAATCAAAACTGTGTGGTATTGGCATAAAAACAGACATACAGATCAACAGAAAAGAGTAGACAGCCCAGAAATAAACCCATGTGTATATGGTCAATTCATTTCTGACAAAGGAACCAAAAATTACCATGGGGAAAGGACAGTCTCTTCAGTAAATAGTGTTGGGAAAAGTGGATAGCCACATGCAAAAGAATAAAACTGGACCACTATTTTACATCATCCAGAGATATTAACTCAAATATATTAAAGACCTGAATGGAACAAATGACGAAATTCCTAGAAGAAAACTAGGCAGTAAGCTCCTTGACATCAATCTTGGTAACGATTTTTTTTAGATCTGACTCCCAAAGCAAACATAGCAAATGCAAAAACAGACAAGTGGGACTACATCAGGCCAGAAACTTCTGGACAGCAAGGGAAACCATCAACAAAATGAAAAGACAACCTAAAGAATGGGAGAAAATATTTGCAAATCATATATCTGAGATTAATATCCAAAACATATAAAGAACTCCTATAACTCAAAGGCAAAAAACCAGAACAAAAACAGTTCTATTAAAAAAGGGCCGATGACCTGAATAGTCTTCCAAAGAAGATCTGCAGATGGCCAACAGGTACATGAAAAGATGTTCAACATCACTGATCATCAGGGAAATGCACATCAAAACCATAATGAGGTATCCCCTCTTACCTGTAGGGATGGTTATTACTAGAAAGACAAGAGATAACAATTGTTGGTGAGGATATGGAGAAAAGGGAACCCTTGTGCCCTATCAGTGGGAATGCAAGCTGGTGCAGCCACTATGGAAAACAGTATGGAGGGTCCTCAAAAAATTAAAAATAGAACTACCATATAAACCAGCAATTCCACTTCTGGGTATTTATCCAAAGAGAATGAAAGCATTAATTTGAAAAGATATATGCATCTCCATGTTTACTGCAGTACTATTTACAGCAGACAAGACAGGAAAACAACCTAAGTGTCTACTGATGAATGAATAAGGAAGATGTGGTACACAAACACTAGAATACTATTCCGCCATAAAAAGAATGAAACCTTGCCATTTGTATCAACATAGAACTTGAGGCAATTATGCTAAATGAAGTAAGTCAGAAAAAGACAAATACCGTATGATCTTACTTATATGTGGAATTTTAAAACAGCACCAAACCAAGCTCATAGATACAGGGAACAGATTGGTAGTTGCCAGAAGTGGGGTGTGGGGGTGGGCAGAATGAGTGAAGGGAGTCAAAAGCTACAAACTTCCAGTTATAAATTAATTAAGTCCTGGGGCTGAAATGTACAGCATGGGGACTGCAATAATGCTGTATTGCATATCTGAAAGTTGCTAAGGGAGTAGATCTTAAAATTCTTCATCACAAGGAAAACATTGTGTGTAACAGTATGATGATGATGTTAACTAGGCATTGTGATGATCATTTCACAATATATACAACTATCAAGAAAGGAAACATAGTATAAGCAGTTTTTTTTTTTTAAACTATTTAACAAATGAGTCCATGGTTCTTACTATGTTCCAGATAGAGTTTTAAGAGTTCTACAGATACTAAGTTATTTAATCTTTATTAAAACCCTAGCAATAACCGTCATTTTGCAGATGGGGAAACTGAGGCAGGAGAGGTTAAATAATTTGCGTGGGGGCCATGCAGGGCATTAGAAGGTAGAGCGGGGATCAGAACTCAGGAAACCTGGCTTTAGATCTCTGCTCTTAAGCACCGTGTGAGATTGCTTACCAGGGGGCAAAAATGGCAAAAATTAAACACACACATATATATTTTGCATATATACTCAGATTTCTGGAAGAAGACACAGGAAAGAGACAATACTGGTGGTCTCTGGTGCTTGCTTTGGCAGCACATTTACTGATATTGGTTGTCTCTGGGGAGGGGTACCGGGTGGCCACAGGATAGGGGTGAAAAAAAACTCCCTGTAGAGCTGGTTTTTATCATTTGAAATCAGAACACTGCAAACGAAGCACTTTTTTTTTTTTAACCTTCTAAAATAAACAACATCCCCAAAGACTCATTTTATTAGATGCCTTCCCTTTCAGAGTCTGGCTCAAAGCCCTTCCCGGCTGTGTCCACCAGAGGGCTCCTGAGAATAAACACACCCTCAAGAAAAGCATCATGGAGACCTGGCTTCAAACCCAAATCTCAGGGTCACTGGGCAGGGGTACTCATGTCTATCCTTCTTTCCATTTTCCCTTGAACCCAGTCTCCAGGAGCTTGGATCTGGGCCCAAGAGAGGAGATACTGCAAGCAAACTGGAACGTGCCCTCCCGTGGTTGCTGGTGGAGTAGAAATTGGCAGAACGACCACGTGGAAGGATCTATACTAATTTGAAATGTACAAATCCATCAGTTCCACTTCTCAGTTTCCACTCTTCTAAACAAAACACACGTTCTCACCCTCAACTGGAAAAGGGGGCATTTATACTATGGGATATTAAATAGCAGTTGAAAGGCACGTGCACAGGACACCTGGGTGCTCAGGTGGTTAAGCATCTGCCTTCGGCTCAGGTCATGGTCTCAGGGTCCTGGGATCGAGTCCCATGGGCTCCCTGCTCCACGGGGAGCCTGCTTCTCCCTCTGCCTGCCGCTCTCCCTCTCTGACAAATAAATAAAATCTTAAAAAAAAAAAAAAAGAAAGACAGACACATGCAGAGTTCTCTACTCATCTGGCTCAATTTACTGATTGAATCACTCCATACACTTCTGTGGTTCTCAATAAGTAGAAAAATGAATTTCCAAATTTTATACATAGACCCTTTATGTAAGAAAAAATCCACAAAGCAATACAGTATGTGCTCTTGGGGTGCGTCTGTAGGTGTGTGTGTACAAAACGGAGTGTGTGAGTTTATGTATGGGAAAGAGAGGTCCAGATGGCCTCCGCTGAGCAGTGGTTGTCCCTTTAAGAAAGGCCTCAGTCAGGAAGCACTCGTGATTTATGATATCTGAATGTTGTACAGTGGGAATAGAGCACGTGGCACCAGGGGGACAGACGAGGGTCCACACCACTGCAGCCACCAGACAGCCCTCCTGGGCCTTGGGGCTTCCCCGGAACCCCAGGCAGGTGCGGCCAATGGGGCCACGGCTGTGTGTGGCTTCAGCAGCATGGTGGGCAGGGTATGGTTTCCCTCCACCTTTGTGGCTGCCCTACAGCCCTCGGCAGCCACCCACTGCCAGAGAAGGCAGTGTCTAAGCAGCGGTGAGACACCTTCTGGAGACTTCCCCAAACAGCTGTTGCATGCCCCTTCCCTACTTGACTTCTCTTTTAATCACCTCCAATACCTGACATATTTTTACCACTATAGCTTTATTAATAGACGCCAGCTCCAGCAATTAGAGCAATGCCTGACTCAGAAAGGCTCAAAAAATACTGAATAAGGGGGAATGAAGAATGGGAAGGGAGAACACAGAAGAAGAAAGGATCATTTAAAGGTGGGCCCGGAGGTCCCGTGATAGTGGGTACGCTTCTGACTAGTAGCCACCAAAAGTTTATTCCTAGGCTGCTGGGGCCTGGGTAACAGAGGTTTACACGAAGCTGCAGGCCTTGGTTCCAACAGGCAGGGCTGTGAAAGGCAAAGCCTTGGTAATGGGGATTCAGACGCAGGGCTGGCAGGCTTGGCAGGGAGGTGAAGTGCTGTCCATCACACGAGGCGGGGCTAATCCCAGCATGGGCCAGCTCCCAGCCATTCCGCCCTGCAGGGCCACGGAGACCTGTGCTGCCAATGCCGAGTCATTTCTCACAGTTCTGTGCTGCGGACCACAAGTGTTCTTGTGGAACACACCACCCACTATCACCAAAGTAATCGCGACACCCAGCATTTAACACTTTAATCCGCTTTAAGTCTTTGGGGGGGGGATGGCCTCCTGGGGGACTCTTGGATTTAGATGGGTGGCTATGTTGGCTTTAAAGATATCACAAATTGTTCTCCCGGAGGAACTCATTTGTATTAATCCACCTTATTTAGGATGTGAATGATAGGCATGCAGAGGAATGAAAGGCAAGTAAATAATGAGGGTTACTTCCAGGGGAATTCAGTCCACTGTAGAATTGTATCTACTCCCTGGGACCAGTGAAATTAGATTTTGGAGGGAATTATGCTTTCGAGAGTTATGCTGAAGACATAAAACGTGAAAACAAGGAAAAAGGAATTTGATCATCTGTGCCCTGCACACTGGAATTAAATGTAGAGTGGGAATGAAATGCGTCCAAACAGATGATATGAAAACATTTCAGTATCATCATGTGTCTCCCCTGTTTAACAGACTCTGGAAACGATCTTTCCAAGTGAGGGCACTTGGAAAAAGCGCCTGGCACAAAGTAGCTGCTATCCAAGTGTTTGCTGTTGCTATTATTTTTACTGTTAATCTGTCCGTGGGGCATTTTCTAATTCATACCCTTAATTCACAGAAGTAGCCACTTACTGAATTTACGCACTCCATGGTACAGCACTCAGAGGGGACAGTGACTTCAGTCATTAGTGGTCTGCTCCCACATTTAAAATGACTGGCTCCTCCCCCCTCCCCCCCCCCCACACCTGCCTGAGGTTCCGGGGAAGCCCCAAGGCCCAGGAGGGCTGTCTAGTGGCTGCAGTGGTGTGGACCCTCGTCTGTCCCCCTGGTGCCACGTACTCTATTCCCACTGTACTCCCCCCCACAGCTTTTCCCATTCTGTTTCCATTCCTCTTGGGACTGTATATGGGTCCCATTTTAGCCAACATGCTCAGTTTGCATTCAGATGAAGAAAAACCAAGGGCAGGCCAGCAGCTGGGGCAGGAGGGAGAAAGAATGAAGTGTTAGAAGTTGGTGTGGATGCTAGATGGCCCCTGTCTTCTTCTTTGCAGCAAGCACTCCATCAGGCGTCGGGCTTGCTTTACAGGGTTGAATTATTGATTACACAGGGGGAAGAAGAAAGATGGTGTTTTCTCTTTGCATGAGTCTAGCTCTTTCTGCCTGCCCGGAATACAGCTGGGTCACCACAGACTGAGCCGGCAGAATAAAAGGCACCTGGAACAACTTGGCTGGACATCAGCCCAGAAGAGGTCTGGGCTTTGCAATGCAACATCGCTGAGCGTTACAACATGGCTCCCAGGCTGGCATTCTGATCCAGAAGTCTCTAGGCTGACCTCGAGGGTGGCCCCACAGGCACAAAGACTTTTCACACACTGAATCCCTGGTATGGTGCCACCCCTTCGGCCCAAACTCTCCATCAAGGTTCTTTCCTGCCCTTTTCACTAAGGGGCCTGTTGTTAACATGCACCCATTGTCCAGAGGGGAATCGTTCTAGACCTCCAGTAGGTGAAAACTGCACAGGCAGTGGTTCTCACACGTCAATGTGTAGAGGATTCTGACACAGGTGGTCTCAACTTCCAAATCGCCACTTTGGCCACAGAGCGGGCACATGTAGGCTCTAAATGCACAAAACAATTTATCCAGGGGGAGAAGGCTTTCACTACCAGCAAAGATTTCGTTCAGCTTTACAGCCCGACTCCCGCTCTGCCCTGCACAGCCGAGGCTGTGACACCCCGGACAATCCACAGCCATGGAGAAGGGAGAAGCAGCGCCAGTTTCTTCTTCACTGCTTTCCACGCTTGTCCTTGACCACATCTGGTCCATTTCTACCTCCCTGTCGCGACTGATCTGTCCTAACAGCCTCGTTAGAGGACAGGCTCCCCCCGTGGGCCTGCCCTCCAAAGACCTCAACTACTGATGGTGGGAAAGTTCACAGTCAACCATTTCGCTCATGTGTGAAATGACCCTCTTAGAAGACCAAGACTTCTGGAGGTGATCAGGCCAGTGCTGATTTGAGCACTGCCCACTAGGGTGGTTTCCTCCCTTTGGCCTTATCGTATTCCACTGGGGTGGCTTTTTCCGTTCACAACCGACAGTGTATATGGTAAGTTTCTACAGAGGAGTTGGCCAACTTCTTCTGTGACAGGCTAGGTAGTAAACGGTTTGGTCTTTGAGGCCAGATAGTCTCCATCACAACTACTCGGTTCTGATATTTCATCATGGAGGATGCCAAAGACAATATGTGGCATATGGGCGTGGCTGTGTTCCTATAACATTTCCTTTACAGAAATAGGCCACATTAGTCCATTTAGGCTGTCACAATAAAATAGCCCAGATTGCATGGCCTACACAACAGAGATCTTCTCACAGTTTTGGAGGCTAGAAGGCTAAGATCAAGGTGCTGGCAAATTTAGTTTCTGGGAAGAACACTTTCTTGGCTTATAGGCAGCTGTGACCTAATGGAGCCCTTCCCATGTGTGTACAGAGGGTTCTGGTATCTCTCCTTCTCCCATGAGGAGGCCAATCCCATTGGAAGCCTTACCCTCAGGCCTGTCTAACCCCAATTATTCTCAAAGTCCCCACCTCCAACTAGAGTCACATTTAGGGTCAAGGGCTTCAAGCTATAAATTTTTTGGGGGGGGGGTAGACACAGTTCAGTTCATAACATACGTATTGGGCCAGATTTGGCCCAGCAGCCATAGTTTGCTCACCTCTACTCTATTCTATCAAAATCCAGTCACCTTTACATAATGAAACCTATCCTTCCCATCTGGTCAGTCTTTCCTCTCCAGTTCTACCAGAGATGCTACCATGAGTTTGGAACATCGGCTTTTTGAAGAATGTCAGAAAGGATCTCCCTGGGTCCCGGGTGTGCCAAGGCTACTCTACCAAAGGCCTTTGCTAGTTTTAGACTCTTTGCAGAATCTCATGTCCATATTTTAAAATGCTGCTTCACTGAACAGTCTCTGTAGAAAGTCCATTCTTCAGAGCACAGACCAACCCTGCGGTGGGAGCAGCGAGCAGGGGCTATATCCTAATAGAAGACGGGCACATCTTGAAGGCAAGAAAGGGGAAAAGGGCAAAGTCAGAGCTACTGCCAAGAACGCTGCTTCCATTATGGCAGGAGGCAGCTTGATCCAAACTAGCATTTAGGTGTCTTATGGTTCTGTTATACTTACAGCCAAAACCCTGCAGGAAAAGCAGAGCAGGCTCTGCCCCTGAGGTTGTGTATCTGTGCAACTGTCTCTAGGAGTCAACTCTCTGACTTGCTCTGTCCCAGGTTCCTGGGTTGTTTCTTCAGTGTCTGTGATAGACCCAGAAACCCCCTCGTCTGTGTAAGAAGCCTAGTTCATTTCAGCGGGTCTTGTCTCGTGTGATGTCCTTAATTTGACCACGGGAGATCCAGAGTTATTACTTGGGCTCCATTGTTGCCCCTTATTTTCTGCTTTGGAGAAGCAACAGTGCCTCTTAAGGCACAGTATAAATATTGATGCGGTAACTTGTTTCCCCTCTGAGCTTAATTATGCTTTTCTAGATGTACTTTCAGGAATTTAATGATTTTCTAAGTCTTCTTAAAAACATCATACTTGGAAAGGAAAAAAAAAATAATGATTTTGTTTCTTTCCAAAACACCATTTTCAAGTGAATTTATGTTGCCAAAGAGATAATTTGGAAGTTAAAGTGGCAACACTACTTATTAAGAAGGCATTCGGTAGTATGAGGGACTCCTGTTCAGGGTTTTGGTTGTTGTTGTTCTATTTTCTGATGCATTATTTCTTGACCTATCTAAAATGATCCCTTAGGCTCCAAAATGAGTGGGAACTCACATTTGCTGGCAAACCCAATGGGAAATTGTTTTTTTTTTTTATTTTATTTTTTAAATATTTATTTTTTTCCCCTATGGGAAATTGTATTTGATCATAAAGCAAGGGAAGACAGTTTCAATAATGAACTCAAATTGTTAGTCATTTTACCAATGAAAGTCACCCGAGAATTACTCACAGTGTTAGATGTAAAGAAATACTAGTGTTGGTGCAAGATCAGGGGCTACCACTGATTTCTTCCATTAGGTTCTGGGTCTTGAAGAAGTCTTGATCTTCTCATTTGCAGACCAGGTGGAGCAAGCTGACGTAGATAATATCCATCTTTCATTTTGCTTCTGAATAATTCTTTACACAGTGGAAAATACAGTGACCCTGGAGTCCAAATGACCTAGACTAGAATTACCACTGAGGTCACGCACTGAACTTCTCTACAACTTCTCTAAGCCTGTTTATACTTTTGAAGAGGGAGCAAGGTATACCTATCCAACAGACTAAAATGTGAAGATTAAGAGGACAATGCCTGAAAAACACCCAGGACTGTGCCAGCCCATGATGTGTGCCTAAGAAACATTAACTTCCCTGACTTGAGGTGTTTTGTTTTTAACTTAAAAAACACAACTACCACAGAGGGGTGATAAATAAACAGGGCTGAGGGAGGGAAAATCTAAGATGAGTTGGAGTGTCTTATCTTGTGGTGCCAAATAGAGGGAAGTGTTCAAAAAAGGGTGGGGCATGTTCAAAGGACACAGAGGTCAACCTCCCAGGGGACAGCTAGAAAAATCTGAGCAACAAAATAAACAGTACTGGATTAGAACCCATAGAATGAAGTAAATATCCATCTGTATACACCTATATACAACTAAGTAAATGAGGAAATAAATATTTGGAGGAGAAGGGACAGCTCTACCTTACAGAAGGATTCTAATGCAGAAGGAATGAGAGAAATAGAAATTATGATTAGAACACCACAGTAATGATTGGTGCGGGAGAGATACACCGACAGGTGCTGAAATTATTGAGCAAAGTTTGAGGAGAAACAGGATATTGGTATAGTTTCAAAGAATTTCCTTCAAGTAATATATTAATTACAAAGGGAAAAACAGTCACTGTACTGTGGAGAAGCCCAGTGGGCACCATCTTAAGGGATCAAAGTTAACATCATTAGTAATAAGACATGCTGAATCACACACCTCTTGATAGAATTCACTGAAAAGTGATAGCACGTCACTTCTGAATATTCTTGTAACCACCACCTGACCTTGAGAACACATCAGACCAACCCAAATTGAGCGACAGTGTACAAAAAGCTGACCAGTCCTCTTCAAAAGTGTCAGCATCACAAAAGACAAAGAAAGGATGAGGAATTGTTGGAGATTAGCAGAGACGAAGGAGGCATGACAATGAAATGCAATGTGTGATTCCAGATAGGATCCTGGAACAGAAAACGGGAAAACTGGTGAAATCCACCTACAAACCATTGTTCAGTTAAGGGTGTCGCATCAATGTTCATTTCTTAGGTTTGGTCACTGTACTATGGTTATTATGCAAGTTATTAACATTAGCGAATGCTGGGTGAAGGGTATACGGAAATTCTGCACCATTTTGCAGCTTTTCTGTAAGTCCTAAATTATTTCAAAATAAAAAGTTTTAATAGAAGACATTAGTATGATTGAGGGCCAAGTCTGTATCATTTTTTTATGTACTATCCAAACACACACTTCAGTGAAACACACCTGGCCATTGCCCATGCTGATGACCAGTATGTATGTGACAGATGCAGCCCCACACTACTTCACTCTTACCTCAAAGACCTTGGAGAATCCTGAAAGGACCATTTTTCGGGGGGTGGGGGGTGGGGCAGGGCTGTAGGCTTGAAGGAAGATTACTAGGGGAATGTTTTTGCCAATCTGTTTCCTTCCAGATGAAAAGAACTCAGTGTAACTCCTGGCCTCTCTCGACTACTATTCCCTCATCCTCAAAGGAATGACATGCCTGATGGGTAAATGTGGGAAGAATAAAGCAGACACACATTGTCCATTTGTCTTCTTTTCCTTCTTGGGAGTGAATGGATTAAAGCAAATAGGTGTTCTGCCATGCTCATCAGGACAAGAATCTTCCCCTCTTTGGCCTTTACAGACTGGATAGACCAGCTCATTTGGAAGCCCATTTGACACTCACCCCACAGATATTCCCTTCAACTTATCTTTCTCAGTTACTATGGTACATTTTTGCCCTGTTCCTTGTTTAATTTCTCAATTTTCTCAGAACCTGGGTAAGAAGAAAGGCTGATAACCATCAGGCACGCTCTAGACCCCACCAGGTTCATATGCCCCAGTCTGCACGGTGTCCTAGAACTGAATTCTATAGCCATGATTCTGAAGTTGGGAGGCATTTTCCAACTAATCTGTATTCCAAGTAGCCTCTAGACTTTGGATATCATAAACAATAACTATTTAACATTGTTTTTGCTGGTTGAGTTGAGCTGTACCGGGACTAAAAAGAGGATGTAGAACACTATGCTCCAGTCTACCTCCAAATACACGCAGACAGATACACATGCAAATCGGAGCCGACCCAAAGAGTATGGGACTCCACTTCTGTTATGACCTACTGGCTCTAAGTATATTTTTAAAATAAGCTATTTTCCTAGTTTTCTCACTTTAGCCTCTGCCCCAAGAGCAATTCAATGGAGGCATAAAGCATGTGTTCCTTTCTCTTTATGGACCAGTCGTGCATTTATCTTTTCCAAAAGTTTCTTTTGCATCTGCTCTGTTCGCCTCTGCCCCAAGAGCAATTCAATGGAGGCATAAAGCATGTGTTCCTTTCTCTTTACGGACCAGTCGTGCATTTATCTTTTCCAAAAGTTTCCTTTGCATCTGCTCTGTTCGCTGGTACAAAGATGGACATTTCTAAATAGGGCCTTTAATAGTCCATTACTTTCACCCCACGTTGTACAATTTAGTTTTAAAGTCAACCTATATGGCAAACTGCTACTTGTATGAATGCCCGTCTGGGAGTGAGATTAATCTTCCCCTACTCGAAAAATAACCAACACTTACTGCACCAGAGTTATGATTACATCACAATAAATATTCTATGCAGAACAAGGAACAACTCCTCAAAGAAAAATGCTTGGAAACGGGTAATTGGAATGAACTATATGCATTTTCACTGAGCTCTGAAACTGTGAGAAAAAAGATCTTCGATCTGTTCCCAAGTATATATTTTTTTCTCTTAAAGAACACCATGTGAGGAATTTTGACACTGTCTGCATTCTAATGGGAACATCTCAGGAAGAGGAGGCTTATCTATATTTGTGCCTCATTACTGCCATGATGGGCACCGCTTATCAAGCATAAAGAAAGAAGAAAACCCAGAAGGTAGTTCTTTTCTGGACAATTTTGTGTTCTGGCTCTTAAGTGCTTCCCCTGTGCCATGAACGTGAATATTTTAAAAAGCCAAAGAAACCCCTCCATTTGCGCTACAGATGGCCACAGAAACCAAACAAGAATGCTAAACAACCTATTTCAAAAGGCCAAAAAAACAAACAAAACAAAAAAAACCCAAAAACAAAAACAAGGCAAGTGCCAAGTTCTACACTGCACATGCATACTGACGCCATGTCCCTCCCAGCCGTGCTGGGAGGACTGGAAAGTGACAGTAATGGGAAGGAGCTGCAGTGACCCCGAGGGTGAAAATCAGCGTGTCTGTTAAAACCACCATCACTACCACAAAATAGATATGAAACAAGATGCCGCAAGAACATTCTTTTTCCTTATAACAGGGATGTGTTAACTTCATTATTCAGAAGCCTCTGATTACCCTTTTCAAAAGTTCTGTTGAGTTTAATTTTCAAGGCTGTTAACCACTGATGCCAACTTAATTACAGCAAGCAAGGAACCAACCCATAATATATGATGCCAATTGTTGGTTTTACTTTGGCTTCACATTAGATTTGGACTTGTCTGATCGTTTATAACTTTCTGAGCCAGGAAGGTTTCTGCACAGTCACTTGCTTTCCCTCAGCTGGTGTCTTTGTTCCTCTGTTTGCCATGGGGGATTGAGAGACTAGATATTTATGACTTATTATCTCAGTATTAACAGTGCCCTTCAGTTATTTATGAAACTGTGCTCCTGCATTTTAAACCTTGAAGTCCTTCTGATTATTGTTCTGAAAGGGTAAGATTAACACAGAGGGACATAAACTTGAATCATCAGTTTCTTGCACAAAAATTCACCCAAATGAAGGAAAAAGAGTGTCGCTGGTGGCATAATGGCTCCAGATGGAATGAGCCAAGAACGTCTAAGTCTTTAACCCAAACTGCCCCTTGTACCTGTTGCCAGAACATGGCATTCTCTTCCGTACAAAATATCCTCGCACTAACACGTAATTATACTCTCACATCTCAGCATTCAGTGAACCCAAATTCTGGAATGTCACAGACATCTTGAATTAAACTTCAGGACACTTGTGTATGCATTTCTTTCCCTTTCCAAGATGTGACAGTGATTTAGGATGAAGGTCCTTTGACAGTGCATTTCAGTGTTCAGTTTAGGCAAAAGAGAAGGTGATGTTGAGGAGAGGGAATTATCCCTGTTCTTTCTCCAGGGGCTCCTAGAGGCACTGTGCGTGGATTTTCCACTTTTGTGCATGGTTTCCTCAAAAGGTGATTTGGCAGACACTACAGCTGACCACCTAAACCTACCATGCCATCTTCCTTACAGCAAGTAGTGGCCCTGAGACCCCATTCTGACCAATGGAAAATAAGCAGGATTCTCTTGGGGACCTTCGGGAGAGCTTTCTTTTTCTTATTAAAAGGAAAAGCCGAAGATCAAAGCTCCTGATGCTATACTTCCCTTTAACTTGAACACAGCAGCCACCTTGTGACCAAGAGGCAACAAGTCTTAGAGCAGAAAGCCAACATGCTTAGAAAGTGAGAAAGCAGATGGAGAGAAGCTGGCTTTGATGGCACACTAAGCAGTAGGAACCACCCCAGGACCAACGATGGCTGGGCTACCTTGTTGGGTAAACAACTAACGTCTTTATGGCTTCGGTCCTTGTTACTTGCCGCCAAAAGCATTGTTAAGGGACCCAGAAGGTGAGGTCTGGAGTGCAGGCAAGAGTATACATGAATCTACGGGCAGTGATGGCTGTTTGTTCCCTGTTGAAGCGTGTACCATTAGTCTTAATGGGGGGAAAGCTCAGTGCTTCTTGAGGCCTGGGAGCTGTTCCAGCCAGAGCTTCTTTGAGAATGGCACTCAGGTTTCATGACAAGGCTATTAATGACATTCAATAAACAGGGCAACAATATAATTAGTTGGCTCTAGAGCTCAGTGTAATAGTGTAAGTGTGAGACAGCAGGAGAGCAAAAACATGGTCTTTTTTCCATATCCCTGCTTCCCTCTGTGGTTTAGTTTTCCCAGACTAACTCATTTAGAAGTATGTCCCCTGGCTCAAAGTCTTCTGGATGGCTTCTCTCTGGGGGAGCATACCCATTTGTATTTCAAGCTGCATCCCCTGTGTGAGAGAGGCCTGCAGGTGGGGGGCAGAGGTCTGCTGGGGGAGTACAGGCATGTGACTGTGTGGGGGAGGGGGGGGTACTTTCTCCCTTAGGAATTTCACAACCAAGACAGATCTCCGCGGTGCACCGAGTTCCAAATAACATAAACCTCCAGCTGACCAGATTGGCTAGGTGGTGTCCTGTCCCCTGCTGGCTGGACTACCAAGCTAGCTGGATGTTATAGGTGGAGGTGTATACTCCTGTGCAGGGCACAGCTAGATGGGCCTTGAAAGCGAGCTGACAAACTAGAAAAACTGGGGTGTATTACACTTTAGAGTTGTTCCTTAAATGACAACTGTGACAAATAGGCATCAGTTGGCTTTTTCTAGTCTAACTGAAAAGCAAACGGTATATTAAAGCTACCTTTGCTCTAGTTTTCTTCTTATGCTAGAGATTTAAGCTCCTTCATTTCTGGTCTAATATTTCTTAAATGCCAATCAATTTATCTGGTTTTGCTTGAAACTTGATTTGTTCAAGTACATTCATTCAGCAAATATTTATTGCGTGTCTGCATACCCGTGAGCAAGTCTAAGTGTGTGTGTTTGTGTGTGTGTGAGAGAGAGAGAGAGAGGAGGAGGAGGAGGAAGGTGGGGGAAAGTAAGCAAGGTTGATGAGCACAGCGTCCTTTCAGGAGACTTGTATCCAGAAATGAAAACCATGAATGGCTCTAGAGCATAAAGCTGTAGTTCAGTTGGATTAGGAAAAGATGCTTTAAAACACAGAAAGGTTCTGGTGCCAGGCAAACTGCTAGCTACAGAACGCTGAACAAAGATAAAATTGTCAGAAGATCCTTGTGTCATCTCCGGTCTTCACCTACACGAGGAAGGTCAAGTCTCAAATGCTTCTCCACAGCCACATGTAAGCAGGAGCCCTGGCTGGCTTTTCCACCCAGATCCAGTTTCTACAGGGCTTGGTTGAGTCTCTCTAGATCTTAATCCACTTATGTAAAACGTCTGCTTCTGCCTTGCTTTATTCTTTCCTCCCTTCCAACAGCAAGTGACAGGCTGAGTAGAAAGCTGTTTGACCTTTCAGAGAAAGTTAGCTAACTCTTCACTCTCCAGGTGTGCCTCCACCCACCGGCTGCCTTTCCCTCGGAGGGCCGTGGAAATTCTCCCAAGAATCCGGGTTGGCTTTGAAGCCCGGATCTCTTTGCACTCCCAGTCTGGATGTCTTCACTGGGTGGAAAACTAGTCAACCTGCCCGGCCTCTTGTTATTTCTGAACAGATTCTCTGAAGTTACAGGAGGCCCAAGTGGTTTGCTAGATTTTGCATAAGCAATAAAACAGTGCATAAAACCCACAGCCCGGTGTCACTGAATACACCTGCTTCCGCAGATGCTCTTTGAAGAAGCCCCAGCGGAGGGCATTGTAAACTGCTCTGCACGTTCGTATTCATGCCCAGCACTGCACGCACGGGCCACAGTGGGCGGAGCGCCACGTGCTGCGCGCCTGGTGCCACCCGCCTCTGGCACTGTCTCCAATCATGCCTCTGCTCCCGCCAACAAGTCCAAGAAATAGAAAAACATAAAAAGCTATTGTCCATGTCCAGTGAGAAATGAAATGCACTGGACCAAGTATCACAACTTCCTTAAAATAATACAACACTTCATCACTTTTGCATCTGGATCCCTCTCTCATGGTTTGCAAAGTCATAAAGCTCGACATCAATGTCGTGAACCATCACTGCTTTGTTCTATTTAAATGCATTCCTTTAAAAAAGCAATTTATTAGAAGCTCTCTGTGGTTTCACCTTATCTGAAGCACTTAATTCAGTTCATCTCCTGCTTTGCTTTGTACCCCGGTGGAGGCAATAGGAAGACTGGGAGCAAAGTATTAGTAAGAGAACATGCCCTGGGGCTCTGGCCTGTGAAAACAGCTCCTGAATCACAATGTGGCCACAAAGTTTACCTGGAGAGAAAGAATTCATGGCATCTGTCATCATTCTTTGGTTTATTTGCTGACTGATTCATCACAGATTTGGTTGAAGCTCCTAAATTATAGACAAGGCCTTTTGTAGAATGCCCAGGAGAGGAAAGATATTATTCATCAACCAGCCCGATTCTCCTCTCCCCAAAATACCATCACTTCCACCACAATGAAAACTGTGGGTAAGGAAGAATCCAGCTTAGTTTTTGAGGGAATAACAGAGAAAAAAAAGAGATTTCCCACTTTTAAAGGAGTACATAATTCTGCTTCCACAGAAGCTGTAATAAGTGATTTGGTTGGGGAGAAAAAGGCCAGACTTGCCCATGCTCCCCGAGTATTGGTTGTGGATGACCTAATCATGCCAGAATCCCATCTCCTTCATCAAAATCCCTCCCCAGAATAAGTCTCAACCAGCTCTACCCTCAAGCTTTCTCAAGGGAAGAAAAAGAAATGGACTGCTCAAGATGTTTAAGGCCTCAGGGAAGAAAACTACTTTCTTCTCCTCTGTAAAGTGATAAACTAAGATCTCTTCTAGCCCACAAGGTGCACGATTCCTGAGATCCCTGGCCTATCAGTGATGCCAGGTGTTGGGACGGGCAGCTAGCATCAAAGAGCGAGCTCCGGGCAGTAGGAATAGCTCATCCAGGTGCCTGAGGATTCTTGTGGTTAACATCAACCAATTTAAGATCCCCTCCTGGAGAAGCAGATTAAGTCTTTAATAGATGGCAGTGGATGGAAAGCCCAGGGCTTGGCCCATCGATGCTTGATGAACGGGCACTCCTTTGCCCTACCACTTGCTGGAATGACTTGCTCTTGGCACAGGTTTTTTAGTTCGGCTCAGCAAACTGGCCAATCAGTCCATGGAGTTTCAAGTTCACAAGCACACCCCATTCCCACCCCATTCTCATCCCCTCTGTAATATAGGCATTTTTCCAAACCTGAGCTTTCCCTTCAGGCCCCTGAACGAGCAGGAAGGAAGACATCTCAAAATGAGATGTGAAATGGATGAATTTTAAAAAAATATTACCCTAAGCAAAAGAAGCCAGTCACAAAGGGCCACATATTCCATGGTTCCATCTATATGAAATGTCCAGAATAGGCAAATCCATAGAGACAGAAAGTAGATTAGTGGTGCCTAGATTAGTGACTGCTAACAGGCACAAGGTTTCTTTTTGGGGTGATGAAAATGTTTTGGAATTAAATATCTGGAATTAGACTATACTTACAACTCTGAATATATTAAAAACCACTGAACTGTACACTTTAAGAGGGTGAATTTTATGGAACCTAGATTATATCTCAAAAATTGTTATTAAAGAACGCAAAAAAAAGATGGCATTATAATAATGGAAAGAATTCTAGGGAAGGGAGAGGACTTGAATTTCAGTCCCAGTGGCTGTGTGGTCTTAAGCAGATTGCTCAACCTCTCTGCATCTCAGATTTACCAACTATCAAGTTAGGATGTTATCTCACTGTGAACCTTTTAGGCTAATTATGAGAATCCTACTGGAAGGAGTTCAAAGTTACATTCAAGGACTCTCTCAGTCTGAGGAAACTGTGTGCAAAGTAACCTAGGCTAAGATACCTGGGCCAGTACTCAGAGGCAGGTACAGATAGTAGATGAATCAACTCCTGGTGAGCATTCTGGCAGGTTTCTCCTTTTAGGATTGATTCCTAAAGGTGGTTATGTGGACAGCATTTCTCACTGTCTTGTGTCTCACCAGAAAACAGGTAGCCTATTTCTACATTTTGCAGGGAAGGAAGCTCAGCCTGTTGGGACATTAAGTAACGTCTTTAAAGTTACCAAGTGCGGGAAGCCAGGAACATGGGCGCTCTCTCTACCAACGGAGCTGAGTGCCCTTCTCACTCAAGTACTAAAAACGGGTTGGGGTCTTTCTGCATAGCGTGCGAATAAACCTTTGCCAGATTTGGGCATTAGAACCTAAGTCATTCAATCATTCTAGAAGTTTGAAAGAAAAAAGAAAGTGGGGGAGAAAGAGTGAGAGGAAGGGATGGAGGGGAGAGAGAAAGAGGGCGGAAGGCAGGCAAGAAGGAAAGCAAGGGTGGAGAGAGAGGGAGAAAGGGAGGAAGCAGGCTGCAGATCCAGACCCTTTTTGTTTCCGGAATATATAAGGGAAGAGTTCCTTTCCAAAGTTCAAAGGAAACGGTGTGTTTTGTTTTCATACTCTGTTCCATTTTTCACTTGGGAAATCTCCCCAGCTTTGAAGCCTCTCTGTTTAAACTCATTAGGAAAACCATCAATGATGGAAGCTTTCATGAAATTGTAGTGGGAGGAATTAGTGTTATGGGACCGCTGGATCAATCTTCAAACATTCTATCTACGGATATGGGAGGTCCACACTGGCTGCTTGTTCAGCTGGAAAGTTAACATAAACAAATGCTTCACTTACTGGGGAGTCCACGGGACTCATGACACCTGATATTTACTCTCCGAATACTTCCTCAGCAGCCAGCTCTGCCTGCCACCTGAAAAAGATGGATGCTTCTTGAGGACTAACTGAACAAACTGGCAAAATGTCTCGCCCCGAAGAGAGAGGTGTTCTTTTAGTGGCCTGCTGGAATGGAGGTGGTGATACTGACATGCACTGCACGGAATCTTTTCCTGTGTAATTCACAGCTTGATCGAGTTGGACACGGAAACCTTTAGAGCAGGGCTGTGTTAACATCTGAGGATATCTTTCTTGGCATCCGAATCTTTTTGATTTTAAAGTTTTGCAACGGGGGGGGGGCGGTCTCCTTAGCAAAATTCAAATAGGGTTATTTGTTTTGGACTTGTTTCTTCGCTTCGTTCTAAGAGGACAGTCCGTAGCACGTGTGATGGATTCAAAATGGATTTAAAGGTGAGAAAGTAAGGACTGTAGGTGGGATCCAGGAGATGACAGGAGAGAAGAGGTAGGAGAAAAAAAGATATGGGGCAGACGGGGGACGTTGGAAGATCATCAGCTACTACTGGTGCTCTTAACGAAACTGTTCTGGGAAAAAACGTTAGAAAATGTCTTTGTGCCTACAGTAGAAGATAGATTAAGTAAGTTATGATCTGAATGTCTGTAAAGGAGGAAGGCTCAACATTTTTATTTTTCTGACATGAATCTTATAGGTGCACATGCAAACGAATATAGGCAAAAATGTAAAAAGCTACACATACGTGGATATGCCACTGTGTGTGTATCTGGGTGCACACACATGCATATGTGCACGTTAAATAAATGAATCCATGTATAAAGGAACTGTGCTATAATAATATTGATTAGCAGAACTAACCCTGCTTCCTGCCAAGTCTACCCCAAGGACAAACTAGAGCCTATTATTTTAAATTGTGGTGAAATTCAGCAGTGCATACACACAAGAAAAGATAGTGCAAATGGGAAGCTAACCATAGCCTCACCGTGGATGACTGACTGTTCTGGGGACATCAGGTCCTCACTTGCTATCCCTTATTTAGCTCATAAGAAAATAAGGCATAAAATTAACCTATCCAAGGCATGGAACCATCCCTGCCCAACTTAATGGGCAACTAACTAATCCAAAAGGAAAACAGCCATTACTTATACAGCCATAATGTAGATACAACGTGGCATATAAATCAGTAACTCTTGTATTGCAAAACAGACAAATAGATTAATGCATGTTGCAAAGGATGGGTGAAGAGATCGATTAGGTTACTGATTCAGACCATGAACTTTCTCTCAATATACTGCATTTAACTTTTAAATAAGGTTTAGGAGAACCTGTAACATTTTGCTCACTGACAGAGCGATATTTTACTTAGGGCAGAAATTGGCTAGTCTATAAAAATTAAATTATGCCCCTTTCACTGTATCTAGTCAAGAGGAAAAACTCTAATTACAAGATTGCACTGTCAAACAAATGCAAATTCACATTCTTTATATCCTGGTTTAAAAATTCATATGGGGGGAGCTTCTATTCTGAAATGAGAATATTTGAAATATTTTTAGGAGTGCCGTGATAAGCAAGAGCAAAAGAAATGTCATTATCAAGGGTGCTGGTAAGTAGAAGCTAACTCATTAAGAGCAAAACTTGTGAGAACAAGTCATCTGTTATGCAAACATTTAAATAATCAATTAGTAAGTACAATGACAGAAGGCTTCCCTTCCCCAGAGCCCAGTGCCTTATTACTCCAGAAATGACCAAGGGGAAAAAGAGCAGGGGGAAATAATCTCCGCACCTGATAGGAATGCCACTCTGGGGAATAGGTAAAGGTTAATTTTAAATGTACTTCCCAATTGAAAATTAAATGTACCTGCCTCAAAATTCATAAGCGCTGAGTGTGCAGACTTAATCCAGAAAGGACTAACTAAAGGCCTGAGCATACTGCATCGCTGGTATTTTTTTGGAAAGAGAATGCCTTTCATCACTGCTTAATGTCAAACTTGCTTGGTTCATTAAAATCTCTTAGTCTGTTAAAACCATGCTTTTCCTAGACCTATGAAAAATGCCAGTCCATATAGCACTAGGCTTCAAAAACCCTACTGGCTGGTTCTCATACTCATTTAATATCCATTTCGTGGCCTGTCCAATCACCCAGTTCACTAAGCCTTTAAAGTGAATATGCTGGACACGAAGACCATCTAAATCTTTAGCACTCTGCCTGAATTCTCTTTTCAGGCAAACCTGGTGGCAGGTTTTACTATTTAAGGTGCTGGCTCAGGAAAGCGGGTGCCTCTTGGTAATATCAGCTGGTGGATGTGGACCAGGTGTGTAACTTTTCTGGCCCTGGTCTCCCTCCTCTAGAACCCAAAAAAGTCAGTCCAGATTCAGGGCACCCCAGAGTCACTTGGGGAGCTTCGAAAGGACCCACGCGGAATACTTCACAGACTTAGTGAACTGGCTTGCTTCTTCAAGGGTGAGGGGAGGCATGTGGATCGCAACAAAACTTCCAGGATGATTCTGATCTGCACCCTTAACTCTGAGTCACTGGGCCCTTTCAGATCTAATGCACTAAGATTCTCAGAACAATCGGTTACTGATTCAATGAAAATAATTCTGACTTTGGTTCTTAATAGTAGCATGTAACAGGTGTGACTTTTTTTTTTCCCTAGAGTGGAAAAACTACCCCTACAGAATTAAATGCTGGGGGATTGAGGCCTGGGGGAATAAGGGGTGCAAAAGAAGACTACCAGATTTCATGAGCTGCTCCACAGAAAGCACCCAAGAAAGGACCTGCCACGCAGGGCATGCACACCCTTACGACTGTGATGACTGCACTGCCTGTGGTCACGTCTGGTCAAATCTTAGTTTGGCTCTCCCATCCCTGCCAGCACGAAGAGGGTTAAGAGTCACTTACATTGACTGGTCTCACCACTGCATGGGGATGAAAATAGAAGTGCCTTGGGAGTAGCACACCCCAGGCACTGTTCTTCTGACGCAGGAATGTGCATTTGGCTGACTTCTACTGAATTCAGGCTTAGAAGGTGTGTCCCTCCCCTTCTAATAGGACTTTCCTTGGAGTCCATCAACTGTTTGTTTTTCAGACTTCACAATTGGGGTTGCTTTATTATTTCACTCACTGTCCACCCTCTGGCCTCTGACATATGGCTGGAGGAGCCTAGTTTGGAGAGAAGGTGCCCATCGTGATCCAGTGAAGAGCAACTTCAGGCCTGGTGCTTAGAGACTGGGTGCTAAACGTTCCCATAGATAGGATCGGCATTATAATGCGTGCTCTGCCTTTTTTACATTATTTGGAGGAGAGAATAAAGCAAGAAGAAAAACAGCACTTGGAAAATGGAGTGTGTGGTATTTATCTTACATACACTTCTAGAGAGGAAGAAATATCTCTCTGAAAAAGGACACCTCATTTGGCTGTAGTTTGGTTCATATCTTTTCCTCTCCTTGTCTCAACCATATCCCAGAGGATAAAACATGATACCCAGATAAGCAGTGGCCTAGAGGATCCCGAGGAAGTTCCTAATGTGTCCACAGTTTATCCTTATTTTTTTCCGGCTCTAAACTACCGCCTGGAAGAAAGCTGCAAATATTTGAAAACAAAAACAAAAAACACTAAAGAGTTCAGAATGATTCCAACTGAAGTCACAGCAGTTCCTCTGGTAAGAAGGCAAACTTTTGCTCAGGTAAAATGCTCAGGAATGAAACACAAGGAAAAAAGAAACAACTCATCAAAATCATAGCTGTCAATCTTAGCTACAGTATCGTCACTAAATTTTGTTTGGCTCTTGTAATAGCCCGAATCCCAGGACAAATGACAAAACAACGTGTGCTGCTTTTCTTGGGACAAGTTATTCTTGAGAGCAATTCGGTCTCAGACTTCCCCAAAGAGCGATTTTGGTGGAAAGAAACCACGCCCAATGACCTATAAGGAACAGCTTTTAAAACCGCGCAAGCACACTGCATCATGGCACAGTGATGAGCTGACTCTCTGCTCCTCCAATATCCCTGTGCTTGCAACAGGGCATGTCCAGGCCCCTTCCTGACAAGAAACTACTTTTCCAAGATGCTGCCTTGAAAACTGGAGCCATTCATTTGCTAGTGGATTAAGAGAATCACTTCACAGATTTAATCCCTTCAACCAAAAGCTCTGTGGGCCCCACAGTTCAGCAAACTCAAGGGGGAGGAAGCACTTGGGTTCAATCCACATCAGTCACCACATGATGCTATTGCCCCTATTTTTATTATCCTGAAAAGGGCAAGGTCTCCCTTGATGGGTTTGACCTTGGAACTTAAGCTAGAGTTCCACCCATTTCCCCCAAGTTTCAGGTGCACTTGTAGGGGACTCTGATGTCTGGTAAGACTATTGGGAGGGGCTGGGGAGGTCCAGGTCAGGGAGAAGACTCTGGTCAGCTGGAGTAAGTGAGGTTTGCTCTCCCAAGACCCCCTTCTCTGCATAGAGCCCAGCACCTCTCATCAGCCAGCCAGCAGCTAAGCTTGTGGGGCTGGGAACTACATTCCTTTGAACAATCTTGGCAATTGGTGCCCGGAATTTGATGCAGTAGCTCTGAAATTAAATAAAGATCCTGTAGTGTTCTTCTAAGAAATATGGTGTGGCTCTATGACAAAACACATTTTTCAAGCTCTGACCTCTGGGAACTTCAAGTGGCTTCATATTTCAGGCTGACATTGCTCACAGGCTACTGTCTAGTTGCCCAAGCAGAGCTGGTTATCCATATATTTTCCAGCCTCCTGGTCAGCTTTTAGCAGAGGGAGGTGAGGGGAATAAATAAAAAGAGAAGAGCCACTAATTTAAATGCATGTCCCTCCTGAGTCCCTTGGGGAGAAGCCCTGGTAATTAACTCTAATGAGATTAAAGTAACTTGGAACTCTTCATTTTGCCAGCACTGTAAATCTGTGATAACCAGTGTGTGTGCATTAAATCAAAGTCAGTCCCTTTTCCTGTAATGTAATGCCCCCCCCACCTCCAACTCCTACCCCTGGCTGAGGCTGGAGAGGGGTGGGGGCTACCGGGTTCTTACCTGCACTTTGCTCCATCACTTCTTTCTGACACATGTCTTGAACATTGACCGTGCAATTCACGATGAACTCGGGGGAGGAGCAGTCGTTGTTCAGCTGGAATTCTTCACACTGATAACACTGGATTTGCAGCGCAAAGCCTGGGGCGACAGACGCAGTCGGGGTCAGATCCAGCCCCCACAGAGACCACACCGGAAACCGCGACCCTCCTCGGCCCCAGCCAGCCAGGGATCCCGATCCCTGGCGTTCTTGGGCTCGGCGACCCGGGGGTCTCCACGTAAGGCGGCTGTGGCTGAAGCCGGCAGGGGGCGGCGCGGACACCGAGGGTCCCGCAGGATTCAGTTGAATTCTGCCTGAGACCCCTGGACCAAATGCTCCAGAAATAAAGCGCCCGTCCTACAGCGCGCCTGGCCTTTCCCCCACGGAAGTTGAAAGGACGGGTACACAAGTAGCTCCAGAGACAAGCTTCAGCTCCAATCTACAGCACAGGATCTGCCTAATTGTTAATTGGTTACAAATTACTTAATTACTATTTTGGCACCATTCGCGATTGCATTCGCAGACGCCTTTTTAGTTTTAATTTCTGTCGTCAGCGTTCCTGTGCTGTGGCTCCGAGGCTCCTTAACGCGACCACCCAGGAACCCAGGAGGCAGTGCCGGGCGCCAAGTGCTGAAGCGCCGCGAGTCCCCGGCCTTCCTTCGGGACAGTCCCCGCAGCAGCAGAGGGGACCACAGCGTGTACAAGGGGCGTGTGTGTGTGTGTGTGTCTGTGTGCGCGCGCGCACCCCGAGCCGCGACACAACAACCATTTCTTCCTGGCTTTCAGGGCAACCGTTTGGCCAGGGTCCCCGGTCGGAGTCCCGGCTCTGCAGCGCTCGTTCGAGAGCCGTTCGCTTACCTGGGAGGAGTGAGACATTTTCGCACTTCTCATCGCCCCAGCCTGGCTGCTCTGCTCGGATCTAGGAGCTCCTGTCTAGACCTAACTCCCCATGCTCCCGGACAGACAAGCCCCGGACCCCGCGCTTTCTCCCATCTCCACATTGATTGCGCTCTAAGCGCGGCAACCCAGCTCCGGAGCGCCCCGGCCACAGGCTGCCCAGCGCGCCGCTCACCTGTCGGCGGCGCCACTCCCACCGGTTCCTGGAAACGCCTGGTAACTTGTTGGGGTCGGGGGCTTCATCGCCCCCTCTCCCTCCGCGAGGCCCCAGCACTGCTCAGACCCTCCCTCCTCCCCACCTCTGCTTCCTCTCCCAACCGCGCAAGCCCGAGCATCTGCAGCTCGAGTCCCGCAAATCCGCCGCTCCCGCCTCTCCTCCTGCAGCGTGGGACTTGGAGACTTTACCATCTAGCGCCCCTGGGCACCAGTACCAGTCGCCGCCGCCAAACTCCCGCTGGGCAACCCCTGCGCAGCGCGGGCCCGGAGGTGGGTGCCCGGGGGGGGGGGCGAAGGGGCGGGCGGGTAGATGGGGTGTGCGCGCCTGGCGGGGCTGCTGGCCTTTTCGTTTTCTTACCTTGAAGCAAGAACAATCCGCAAAAAGTTGCTGCGATGCCGAGGACCCACATCCTCCCGGAACGCGGAGCCGGGAGAGGGCAGGCGCATCAGAGGCGGCGACCGCGGCGGAGGCTGCCCGGGCCGCAGCGGCTGTGGCTGCCGAGGCTGCTTGGGCCCGCGCTCCTGCCGCCGAGGCCACCGCCGCCGCCAAAAGGAGCTGCAGGTGCCGCCGCCGGCGGCGCCAGCATCGCCCGTGCCCGGGCTCCCGGCTGCGGGTCGCCGCTCCTCCCGCTGGCGCTCCCGGGCAGAGCGCGGCGTCTCCGGAGTTGGCGGCTGAGAACTGGAGGAACTACTGGCGAGCCGGAGCACCCAAAAAAGTCTCGCCTCTTCTCCCCACCTCCCACTCCAGGCACCACGTGACGGCTGCCGAGTTGGGGTGGGGGTGGCGGGCGAGGAAGGCTGGGACCGTCTTTTCACGTCCCCACCCCCTTCCTATCGCCCTCGTCTCCCGCCTCCGCACGTCCCCAGGACAGGGACGCCAGGGGGAGAGGGAGAGTGTAGTTTCCCGAGGTTGGGAGGCTGGGGATTGGGAAAGCGCGAGGAGGGCGCAGCAGGTGCCGCGGGGACTGGCCGGGCGCTGACTGCGGGACCTGCGAAGTGGGGTCGAAAGACTGCGTGCTCAGCTGGGCCCTGCGCCCCCCGGGGCTGCCCACTCGGCTGAGGTTGCCGCGAGGCTGGCAGCGGGAGCCCCGAGCCGGGGGCGGCTGGCTGGAGGGGGACGTGCTCGCGTGCGCCTGGCAAAGTTGCACACCTGCAGGCTCTCTGGGGTGGCCGGTGCAGCTGCGTCTTTTTGTTTTTCTCCGAGAAGCCCCTGGTTCAAGACCAGGCTTGGCTTCAGCTGCGGCAGGGTGGGCGGGGTGTAGTGAGGACCCTGCTCTGACCCGCGCGTTTGCCTTGAGCAGCCCTCCTTCCCCTGCCTGCGCGCACAGCTGGAGGGTGCAGTGACACCGCGACGGTAGCCTAGCCTAGGACAGGGCGGTGCCCGGGGACAACTGTCGCGAGTTCCCACCAGAAAGCAAATCGGGGTGAAGAAGGAAATTGCTCTCCTCTATCCCCTTTCTCCAGAAGGCCCAGCAGCTTCATCGCCTTAAAGTCACGGATTATTAGTACATACTCCCGTGTCCTCTCCTGTACAGCGCCTTCACAGCCCAGGACTCAGTCTCAGGCTGCCCTGGGCCCCTCTTTTAAGCCCCCGCCTCAGTCAAGCGACCCACCTTAAGTGCTCCCGGGACGCCACGGTGCTAAGTTCGCCTTCCTTGGAGCCGAGCCTTCCAGCAGGTGGTGCGGGAGTCTCTGCGTCCCCGCCCTCAACCCCGCACGTTGCCACCCCTGTCCCCTCAGTCCTTGGGGAGAATCCTGTGGAAAGAGCTTCATAAGCTTTGCCCCTCTTCACCCTCGTGCGCTTGGGCCACCCCCTGGAGGAATCTCTCTCAGGCCGGGACGCTGATTATTTATTTCCCCATTCTGCCAGCAGAGTGGGTCTGGAAATGGGCTTAAATGACTTTCTTGTAATTCCTTTGCAGAGGTCGTTCCAGATCTGCCTCAGGCTCCTTCTCTCCCATTGACCCCCACCCCCTTTCATTTCTAGTTGGTTAACCCCTCGGGGAGACTGAATGCTTTGACCATTACCTGATTCTCTGCAGACTCTGATCTTAACAATTGGCTGAATTACTATCTCTGGAGCAAAGGGGCCAGTTTATTTATTCCTTCCGGGAACTGATTGTTGTAGCCCGTGTGAGAGTCAACTAACTGGGCCAAAGGGTTCTTGAACAAGTCCTTTTAAGACTTCAGAGGGTGCAACTGTGATACGACTTTTATTCAGAAATGAAACAAGGATTTTTAAAAGTCTGACAATGATACTTTACATAATTTTCATTTAAGATAACAAAATTCAATATAACAAATTGCACAAATTAACCAAATAACACTGGTTATACAATGCTCTTTTAATAAACAAGTGTGTACTGAAGTAACCATATAGATCCTAAAAATATTTCTATTAGGCCTAGTTTACAAGCTCCTGTACAAAAGCAATTATAAATAGTTCACATCTAGAAAAAATACAAATAACCTTTAAAATAGAATTTGTCCTCACATATAAACAGACTTTGTAGGAAAAAAAGGATCTTAAAAAGTAAGATTTCTTTTTTGTAGCACCAACCATTCATTTTATTTTTTTAAAAAGTGAACGTTACAGATAGGAATTTGCTTTCATTTCTAGATTGCCCAGATTTTAATCGAAAGAGCAGGAAGATAAAATCAACAAATGCTGTTGAGAATTATAGAGAAGCACTAAGTAGAAGAAGATGTAAGGAAATGTTTGGAGGGAAAACCTGCTGTTGAAAATAGAATTAGGTCACTTCTGATCCACTTCCCTTCCCATCAGTGTCACACTTTGAGTACCTGTTACATTTTTCAACGGAAGCATAATTAACACTTACTGGAACCTGAATCTCTCTGGCAACAATTTTGAAATAGCACTGGAATTAATGTTCATATCATGTTGAGATTGTGAGTTGGAGATGACCACGAGCCCTCTGGTTTTTGGCGGGGCTGTTTTAGCTTTACAGAATGTTCCCACAAACAACTGGAGTACTAGGACCGTGAAGTCAACAAACACCTTCGCTGGAATTTTTAAAAAATATATTATCAACTTCTAACACTGAGTACGTCATTCAAGAGCATGGCACGGATTCAATTTATTGCTGTCTTTTTTTTTTTTTGCTACAAATATAATTTCTTTTCCAAAAATTTACAACTTCTGTACAAGTATTCAAAAAAAGTGCAAAATTAAGACTTCTGTATTGTGGGTGTGTTTACATTTCAGCCTCGTGACATACAACAAATGGAGCCTATCTTTATTGCCCTGTCAGAGAAGGAAGCTCCCATGGGTTGCTTGCTGTGAATCCGACAATGCAGTCTCTGGTGTTGCCAGGGTTTACTGGTGCTATCTCTATTCCCCTCCACACACACCCCTGTTGCTTAAGTGCTCCATTTTCAGCTCACTAAGGAAAAAAAAAAGGTCCTTTATACATCATTTGAACCCTGACTTGCACAAGAAGAGAAGCTATCGTATAAAGAATCACTCAGTGATTCCAAATTGTCTACCCCAGGCCTCTCTGAGCTCCTCAAAGATGCCTCTTCATTTTTTTCTTTTTCTTCCTTTTGTCCTTCAACCTCGTTCAGAGAGTTCTTCTCTCTTTCTAACAAAATCATAGTTTTGCTGTTATATTTATTGAATGACTCCAGGGAAATTTTACATAATCTGTTCTCAGGATCTTCTTTTGTTTCTTCAACCTGTTTCAATTTCTGTAATAAAAAGACGAAAATATTAGAGACATATTTCTTTGGAAAATCAAGTTATCCTATCCAATATTCAATTATTGTCTGCATAACGTGCAGTTTAAAGGGATAGAGAGAACCTACAAGTCTTTAACAACCTTCTAGTATAATTAAAGGTAATAATAAAGCCAATTTTAGGGATAAATCAAGACTTTAATCGTTTTAGTGAGATAAATAGGTCCCGATTTGCAAACCGGTAAAGTGCCACTTAATTTCATTTTAAATGGATCTACTCAAAATCTGTTCAGGTAAAGTGCCTTATATGTCTTCATCAAAGTTTCAAAGTCCTCTCTTTTCTTACTAAGTATTATTAGTTGTCTTGTTTCTAGATATGGATAGGGATTGAATTTCAGCCAGAAGTTGGGGTTGTGTAGGGGGGGAAAAGGCATACAATCCCTTAAATTGCCATGAAATTTCAGTACCTGTTAGACTTGTCAGAAGCATTGTCATCTTTCTTTTTTGTCCCTTTACAAGTCTTAAAATATTTGCAAGTGATCTCCAGGTCTGTGGGTGTAGACTCCAGAAAGCCCAACGGCTTAAAAAAAACATAGTAATACTTCTGCCCATTAGTAACCTCTCCCCTCCAGGAGGTTCCAGCAAGATCAATTACTGGATGTCTCTAGGACTTTCTAGAACACTGCAGTCATATTCAATTATTCAATTATTGTAGGTAAACTCTGTAAACCAATGCATTTCCTAGCTGCTTTTCCTCTTTTGGGCAAAAATTCTATCCAAACACCAGGAGGAAGTAGGGACAGGAGCTTAGAAGTAATAACAGCTACCATTTATTAAGCATCCACCATATAAAACTCACTGAATATATTTTCTTTAGAAGCATTTCACAGGGGACTTGCAAGTTACACATCCTCATTTTAAAAAGATGAAAACAAGGCTCAGAGTGACAGAGTTATTTGCCCAAGGTCACACAGCAAGTGACAGAGAACAGGATTTGAATTCCAGGCTGGCTGCCTTCCATGCTCTTGTTCCTACTAATCTGTGCTTTTATGTAATAAAAGACAAGATGTCTTTTTTTTTTCCACCCAAATATTCCACTTAAATAACTTGCCAAACCATCTCTATTGCTACCGTCCCAGACTCTGACAAAAGCAATTCTGTTCTCCAACCCGTCCCCCACATTGTTATGCTGGATGCACAAAGGTACAATGAGGAAACTGTTTTGATCCCGGGAACAACACACGTAGCCCAAGCCTCTGATTCTCATACACTAAATATTTAATAGGAAGAGAAAAGAAAAAGATATGGCAGTGGATGGCTCTGGTGTCCCAAGAGCAGACTGAGACACAGTTTCTCTTTCCATTATGGAAATGACACAATTCTGTAGGAATACTTAAAAATCATCCTTGAAGTGGTGCTTATTTCATTATACAATTAACAGAGAAGAGCATTACTCACAGAGTTCATTTTCAAACTCAAATCGCTGCCTTGAAACCAGAAGCTTGAAACAAGCTAAGGAACAGATTTCTAGGTGCTTCCAGAAAAGTGGCTCCGTAATTAGGTATAACACCACGCAAAAGCCCCTTTTCATACCATGCCAATTTTTAGACTTAAAAAAGATTTATTTGAGAGAGTGAGCACCAGCTGGAGGGGCAGGGGCAGGGAGAGGGAAAGAGTATCTCAAGCAGGCTCCATGGGGAGTGCAGAGCCCGACTCCGGGCGCGATCTCACATCCTGAGATCACACCCTGAGCTGAAATCAAGAGTCAGAGGCTTAACCCACCGCGCCAGCCAGGTGCTGCTCCTAGGCATTTTTAATAAAGAGTTATATATAGTACAATACTAAAAATACACGGACAGCAGGAAATGCTTTGATGTACCAAATGCTGGTAAGTAAAGATGTTTATTGCAATTTTCTCCTCGCCTGAGTATCTTCTCCCTTTTTCTTTATTCAAGAACCATGAGCATTTTCCTTGCCTATTTCTGGTCATAAATGGATCTCAAATTCATTCCATAAATACCAGAGAAGCTAGCATGATGCAGGTGGAAGGTGTTGGTGTTGAGGATAGACAGCAGAATAAAATCGGGTCAGGTGTGGCCAGGGGAGAAGTTGAGGCTCTGGAGGCAGACACACCTGAGCTTTGTCCTTTTATTGGCTGTGTGAGTACCCTTGAGTTCCCTTCCTCAGGTGTAAAATGGTGATAAGACACACCTTGATTTCAGGATTGTTGCAATTAGTCAAAATAAAACACCTTGAGACCCAACACAGCGTAATCGGTGCTCAATAAATGGTACAATAAATAATAGTGAGGCAGGATTCTTATTCTGGACAGTGTTTTTGAAACTGCCCTCCAGGCCAGCAGCATCAGCATTACAGGGGAGCTTGTTAGAAATGCAAATTCTTGAGCCCTACCCAGACTTTTCTACAACAGAAATGCTGAGTGAGGCCCAGCAAATGTTTTTAACAAGCTCCCCGGGTGATTCTGATACATTCGAAAATTTGACAATCACCTCGTCGGGAAGAACTGGTAGTCCGGGAGGGAAGACAGACAGATGATAACCATAATTCAGTGTATTGAGGTTGAGATGAGGAAGGAGTTGTTTACCATTAAAACACCAACTGTGGTGGCGCCTGGGTGGCTCAGTCGGTTAAGTGTCTGCCTTTGGCTCAGTTCATGATCCGGGGGTCCTGGGATGGAGCCCCATGTCAGGCTCCTTGCTCAGCGGGGAGCCTACTTCTCCCTCTCCTCCCTGCTCATGCTCTCTGTCACTATCTCTGTCTCTCTCAAATAAATAAATACAATCTTAAACACCCACTGTGTTGGACATAAATAGTGTGCCAACGTTTTCCAAATGTTTCATGCTTGTTGGTTTGTTTCTTCAGTCGATTATAACAAAGGCCTATGGAGGTGATGAAAAGGAAGGAATGGCCCAATAAGAAAGATCACATGGCCTTCTCAATCTTGCTTTTATTTTCACAGTTTTTAATGAAAGATGGGCACAGAGATATTTTTTGACTCTAAGAACAACATCAGTGCAAGAGGGACCGATACAACCACCTGGCATTTAGCCTCAGTGTTGGGGAGCAGTAGGGAGTGGTGAGGACTGGGGTCAAGTGTCTGTTCCAGAGACGGGAGCAGCTTATTGTTGCCATGCACAAACATGGGACCAGAGCTTCTGATTTTAAAGAGGAGGCCATCAACCTAGAACAGTGTTTGCTTATGTTTCAGATCCTCTGATGTCTAATTAATTTGCTTATATTAAGAAAAAAAAACAAAAACAACAGCCCCAAACCCCCCTGTATCTGTCAAATTGCAGTCTTTGCGTTTTTTGAACTTTTGAGGTAGAGATTATGTTTGAACTTCTGAGGTAGAGATCATGTTTTATCCATTTATGTCCTGCCTGACCTCCTCATCCTCCTTCCCTGACCAGGTTTCTCCCTAAAGGCTTTGCCCCTTGCTCAGTCATCAGTAAATTCTCAGCGGAGACTTGATAGGTTCAACCCTGTCTAGCATCAGCAGGGTCCCAACTGTTGGCTTTGCCAGGGGTCCTGACAGCTAAGAATAAAAGCACTAAAGCAGCTTACTTCCCTGCCTCCAATTAGAAGCATAGCAAGCTGGCCTCAACATTGTCTTGTCAGATCTTGGGTGTTCTAAAAATTTTGAAGTCCTATAACATTTACATGTAAGATACAAGGAAGGCTCCAGGTCACAGAGTAGTGCGCTAATGATGTATCTGTCGAGTGGTAACAAAACAGGGCACATTAGTTTGCAGCCACTGTATGTGAAGGTGCTTTGCAAACTAATCACGGTAATAACAGTTAGCATTTAATTGAGAGCCTGTTCCATGCAGACACTCTGCTAAGCACGATGCACGGATTATGTTTTCAGCCTCACATCAGTTCTGTGGGGATGGGTGTCATTAGTATCTCCATTTGGAGCCAATCGAGGCTTGGGGAGGAAGCCACTTGTTTAAGGGCATGAGGCAGTATGTGGTGGCGTCTGGGGTTGGCCCTGGGGAAATTTGCCTGCAGAGGCCATGCTCTTCCCCTCAGCCCCTGAAAAGAGCTTTATGAATACCAGCCACTGTTAAATCTCTCAGAGGAGTATCTGAAGTAAGGATCACAGAACAACACCAATATTCATGAGAAAAAGCCCAGTAAAGATCAGTGTTCGACAAGGATGTGGAGGTTCCCTAGGACACCCTCATTTCCTTCCTATATTATGCCTCCTCAGAATTACGACAGAATTAATAGACTACATTTGTCACCTATAGGTGGCAACAGTTGTACAGTTCACTTTTTGGTGGGGCTTTCGAATGCACTTGGGAACAAGGGAGGGCTGAACAGCGCAGGCGAAAATATATTTTCCTGTTTCAAATACATAACGTTGCCATATTCTTAAAATATTTTCCTGCCTTTAGTGTAACCACAGCATTCTGAGTGATAATTCAAGCAAGTAGATGGTGACATAGTTTGCAGAAATCCCCTGGAATGAATTATACCTCAATTAATTTAATTCCTTGTAGTCAAACATTAATCAATCAATCAATCAAACCAATCCACTATGTAACTGGCTTTGTGTGAATAACCGGGTGGTCTTGATCCTCAGAGGGAGTTCCATAGAGGAGGGAGCTCCTGGAATGATTGTGACAGGGGAAGAAGATGGAGATATATAGTAAGTGAGAGGGAGGGCATTCCATGGAGTTCCTGCTGCATCTGTATACCGTTGTGTGTCCACCTTAGGTCCAGGAGCTGCTCAAATGGTCTATGTGAAGGTGCTCTTGCCCTTTTGGATTCTATATTGGACAGAATCACTGTAAAGACAGAAACACACATCAAGAGGTGCCTATCATAAGGGGTTCTAAGAACCCAACCAGTCTCATTCGGACTCAGTACCTGGGTTATCGATCATACATAGCTTTTATTTCCAGAGAGCTCTGCCATCCAAGATTTCACTTCAGTCTTATATCAGTCTGGAAGGTAAGGGAGGCTGGTGTGGGCTGTCCTCTATATGGGGGTATTTACAGAATCTGTCATTCATACAAATTCAGATTCAGGGGAAATTAGACCTGGAAGCTCAGTTTCCTGATTTTCAACACAAAAATGCATACCATTTTTTTCCACAGTCAACAATGATCATGGAGTAGAGATTCTGCCTAGACCAATATCCTGAACACTAGGAAGGATAAAATTGAAGGTGATATGGGCCCTTGCCATAAGGAAAAGGTGGGGAGAATGATATAAGGTGATAGAGAAAAACTCAAGTGATAAACCAGAAAAAAAAAAAATCTGCTTGATGATATCAACTTCAAAGAGATACATGTTATACGTGGATAGCCAGACACTCTTGCCCATAGGGGAGAAACAAATGGGAAATTCATGAAATTGTGTAATGGATCAGTGTTTTATGATGAAGGCTACTCTTTAATTCTTTCAAACAAGTTTCCTTCTGTTGATTATATCTTGAAAATATCGGTGAGTATGTCTACTGTAAGATGTCAGAAAGAGATTCAAATCTTCTTGTGAAATTCAAGTGCAGCATCGTTCCTCCGCTGGGCATTAATACTTACAAAGAGGATGGCATTTTGAGCACAAATTAATGTAAACAGTATCTTCATCAACATCGTCTTGTTTCTCTATTGCTATAGAGATTCACCGCCAATCAGTTCAAGAAGACACGTGGTAGGAAAATAGCTACATTTACAAAGTGCTCTTACTATGTGTCAGGTCCTGGGTTGAATGCACTGAAGTAATTATCTCATTTAATGCTTATCATTCCCCATTATGTGTACGAATGGGAAAATACAGAGTGGAGAGATATACGTACTGTGTACACACACCTGGTTAGTAAGTTAGGGAGTCAGGATTTAAGCAGAAGTAGTCTGACTGCAGAATTTGGGATCTTAATCACTATGCACTAGACCAAGGTATTTACAAACCAGTGTTTAGTTCCCTGGAATTGTGTTAATTAGCTGTATGACCCCTCTATACCTTAGTTTCTTTACACTGAAGTTTTTAGTATCTTCCTGCTCTATAAAGCTTTGTGACTCTAAAATATTCTTAGTTGGGTGTTTTCTGTGCATCTATTATTGGCACAATAAATAGCTCTCTTCCCCACCTTAGTTCTGAACAAACTGAAGAACAAGATAAAAGAAAAAGGCTGGTGGGAGAATAAAATATTGGCTTTATTAATGAGAAAGCTTACACTGGGAGATGAGGTTTCTAACTGCAAAGAAGTGAATTTCCTAGTACTCATCCTAGAAATAGGCCTGGTAACAGGCAGCCCTGGGCTGGGGGCAAGTGTCTTCCCATAAAGCCTCTAACATAATGGAACAAGACAGAATATATGCTTCTCACAGACAGCCTGACTCCAGAGAAAGGGTGGAAAGAGCAGAAGGTGCGTTTAACATCCCCTGTTCTCCTCCTAGAGTTGCCAATTAAATAAGCCATCCCTCCTTCTTCGCAGGAGAAGTGAATGGGGGGGTGGTTACAGAGAGGCTAGGAGTGTTCTCTAGGGAGTCCCCCCCCACACACACACACCTGAAAAGAAGCACCTGAAATTCGGAAGAAGTGTCCCCACCATGCCCCCTACCACCACCCAACATTTTTCATTATGTATGATGATGCAGATTTTAACTAAATAGTCATAAATGCACTAAGGCCAAGAAGATGCAGAAATTAACCCTTGGGGGGGTAATCAAGTTTATGAATGCTCTGCCACTTAGTTGTCATGAAAAATAATTTTTAAAAGGTACAAAAAACCTCATAGATGGCAGTGAGTGGGTTGGGCAGAGAAACCTCTTCATGGGCAAAGAAATAGGAGAGAGGTGATTTAGTAGATGTGAAAGACAGAGGAGCTGCCAGGTGGATGCAGATAAATCTAAAAGAGGAGACAGTCTGGCTAGTCCTGGATGTTGGGTTCAAGTTCAAAGTGTGATTTCCCTCATCCCTTTGCTGGTGAGCCAATCTTGGGCCCTGGAAGGATGGATTCAGGGCAGAGTTTTGTGTTATGCTCTTATCGTGGGAATGGGGACGAGGTATTTTAAACCTGGGTTTCTTAGTTGAAGTTCTGTGCATTTTGCAAAGTCTACGTTAAGTGTTATTTGCTGGGGGAAGGCCAATCTCAAGGGAAAAGATGCAGCTGAAGTCATTTGTCTTCCCTCAGAGGCACTAATCTCTTCCGTAATGCCACCTCTTACTGTATTCCCGGCAGAGCTACTTTCTGAGACATAAAAATAGATAGAATGACCTTTGGTGAACACTAGAGACCCTCCAGACTTTTCTCGAGAGTTGTGGTGTTAACCCTGTTAACCGGGTCAAATTCCAACCCGGATAATTACTTTCTTCCGGTGCTCAGTTCCTTTTATTACCTCAACTGGACACATTATTCTTCAGTTGCCCTTCTGAAAAATTAATGTGACGGATCGGTAATAGAGAACCACTCTGTCCATCCAACCACTGGTCGGCGGATGCGATTCAGCACTTGAGGGCACTCTCTGTTTCCTTACTGGGGTCCTGAAGATTCTTCAGTATCTCCAGGGCAAACTGGTTTTATTAGGTGAAAGAGTAATTTTCAGCTGAGATGTGTTTTTATGACTATATTATTAACTATATTGCTGTCTTTTACCAGGATCAATGACTTTTAGTGACCTCCGCTGGAACCCCTGAACCCAGAGGGAAAAAAGTGAGCTTACTTTTTGGAGGAAAAAAAAAAAAAGGCAAGCAGCAAATTCAGTAAGGAAGGAAACAGGGTGGGTAAAAAATAATACACCTTGTAGAAAGGAAAAGAACTCAGCTCAGAGATAAACAATGGCTCCAAGGACATTTAAAAACTAGATCCATAGGGCAGTAGGAAAGAGAAGTCATTTTATCACAGAGATCGGAAATGTTCCCATATATGGAAAATGAGGGAAGATATGGGACCAGGCCTGTCACTGGGAAGAGAAAATAGGATCACAAAGAAAATCACAAATGTAGCTCATGGCAGATGAAGGCATTTGGGAAGACGAAAGGCATGTAATGATAAGTCTGGGCAAAACTGTTATAGGAACATGCAAAGGACACATCTGTGAGTTCTGCAAACTCTAACATTAGTGCCATCACTTGAAATGCCCATTTGAAAACATGTTTTTTCATTTTTGTTTTCCAGGTTGTGGATGAATCTATAAATCTAATTTAAAATGTAGGCTGGTCACCTTAAGTAATGCATCAGATGCAATCAATATTGTTCAATTTCTCCAAAAGTAGAATCTGCACTGTTTTAAAGCCACCTAGCATCGGGAAAACAAGCCAGCTCATTGATACTGGCTTGTGTAATTAGCTTAACTAAATGGAACATGCTTATCTGTAATTCTTAGATTCCCTTTTCTTCTTCCAGCACAATAATACTAACTAAAATTTTATTCAAGAATGAGAACTGAGCAAGTGCTGGGCTGGGAACTTCTAAATCTGCTCATTTTAGTGTCAGGGTTAATGATTCCAGCTGATGAGAATGGAGGCATCAAGCCTTTAATTTGTAGGCACTATTATGAATAAAAATAAATACATATGCTACTCACTTGACTTAAAAGATTGATCAGACTTTTTTCTTTGACTAACCCTTCCATCACTTCATGTCTTAAATCTGATATCTATCTGTCCAGCAACTGGGCCACGTCTGGCTTAGATGTCAGTGTGTGTCCAGCATAAAGAGCCCATGAACTTTGTCAGAGTAAAATACAGCATGAAGGGACCATCTGTGTATTTCAGTGCCATATAGCTGGGTTTGTTTCACTTTGGAGTGATAGATTTGGGGCTCCTCTTACAAGAAAAAAATACACGTATTTGGAGGATCAGA
Organism: Zalophus californianus; assembly: GCF_009762305.2. Taxonomy (NCBI): domain Eukaryota; kingdom Metazoa; phylum Chordata; class Mammalia; order Carnivora; family Otariidae; genus Zalophus; species Zalophus californianus. Next base: position 99,594,937 of record NC_045597.1, read on the forward strand.
TCACTGTGAAGAGGTTATATTATTTTTTCCCCCCATGGAAGTTCTCCTTCCAAAGAAAGATCTCCAATACCATCATAATGCTGGTCATCATCAAAGTGTGTCTGGAAGCACTAAGTTTTTATTATGATGCATGCTGTGAGTGTCAAAGGCAGGGAAAAACATTTCATGTTATTCATTAACCTACAAAGAGGCAACCTGAGATTACTTCTAACGGAATTTGGTAGGCCATTTAAGGGTCACACTATACTATGGCACCCAACCTATTAGGCACTTTACAGCAGCCAATAGAGTTCAATGGGACTGCAAGGTAAGGTTCATCCAGGAACACAGATATTTGCAGATGTTAGAATGTTCACTCTCTTCATGTTTAAACTATTCATCTCCGAATGCAATCCATGTTACGGTTTTAGGGCTGATCAGCCTTCACTTCAGATGTAGTTATTCCCCAAGGATATGTGACACGGTGAGTCCTGGAGCCGGGGCAACTCAGAATCAGCACCGATTTATTGATCCTTGTTCTAGAGAGAAGATGCCTTGGTGAGAATTTGTCTAAAGATTTACGAACATTGAGCTTTCCATTCTGTGTCATATTCTAGTTTACTGTGACAGTTGTAAAGATACTCTTATTCCTCATTACCTAGTAAGCATGGGGGGTTCTGGGGCAGAAGGATGTGCTAGTTGGGAGAATGCCTGTGGAAATCTGCTTTCATTCTGGATTCTATCCCTTGCTCTGCCACGGTATGATGTGACACTCATTACTTCAACTCTGTACCCAGATCTTAATGAATATTTAAATAGAGATTATGCTGCTCTTGCCATGTCATTTATTTATTTACCTCTTTACTCAACAGATATTTATTGGGCATCTACTATGTTCTAGATAGTACTCTAGACACGGGGAGATAGAATGGTATATGAGACAAAAGCTCACATGGAATATACATTTAAAAAATGCTTTAATATGATATCAATATAGAACAAAGCTTCAGATATTTTAGGAGATGAATCCTTGAGAAATGAGTTGGAATAATCTATCCAGCCTGCTCTTTGGTTCTAATAATGGCACTTAGAACACACACATCTTGTCAATCTCAAAGTTGTGGATATGCCCCCTGTGCCCCAATTCGGTTTTTGAATTAATGCCCTTGACTTGCTTAGCTTCTTTTGGTGTTCTTCCATTCTTCATCTGTAACAGCATTTGGGCAAATGTTTCTCATAGGTTAACTAATTACTATTTCCATTCACCTTTCTTAACCTCTCTGGCCCTAATTATCTCTTAAATTCAACATGCTTAAATGAGAATTTCTTCTCTTTCCTCTAATTCCATGTTGCTGCCAATAATAACCAAGTTTTAGAATTTGATCCTTTTTTTTTCTAGTTATTCAGAGCTGCTCATTCTGTTTCTATAATAACGCACCCACAGGATCTTTTTCTCTCTGAATTCCTGGCCTAAACAGCCAATCTGTCCATTTGACTCAGAACTTATATCTATTCTACAATATAGGTATTTTCATATCAATGTCCCACTTCTCAATTAGATCACACACTTCTTAAAGCCATGGATGAATTTTATCCTGCTTTCTTTCTCAGATTCTTGACACTATATCTTATATCTCTTGGAGATGATATTCACTGCATATCAATAAATGTAGTCTCTATTAGATCTGCTTTTACTTCATCATTTCCTCTGGAGCTCAGAGACTTGACCGAGTTTTCTGTCATGTCTGCTTTTTCATGATGAAGAGACATATAAAATAAGATATCACCTGATGTGTGATAGCACAGCCCCCTGACATACCAGCAGTGGCACGTCCTCTCGGATCCCAGGTTAGCATCCAGAACCAGGGTGACCTTGGCATTAATGGATGTCTGACTATGGTCTACTCTGGCAAAATCAATTTCCTATCTTTGTCAAGAGCAGAGACAGGGTGCACTCACATACTATGGCCATCCTGGTCGGGCAGCTCTGCGCTGAGTCATCCCCTTTCTTCTGCACCCCCAGGTGGGCGTGGCCAGCAGTTGAGTGAGGCCTCTGCTGCCATCACTTCCTGGAAGTCCAGGAGCAATAGCCAAGACAATGAACCTTCTCAGGGGGTGAAACGTCATTAAAAAGAGCAAGCCCATGACAGATGGCACGGACATTGGCTCTGTCCTTTTCTTAAATGCTTCCTTCAGCCAGCGAGTGCTGCCTCACCTCATCTGAGCCAGGTGGCAGGCAATGTGCTCAAATTTAGTTTCTTAGCTCCTTAAGACAGGGGTGGGGGGGGAAGGTTGGTGAGGTGATGACATGACAGTGATGACATTCTTAGGGGCAGCAACAAGGCTGACTGTGTAGGCGATAAACTCACCAGTATTACTGGGTATATCAAATCATGAAATTAAACTGTAGGGAGATTAAATTAGAGGTGACTTAGTACAAAATTCTAGTACTGGGCAGCACACAATGCTTGTTCTCTCTCTGCCACCTGTAATATATTCAGTTGGCAAACTGACTACTGCATTATAAAAGTTATTCTCTTCATAAACCACCTAGGCTGGCTCAATGCTACTTTATGAGGTTTAATTCAGCTATCCACTACAATAAAAAATAAACTTTATTTTTGTCTCACATGCACAGAACAATTTAATTTTTAAAGTGATGTAAAAGCGAAAGGCGCCTTGCTCCGAACGAAGCATGTTTGCCCCACACAGCTGCGTAAACACAATGCGATCGCTATGAGAATTACATGTGGACCAACAAAATCAATAGTTAATTGTGTGACTCAGGGTCTTTCATTTCAGATCCAATCTGTAAAGAAGGTCCAGGGGATGTTTGTTTTGATTTTCTTAAGATATTATTTAAAACCTTTCTGTCAGGCAGAAGAGTTCACCTGGTCTTCACATCATTTCCCTAACTTACTTGGCTTGTGAGCAGTCAAGGTCGTATTGACCGGTGGGCCTCTCCAGTCTTCACCTTCAAGTTCAGTGTCTTTATCAGCCAAGCTGCCTCATTCGGGGTATCTGGCTGGCACTAATGCCAGACAAATTATTGCAGAAAATAACCCACCATAATAGGTGTCTCGGTACCAGACATGGCTGCATTAGTTGTACTATGAACTACCTTTTGGTCTATTTCACCATACTACCTACAGTGTATAGCAGTTAGGTGGCCACCTTCACCCCTGCCCGCATCGGTAAAATATTTTGTGCTGTGAAGATGCACAATTTTGTGACATGGCAAGAACATGTGAGTTGAGCCCGTATGGACAGATATCTGTTCCAACAATCTAACAGGGACCAGTGGGAGGAGGTGCAGCTTGAATAGAACCTACAAAAAAAATCATCCAATCTCATTAGCCCAAATGGATGAGAGATGGCGGGCAGGCCTCCTTTGCTAAGGGAATAGCACAATAACATCCAGAAGACCACAGGATAACAGATGGACTGCCTTGACCCTTGTTATATTACGGCAGAGCTAAAAATGTAATGTTTGAACTTCTTTTCCCTTTAAAGTGTAACCTTTCATATAATAAGTTAAGCTTTGCTCGCTCTTACATATTGTTAGAAGGCTTCATCCATTTTGGGGACTGAAGGCAGAATAATTCTTGATATAATGAATCATTTTTCTTTTTCCAGCTTGTCCAGAAATCCCATGATTATTTTGCTGTTGCAGACAATGACCTTCTCAAAGGAGGCCTATCAAACGTTCGAGATAAATAATGAGAGGGTCTCTTTTTCCTGCCTCAAGGAAAAAATTGCACGGAGGGAAGATGTTTGTGAAAGCCTCAATATGTTCATCCCAGGAAGGGCAGCAGCATGCTCCAAGTGAAACGGAGAAGCGCACGTATTTCTGTGTGACCAGCACACCCATTCAGCAGGCCTCCCGGTAGCGTCCTTGGAGGGACCTTGGGGGAGCCACCTCAGCTCTTCCCCCCGTAACGCGGGAATCAAGTGAGCCACTGGTGACAGGCAGAGCGCATTTTAAGCCTCTTGACTTGAGAGCAAGTTAACTAAAGGAAAGGAAGCTCTGGTTAATGCCTCCTTCCAATGATATAGAAAAACATGGTTCAGATTTAGTAGGTCCAGGAGCTAAGATTGATCATAATGAATGCCCCCCTTCCTCCCACATCCTCATCTTCCCTCCAAGCAGCAGGTACTCAAAGGGTGAAAGGAACCTTTCTTTTGTTCTCCCATGGAAGCAAGGTCTTACAAACTAGGTAGAGAGTTGCAGTTGAAATAGCAACTTTCCTATGATTTGAGCACTTTGGGGATGAATGGGAATATAGGCCAGCTTCTCGGGGGCAAGGGTCATCTGTCTACCCTTCTGTGGCTCTTGTAGTTAAGTCTCTGTGCACAGCTGAAGGCCCAGACCTTAACTTCAGGAGTAGGTACAAGACCTTCCCATATATGCCTCTCAGTCTCCTTCATATCTTTTGTTGAAATTCCTCCCTTTCTCCAGAGATGGCTGAGGGATGGCCTGGTTCTAGACCAGGGGAAGAAAATTCACTGTCGAAGGACAGGAACTGATGTAAGGACAAATGCATGGGTGGTGTGAGTGGGTAGTGGGGACTGTGGTGAACGGCAGAGCACCCCCCACCTCAGATAAATAAATAAATCTTTAAAAAAAAGTTTTCACAATGAAGATCCTGTGAATTTCCATAGGCTTGCATTGCACCTGTCACTGCTTGGCATACCACGTCCTTCTATTATTATTATTTTTTTAATGTATAGGATTTAGGTCAGTATCTAGGAATATGCCAGGTCCAGTAGTCTGTGTTTTTTCCATGTCAAAATGAAAAGCCAGGGATGAAATAGAAAGACATTTCAAAGATATAGGGTTCCCTATGGAAAGGGGAAGGAGAACAGGGAGGAGAGAAAGAAAGTTCTCTATTCCCAGGTAAGCTCAGGAATCAGGGGGTTCAACCAGGCAGTATCCAGTGGCAATGTAGGGGCAAGAGTAAAAAAGCAATCTCAAAAGTAATCAGGATACAAATGATCCAGGGCTTTAAAGATAAAATTGAAACCGCTCAGCAACACCTTGAAAACAAGCCAGTAAGCATACAGATAAGTATCAAGCACATTATTTAGCTAGCCAGCTGAGCATGGCAACCGGCTGAATTTTGAGCCCAGGCAGTTAGTATCTCTGTGTTCTGGCTCACATGTCTTCCTTTCTCCAGAATGTCCTCCCCACCTTTCCATGCCAGCCAATGGAGACCTCCACTCATCTCTGGAGACTTGGACGGAGGAAAATATCCTACGAATTCTTTTCTGGCCAGAGCCTTGACCACTGTCCCTTTCGTTCTCCCTTCATTCCCTGTGCAGACGTTATCATGGCATCGTTAAGCCTTGGTTGTGTATAGTGGTGACCATGGCTCAGTCTCCCATGGAAGCTATGACCCTCTTTATCTTTTCATTGTGCCCAGAACATCCCTGGATATAGGAGGTCCAGAAATGTTAGTGGAATAAAGGCAGGATGCTAATTATATTTCTTATTTACTGGTCATCTTTCTTTTCTATAACATTTCCTTATCTTTTACCCAATGCCCTTTATTGCCTTTGAAAATGATTGAGCCCCAAGGATAAGATGCTGTATTGTCTGGTAGGGAACATTCATTTATTTCCCGAGGGGTAGCTGATGGTCTACTCACCCAGAAGACACTTAACGTTTCCTTTATTTAGAAAGTGGAGACAATAACTTCCCCAGTAAGTAAACAGGAAAATAGATTTTGACTTTGGAAAAATTTAATTAACATACAATTTTCAAGGAGCATTTCTATTGCCACAAACCAAGCTCCTTGAAATAACCAGCAGCACTAAGGACCTCAAGGTTACAGATGAAAACTATATGAAATAAGTGAGGATTATATCCTCTAGCAATGGGAAGACTGAATATGTCAGTGAGGCTTTTTAAATATCCAAATAGTTTAATGCAGCAGAGAAACAAATCCTCATGTGCACAAAATGAGGGAATTGCCTCAGAATGCAGTTTTGAGAATACTCTGATCAATTTCAAGAATACCGATGTCCTTAGGGCGCCTGGGTGGCTCAGTCGTTAAGCGTCTGCCTTGGGCTCAGGTCATGATCCCAGGGTCCCGGGAGGGAGCCCCACATGGGGCTCTCTGCTCAGCGGGGGCCTGCTTTTCCCTCTCCCACTCCCCCTGCTTGTGTTCCCTCTCTCGCTGTGTCTCTCTCTGTCAAATAAATACATAAAATCTTAAAAAATAAAAAAGAATACCGATGTCCTTAAAGAATACAAGAGACTTTGGAGAGCCCTGGAGTGACCGCATCCCTTAGATGCAGGACGGAGGACACCCTAGGGTCACCTCAGGAGCTGCTTGGCCTGGGCTGTGTCCCTAGGCACACAGAGTGAGATGCCATGCGGCAGAAGCAGACCAATGTCACGGATAGCAATTTTTCACACATCAGAACTAGCGTCAGCTACAGCAGAGTAGGTGGGGGATAATTCTCTCTTCCTCAACTCTCTGAAAACCCAGAGTTCCAGTGAGTTAAATGTGAGTGGGCGGGCTGGTGTTTCTCTTTGCTGGAGTCAGTGCATACGGTTTCTCTGTCGTGTGTATCTACAGTTCTCTTAAGTGACTGGAAAAAATACTTTTCCTTCAATCACTGTTCAAGAAGTCCCCAGCAAACTGTCCCTTAAATATTTCTGTTGGGTGATAGCAAAGGATTACTTAAAGCCTAGTCCAAAGGCTATTCCCTATTGGAAAACAGCTAGGAAAAAGAATTTAAGTCTAGGCTTGCTATGCATGGATACCTACACACACACACACACGCACACGCACACGCACACACGCACGCACACACGCACACACGCACGCACACATACATGCACACGCGCACACACGCACACACACGCACACGCGCACACACGCACACGCACACACATACATGCACACGCACGCACACGCACACACGCACACGCACACACACACATACACGCACACACACGCACACACGCGCGCACACACGCACACACATGCACACGCACACACACACGCGCACACACGCACACATGCACACGCACGCACACGCACACGCGCGCACACACACACGCACACGCGCACACACGCACACACACGCGCACACGCACGCACACACGCACACACACGCGCACGCACACGCACACACACACGCGCACACACACACGCACACATACATGCCCTTCTGATGCTTTCAGGGGATGGCTACAGAAATGCCATTTGGAGCAAGGGGAAAAAAAAAAATCACCCCTCACAAAAATGTTTAAATGCATTTTGGTCTCTTGGTCAGGGCCAATAAAGATCTCTTGCTGTGAGCCAGCTCAAATGGAAATGTGGTGAAGGATGTTACACTTTATGTGGTCTGAATGTGATTAGTGATTAGCACCGGGAGCCTCAGTCAGCTGGGAATAGCAATCAGGGTTTCTCTCCTGCAACCCTCAAGGGCTACAAACACAACTGGCTTCCATCCCATACGATGATGGGATATTAACTGAAAACCTAATTAATCTGTGAATGAATTATGGCCTAAGAAATATACAGTTTTATAATCAATTTTAAGTGAATCCCTAACAGAAGAGGAAGAAAAAGCTATAAAATTATAAGAGGTTGGTACATTGTGTTCACTAAGACTGATGATTTTGAGGGAGATAATTTTACAATCCATCAAATTTTTGTCATTTCAAAAATCATGCCTCCCAATGTATGCTGTAAATTAATTTTAAAATTTACATATTCATTAAAAATCGTATTGAAAACAGCAGGAAGTGAGTCCCATTTGAATAATAAAATAACTTGTTATTCCACTGGAGATAAAAAACAAAAAAAATTAAAAGATTTTTATTTGGTGGTAATAATAACATAAATTGCTATCTGAAATTAGTTAAACCAAGAATTTATATTCACCAGAGGCATCGATGAAGTATTACAGATAATCCCCCAACTTCTCATTTTGGGTGGATGAAGCAGGTCTTATAACACAGAAAAGCCCTGGGAAGAAAAATAGGAAGGTGCAGACCATGGCTCTTAGCCTGCTGGGTGTGTGTGTCTGAGACAGTGCTACCATCGCCCAGGGTGGGGGAGGTGGTTTGCAGACAGGAAAACCCATGGCTTAGCTTGGGTGGAAGAACAGTTGACTTATTAAAAACGAAAACAAAAACAAAAACAACTCTATATTTTACTTTGCAAAGTCTATTTGGTCGAATTTCCTATAAAAAACGGAAGGCTTGCCTGAGGTACAGAACTTTCCAGAAGTCTGCGTTAGCCCCGACTGCCAAGGGGCTGGTCACCAGCAGGGGTTGACTCCAGAACACTGGGGCCATAATTGGAAGGGCACAGAATTGTAATTAGAGAGAGAAGCCATGCTACATCTGAGTGAACACAACCATTCGCTCTAGATTAACCTCACAATAGACCGTCGGGCTCAAAGATCTGGCCCCACGACATGAACAGCCCGGACTCATCTACAGAACGATGAAAGGGTCAAAGGGAACAGAGGGGTATGCGGCACTATGTGGACTCGCTAGTAGAATGTATAATCCACTGGACAGAATAGACACAGGGGATGTTCTCTTCAAATTCCAGGGACAGAAGAGGGAATGAGAATACCTATTTTCCATGAACTTTGGTTTATTCTCGGCTCTTTCCTTCCACAGGACTGGATGGCAGGAGGGTGGGTAGAAAACGAGGCATTTCTTCCCTTCCCTGTGACCTGTGGGGTTCCAGGAAGCAGCTGCTTCTCTAAGGCTCTATCTCCTGTCACACAGCCCCTCCCACCCATGGTTCTATTTCCCATCTGACGGCCCAGCTGCTGGGCTTTAAGGACACCTTCTGCTATTGTCCCCCCAACCCTGGGGAATGACTGTCACCTCCTGCTTCTACTAATCTTTGGATCGCCTGACTGTTCTCTGGAGAGCTCAGTTATTCCATTATTTAAGCAAGCAATTCCCCGTATTAAAGTCTGCCTATAGAAAGACTTAGAATGGTTCCTGTTCCATGCTAGACTCTAGCCAATACAATCATCTAATTCTGTTTGCTCTGCTTTTAAAACATTTCCTGAAACAAATAATACAATATATGTTAAAAAAAAAAAAAAAGAAGACGATAGCAGGAGGGGAAGAATGAAGGGGGGGAAATCGGAGGGGGAGACGAACCATGAGAGATGATGGACTCTGAAAAACAGAGGGTGCTAGAGGGGAGGGGGGTGGGGGGGATGGGTTAGCCTGGTGATGGGTATTAAGGAGGGCACGCTCTGCATGGAGCACTGGGTGTTAGACACAAACAATGAATCATGGAACACTACATCAAAAACTAATTATGTAATGTATGGTGATTAACATAATAAAATTTTTTTAAAAAAGGAAATGAGAAAACATATCTTAAATCCAATTATTCTCCACCATTTGTTTTCTCTTCCCATGCGAGGGCAGGACACCATCATCTCCTGCCTGGATGACCACAGGGGCTTCTGAGTGTTCTGAGCACTTCCACTCTCCCCTCTCGGTAGCCGAATGTCCACAGCATGCCCTAACAACCGTTAATCAGATCCCATCACTCCCCTGTTCAAAATCCTCCAGTGGTTTCCCGTTGCCGAGACTGAAACCTAAGGTTACTGCCACATCTACAGGGTCCTATGTAATTGGCTCCTGGATTCTTGTCCACCCTAATTCCCTTCCTCTCTTCTCTGCTCCAGCCATAATGGTCTGGGGACCCATTAAGCATGTTTCTACCGCAGAGCCTTTGCACTTACTGTAATCTCTGCTGATATGCTCCTCCTTCCAAGAGTCACATTTCAATGTTTCACTTCATTCAACCCTCTTCAAATGTCCCCTCTTCAGATAGACTTATCCAATCACTCTCTCTGAAGCAGTACCCTCCTTATTTCCCCTCTGGTCATCCTGCTGCATTTTTTAATAACATAAATCAGTACTTGACATTATATTACATTTTGTTTGTTTATTATCTGTCTTCTCTCTAAAACATAAGATCTATACAGGCAGGGACTTTGCCTTTTGTATTTTTAATTTGCTTTATTTTCTGTGCCTAGAACATTACTTATTAAATAGTATGAACTTTATAAATATTCCTGAATCAATGAATATAAATGATAAGCCTATATCAGACTGTGGAAAACAAGTAACACAAAGGAATAATTAGTTGTCTTATTTAGAACATGAAGAAACATATGAACACTTTTCTAATTAAATCATCTGCATGGAAACTCACTGCAAACCAGGGCATTGCTTGGTAGTTAAGATATAAGCTAAGTTAGTGAGTGTACTGTAGCCAGGGACAAAGTCCTCAGATTTTATTCTTTACCATGTTCACGAGCCTGCATCTGTCCTTGTTGGGCACCTTTCCTTGGGACCTATGTTTAGTGCACTTGCAGAAGATGCGTGAATCCTTTGAAATTTGTATGTGTGAAAGGGAACCAGACAGTTTGTAGATAAAATCCTTTTATTATATAAGAGGATTATATGAATTATATGAAATAAAATAAAAAATAATTATATAAATTATAAAAAATAAAAAAATATATATATCTGAGATGTCTAGGGGTATTGTCCTACCAACAACTTCTTCTGGCCAGGAATTATAGCTAGAAATGACCTCTTATGTAAGGGATCTGATATTGACAAATCCTAAGAACGCAGGAGGTCAAAGCTGATTTCTTCCAACTGAAGTTAAAAGTCTTAGTAATTACTCTAGGCTATCATCTTTTGCTTTTGGGCCTTGAGTATTCTCATGGGTTGATGTGTCCCCTAAAAAGATAGGCTAGCCCCTCATCCCCGTGAATGTGACTTTATTTGGAAATAGGGTCTTTGTAGATGTAATTCAGATGTAAGTTAAGAGGGGTCATGCTGGAATAAGATGGGTCCTCCATCCAGTAGGACTAGTGTCCTTATAAGAAGAGGAGGAGAGATACAGAGGCAGAAATACTCAGAGGGAAGAAGATGTGAAGAGATCCAGGGAGACACACACACAGAGGGAGATGCCATGTGAAGATAGAGACACACACAGAGGGAATGCAGCCGTTGATATTGAGACCAAGCGAGTGTTGTGCACCTGCAAGAGAAGGAATCCTAAGGTCTGTTGGCAAACACCAGAAGCTAGGAGAGCACACAGGGCTCTCTGACATCCTGATTTCAGACTTCTGGCCTCCAGAACTGTGAAAGAATGCATTTCTGTTGTTTTAAGCCCCCCAGTTTGTGGTACTTCATTATACTGCAAGAGCCCTAGGAGACTAATACAGATAGGTACTCTCTAGAATACTTATCATCAACAGAAGCCATTTTAAGGCATTAAAATTCCATTCCAGGTTTTATAAATACACGATTATTAGTTTTTTTTTTTTTTTAACTGATGAGAAGAAGGAAAGCAAGCATTTTTTGGTCATTTTTTTAAAGATTTTATTTATTTGAGAGAGAGAGAGAGAGAGAGAGAGAGAGAGAGATAGCGAGAGACAGCATAAGTGGGGAGGAGAGGGAGAAGCAGACTCCCTGCTGAGCAGGGAGCCCGATGCAGGGCTCGATCCAGGACCCTGGGATCATGACCCAAGCCAAAGGCAGACGCTTAACTGACTGAGCCACCCAGGCGCCCTGGTCATTTTTTGTCTTTATTGGACTTAAAAATGTGATGCTGAAGATTAAAAGAAAAACAAACCCTTTTTGTTTAACTGTGCCATGTAAAATTATGATTGCATTAATTTTGTAAAATATTAAAAAATACTTCATTTGAAAGGAAAATAATCAGTAAGGAAGTTATATTTAGAGTATCAGGAGACAATGGAATGCAACATTTGTGGGAAGCTTCTTTTGATGCTAAGCCGCACTGATGTGTGTTACCCTGTTTCCCTTGTTGGCTCACTCCATGAGTGCTAGAAAATTGTAATCGACATTTCCTTGCAAATGTGTACTTGGCTCAAAACTCCTAAGGTTCCAAGGTTCTTTTTCTTTCAAAATAAATTTAAATTCAATTCTTTCTTAAAATCTGAAAATGCTGGAATTAGGTACAGAATTCTACTCCTACCTGGAATTTCTCCCCACAGTATTCGAGGAGAATATATCTGGTAGGCTGTGAATATAAAGGGCTTAACTTCCTTCACTCACATAGGGACGATAAGCAAATGAGAGTTATAGACTAAGTTAAACTCATGCCAACTGGAGGACCATCTGGCATAATGATCAGAGTATGACCAACTCACTTGAAAGTTTTTTTTGTTTTTTTTTTTTTAAATCAAGTAAAATATGAACCAGCTTTTCACAGAGGCCCTGTTAGGTCATGAAAGTTAGGTTGGTCCAAAAATTTGAGTCAAAGATGAACTCAGGTGCCATCTCCCCATCTCAAGCATGGTCCTCAATAAAGTTTTGGACCCACTTCAGTCATGTCTATGCTTAAAATGAAAGAAGTAGTCTCTTCTTAGAATGGAAAAGGCCATTTGCTGTTTTCTTGGTAAAGAGCAAAAAGCTTTAGAATGAACATCATTTCTGCCCTGGAAGATGTGTCAAGAGATATCTGGTTCAGTGATGGGGAAAACAATCTAGAAAGATACAAATGTCAGAGCCTACCACGTCTTTAAGAGAGGAGTGATCTTTTGATCCTGGAGCTTCCTTTTATTCTTTGCTTGATTCCTGGCCATAGTTCCCACCTTGTGCCTCATAATCCCTAAACAAATGATAGGTCATGACAAATTTTCAATGGAACTGCCTCTTTCAAGAGGAAATGTGTCAGTCTTAATTCTACTGGTTTCATATTATGACGTTTGGTGCATAAGGTGGGAATGAATCCAAAGAAAAGGAAGCCATAGATACTTGGGGCCTTGTAATATAAAATTGTGCCTGTATCTGAAACAGGATATAGGATACGTTTTGCCATTCCTATTACCTTTAGCTCATGTTACTTTATATTTCCCTCCTTTGACTCTTAACCTTTGATATACCATACAATTTTATATCTTCCCTAGTGATCCATTATTTTTCATTGCTTTTCACTCTAAAAACCTTAAAATCACCTCATTTCAGAGATGTATACCCTTCTTCCTTGTTTTGTTGAATTTCTTTCTCTACTGAATATTAAATGTGTTTTCACATGCCATCTATACCAGCAGTTAACTTTCATGTGAGTATTTTGGCTTCACACCCAACCCAAAGCTAATAGATCACAGTTTTGTTTGTTTCTTTGTTACATTAAACACTCCGGGAAATCAGTTTGCAACAAATGTGATGGTGCATGTATTTATTTTAAAGCTGCCAATACTTATTTACATGAACATAGTATGAATAAATAAAATGCACTGGATTTGTATGTAAAAATGAGGTTATCATGACCTCACAGAAGGGAAGATTTCATGGCTTCTATTTTTCAGTAGTGAGTATAGATTTCTGTTGGTTGATGCATTCTGTAGCGTCCAGTCCTCCTTATGACCAGGAGCTTACACTTACAAAAGGCTTACTGGCATTGGGATGTTCCAATTTTTGTGAGCAATGATTGCTATTATTTTTATTAAAAGCTAACTGGCCCATGTAGAGATAGTGATTATACTAACACCTATTAAATACTTCCTGTGTTCAAGGTACTGTGATAGAGGCTGCATATACATCATCCCCTTTAAATTCCCACAACTTACTGGAAGTAGATTCTCTTGTGCCCATTACAAAGGTGAGAAAACTGAGATTCAGCAAAGTTAAAGGAGTTTATGTAAGGATAGAAAAGGACTGTCTGATTCCAGAGCTCGTAGTCTTTTTATTGGGACTTTTATTAATGTGGACAGATTTCAGAAACTCTCAGAATCGAAGGAGAGAAAAATCAAAACTAAGGAAGAATTCTCCTAGCCTGACAGCTGGCAACTCCTTAAATGATCACATTAACAATCTATAAGTGGGAGACACTAGAATAATTAAAAGAGGGCAAGATAAGATGGATCTCAGGATGGTGGATGATCTCATTGCCCCATGCCTCTAACCATGGTCTCCAAAAGAGGAGTCGCCCTGGAGGAGCTGGCCTTGGGTTGCGTGTAAGAATGTGCTCCAAGGATGGAAGCAGGTCAGTATAGACCAAGCACCATGATAAGTGCCACTTAAGTTTATATTGTACTTTGGATATTTTGTGCGTTTAAACTGCACAGTTGTAAACCGCAAACTATCCAAATCATCTTTGTCATTCTTTATTTTAAAAGATACTGAGCCCCCTGAGAGGATGTCATATTAGGTCATTTTCCTATTCTGAAACATGTAGTTTTCTCAAGAAATAAGAACACAGGAAACGTTAACAAAAGTAGAAAGTAAAATGGCATCGTTGTTTTCTGTTGAGCCTTTGTGATCTTTGTAGAGGCTTCCACAGGTCAGCTTAAGGTACCATTTTTTCCCCACATCCTGAAGAAAGCTAAGTGTATATATGACATTTTTCATTTTAATATAGTTGATCTCTTTTCCAGACTGTAGAAAACCTGGAAATGACTTTTCATTTAAATATAAGTTGAAACCCTTTGGGAAGGCAAAAGACTTCAAGAAATATGGAGAAATGGCCGTTTCCAAGCCAACAGGAGAAAGGGAGAGTCTTTTTGGTTTTCAAATTAGTTGTTAGGGAAAATGTTTTTCTTCCCATCAAACTTTCACTTTTCCTTCTTTAAAATAGATTAATCATAGCTGTGTAGGATTGGTTTTCTGCCTGCTTGTTAAAATGTGGAAAATATGAACAGTGGCTTCAAACTTTCATGAGTAAATTGTCATTTTGTGCTTTTTATTAGCCTATATTTCAAGCTTCACATTGCGGGAGCTCACTCCTTACTTCTGAGCCTTTCACTGGTAAGAATATGCTAATGGATTATGCAGACCATGTCTTTATGAACTGACAGTACAATTCCAGAGGACAAAACAGCTTCCAACCATAATTCAGTAGCATGGAAGTGTTTTGTCAACCAATTTGATGGGTTTTTGGAGTTCACACATTTTAGGACCTAATAATACACAGACACCTATGTATCCTTCCCTGCTTTAAAAAGACCAAACTGATTCTGTGTCTTTTTATTTATCTTTTAAAATTTATATTTATCTTTTTAAAAATCAAAAGAGCACCACTGTAAAATTATACACCCTGCTTTAGTCTTCAAAATAACTCTTCAGAGCACAAAAGGCAGCCATATTTGCTAGGACTGGGTATGAATATGGCTATGTGACTTTTGATAAGGCACTGAACTTTTCTAAGGTTCACTGTTTTTGTATTTAGGATGAGGAATAATAGATTGTAGCCTGAAAGCAGCATTTCTCAAGCTGTGCTCTCAGACCAGCAATATCAGCAGCACATGGGAACTAGTTAGAAATGCCAATTCTGGGCCCTATTCCAGACCCACAGACTCAGAAACTGTGGGAGTGTATTAACTGTGTGTTAATCTGTGTATTAACAAACCTCCACGGGATTCTGATGCTCACTCAAATTTGAGAACCACTGCCATAAAGGTTAGTCATTATACATACATTATATACATACATATACATACACACACACACACACACAGAGAGAGAGAGAGAGAGAGAGAGAGAGTAAACCTTCGATCTACCAATGTCCTTTTTCAGATGAGAAAACAAGGGCCAGAGAAGACAGCTCTTAGCTAAAATCTCATAATCAATTGCAAAACCAAACTGTTCCATCAGCTGCTGCCACATGGACCCCTTTCCTTTTTCTGAGCTATATAATTCAGGAATAGTAGGTGCTATGATCCTATATATAAAGTGTTAGACAATCACTTAGCAAGTCCCTAAAGTTATGCCCAACACTGTACAAGGTGCTGGGCAAAGGGATGAAGAGGCAGTTTCAGCTCTTAAGGAGCTGATACAAGAAATAAAACACAAATAATGTTGCTGTCTTTAGAGAAAAAAAAAGCCACTTATTTTTATGGCTTGTCTCCTACATAATTTGACTATTCAAAGCATTTTTCTTTGATCCCAAAGATAAAAATGGTGAGATTAGAAGACAACACTGGGTTTCCCAGGGGTGACTACAGGGAACCTGGAATCTAACCTAAATTTCCATTTTGAAAGTTAAAGGAATGAAGAATATATGATGACAAATGACATGGGGACGATTGTATTGTGCTGTGGTGTGATTCACAATGGCTACATCTGTCAGACTTTTTGACAAATGGCCTCAAATGTTCTCCAATTAAGTGAACCACACAGAATTTAACAGTTGCAGGGAATAAAAGAATGTGTCCTTCCATTTGGGGGAATAAATTTACTCCCATTCACACAAGGATGGGTAATCATTAACAGTGTTCCTGTGCCATAGAAAAAATAAAATACAAACAGGCATTGGATGGAGTGAGGGTAACGCAGCCTCCAATGACCTCCCAGCCAGTGTCAATTTGGCAGAGTTTGTGATGGGCAATGAAGAATGACAGCTGCTCCCTGGTGCCACTCTTGGATGCTAAGGACCCAGAAAGTAAAGGAAACTCCAGCTTCTTCTCCCCCACTCCCAAGCAATGGGAAGACATTTTAGGTGATTAGCTGGCCTCGGGGAAAGAAGTGGAAGAAGCAAGACTAACAAACTGTAAACAGGTCAGCCTTGAGGGGCAAGAGAGCTCCAGAGATCCAATTATCTTCCCCTGAGAGTTTGGACTCCAAATAGTCCCTAAGCCTCACACAATGTGGGGGGATGGCAGTCTGTTCTCCACATCACTTGCAGGACACTTAGCGATTTCTAGTTCTTGGTATTTTCTGTTTCTCATCATTGTATCTCTGCCTACCACCATCACCAGCAACCCTACTGTCTCCTCCAAGCTTTCAAGTTTCCTTACGGAGGTTACCTTTAGCTGTGATTCCCAAGCATCCTCCTTACTTTCTTCCAGGATCACTACAGGTCTAGGAACCTCAGAGCAGGAATCTCTAAGTTACAGAGTGATTTCTAGGATTTATAAGCTGAGTCTATTACCATTTGAAGATTAAAAAATATATATATTTATTATTAGATTTCCCACAAAGTTGTGAAAAATTTTCAAGTAATTAACATACTTAGTTGTATATATCCAAGCAAACACTGTTCTTTTCAATATAGTCACCTTGGACATATAAAAATTTATTCTAATAATTCATTTTGGAATTGTTTTCCTCCAAGGTTCTTTTCAGAATCAGTTTATCAGACTCATTACTTCAGTCACATTTTGGTTTTGACCAAAAATGGTATTATTCCCTGGATTCACAGATTTGCATCTGAATGATGATGTCCTGATTCCAAAAGCCAAATTCACCTCCAGTGGATGAAGATACGCTCCCCCTGAAGGGAATAGGGACAACATATTAATCAATGGGCTGGATTTTCCTTCTTAGTCAATTGAAATGCATAGACTTACTCATTCATTCACTCAATAAACATTTTTTAAGCACTTGTTTTGTGTAACAATTGTGATAGGTTTTAAGAATACTAAGCTAAATAAAATGTGAAGAAATAAGCTATATGGTCCTTTCCAGTTATAAATTTCTATATTTACATATTTTTTAAAAGTTCACAGTCTTTTAATCTCTAACAGTATTTTGAACAAATTCAGCATTACTGACATAAGTGTATAATTCCCTGGCACTCATTTGGATGCCTAAGTTCTGATTTGTTAGTTAAATATACAATGATTATTATTTGAAGTCATTCCTCATTCATCTGTGATCACAACTGTGACAAAGACAATGAGCTGTCACTCAATATCTAACATGCTATCTTTCCTTTTAATATTTGGCACTTCTGAAGTTTCGTTGGGTTCCTTTTCTCCCGCCAGTAGACCACATTTTTATAAGTTCCTTTGCATCTAGGTGCACCCATATGACTAGGTTTTAACTAATGGGACCATAAAATAGAGAGCTTTGTCCTTGATTTCCTCTTTCTCCCTTCCTGGGAACTGGAATAGCGATGAGAGGCTGGTGAGTCAGCTTTGGCTCTGAGCATGAGGGTAACACCCCAGCAGGCGGTGAAGTAACAGATGGAACAGAAGTATCTGGATGACCTTATGGAACAATACCAGCAGCAATCATCTTCCTACCTCTGTACTGTGACTGAGTGGGAAGGATACTTTGATC
Source organism: Zalophus californianus (assembly GCF_009762305.2). Classification (NCBI taxonomy): domain Eukaryota; kingdom Metazoa; phylum Chordata; class Mammalia; order Carnivora; family Otariidae; genus Zalophus; species Zalophus californianus. Next base: position 99,612,968 of record NC_045597.1, read on the forward strand.
CTGACTGACTCATTGTGTGCTGGGGTCTAACCTAAGGCTAGTCTATATTTCGAATGATACGTCAGGCAGACCCATTTCAAGTGAACTGTGTTTTCCCTTTTTGAACACTCAGAAGAAAACAAATTAAATCCTTTCATTCATCTCTACTCTGCACTGGGTCGTCCAGATACAGCCTATGCCTACTTTTTCAAGAACTTTTCCACCATGAATGGTAAGACTATCCTTCCTCTGCCTTCTACATCTCCTTCAGGAGCTCTGAATGTTCCTAGCGGAACTACTCCTCCACTTACCTCTGTACCCCCACTGTCAGGAGAGGCTTAGTGCAAAAAGTCCTTCAGATAAGAATCCACCACCCTGGAACTCCACGTCATCACTGGTAGAACTGCTTCTGGAAAAATCTCCCCCATCCTCTTGGCTACATTCTAATATCCACAGTCTTGCCACTCTCATTTTCTTTGGGATCTCATGATTAATCTCATTGAACCCCATATATGTGTTTTTATTGTAACCACAGGATACTTAAGGCTCTGGGGTCATTCATAATTCCCTAGACTGTCATCTTCATTTGAGTCTATATAATCCCCTTTTAGAATCCATTTTCCACCTCCCCTATGTCCCTGTGCTCTTGAACCTCAAGGCCAATTAAAAGAAAAATGTCCTATGTAATCTCAAGCTCTTTTTTGAATATTCACTTAATCTTCTAGTTCTAACAGAAATCTGACTTCTGGGGAAATGGCTTCCCACTGAACCCTCTCGAGTGGTGGCTCCCCCTCTACATCACTGGACCTGGAGGTGGAGTAGGTATCTTCCTCTCCTCCCTTGGTGCTCCAGGATTGATTTTCATATTATCTGACTGCTACCTGCTTCCTGTCCTTGTTATAATCATCTATAGATTTCCTTGTCATTTCTTCTAATTTTCTGAAGACTCTACTTGTGGTTTACTATCACACTCTCCAATACAACTCTACTCACAAATCTTGATGATTTCAATGTCCATGCAGATGATCCTTTGAATACACTGGTGTCCTCTCTTTTCTACAGATCTTGTCCTCCACCCATTTCCACCACCACCGACTGAACCCCTCCAGAACCCCGATTTCAAATTTTCCACTCTCCCAGTTTCACTGTTTACCAGCTTACTTCCTCTAATACTTCAATTCAACAATCTTCTGACTGGAATCTAACGTCCATTGATTCTACTAATTTTTTATGGTTTCTCATATCCTTTATGTCTACATTTCATTCTTATTCAGCTTAGTCTCCAAGGGTCATTGTTGTAATCACTTCCCTTCAAATACCTTCAACTTTATTGCTCCTTTCCTTGTTGTACCATCTGACAAAAACCCAACTTTATTAAGTCCAACCTCCTGCCTATTTCATTAGTGCTGCTGGATAAGCAAGTAGATAAACACAAAATCCTACTCACTGGTCTCATTTAATTCACAATTACTAGCTTCAGGTTGACAATCCTGCTAAATTTCTCTAGTCTCCCCCCTTCTAGACTATTTCTCCTCTATCTTCAACATTTCAACAGCTCCTTAACAATATTCTCGGCTGATGACCTTGCTTTCTATTTTCCTGAGAAAACAGAAGCAATCAGAAGAGAATTTTTACAAGATCCCATCCATATCTTACAGCATCTGCCCATAAATTCTCCTACCCCCTAGTCACCATGGATAAGCATCATGTTCCTATGTCAGTACAACCCCTCCACTCACACACATTTTCTACAGGATCAATTTTTCTCCCACTTTCCTGGATTATTTCCATCAGCATGCAATGTGTGGCAATTTCTCCTAGCTTAAAAAAATTCCTCTCCAGTGTCCCATTTATCTATGCCCTGTTATTACAAAAATCCTTAAAAGATTTATATATACCACTGTCTCCAATTCCTCTCATCCCACTCTTCCTTGGGTCCTCCCTAATCAGACCACCAACTTATCATTCTACTGCTCTCTCTCCGCTCAAGATCTTCAGTGTCCTCCAGATTACTCCAAAGGTTAATTTTCAGTTCTTATGTAACTTGACCCTATCAGTATCATTTGACATATTTAATCTCTTTTCCACCTTGAGAACTCTTTCATAATCATAATCTTCATTGAAAAGTCTAGTCAGGTTTAATGTAAGTTGCTATGCAAAGTCCCAGTGGCATCAAATTTTGAATTAGGAGGTATTCACCTCTACATGGAAAATACTGGAAGGAAATGAAATAAATAATGAAGAAGAAAGAAGACCCAAAAGCTTGTCTTTAAAATTGATGATGGCCACATTTTAGCACAGAGGTCTGAAAGCTAGAAAAAAAATTTAGAATTCATGTAGTCCAACACTCCTGTCTTACAATAAGGAGGACACTGAGGCCCAGAGAAGAGTAGTGATTTCTCCATTATTACAGAGTGGCAGAGTTGGGACTAGCACCTAGGTCTTCTGCCTTGAAATGCTTATTCCAGTACCCAGTTTACACTGCTTTACTTCTGATATATATATGTGTGTGTGTGTGTGTGTGTGTATTAATACTTTAGAAGCATATATATGTAGATACATATATAACTATATACACACACAATATATAAATACAATCTATATGTATACATGCATAGAAATATAGCATATATACATATATATACACATATATGCATACATACAACATTTATGTATATGTGTTTTCCAGATTATTTTTTCCTGAATGAAAGAATTGTTGGGGAGAGGTCATGCACTCCCTCTCTGCCTGCTGCTCTCCTCTGATATAGTCAGGTGTCCCTACCTGGCTTCCCTGGGATCAAGCCTATCTCCCATGAAGACAGGGCTGATACTGAGGCAAAGGACTATAGGAAGCCTTTGATTTAGCAGACCAGGGGCTGAATATAAAACTCACTGCCCTGTACCACCTCCTCTACTCTGCTGATAAAAAGAGGCTGGATCTGGGGATTAGGGAGTCTTAGCTTTGGTGTTGACTAACTCACTGAGTGACCTTGGATCTTATTCGAACAAATGAGAGGCTGTATTAGGTAAAGTCTTAATTCTTCCCTTCTACCCTGCAGGACCCCCGAGGTGCCTACAACCTCTTCTCCTAGTCTTTGCTCCGTCTCCATGACCTACTACCTACAACCTCTTCTCCTAGTCTTTGCTCCGTCTCCATGACCTACCACCACCTCATCTTTGAGTTTCTCGCCTGCCTAAATGTGTGTTATCTGCTTGTCTGTCTTGGTCATCTGAGCTGACCTCTCTAGGTGGGATTACGGGACTATATTATCTGGGGATTTCGCCAACACCCTTCCTATCCAGTTAAGACTCTTGGTTCAGGCTACAGTTAGATAGCTACCTCCCAGCATCTGACATGACATGAAAGAATGAATAAGCAATGGGGGAAAGCTGGTCTTGTGAGGCAAGAGAAGCAGCACAAAAAAGCACAGGACAAAAAGGAAAAATAAGGGCGCCTGGGTGGCTCGGTTGGTTAAGTGACTGCCTTCGGCTCAGGTCATGATCCAGGAGTCCCTGGATCAAGTCCTGCATCGGGCTCCCTGCTTGGCGGAGAGTCTGCTTCTCCCTCTGACCCTCCCCCCTCTCATGTGCTCTCTCTCTCTCATTCTGTCTCAAATAAATAAATAAAAAAAATCTTAAAAAAAAAGGAAAAATAAGAAGGGAAAGATGAAAACAATAGCGTTATGACGCTGAAGCATAACACTCTCTGATACTGATTTTAGCCTAGAAGAATAGAAGAAGCCCATCTTAATATGTGACTTGTAACTAATAAGAGTATGGCATTTAATACTGATTAAGAGTCCCTCTCATATCTAAGAAGGTAGCAAAGAGGAGAAATTGGAGGCAGATAATTTTTGTGTGTGTGCAACTCATAAAAACGGAGCATTTTAAAACTTCTAAGATTCTAGAAGTCTCAGATCATGCTACTCTTTAATGGGTGTGTTTCTTATAGTCATTTTAATATAAAATAGAGATTTAAAAAAACTTGGCTCTCAGATTCTCCGAATTGGATTAATCACAATCTAATATTCATAACACATTATCATTGGACTAAGCATGGTCCTTTTTCATTAATGATATTTATTTATTATAATATAATGAATGACTGTGGAACCATTGCCCAATCTAAGGACTAGAATACTTTAAATAATCTACCTACCTGTTCTTCCCTCATCCCATCCCCTGCCTTCCCTACAGAAGTAACCACCATGATCAATCCTATTATTACCACTTCCTGCTTTTTTACTTTAATTTTATCACATACATAGGTATGCTAAAAAATATGTTGTTTAATTTGCTTGTTACTGAACTTTATACACAGGGTATCATACTGCATTCATTCCTGTGAGGCTTGCTTTATTCATTAGTTATGTTATTAAGATAATTCCACAGAATTGCTTTTAGCTGTGTTTCTTTCCTTATTACTGTTGGATAATATTTTACTGTGTGACTATGTCACCATTTATTTTTCCATTAACCTGTCAATGAACATTCTGGAGGTTTCCAGATGTTTTTACACTTACAAACTGCTGTGGATAGTCTAGTACAACCTTCCTGGTACCCATGTGCTAGACGATCTGTTTCCAGGAGTGAAGTCAGTGAATAAAGGAGCATAAAAACAATCATCCTTGAGAGACAATGCCAAATTCCTTTTCGAGGTGATTCTGACATTTACATCCTCAAAAGGAGTGCAAAAGAGATCCTGCCATCTGTGTCCTTCTTCAACACAATGTATTATCTGATTTTAAAATTTTTGTCAAATACATATAAAATGGTATTTCAATGCAGTCTTCATAAAACTTTTCCTGATTACTAATCTAGTTAAGTATCTCTTCATGTGTTTATTACCCATATCTTTTTTCTGTTCTTTAAAATGCCTTTTTTCATGTTGTTGGACCTTTTATCTATTAAATTGTTATCTTTTTCTTAGTAATCTACAGGGCAATGCAAATCTCTTTTCTCAGTTTGTATTCTGGCTTTCATTTTTTTTCCTAAGGTAGCCACTGATGAACAGAAGTTCTTAATTCTCATGTACTTTTAATGCTTTTTGTTTCTGGTTTAGGAAATCTTTCTCTCCACTCATGTCAAAAGGAATTTTTAAGGTTACATTTCTAATTTATTGTCACTATTGTATAGAAATACAATAACCATTTTAAAAAAATTGACCTTGTAAAACTTTCCTGTTATTTCTAATAGTTCTTCTATAAATTCTTTAGGGTTTTCTATGGACATATCAATAACATCTAAACTAAAAGAGAGAAATAGTGGTATAAAAGAGGAAAGAAAATGTTAAAAGAAGAAAGAAAAACCCTCCCCAAACCAAAAACACTTGATCACAAAAAAGGAGAGATTAAAAAAAACATAGAAACATAAAAAATAAATAAGTTATGTGTTCTTGTGAAATAATTAGAAGAATGAGATAATATAACCAAGATGAAAGAAGGAGATGATAAAAAATAAGAACAAAAATCAATAAAATAGGAATTAAAAATCTTAGGTTTAACGAAGTGAAAATTAGTTCTTGGGTAAGACTTACAAGAATGACAAACCACTGGTAAGCTTGACTTAAACAAGGAGAGTGGTTAAATAGCTAATATTATTAATAAGAAGGGGTATATTATTCCATATTTAGTAGGAATTAAATTGATAATAAGCAAAATCAATCAACTGGTATATGCCAATAAACATGGAAACTTAGACTAAAGGTCCATAGTCCCATAATAATTTATATTACTTATCAGAACTGACAGAAGATGAAATAGAAAGCCTGAAAAGTCTTATAACTATTAATGAAATTGAAGCAAACATTAACAATCTTTCCACAAAGAATATATAAGGTCCAGATATAATTATAAGTAAGTTTTCTCACACTTATTAAAAGATTAGATCATTCTAACTTATACAACTTCTTAAAAACAAACAAACAGGAAAAGAGGAAATACTCCCCACTCATTTTATGAAACCAGTATTACTTTAGTAGTAAAGTACAAGATAAAGAAAGCATAAGAAAATAACACCACTGAGCCATTTTAATCCATTTAATAAAATGAGTTAATAATAAATAAAATAAGTATATAAATGGGTCAATACATATAGATTGTAGAAATCTTTAGCAAAATATTAGCTAACTAAATTTATCAATATATACAAAATATACTATATTGTAGCCAGATTGAGTTTATCCTAAGGATGTAAGGCTGGTTTAATTTTTAAAATATAGAAATATCTTTAACTTCATTAAGAGATTAAAGGTAAAAACCATATGATCATCCAAAGAGATGCAGATATACTTTCTGATAAAAAATCAACATGAGTGCATGAGTAAATAAAAAAACTTTCTTAGTTAATTAGTATTAGAAGAAAATGTCTCTAACCTGATAATCTACTAAAAAGTAAAAACAACAACAAAGAGTTACAACAAACATCATCATCTTAACCGGTGAAACAATGGAATTAACTGCTTTAAAAACCAGCAACAAGACAAGAATGCCTATCATTACCACATCAATTCAACATTAACTGGAGATTCTTTCTTCTAGAAGCATACATTCTTTTCAAAGAATCTCCTATCAACCTTCCCTTTAAATGTAACTCTAGAAACAGGTGTTCTTAGGCTCAAGGTATAGTGTTTTGAAAAGGTAGAACACTTCTCCCTCCCCCCAAATCATTATCAAGTTTCTTTTCAAAGATAATGCTCAGCATAATGGCACATTTTAGCAGTCAATTTAAAGAATGGGAAAAAAAAGGAAAAGTATAATTTAACATAGTTAGTTGTAAATCCAGGAGCATTACCCAGGCTAAATATCATCTTGCTCTGGGACCAAGGAATTAAACTCATTTTGCTTTTTCTTCTTCAACAAATGCAGAACTTAAAGAGCTATTTTATCCCATAATTTCGTTCATCTTATGATTCAAGTGGTATTATACTGAATAACATTTATAATTTAACTGTATTATGTGTGTGAACTTTGCACTCCAAGGAGAACTAAAAGAGATATTTTTATGGCACTGAAATGATCATTTTTTAAAACTTTTTTTTTTCCTTTTGAGAAAGGTATCAGAAATTTTTTTAATTTATGCTTTGGGTTTTTAGTGAAGAGAATGACCTATTTCAGGGCCAATGCCTTTCATTCATTTGACTATTATTTATTAAGTGTTTCCTGTGTACCAGGTACTGTTCTAGGCACTGGTGATGTAACACTGAACAAAATAAAATATTCAGTCCCTGTGTTGCTTTAATGTCCAGAAACACATGAGTGCAGTTGAATAATAAAGGGGTGAGTCCAGGAGGTCCTAGAATAAGTATCCTCTGTCCCACTATGTGCTTTTCTTCTCTCCCTGAAAACCTTCCATTACTATATTTTAGAAGTACCAGGAAAGTATCTGGGTTGATCCCCTTTCAGGTTTCTTCACGGCTCCACACAAGAGCTACACCTCACTGAGTCTTCCTTGGTAAATTAATTTATAATAATAACAATAGCTTCCATTGAAAGGGCAAATTTCAGAAAGGTGTGTTGCCTATACTGTCTCATTAAAATCTTGCAATTAGGCATTATTACTATTTGATGGATGAGAGACTGAAGCTCAGAGAAACTCAGTGATACCACACATTATAAACAGTAATTCAAATTTTTCCGACTCTAAAGAATCCATGAACATTTTCTAGTATATTTGGTTGATGTATTCCTTTCCTTCCTTCCTTCCTTCCTTCCTTCCTCTTTCCTTCCCTCCTGCATTCATTCTTTCATTCACTATCTCAGAAAATGCTAAGTTATATACCAAAGAGAACTTTGGATTTCCTGTTGTTCTCCTGAATGCTGAGTGTAGTCTTTATTCACAATCCATCAATGCATGGATTTTCCCCACCTATGTAACACTGTATAACCCAAATGGTAGACAGAGTCTCCTTTTCTCTTCCCTCACCAGTGTATGGTATAGAAAAACTCAACTAAAAAAAAAGTCTTAACAATTAGAGTTTTTTTTTCCCCCAACAGAATAATCTCATTTCTAAAATGGTGCATACCCAGATTACCTACCAATAGGGGAATCCAAGCAGAGACTGAATAAGGAAAGGAGGAAGGTTCATTCATTCATTCACTCATTCACTCACTCATTCATCAAACAAATATCCACTGAATGCCAGGAATTATGAGCCTATGACATGAAACAAAGCTCTCTGCCCTAATGGAACTTACGTTCCAGTGAGAGGGAAGATAAACAAGAGAACTTAGAAGTTCTCTTCCAACACGAAATCTCTAGGTTATTCGAAATGGGAAGAAGCAGCAGAAAGAAAGAGAGTCAAGTTTTTTGTTTGTTCTTTTTCAGCAAAGGCTGTAGGACAGATTCAAATTTAAGGGCAGATTCTGGGAAGAGCAACTGCAAATCCAAGCCTGTTCATCATCCGTGTTATGTGCTGGTCCTCTGCTCACCTTTCAAACTCACTGGCACACATAGATTACAACCACTGCCAGTTGGCACCACCTTTATATTATAAATTACTCTCATAAAACCGTATGTCCTTCTGTTCTGTTAACTGCTGAGGGGGAGGGCTGGCAGTCACTGCAAGTCACTGCCTTCTTTTGACCCTCCATTCATTCCCCAATGCACTCACTTTTCCACAGGAGAAATTCTCTTCTCCTTTATGCCCACTCAGACTTGACTCTTCAAGGCTCACCCCAGAAGATACATTGACTACTTTATTCCTTCTGCTGGTAACCCTGTTGGCACTCAATTTCAAACACATAGACCATTCAGTTACCCAGTCCTTCAGTAAAATTTCAGTAAGCACTTGCCATGTGCTAGCATTAGTATAAAAGGTCACAATTCCCACTGTTAAGAAACAAGTAGGGGAGACAGATGAGGATAACAGCAATTTGATCGTCATGGTAGACTAGAGTACCATGGAGTCACAGAGGAGGGATATAAGCCTATAAGCCTAGATCTAGAGCTCTGACTTTGAAATGATCTGCTCTACTTGAAATGGGAGCATAAGTCTTAATTTGACATGGGAAAATAAGACCCTATTATAGCTCATGATGTTAAGGTCACAGAGAATGAGTTATAAGAGGGGACAGGCAGGCATGGATAGGGGTGGGAATCTCTGTATCATCATTTTGGGAACTTATTTCAATGCAGCTGGTCTTATAGGGGGATTTAAAAAAAATTGAAGTATAATTTTCATACAATATCCTGTAAGTTTCAGGTGTACAACATACTGATTCAATATTTTTGTGCATTATTAAATGATTCCCATGATAAGTGTTGTTACACCCCCATGACTTATTTTATAACTGGAAGTTTGTACCTTTTAATTCCTTTCACCTCTCTCACCTACCTTCCAGTCTCCAGCCACTCTGGTAACTGACAGTTTGTTTCCTGTGTGAGTCTGTTTTGTTTTGTTTGTTCTGGTTTTTGGATTCCACATATAAGTGAAATCATATGGTATTTGTCTTTCTCTGACTTACTTCACTTAGCATGATACCCTCTAGATCCATTTATGGTGTCACAAATGGAAAGATCTCATTCTTTTTTGTGGCTGAGTCATATTCCACTGTATATCTATACCACATCTTCTTTACCCATTCATCTGTCGATGGACATTGGGTTGCTTCCATATTGTGGCTGTTGTAAATGATGCTGCTATGAACATAGGGGTTCATATATGTCAAGTTTCTAACTTCTCTCTACAAGTAGACTCTAAGCTCTGTGTGGGGAGGACCATGTCTCATGCTTCTTCTCTATTCACCATAGCACTTAACTTAGTGATGATTCACGGTGAGTTATGATTATGCGTAGACTCAGTACTTGTCAGAAACTTAAAGAGTTCATAGCCTGCAATGTAAGCGCTTCAAAGATCAGTCAGTAATAGAAAGACAGTGGACTCTATGAATCACCCAGAAGGCTCTTGAAAACAAATACTCCTTTCTCTGGACATGGGTCCTATGATCCTTTCTCACTAATTAGAGCTGATGGTGAAATGACTAACACAACAAACTCCAGAATATGGCGATGAAAGACTCAGGCTGGCTAGTTAAATCACTGTAGTGGAAGAAACTGGGATCTTTCTGTTTTACCTAGTTACCAAATTGTTTCCCTCACAGATGGTCATAAAAGAAACTGATCGATTTTTCCTTTGCTAAATTATTCCTTTAAAATAAAACTGACTTAGAACAACTGGATAGTCAAATTAAGAAGTTAGATCCATATGTGAGGACAAAATTCCAAATCATATGGGTATGAGAGGAAATAATGAGGATTATATTCCCCTATAACTATGGAGTGGGAAAGGGTTTGTCCTAAAACAAAAGATTTATGAGTTTGACCATATGAAAATAAAATCTACAGTGCAAAGAACATCATAAGTGATTTCACGAGCAAATGAAAAACCAAGAACGTTTAGTTTGTATTATAAACAAAGGAATAATATCCTTAAACTTTAAAATCTCTTTGAAATTGAGATGAAAAAAGACTAGCAACTCAAGAGAAAACTGGGCAAAGGTCACAAGCAGATGATTTACAGAGATAGAAATATAAATGGCATTTTAATAGTTTTGAACAAAAGTTTCCAACCTCACTCTTAATAAGATACAACAAATTCAGACCACACTGGAAAAATCATTTCTCCTGTGTAAGATTGACAGGACACACAGGTTTGACCTTGAATTTGTAGGTGAGGCTTTGCGGGACCAGACACATCAATCATATGAAAACAGCACAACTCCTCTGAGGATACATCCACTCTTTGACTCAACAGTCCAATCTGGGAATCTATTCCATGGAGGACTAGTTAAATTAATTATGGCACAGCCACACAAAAGAGATACGCAAAAGAACATGGGAAGACTTTTATATACTGACATGGAATGGTCTCCAGGATATATTGTTAGGTGGAAGCAAACAAAACCAAACAGGATGCTGAACAGTGTAGATAGTTAACTTCCTTCTGAATATGAAATATTTACTTGCATTTATTTGGTGTGTACAAAGACTGGGAGGATAAATAAGAAACCAGTAAAAATGGTTACCCTGTATGGGGCTAGAGGCACACAGGTTGGGCAGGGACTTCTGTGATCAAAACAATAAAATCAAGTTTTGAAAAATGATAGCTGAGGGAAAACGCAAGAACTTCTCTAAACAGCAGAGACTTGACGCGAAGCGTGAAGCTTGACAACCAGTGACTGCAGCATTTGTGCACAGTAATAGAACTGGGCGGCGGGGTGGTGGTGGTGGTGAGGACCGGAAGCTACCCAGCTCAACACAGGCTGAAAGAGGGAAGGGAAGATCCTTGCTCCAGATCTGTAAGTAAGTTGTGGTCCAAGAAGACACCTGCTTGCTTTCAGTTGAGTATTTGAGAACTTCTGTACCTCTCAAAGATTTCATGGGCACGTGGTGCGGTGAATGATGTCAGCACAGCTTTGGGCCTTCCCTAAAAATACTGATCCTGTAGAATTTCCTTCTACCAAATCCTAACTAAGCTCAGGAAGGTACCTGACTGTGTCTGGAAGAGGGGACATCCCAGGATGAAAAGAGTCAAGATGACGTATTATAGCACAAGATGGGCCAAACAAATCAGGATAAAGGGAAGATTTTTAAAAAAGTAAAAAAGAAAAGAGTGGAAGAAACCACTCTTTAAGATGCTTTTGGGGGCTCATCAACAGGGAGTCTGGGAGCCAACCACCAGCCTTCTCTGCCTGCACAAGATGGAGAGCAAGCTTGGCAAATATTATGGACAGGATGCTGTCTCCTTTTCTAATTAAATTCCTTTAAGAGTGGGCTGATTTACTCATTTATAATAAAATCCCTGGTCTAATTAAAAATGGGACTTTCTCCCACCTGATCTAGCCTCACCATATTTCCAATTTCCATGTAATTGAATCTGAAAACAATGATGCTGAGTGATAGCTCGGGATATTGCTACTTATTGTGAAAATAAATAATAAGGATGGAGAATGGTGCCTGGCTTGTTTCAGGGAAGTTTAAATCACCTCTTTCTCACTTCGGCTGAATTTTAACAACAGATAAAGACAACATGATATTTCCCTTAATGAAACTGTATAATGTTGGCTAATTTATGAGAGAGGTTTACCTTTCTGAGGCTTTAGCTTCCCATTATTTTGGCCTGCGGTTTGTAAGGTCTCTGTGCTCCCTGTCCCTCCCCTGATATTCAACCTTAAATTCCAGGAATTGTTCTTTCTTTCAACCCATTTAACATAATACTGCTTATATTTATTTAGCACTCTGCAGATTGGAAGCCTTGTGACATCTGATGTCACATCTGAACTACTGTGGGAGAGAAAGGCAAGGCGGGCACCATGTGGCATATGGAACCAAGGCTCAGAAAGGTCAACACTATTCATCCAGGATCACCAAGTCTATTTGCAGAGCCTGACCTAGAACCCAGGTGTCCTAACTCCTGATTATGGGCATGTCCAACAATTCCAGCCAAATGACAATGCCTTTTGGTTTCTAGGTTCCAAGAGGTTCATAGAACAGCCAGTTGTGTGATTCACCGCAGGATGCTCGACATTTTTTCTTGGCAGAACTCCTTGGGAGTTGCTCCTTGGGAAGGGAACGCTGTTTGTTTCTGTTTTTGTTTTCCTGAGCTCATCTGCTTGGTTGTACAGTATGTGTATGTTTCTAGATTTTTGGCTGGTTGAGGAGGGGCAGTTAGGATGGGAGAATATGAGAAATGATCCCTTTCTTTATCCTTGAGGTTTGAGAACAAAACACTCTAAATACTTAGAATGTATCCATCTCCTTTACCCTCATACCTCAAAGGTTTGCACACTGCATTCTTGTTTTGCACACTATAATAATTACTTCTAGAAAGAGTTACTTCTGAATACTAAGACCCTTCCTTTTCCTACTTACCCCATTTCTTCAACAGGGCTTCTTCTGCTGACCCCAGCTTTTTTAATCCTGAGATTTATGTTAATCTTCTGACTCTTAACCATTCAGAAGGAAGAAGTCTGGCCAGAGGCCCTTTCCAAATGTCACTATGTGCTTTTTAGCCAAAAATGAAACTCTTAAGATCCCCAAGGAAACCCAAACTCCTGTTGACTATGTTTTTTTCTTCATTTTTCATCTAATTGCCATTTACCTAATTCACTAGAGCAGTATGAGGATTAACTGTTCTCTGGTTACTTTCAAGTCTGTAAAGGATTTCCTCCTCCTCAGGGTATGTTCTCTAAGGGAGACAGAAATGAAACACTAATAAGAGATTTAATGTGTAGCAGCTTTAAAAGATCTGTGCTCTGTGTTGTAATTTTTGCAGTTGGTGTCTCCCTAACATACTCTGACTTAGGCGCTGGGAACGGGATCAGCAGCCAAGTGTGAAAGGTCCAGGTGGAAGCATGAACTTCCTTTTCAAAGCCCCTTGGAGGAAGGGCATCTTAACCACCCAATCAGGTGCTGGGCCAGGCCTACGGTGCCTGCTGGGCAGGCAGAGGGATTTGGCTGCTGTCATATCTTGGCACCAATATTTGACAGCTTGTCCCTCTCAATGAACATTTCTGATGCCTAAAGGGCAATCTTCTCTTGGCTTCTTCTTGGTTTTGTTGACATTTTGTGCAGGATAATGCTTTGTTATTGGGGGCTGCCCTGTGCATTATGGGATGCTTAGCAGCCTCCAGGGGCTCCTCATATCAGATAGGAGACCACCCACCTCTGAATATGAAAACCCCAAATGTCTCCAGAGATTGTCAAATGTCTCCTAGGGCCACAACCATCCTGTTGAGAGCCACTGGGCCACATAATTCTGGGTGAACACTCAAGGTATTACTTGGATTACGGGCAACCTCTATGAAGAAGACATCCTTAGACACCCTCATGGGGCTGTCTTGGAGTACAACACTCCCTTCTGCTCCCCCTGTGTGAGGCTAAAAGGACACAAGAGTTTCCCAAATGACTCATCATCCAATTCGCTGCTTATCTATTTAGTTTCAGATCCTTTGCCCAGCTTTCTTTTGGCCCTGGCAGCCAAAGATGGCTAGTGTGCGCAGCATCAAGTATTATTTTCTCCCCTTGCAAATTCCACACCAACCAGGGATTTGGTTTTTACTTTGTGATTCAACTTTGCAAGCTCGGGTTTAAATGTTTCAGGCTACCACACATTCAAACTTGAGAGGGTAGCACTGAGGGTGCTGTCGTAACGATGGGGGGCAGAACGTCCATCAAAGAGTGACAAACTCCGGGGGGGGGGCATCTCTTCCCTCCAAAATGTCTCATTAGGGTCCCAGACTTGGCCTCCCTCTCCTCTATCTCCCACAGTCCAATTTAATTGAGCGAAGGCCTCGCCACGGCACACTGCTCTTTCGACAGGAGGGTAAACTCATTCTGTCCATCATGACATTTGCTTTCTCAAGGGCCTCACAATATGCAGCTCCAATAATTAAATGCAGCTCACATCGCAGCCTCCCTTTTCAAACCCGTCTGAAGGCACAGTGGGCTGTTTTTTTTGTTTGTTTGTTTGCTTTTTTTCTGATGGTTACCTTTTGACCATGTGATTTTCAGAAGCTAGTGAGTTTTTTGGTTTGTTTTGTTTTATTGTTGTGCATGACACTTCTCCCCACTGAAACCCCCAAACCTCAGTATAGTGCAAGTCCCATCCGAACAGCTGAAAGGGCTGCGGATTTTCTCATGGTGGACAAAAGGTGACAGAGAGAAACTTGAGACCCTGGTTATGATAAGGGTCTCAGAGCAGCCTGCTGTCCGGGTCAGTACTTTTCATTTGTCACCCGGGGACAGTTTATTGCTGGGAAATGAATCCCTTGTGTTTTATTGCCCGTGTCCATTTACCTTGAGTTGGGACGAGCTTGTCAAAAATAAAGCAAATCTTGAAAATGACCTAATAAGAGTGAAGTTCCAGGAAGGACCAAGGATAACTCTTACCTGGAGCGTCCATTTTAAACAAGAGATTTCTCTGGGGGAACTTGGGAGTGATTATAATGAGTCTGGGTTTCGTTTAACCTAATGCTGATTTTGCACATTACAGAAATTTGTCCTCTTTAAGGCATATGCCAGATGAATGCTTTAAAACAGATGCAACTTTGTGTGAATTTTCTATAAAATAGCAAAATCTGATTGCTCTATTAATAGCCAAAATCCTTGGCCTTGGGAAGGCCGGGTGGCAGCATTTTTAAAATTCATCATCTCTGCATAATTAGTTGTGAATCTCTAAATATTCAAGCTGAGGAATTAACCAGGAGCTGGAGCTGTTACCCTTCAGGGTCTCTTTTAATATTGTTCCACAGTCATCATTTCCTTGTGTTTTTCTAATTACTGCAAAACCAATTGTTTTTAACTCAACGGCCCTCGCTTTTTGTAATTTGTTGAATGTAATCACCTTCAAAGGAAGAAAATGTACTTCTTGTCCAGGAAATTGGGGCTTGATTAGATGAGTGTCATCAGGTGGCTGTGGGACCCTGGTCCTGAAGCTTTACTTATTTGATCCAATCATTGCATTTTGAGGGTATGGGGTTCAAGGAAGGAGGGGGTGCTCTTGAAAGTGAGCTGCAAAGTGTGATCTATAGACCCCAGTGGGCTTTAATTTGGAGAAGATTTATGAAAACTAAAAAGAAGTATCAATTCGGATTCCTTACTCTGAGAAGCCCACAGTATGGCCTTGGGCAGTAGATCACAACTGTGTAGAGTACCTGATTATCTTCTCGCTCAGATGGAGCTTCATGTGTAGGTCTCATTAGAAGCATCCAGGGAGCAGGTCTATGTCACTAACCTGGCCTCAACCTCTGGCGTCCAGTGTTGGTGTGGACACTGAGCAAGTGATGAATAAACCAAGATGAATTAGTTTAGAGGTCAAGTCTCTTCTTTGCTTTTATTCTTTTGCCAATCTCATTTATCTACTAACCAGTTCAACTTGGAAATTTTCCAGTAAAAAATATGGCAAGAATAAGGTTCTTAATCTTTGATTTGTCTCTTTCAGATCTCAAGGGTATGATGCATTTTCATCAATAAGAATGACGCTCTATGACAACAGTTCCTAAACTGGGGCAGAGATTATGAAAATCAAGCCAGGGTGCATGGAGCCATTGAAAAGAAACAAAAAAGCAAAAGATTCTTATAGGCATCCATAGCACCCATGAAGAATCATCACTGAAGAGTTATGGGAAAATGGATTCATTGCTTTCTCTAGCACAGCCCCCAGCTGTAGGTAGCCGCTCTGGATCTTTCTTCCTCTGGACAACCAAAGGTCCAAATGGATGAAGGGTCTGTGTGTGAGGAGCTAAACAAGGCCATAACTAGTTGTGTGAGTCAGTTGCAATTCTGTTCAATATTTGTGATGTTGTTTAACATTTATTAAACAAGTATGGTGTGCTAGGCCCCGTGCTAAGTGCAGAACATGAACAAGGAGCAATCTTGGCATTAGTGAGAGAGCTGAACATGCAATGAAGTAAGTATCATCTCAAGTGGCGAGTGACAGAAATAAAGTCAGGGTATCACAAGAGAGCAGACAAGGAACAGTAATTTGGGCATGGCTAATGGAAGAGCATCTAGGGAGACTTCCACCATGGAGGAGGTAAAGTCTGAACCGAATCTTAAAGACTAAGTCAGAGTTACGCGAAGGTTAGCGAAGATAGGTGTTGGTATGAAGGACGTTCCAGGAAGTGAGGCCACAGAGCAAAAGTAAGGAAGACCTTAACAGCACCCTGAATTCAGGATAGAAGGGGGCATGCTGATGACACATAAAGTTTAAAACAGGAAATGGAAAAAGATCAAGTCAGAAAGGCAAGACCAAGATGGGCTCTGTGAACCTTGTAGAGGAGACTGCATTCTGTCTGTGGGTAATGGAGAGTCCTAGAAGAGTTTCCAGCAAAAGGCACACCACGATAGGGTGCTGCACTTTGGTGGCAGTGGGGATGACGCATCCGAGGGGGATGGGACTGGCAGTGGGCAAGGAGCAAAGGGAGGCAGTGGACTGTGTAGACCCGTGAAGGTGCTGCTGGAGCACTGGTGGAGGGGCTAGAAAGAGGGAATATTCAAGAAGTATATGGGGGGGGCAGCAGGATGTCAGGACTGTCAGAATGTGGAAGGTGGGAGAAGAAAGAGTCAAGGCCATCTAGCTTCACAGACTGTATTCCTAAAAGAATGGAGACCGCCAGTTGAGACAGGGAGCCTGGGAGATGGAAATTTCTAGAGAGAAGAAGAGAGGTGTCCGTTTGGACGTTTGCCCTTGAGGTACCTGGTGGGGTTGGTGATGGTGGTGGGCAGCCTGACAGATCAGTCAGCAGCTTGGGAGACACGCACCGGCCAGGGATTGTTATTTGACTTTCTACTAATCAGGTCCAGCTGGTTCAGCCAGGGGTGAAACTCCCCTGGCCTCCCTTCATCCAGAGATTGGAGCCCCACTGTTGCAACTCCCTGGGTCTCAACTCATCCAACATTCTGCCAATGGCTTCTTGTCTCTCCCCTTCCCCTTCTACCTCTGTCCCTTGCTCATGCCTTCTCCAAGGCCCTGCCTGCAGGGAAAGAGGTGGGGATGTTTGTTATGCCTAACTTGGCGAATTAGAGTGGGCAGCTCTGTGGAAACAAAGCCACAAAATTACTTCTGTCTGAAACCTCACCTGCTGGGCCACCTACCCAGCTCCTAAATCCTGCTCCTGCCGCTTGGTGCTAACAACTTAGACTTTTCAAACATATTTCAAAGTGAAGCTAAAGAAACTCACCTTGGAAGAAAAGACATGTATTTACTTTAGTGTTTTATGAGCCCGTAGGCAGGGTTTTGGAAAGTAGGTTTCTTTGGTCACAATCAGTGTGATTCAAAGAAGCAAGTGGGCAGGAGAAACCAGGGAATGTGGGGGGGGTCACAGGACACTCTGTTTGAACGGAAATCCTCCCCCCGCCACCCCGGGCATGCTGTGATTAGCAGGGCAAGTACTAATGACTGATCAGTGGCCTGGGGGAGGGGGTGGCAGGGAGGGCTTGGGGTGACAGGCAGAGGTCCCTGACTGTGCATTTCCTACAACGCATGGAGGGACGGACTGCCACCATCAACTGCCCTTCTCTACCTGCAGGAAATTTCAAGGAGCCAGGAAGAGAGAGGGAGTGTTTGAGAAAAGACAACTATCTTGGAGAACATCCAGTAAGGCTTCCAGATCTATCAGCAATTCCATTCTGCAGGGGGCGGGGGGATCACTTTCACAGGTGCATGTGATGAAAGCCAGGCAAAATGGTGGCTGGCAGGGAAGGACATGTCACCCACACACCCAGGATACGTACTCCCTGTAGTGTTTTTCTCTGAATCATTTCTATTTCTTTTCGGATCCATTTTGCCAGCGTTGATAAAGTTCATGCTGCTGTGTCCACCCTACCTGCCCCTTCCTAGGGTTTGTTGGAAGCCAGCAGGCGCCCAGAGCCACACCAGCTGTCTGCACACATTCCTTCTTCCTGGCAGCTCTCTCATCGGCCAGGGCTGAGCTATTAGCCAGTTCACTATTAAAAGCAGAGGGCAGGTGCCTGGCTGGAGGAAAAGCATCTCCTCGCTGGTGGTGCTGCTTCCAGTTAGTCTACCTAGCCCTTGGCTTTTTTTTTTTTTTAATTTAATTGTATTATGTTATGTTAATCACCATACATTACATCATTCGTTTTTGATGTAGTGTTCCATGATTCATTGTTTGTGCATAACACCCAGTGCTCCACGCAGAACGTGCCCTCTTTAATACCCATCACCAGGCTAACCCCTCCCCCCACCTCCCACCCCTCTAGAACCCTCAGTTCGTTTCTCAGAGTCCATAGTCTCTCATGGTTCGTCTCCCCCTCCAATTTCCCCCCCTTCATTTTACCCTTCCTTTTTTTTTTTTTTTTAACATATAATGTATTATTTGTTTCAGAGGTACAGGTCTGTGATTCAGCAGTCTTACACAATTCACAGTGCTCACCATAGCACATACCTTCCCCAATGTGTATCACCCAGCCACCCCATCCCTCCCACCCCCCACCACTCCAGCAACCCTCAGTTTGTTTCCCGAGATTAAGAATTCCTCCAAAGAAGCACCATTCGCCCAGAGGCTGCGGCAACGGAATGGAAGGAGCCCCTCCTCTTAAATAGGGATTTGCTCTGGTTCGAGGAAATAGGACAAACAAAGTGGGTAGATTAAGAAAACAACTCGGACTAAGACTCACTGCCATTTGCAAAAAGAGCAAAAAGAAAAGTTAAAGGAACAAGGTCACTGTTCCCCAGGTTCTTCCCTAGCCTTCCCCTAATGTTTATTTCTGATTGCTTTGCACGGCTCATTTAAACAAGGCAATGTTAACACGTGAACCCTAAAGTATGTTCTTTCATACTGCAGCACTCGTTCATTGACACAGTTTGGCTTGTTTCCTTTTTCAAGATGTTTTCAAATTGCCATTGGACCATCCCTCTTCCCCTCGCCAATTCCTTCCTTCCCCCCCCCCCCCCTCACTGGAAACTCACCGCCAGAGGGAGAAACCAGACCACCGAAGATGAAGATTGTATCCCTCTTTTTAGTAACCAACCACGTATAGAATCATGGAACTCCCCCTTCACTCCTGACACCTTTCTTCGCCTAGCTCCTAAGACACCATGCTCCCCTGGCTCTCCTCCCCGCTTCCTGCTGGCTCCTCCTTTGCTGGCGCTTTCTTTTCTCCCTGACCTGTAAACTCAGGAGGATGGGATTCTCTCTCTATCAACACTCCCTCCCCTCCTGACCACATCTGGACCCTCTACATGCTGACACTCAAAGTTACATTTCCAGACCAGACCTGATCTGCTGAGCTCCAGACGCCCACAAGCCCATGCCTACTCCACATTTCCACCTGCCCCACAGGCAGCTCACACTGAGCACGTCCAAGACGCTTCCCCCCGCTCCATCCTCAGCCTCCCCCATCTCAGTCAGCAGAGCACTGTCCCTTCCAGGACCTGAACCTTGGAGCCACCCTAGACTCTGCTATTTCCTTTACCCCCACCCTCTAATCTGTCAATAAGTTGTGTTGTCTTTTTAATTAGATCTGGAATCAGACCATTCTCACTCCCTGTTGTATATGTTGCATGTGGCTATTGATATTTAAGTTGAACTCAATTAAGATAAAAACATAATAGGGAAAAAAGAAAATGGACCAAGTGAGAACTCTTAAGAAAACAGAGAAAATGAAATTTAAAAATTCTGTTCCTTGCTTGTACTAGCCACATTTCAAGTGCTTATGGGCCACATGTGGCTCATGGCTCTGGTACTGGCCTGTGCTGCTCACTCCTTTCACAGAGACCATCCTGCCCCAGCCACTAAATATCACTTGCCTGGGTGGCTACAGTAGCCTTGGGGCTGATCTGGCTCCTTCAGTCTTTTACAACATGGGAGCCAGAGAGATCCTTTGGGAACATCTTAGGTTATGCCTCTTCTCTGCTCAAAGTCATCCCAAGGCCCCCATGCCTGTGCAGCAAAGTCCTCGGAACGGCAAGCGAGCCCTTACGAGCTCCGGCTCCTTCTACCTGTCCGACCTCATCTGCCCTCCCCCTTCCAAACTGCTCTGGTCACAGCCACACTGGCGTCCTGCTGCTCCTGCCTCCAGGCTTCTGCTCTGGCTGTTCCCTCCGCTGAGCATGCTCTTCCCCCAGACATCCTCCCGGGTCACTCCCTCTCCTCCTTCTGATCTCAAACACCACCTTCTCAGTGAGACTTGGTAAGACCACTTTTTTAAATGTTAACCCCGCCCCCCCCAGCAGCAGTCCTGCCCTCCCATACCCTACCCTGCTGCCCCTTGTCTTTTCCACAGCACTCGTCTCTTTTCAACAAATGATAGACATTTACTAGTTAATCATATCTGTTGTTTACTCTCCAGCAGGGAATTCCGTCTAGTTACTCACCGCTGGGAAAGCTGGCCCAGAGGAGGCTTGCCAAAAATATTTGTTCAATAAATAAATGGAGTTTTAGAGCTGGAAGGCGCCCTGGAAATCCCTCTTGGATGGAGCAGCTGAAGGTCAATGAGGTGAGATTAGCCACTGTGGACCCACAATAAATTCAAGGGAAGAACTGGACCAACAACTGGCCTGGCCCTAGGTGTCTTCGCTGGGCGGTCCTGTGACGATGACCTCCCCTCCCCCTTTCTTTGCCACAACCAGAGGGGCACCGACAAACCACAGAGAGCCAATGGGGACACCAACCTAACTACAATGCCAAGGGTATTTATCACTTTCTTCTTGGTAAGCCTTTGTATTGTTTCACCATTGGTCCCGCTTCTCTGATAACTTGTAGGAAGCAAGGAACAAAGTGGGGGCTCTGGCTAATGGCTCTTCTTCCCCCCATATGTCCCAATGGCAGGACTCTTGGAAAACTGTAAACACACATAGTTGGTACGTTTTCCCTAAAGCAATTTATCAGTCTTGTTTTAAAAAAAAAACAAAGTCATATTTTCATCATCTAAGTGCTAAATTAGTATTTGAAAAAAAGTCGATTAGCATGAACAAAATGATTCTCCATTGCATCACTGAAATATTTCTGACAATCCAGAGTAGATTAGAAGGAAAGTAGACCCCAGATCCCATTTTGTATCAGGGGTTCATCTGTCCTCCTGTAGCTGTAAAGAAAAGCCATCTGAAAATACACATTTTTAAATGCCTCGGGATGACGGTTCTTCTGCTGCCAATTCTGATTCAAAAAGAAAATACAGTGAGCGAGTTTGAACTTCATAAACAGACCTGTTCATAACGGCATGGCTCACAGGTGCAGAGCTACACAGCACGATATTAGCAAAAAGCCTGGAAGACTCCATCCATGGCTCAACGGATGATTTAACTTGCCAGAAGATGTAATTAAGAACAAAGTTATCTTTCTAATCATTCCTTTATTACTGAGATAACTCAATTGGAGACTTTTTGGGAGATGCCAGATTTGGAAATACAATCCTTACAGACTGCACTGAGATGTCATGAAGATTATACCAGGAAACAAATTGATGCGCATAGACAATCTTCTGTACACACCAGAAAATTAGATCTCAGGAGAGATGTGGGGCTAAGATGTAAAGTCAAGGGTAGGGGTGGAGGCAGAGTACAGTGAAAGGCAAAATCAGCGGCTTCCAGGAGAGAGAGGAGCCCCGGATGTCCAGGTGTCCCGTTAAGTTACCTTGGGTGGCGTTCTTCCTTGCTTTCACTAACTTGCCCCTTCCAGCTCCAAAACCATTATTTCCATAGTCCAGGTCACTGTCACTATCACTGCCACCACCAGCAGAGTACGCACACATTCTGGGTACCTTGTCCTAAATAAGTAATACGAGACCGTTAAGATTATTCACGCAAGTCGAAATGGGGCAGAACATCCTGAGAGGATGGGACACGGTTCATCGCGGGCCATTACTGGGCGCGCAGAATTCCATTCCACTGCGCCACCCCCGAGAACAACCCTGCTTTTCCTGGTCTCACGGAGCTGGCCCAGTCTACTCAATTACCGGAGCTGTAGAAGCAGGGCTGCGCTAATGAAGCCATTGACCACTCTGCCATTGTACCAGGTACAGGAAAGTCCTCACAGCTACCTCCTCTGCATTTTGTACACTTCTTTATGGGGTCTTATTTTTCTCAAGTGCCTATTATGAGCTGCTGTTCCAAGCCTAATGGCTTATTTGTTTAACTGATCTCATCACTGGCTTTCAAGTAGCAGAGAGTATGGAAAGAATCAACCTTAAGGACAAAAGAAGAAATGCTTGCCTAATTTACGATTTCCTTCCATCCCTTGAAAGGACAGGAGCCTTTAGGAAAGTACGCAATTGCTAACCCAATAATACTCCTCGAATCAACTGAAAGTTCATGGGTTGAGGGATTCCGTCTCCCCTCTTGCTCACAGGTACACACAGCCTGACCCTCGAGTTGTTACTGGTGTGGCAATAAAGTCCTGTCAGGAATTGCTGAGGTGGTTGATGCTGTATAAACAGTCCCCACCGCCCCCACTCTGGGCACAGAATCAGAATACTAGAACTAAGATTGCAATTCTGTGTATAAAATTATAAAAGAACGTCTTTTAGGTTTGTGGGCTACCCTGTTAGAGCTTATTATTCCCCAGCCATCCCAGACAGTTCAGGTACAGATGTATCGGGGATGAGCCTCTCAAGTCTGTTCGGGAGGGTGTCATTCGGTTGGAAATTATAAAACACATTTTAGGATGTAAACCCCCTCATCTGGAGTTATACGTTCAAGCAGCTATGTAGTTCTTTATTCCTTTATTCGTTGACTCATCCATTCACCCATTCAACAAATGCTTATCGAGTGCCTATTCTCTGCTAAGAGGAGTGCTAGGCTCTGGGGGTACCGAGTTCAATACACGGGATACTGGTAGTCCAGCAAGGATGATGTCCATGAAGGATGAGGAGTCTCCAGGCTGGGGTGCTTGGGGAGCCCCACGTCTAGAGTTCCAGTACGGCCCCAGCGACATTTTCTGCAGTAGGAGATGAATTTTTTTCACCCCTCCATTCAACAAACATTAACGGAACCAGGCACTGTGCTGGGTGCTAGAAATGTAAGCTAACTTTTGCTTCCAACTTTCTCCCCCTGGCCGTCAGCAAAGCAGGCTTCTAAGTTCCAAGCCACAGCGGTGATACTCTCAAATCAGAGTGAGCTTTCCCGTGGGCGGAGGTGGGGCAGGATGATGAGGGAGAGAACCCCAGAGAGGGGTCTTTGCTGCTGGGCGTGTATGTTGGGTGAGGAGTGTCTTGCCATTACATGGAGTGGAACAGCTCTCACCTGGCCAGCATTCAGCTGTTGTTGTTGTTATTATTATTATTTTCACTTTCTTGGATTTGCCTGACCCCCTTTGCCACGGTCATGACCTGTTGTTTTTGAACGATTTCCCCTCTGACTCTGGGTGTCTTTAGGGTTTTCTCAACTCTCCAGTTCCTAAAGCAAGCATACAGTCCTTTGAACAGTGCTTCTCAAAGTATTTTCCATGGCCCAGCTGCACTGGCATCACCTGAGAATTTGTTAGAAATGTTTGGACGTCAGCTCATCAGTACAAAATCGGACATGGCATGCATGGATGTGTAGCCCTCTGGGTGGTTGTGATGTCCACTCATGTTTGGGAACCACTGCTTTGGAGGAGTCTTAACATTTTTATGCCTAAATTAAGGCCGGATAGACTATACTGGTTTGCTCTTTTGCCTCTTAGGCTCCTGTTTATAGAGGCTGCCATTCTGAGTGTCAGGCATGGAATTCAGAGGGCTGAGTTCTAGTCCCGACTCCTGAGTAAGGACCCTGAATATGGTCCAGCATCTCTCTGGAGTTGTGTTGTCTGCTGTAAATTGAGGCTGTGGGCCTCGAGAATATTTCTTTCCCTACTTGTCTATGGCTCCATACTGAGATGCTAAAGGCTGAAAGAGGGTTCGGCCCCACTGGTTGTGGGTGACCCCGGATGCGGGCTAATCTGGTTATTTTCTCATCATAGTTGGTAGAAACTCTAGTAGAAATAGCAATTGGGGCTTCTAAGGCCAAGATTGGAAGAGACAAAGGCAGCAGGAGTGAGAAGAGTTAAGGAAGGGTGGGGAAGCTCTGGTAATTGATCCGTATGTTCTTCTTCCCTCCCTTCTCACTGCCAGGTGCCAAGAAAGAGCCTGAAGGGGGCCCACCCGGGACAAGTTGGGAAATAGTGAACAGGCTGAATATGGCTCTAGGTAACTAGCTGGGAGGGGTAAATAGGAGGAAACTCAGGAGGGAATACCAAGTAACCCCGAGGGATGATAGAAACGTCCCTGAGCCATGAACAACTTCCTAGGTCCAATCACATGTCAGGAAGCCTATGTCTGCCATGTCAGGGTGGATGAAGATCTCATAGCAAAAACGGTAGAGGCTGAAGAGATGCACGTCTCACTGACACTGGGAAGTCATGTGACCACTCTGGGGTATAATTATACCTCCTTTACCTGTCTCATAGGAACGAGGTATAAAGGTTAAAGTAAGAATAAGATAATGAAGAAGTATCATTAAATCATTCTCAATCGTGCTCTTACGGCTTGGGAAAGTGAGTGCCCATTCTGTAACATCTAATCTGGGCAGAGCATCCATGCCTCAAGAATCTAGGGACAGATTTGTGGAAGCATTTCAATTCCTCCCAGCGACCCATGGTGTTCCTTAACAATGCAGGGAAGAAGGTGAGCCTTGGGCTTTTGTTTTTATTCACTGAGCGAATGACAAATTTGCTTCAAAAACTGTATCTTTCGTGAAAAGGTTCAAGGAGGTCATTTTTCACCATCAGGAGCAATAGGTGGAGGGTACCCTCCTGTCAGCCACCCCCCTTACCTGGGTCTCAGCCGTGGGGTCTTCGACCCCCCAGTCTGGAAGCTGCTCGCTTGCGATTGTGTTTTCAGCATATTCAAATGACGAGCAGGTCTGGGGCCTTGGCTCTGCTTCATTCTGCTTTGGGGAATTGATTTTTCCTAAATGAGGAAATGTACATGAAGTCACAATCTGCTTCCTTTCACTCTTTACAAGTTTAGGGAGGGGAGTGAGGGAGACATTAAAAAATAATAAAAAAAAGTCCAAATACAGTCAAAGCTGGGTATCCCACCGAAGGCAAACTTTTCCACAAAATGTTGATAGACTTTTCATGTTAGGAAGGGGTCAGTGAGCAAACCCTTTGGGAAACACCGATTACTCCTCAAATAGTGTTAAGCATCAAATAATAAACAGGTTTCCTTTTTGGGAGCACTTCTCGGAGCCTCCATTGTGCTATTGAAAATTGTCATAATGTCCAAAGAAAGGATTAGAACTGGAAGCCCTATATAATATGCGCTATTCTGAAGACAATACTATAAATTTAGAGAGAAAAGTCTTTTCCAGATCTTTTTTGAGGATTCATATTTAGAGTATAAGTATATTTTGAGAATGTTAGCTTGCCTGATTTCAAAAGCAGATCTTTCCCCCATGCTTTTTTTTTTTTTTTAAGATTTATTCATTTATTTTGAGAGAGTGAGAGACAGAGACAGAGAGAGCACATGAGAGGGGGGAGGGTCAGAGGGAGAAGCAGGCTCCTCGCCGAGCAGGGAGCCCGATGTGGGACTCGATCCCGGGACTCCAGGATCATGACCTGAGCCGAAGGCAGTCGCTTAACCAACTGAGCCACCCAGGCGCCCTCCCCGTGCTTCTTTTGAGCTTAACTTGTGATAATAAAGTGAAAAATTAAAAAAAAAAAAAAGAAGAAGAAGAAGAAGAAGCCCTTCCCAAACATACTTGGACAGGGAACACTTATTTTCCTAGAATACCCATTATGGTCATTTCCAATGCACTCGGAATGTGCCCTGGGCAACTGTGCTCTTAAAGATCTTTCGGGGCAGTACTCTCAAGCTTTTATGTGCCTATGCAGCAGCTGAGCTTTTGTTAAATTGCAGTGTCTGAATCAGAAGGTCTAGAGTGCAGGTCTGAGATTTTGCATTTCCGAAAAGCTCCGGGGCCATCCTGATGATGCTAGCCTACGGATCACACCCTGAGTAGCAAGGGTGTAATTAGCAGGGAATGATTAAAGAAAGTTCCCCCCTTACTCTTAATAGTAGATTAACCTGCAGAGTGAATTCCTTCCTCCTGCCAGAAAGGAGAATCGCTGTTATTATCCTCTATCCTCAGTGATTACCAACAGGACGTGCAGTGAGAGCCTCTCAACAGCATTTTGCTTGTGAGCAGAAGCGAAGTCACTGTATTTTCACCAGCACTGTGAGACTGGTACAGTTACTTCTATTTTTGATTATGCAGATGAGTGAAAAAATTGAAATACACGCATGAAACAGGAAGGGACTCCTCTAAGCAGGAGTGACCTTTCCTTTTGTTCCGGCCATTCCTCCATTCCCTGATTTTTCCAGTGAGTCGCTGTTGGCCACAGAGAAAAGAGCAGACTTGGAAAGGCGGACCTGCGTCTGGACCACAGTGATGCTATCCTTTGGCAGACTGGAAGCTGCGGGGTTGGGGACAAAACTATACCCTGTGGTTCTGTTGACCTCACTCTCTACCGTATACTCCTTTTTTTTTTTTTACATCCCTTCATGACAATTTAATTAAGACACAAACCTCCAAAACCAGTGTGGTGAATATTAGCAGCAAGATCAGAACAATCTCCTTCCAATCGCCTTCTTATGAAGCAATTCAAGGCTTGTGGTTTCTATTCAATTTGTTATAATGACAGTGTTTAATCATGAAGTCTACTCAGCAGCCCGCCGCTGAATTGAGGTCACACATGTGACTATTCAAGCATGGAGCACATAATCTATAACTAAGATTTCGCCCCTGAATCTCTGGAGGCTGTGTCATTAATTAACAATGCATTTATTTAAAAAATAATATGCATTACAGCCTTCTAAAATGTAGCCTTGGCTTGGAATGAGCAGAAGTTTGTGATGAAACATTCATGGTAGTTGGTATTATTGTATGAAGAACTCAGCCGTGAGAACAGCTCAATCACATTTATTTGAAGATATTTAATTAAAAGTCTTTTTTTCTAATTTCTCAAAAGCCGACAGTATAATTTCTACTTGCGGCTCCTTTCTAGTCATCAAATCATAAAAGAGAGTCTTTCGAGTTCTAGTTCAGATGCTTATGCATGTCATAAATGCAACATAAGCTACGCAAGTTAAAAATTATTTAGTGTCATCCTGTGCTGCAATAAATATTTTCAATCTGGAGGAAACAATGAAAAAACTCTGACCCTTAGCCTAGTCCTATCTTTAATCATGGAAGCTTGTTTCAATTGACTGTGATGAAGGGTGGTGCATCTCAGCGAGGGGGCTCATTCCACTCTATTGCATTTAATGCACAACCTACGGCTGATATATCAAACTAAGTTTTTTATAGTTCAACACATAAATATATTTGAGCAGGATAGGAACATATCAGAAGACCTACATTGCTGGTTAGAGGGCAAACAACATTTCAGCTAAATTTATGTCTCGGGCCTAAACTGGTCTATATTCAGAGTTAGGTTTTAAAAGATAAAATCCTATGTGCATGTTGTGCGGTTTTTTTTCTTCATCAATATATATGTCCATATACCTGTGCTTACGTGCTTGTTTCCTTTACGTGTGTGTATATCCCGTGCCGTAATACTAAGAGTAGATGATGTTTAACACATGTCTTTTTACTTTTTGTTTGAGGACGTACAGGGATTTTCACGCATCTACATTCCCATCAGGCAGAGTTCACTGACTGACCTCTTGGTGGAAATCTCTTCTGCTGCCTGTTTTCCATTTTTTGTCAGCAAGTGCATTATTTTGGTGTGGAAACAATCTAATTTGGACGGTCATAGGCATTTTACCTGAGGAGGCTGGTTTGGGGAGGCGACTTTCAAGAGGCCGCATCCCCCTGGCGGTCATGATGGGGTCCGATGTGGAATGAACGATGGTGTTATCTGCAGAGGCATGGCTGTCTGCAGAGGAAGGCACTTCTCGTTCAAGGGTCTGAGCTCTGATGGAAGAAGCTGCACAAAGTGCTGGCTGGAGAGACAGGCTGGGCTCAGTGTCCTCTGGGGAGTCTGGGTGGCATATGTACCGCCCTGTGGAGCGATTTCCCGAGTCTGGGAGTGGGAAGGTTCCAATCCCACTGTCCAGTGTCCTCATCAGGCAGTTGGATTCTAGACAGAATAACATAGTGAGGATTAGAGAAGGCTCACATAAAAGGATAAAAATGATCGTGAGGATTTGTATCTGATCTGGAGGAAGGGGGATATCTAGAAGGAAGAAATACTATTAATGGGGTAGTAAATTTCCAGGGAGTGGCATCAAACAGACATTTAGTTGAACGTGGAAATACTCCCTTCACATAATATGAGGTAAGGCAGCCATTACTGGCATTAAGAATCACATGTACTTATGCCCTGGATGGCTCTCTAGAGTTATCACAGAAAAAAGAAACAAAAACAGTCATTAGAGACCAGAAATTATTTTTGGTCACCATTATTTCAATTGGGAATCATATGACTTTGACCAGTTAGGTGAAATTTATTAACCGAAATACGATGAGTAATGAGCACACATAACACATTGAAGTGATGTCCTAACAAAGGTAATTATGCATCTATTACATGAATTATCATCCACTTGACAGTCAACTAAGTCTCTGGCCTCTCAATTTAACTGCAAGGGCAAGTAATTCACATGCTATAAGGTCATCCCAAAAGGTCCCTTACCCATGATACTATCACTTTATCATGTGGGGTTTCATTTGACCCCACTGCCATTTGAAGTCAATTTATTGAGAAGACTATAGAGCCACTGCCTCTTTCCCTCTCACTTCACGCAGTGACACAACCCATCAGTACCTGTTGGATTTCTCGTCACTCCCAGATATCCCTAAAACAAATCGAGTTGATTTCACCACACATGTGTAACATATTCTGCTGCGTCTCATCTTTAAGAAACGCTAAATACAGACAAAAATACAATATCTGCAAAAATTATTGCATATTTGATTTCTGAAATGGTGGTATGGTTTATCCAAGCCAAGGAGACAACTTCCAAGATTGGCTTGTCACCCCCAAAGTCTCCTGTTTATATGATAATCCTAGAATAAAACATCCTTGGTAAAGTTTGTATCAGCATCTTATGGTTCTAAGACTAAGTAAGACTTAGTACCCTGTTGGGCATGGTGGCGAATATAACAGAATATGACATAATCTTTGCATCAAGAGGCTCAACAGCCAACATTTTAGTGGTGCTTTATGGAACAATGGCTTGGAAAGTGGGAACTGCCAATAGCTATTGTACGAACCCCGACACAGGATTCTCAACCTCTGTAGGTCTCAGGTTCCTTATGGGATAGCTGTGAGGATAGAAATATGTTCGCCATCCAATCTCTAGAATTTAGAACGCTACTGAACACACTGTGAAAGGCAGCTGAAAGAGTTAAATAATGAACAGTGACATACGCACTATGTTTAGCATATTTATCAGATGTTAGCAGGTACCTGGTAGGTGGATAGTTTATCCGTAACTGCCTTCCTTACACAATCTCATTTGGTGCTGAGCAATTTGTATCAGAATTCCCGAACCTGTCCATTCCCTACCCTCTTCCGCAAAACTGCTTTGCTGCAAGTGAGTAGTAGAATTCTGGGAATTTCCTAGTACTAAGGTAAAAAAAAAGGTGTGTGGGGGGGATAGGGCTGCAGACAGACTTTGCTCTTACAGGTTCTAGTAGGTTTGGTGCTGGTTTTGGAGGCACTAGGGAGACGAAGTCCCTATCAAAGAAGAAGCTTCCATTTTCAAAGGGGTATTGAGTGGGAAGATGCAGATACCCTCTCTTATTTAGCCGCCTCCTACACCATGGGATCTCAGACTCTGGTCCGGGACTGCGGGGTGGGGGTGGGGGGCGCTGATTCATATGGTGATGGCCTGGGGTGGGCTTTTCTTTTTCAGGATCATGAGGGCCAAGCCTTAGCTCCATTCATTTCAAGGCCTCCACCAGGCCAGCTTTACTCTCAACCAGCTTCAAAGATGGTTCATTATCTTCTCTATTCATTTCCTCCTCAATTAAGGGTACCTGATTGTTACAGAAGGGCCTTTTTGAGAAAGGAGCAGCTCTTTGCATGGGGAGGCACTGCCGGGAAAGTTCCAAAGGAAGGACCCTGCTATTCAGATTTCAAAGTCTTTTCTTCATTTTAGCCTAGAAATATAAAACCCCTCAGAGTTAGCATGTCCATGTGTTGTACTTGGAGCAATTCTAAGAGGCTGAAGTACTTTGGTCTCATCCAGGAGCAAGTGGGTCTTCATCAGAACTGACCCAGTGTTTGGCAACGGGAAGCTGACTCAGGCTGTAACAGCTGAGATGTGTTAGACCCCACATGCCCCAGGCTGCCTCCCGTGCTAACTTACTCCCAGCACCTTCAGAATAGCGTAGCCCCCAACTAAAGCGTGCTCACCAGGATAAGACATGGGGAGCTCTTTCCCTTTTGTGGACACGAATCATCAAGTTTGGCTGCTTATTGCAGCCACTAGGACTTCACTCCTTTCTTGGAGTTATGGCTTCATCTTCACGACCTTATAAAGTAAGAACGATCATCACCATCTACAAATGAGGAACCCTAGCTCAAAAGCATTAAGTAACTTGCCCAAGGCCATGCGCTGTATAGATAAAGAGCTTGGATTTGAATCCAGTCAGGCTTCACTACAAAGACCAGGCTCTTAACCATCAAACTATCCTGATCCTTCCCAAAAGTACAGATAAACCCAGAAGTGGGGTCCACTCAGTTAATAGCCATTGAGGCAGCATTGTGAAACAGAAAGCTCACAGAATGCCCACCCCCCCATCCTGCTCCTAGGCAAGGCACTCAGCTTCTCCTTTGGAATTGGAACAGGCGCCTGAATTCTAGCTGGCTCCCATGCGCCCCATCCTGAGGTGTGAGTCTACTGTTAATGTTCCCTGTATTTGCATGGTTGCTGCCCCCATGCAGGATGCCTGCACATCCTGATCTGCATGGCTTCTGAGGACCATGATTGCTCAGTATCGCTTCCCTCTGCCTTCTTCAATTGATCCGTAGACTTCCATGCCAAGGTTCTCTGGCATTAATCGCAGCTCTCTGGACTAGATGCTAGGCATTGCCTCCAAGGGCAGTTTTTCTGGCTTTGTCTAAGAACTCTTTCCCCTCCAAGTATTTGATGGCTCAGAGAGCTCTGAATCCAGTCCCCTCAAATGAAGACTCAAAAAGCAAAATGAGATTCTTGGCTGCCTCTTCAGTGATTTTCTGGGGGAAAAGTCCCAGCCCCCAAAGCCCTGTATGTGCTGGCTTAGTCTATAATACAAGGTAGGAAATAAGGCGAGGAGAGGTGTAGGGTAGGAAAAATGATGAAGGCAGGCCAAGGACAGTCCCCTTCTGAAAATACTGACATTTTCTGATTTCTGTCCCCTTAAATTATTTTCCTTCCCCTTCTTTCCTTTTATAATATTGTCCTACCAGACTCTATAAAACAGGACTTTTGGTATTCCTGAGTTCTGAGAACTCTGTGCTCTTAACACTAAACTCACAAACCACCTGCTATTAAAGCCATTCTTTTATTTCTAAAAATTACAGGTGCCAAATGTAGTGAATTTGAAGAACTCATTTGTAAGTACCTATGAAATGAGATGTAGACAGTCAGGGACTCAGGCGCCATATGCCAAGTTTCACCCTCAAGCAAATTTCTCCAGATTGCATAAACCTTTGGAAATGGGAGTTTATATTGAAAATGCTGACACCTTCTTTATGTGGTTTCTTTTTTTTTTTTTTTTAAGATTTTATTTATTTTTTCATGAGAGACAGAGAGAGATTGAGAGAGGCAGAGGGAGAAGCAGGCTCCCAAGGAGCAGGGAGCCCGATGCGGGACTCGATCCCAGGACCCTGGGATCATGACCTGAGCCGGAGGCAGACCCTTAACCATCTGAGCCACCCAGGCGCCCCTTTATGTAGTTTCTTTAAGGTGCTGTAAGTTTCTCACAGTTCATAAAAATACTGTAACCTGAAAAAGTGTTAGATACTGTACTTCTGAAGCCAGCTTTATTTTTTCCTCAGAGAATTCTAAGAACTCACAAAATAATTAAATGGCTGTGATAGGAACAAAGTTCAAAGTGGCAAGCTGACCTTGCATCTCGAATGAATTGCCAGTCTTGATCTCGACAAGTATAAGTTCACATTTGTGGCCATGAGAATAGCTGCCAACAGGGCCTTGCTAATGAGTTCCAGGGTTGGGTCTCTGGATGGACCACCGGGTCTCATTCTTCCAAGGTCACCAAACACATCTCTGACCCTGGTCAGTCCTCCCACCTACTTCTCATTGTCCCATTTGCCTTCTCTCTCTCTCCCTCTCTCTCACTCCCTCAAGGTTACGTTCTCTCACTTATGGGCACCGACAAGCCCTACACATTTCATTGGATGACTCATAGCAGTGCTTCCCAGTCCTTTAAAGTCATGGCACACATAGAAAATATGTAGCTCACTGAGGCAAACGCTGGTTACTTGAGAGCCGAGGGCTCCACATCCTAGCACCCGCCCCTGGGATCCATTCAGGGCATCAGCAGCAGAATGGCAGGGAATCTCTTTCTTACAGGATGGACTCAGGATCTTTTACTCACACCTCAAATGCATCACTTTGCAGATCTCCAGCAGGCAAGGAGATGGATACTTTCATGGTCTCTTAGAAATTGATACAGAAATTTCTAGGCCCTCCTTCTTTGGGAAAATTCTCAGAGTGCTTGGATGAGGAATATTGTCTGGCCTTGAAGCTTCAGTACAGAGGGAAGTTATTGTGCCTAAGAGGGAGACGGGCAGCCCAGGAGTGGGTCAGTAGCCAAAAAGGGTGAGGTTTTGCATGGGATGGTGGCAGAAAAGAAGTTCTGGAGAGGGGCGCCTGGGTGGCTCAGTCCTTAAGCGTCTGCCTTCGGCTCAGGTCATGATCCCAGGGTCCTGGGATCGAGCCCCGCACCGGGCTCCCTGCTCGGTGGGAAGCCTGTTTCTCCCTCTGCTTGTGTTCCCTCTCTCTCTGTGTCTCTCTCTGTCAAATAAATAAATAAAATCTTTAAAAAAAAGAAGTTTTGGAGAAGCATTTCCAATGGGGATTTGTCAACTGTTAACTTAGGGTGCACAGTATAAAAATCCCCACTCAGTTTGCCAATGAGCATTAGCACTTATGCTCCCTGTACCAGGGGTCTCGGCAGAAGGTTTTAGTTTCCTCATCTGAAAATTAGAGCATGCAGCCTTCATCCTGGGGGTGCTTTGAGGACTAGAAACATAGCACCTAATAAACATAGCATGATGCCTGGAATAGACACACAGCTATCATTCAAAAAATAGCACAATTCTCTAAACAAATGTTCTTAGACTGTAGGCATCCTGGGGCCAGACTGGATTTTATCTCCTCGATATTCCCATATAAGTCCATTCCTGATTCTATATTGTCCTTTTTCAACAATATGGTGCTTATGTGCTGACAGAACTGATCATAACTGCAGGCTGATCGAGGAACTGATTTACTCTCCATCACGAATGCTCAGCACAGCGCCTGACACATAGTTAGTTCTCACTGAGTATAATGAAGAGAACAGGTGGAGAAAAAACCAGCTCTAGTCTTTAGAAAATGCTTCCTGAAATCAAAGTGAATATGAAGCTTTCCTTTTGAAATCCCAATCTGCTGCCTTTTGTTCTGACTCTGGCAACAAAAGAAAAGAGCTGACTTCCTTCTTCTGTAGAGCTATTTTTCACGTATGGTCAGACTTCATTATTTCAGATAGCTGGAGGGATAAGATCATTCAGAATTATTGAATATTTTAAGGACCAATTTCTTAATACTTCCAAGCCCTGACAGCACTGGTCTGTGACCAAGATGAGGACATCTCCTGGAATGGTGTTTTGGTGTCTTTCTCAGTCTTCCTGCCCTCCACCCACTTCCTGCAAAGCATCACTGGCCAGAAGGTCTCAGGTCTAGAAGAAGCCAGAATGGCACCATCACCCTGGCCCTCGTCCTCGGGGATTCTCAATGCCATGCTGAGTGCTGGCAACCCCACTTCACATCAGTGCCCATAGTAGTAAGAACTAAGTTCTTACAGAGTCCAGTTCCCGGGGGCCATTTGTAGTGAGTAGATGAGATTATTTGGTCACATCTTACATGGATTTATGCAAAACAGTGAGTTTCTCTCTTTTAAAACAATTTGTTCTCTCAAGTGGATTGTTCCAAACTTGTTTTATATTATTTCTTCACACAGTACTGTTATCTTTAAAAATAGCTGCAAAGGGGAAAGTTTATTTCCAGCACTGTTTCAGTTAATATAAATTTCCAAGTTGGTGGAGTCTGAATTAGCAATGATTTTTGAGTGTTTGGAAAATGCTGCTGATTTTCCCCTCAGCCTTCTCTTCTACGGATTAAAGTGTCTCAAACTTTTTCTCACAGATCCTATCGCACAAATCTGTGATTGCTTGAATTTGTAAACACCAGCTCCGGGTGGTGGTAACGTATTTGTCCAAAGAGATCATTAGATAGGAAAGGCTTGAGAAAACCTGACTTGAGTTCTAAGTTACTCTGAATATTCAAAAGAAGGAAGTTAAAAAAGAATAGGCTGGGGCACCTGGGTGGCTCAGTTGGTTAAACCGCTGCCTTCAGCTCAGGCCATGATCCCAGGGTCCTGGGATCGAGCCCCACATCGGGCTCCCTGCTCATGCAGGAAGCCTGCTTCTCCCTCTGCCTGCCGCTCCCCCTGCTTGTGCTCTCCCTCTCTCTCTCTCGCTCTCTCTCTCTCTCGCTCTCTCTGTGTGTCAAATAAATAAATAAAATCTTTAAAAAAAAAAAAAATCAAAAAAAAAAAAAAAAAAAGAATAGGCTGGAATGTCCACAATAGCCAAACTGTGGAAGGAGCCAAGATGTCCATCGACAGATGAATGGATAAAGAAGATGTGGTATATATACACAATGGAATATTATGCAGCCATAAAAACGAATGCAATCATGCCATTTGCAACGATGTGGAGTGAACTGGAGGGTGTTAGGCTGAGTGAAATAAGTCAATCAGAGAAAGACATGTATCATATGACCTCACTGATATGAGGAATTCTTAATCTCAGGAAACAAACTGAGTGTTGCTGGAGTGGTGGGGGGTGGGAGGGATGGGGTGGCTGGGTGATAGACATTGGGGAGGGTATGTGCTATGGTGAGTGCTGTGAATTGTGCAAGACTGTTGAATTACAGATCTGTACTTCTGAAACAAATAATGCAACATATGTTAAGAAAAAAGAAAAGTAGATAGCAAGAGGGGAAGAATGAAGGGGAGTAAGTTGGAGGGGGAGACGAACCATGAGAGACGATGGACTCTGAAAAACAAACTGAGGGTTCTAGAGGGGAGGGGGGTGGGGGGAGGGGTTAGCCTGGTGATGGGTATTAAAGAGGGCACATTCTGCGTGGAGCACTGGGTGTTATGCACAAACAATGGATCATGGAACACTACATCAAAAACTAATGATGGAATGTATGGTGATTAACATAACAATAAAAAAATAAACAAACAAACAAACAAACAAAAAGAATAGGCTGGAAAGACAAGTCTTGAAGACCCACGTGGCTAGCTGCTGGCTGTGTGTCAACAGGGTTTGAAAACTATTCTAAGCATGTACAATGACAGCTCATTTGTAATAAGCCTGGCATAGTGCTCGTGACAAAGCAGGGGCTCAGGAAGCTTTCCCAAGTGGTTGTCAGGGAAAGGTGGGGGGCCCTAACATACACCGTCATGGAACCCAAGGTAAACCAAACATCCATCTGCGTGGTTAGTATTCTACTGCAACACCGGGGTCTACTTCACTGAACAACTATCTTGTGGTTATTTCCTAAGCGATTACCTTTTGGCAACCATTTCTTTGGGGGCTAGCTGATTGTCATCATCAATAAGCAATTGTGAATATGGAGCAACATACTTGGAGGCGGTGGCAAGCCACCTCGTGCATAGGAAAGATGGAGTCCATTCTCTCAAGAAATCCATTTCGGAGCTGGCACCCTGAAAAGCTTTTTAAAAAGACTAAATGAATGATGTTTACTGATGTTCCTTTCCTCACAGACTGACTACATTCTCGGGAAACATTTGCAAATTAGTAAGCCATGATTTTCAGTTAGCAAAGGTACAGCCCATCTGTCCTGAAAAGTTGTACTTGCTCCTGTGCAGTGATCTGCCCTCTCTTAGAGGTTCAAATAAACTACTTTAGTAACCACAGATTTTTTTTCCTCTTCAAAACTAATAAATCCTAGGAAAAGAGAAAATTTTAAAATCCAAATGGTTTTTTTACTTTGAGCATTTTCATCACAAGCTTCAGCCAAAAAATGCACCAAGGACCCAATATGACTCACCAGCCAGAAAGGGTGTTTGTATGGGTGCTTAATATCCATGCCATATTACTAATTGGCATGCTTTCTTCTAATGCAAGTGGTCATATAAATAAGTCTTTGTATGACTTCTCTCCAGGTTCTTAAACATCTTTAAGCTACGTGTGGTATTGGCACCAGAAACTTAAGCCACAGATGGGAGAACAGATCTCTTTATTTGCACATCCTTCTCTTCATCTGTACGGCTGGAACAAGCTAAAAAAAATAAGCCTGTTGCCAAAGCCACATCAATTACATCTAGGTTATACATTCTAAGTTTACTCTGTGGCTTCCTCAAAGTCGTCAAAAATGACTATATTGGCTATTTATTCACAACCACTGGGTACTTTTGGCTGTGGCATTAAGATGACCTTCTGGGAAGAGTAAATTCAATTTGATGGCTTTGGAGTGCATGAGAATACTCAGTCTTTGAATTCCAAGTGGATTTAAGCTTTCTGAGACTTGAATAGTGTACAGAAGAATGTAAATTTGTTTTCCAGTCTCCTGTGCTCTCTTTGATATAAAGGAAGACCTGGATATTGGGGGTCTGGTACACTGTTACACAGAGAATGAATATGAAAAAATCATAGGGAAGTAACATGACAAAAAATTAAAAGGAAAAACCGGACCATGAAATTCCTCTGTAAAGATGAAGGACAAGTTATTTAAACCAATATAAAAGATGTGCCACCTTAGGTTGGGTTGGTATCTGATGAAAAAAATACTCTGTGTCTGATAGTAGCATCACATACAATATTGTGCTGGGATGTGATTTAAGGATATAAACTGGAAAAGGTGAGAAATGTGTGTCAAATGCCCATGTAGACCATGAATTCATAGAAATACTTCTTGAATTTATTTACATATCCAGCTGCTAAAACCCCTGAAAGGGGAGGGGGGGGATTCCTTAAGTTTGCTGTAAGATGTGTTTCTTCCTATCAATGATACTGGAACAACCTCTTCTAAGGTTCTGAGGGTGGCTCTAGGTCTAGAATTTTGGGATTCGTTATGTACTTTCTGAACCCTTCTTGATTTTACAAATGTTAATAAGATCTCTATTCTCTTATCCCTCCAGACTGAAAAATCTTGAGATCTTCACATAATTCCTTCATGTCATGCTATGCTACTACGCTTGTCGTGTAAAACAATGCCCAGACTTGTATGCAATATTTACTGTGATACAGAAGAGTAGTCTAATGTGACCAGTGTGGTTTAATAGCCAGCACTTGTTCGGATTGGTCAGCTGATCTAGGAACAGACTTGGATCCCAGACTCCTATATCTTATTTTGGGAGTTGTTGCTTTAGGTCAAAAAGTCCTTGATGATGAGCATGCACACATATCCCTCCCAACTCCCCACAAAGCAATGACTACCCTTTGACTACTTTCCTATCCGTATGTCAAGTCTTATATTTTTTACTTTGATATTTTTCTAACTTAAACAACAAGATAAAACACAACACTGTACTCTCTCAGTAGCAAAACTTGCTAGAGTACCATAAAAATGTAGAATCACACTGGCTCCAGCCCTGATCTATGAGCACCATTTTTCTATGTGAAGAAATGTCAACTTATCTCTCCATCTTGTTTCCTGTTATCTTTGCTCATTCTCTATCCATGACAAAATTACTCTAACCTCAACTTTTTTCCTCCCAATCTAATTACCATTTAGCTATTTGTTTGTAGCTTCTTTTCAAATACTTTGGGCTGGTGCTTATGAAAGGCAATGTTAAGGATCTAAACAAATGATTTTACTGATTCTCCTCTGTTCACAGACTTACAATGTTCCCAGATTACATTTCCAAATTAGTAAGTCACGATTTCCCCTTGGAGGACGTACAGCATGTCTGTCCCAAAGGGTCATCCTTGTATTTGTTCACCGATCTACCCTCTCGCATGCATCCACTCCATCTCTATCTGTCTTGCCAAAAGGAAGTGATAAGTTAAACAATTATCTGGTGAATCTGATAGACGTAGATGGCTATTACGAGTAATTTTATCTCTCCAAATCTTTTTTACTCCATGTCAGGTTTTCTGAATTGTATGGACTACTGCCTCTTCTCTCCATTTCACCTGCCTGGATAACATCTGCTTTGATAAAGCAACTGAGGGAAGGGAGGAAAGAAAATAAATTGGGGGTAAGGTGCTGCAGGAAGAGATTCAAAACAGTTTGATTTGGCAAGAAGTGTATAAAAACAGAGAAGCGTGGGGAGCTTCAGATCTATCAACTTAGCAACAGATAAGAATTTATTAGGCATGTTTACAATGCAGCCTATGTATTATTACCCTAACTTTTTTATATTAAATTTTTACATGCTCTAAAATTACAAATTATTTTAGTTTGTTCATATTACTGCAGTTATAGATATTTAAAGAAAGCCTCCAGAAATATAAAAATTTAAAGTTCATAGGTGTTTTTCTCTATTCGTCTCTATATTTAATCAGTCTCAATGATTTTTTAAATTATATGCAGAAAGGGAAAAAGCCCAAGTCTTCACACCCCTAAACTTTTTTTTTTTTTAATTCACTCTAACATGCCTTACTTGCTTGGTTCAGGATTTTAATTATTATAAGGTAATCTATTTTAAGTGAATATTTAAGGATCATTTATTTTTCTTTTATGTGACTGCAGATGAAATATGGGTAAAGAGGAGGCTGAAGTTGATGTGAGCCTATCTTTCCCTTTCAGCTGCTACTCTCCACTCACCAATATTCCATGGTTGTCTTTACAGGAAGATAATAAAGAAGTAATGAAATCCAACAGACCAGTGGATATGGAGATAGGCAAAAATACAGAGAGATTTTTGCTTCTGTCCATTAAGGATTAACTGCAACAGGAATACACCTATGCTGTTAAACACTATCTTCAGATATTGGACAGTAGGCAGCATAGAACTTGACCTCAGAATCACAGGAAACAAATGAGGTGAGCCCTACAATCTCCCCAGTAACCTTTCTAATGAGTTTCTAGACTGAAACACAGAGAGAAGGAACACGGAGCCTGCAGATCCTGTTGAACTGAAGAGATAAATATATGCATGTGTGTTTGTGGGGTGGGGTGGGACGGGTATCAAAGTTGCTAGAATTTGCAGGGCTGTATATTGGAAAGAAAAGATAAAAGCAGAGGTGTGCCTATAGTTTTTGGCTATATACTAATCTGAACATGCCTGAGGTAAAACTCATGATGTCAGAGAAACAATTACTATGAAGCACTAAGTTAAATAATTCCTTGAGCTCACAAAGGCTGAAAATAGTTTGTTTCCACCATTCAGGGAGGCTAGGCTTTCTAATATGTGTACTATAGAGTAGAGTTCTAAGAAAGGTCAAACCTTAGTAAGGAGGAAAAATTTTATCTAGAATAAAGTCTTCCCCGGACTTGTCAGAACAAAACTAAAGAGTACGCCTTGAAAAATAAAACTAATCTGCAAATACTTTAAAAGCACTCCAGAACAAAGTCCAAAAATTTTCATAGGAATCCTGAAATCCAGCACTCAACAACATAAAATTAATAATCTCTGACATCCAGTAAAAATTACTAGGCATGCAAAAAACAGGAAAATATGGTCCATCTTCAGGAGAAAAATCAGTCAATAGAAACAGAAGAAATGAGAGATAATGAAATTATAACAAAGAACCCTTAAAATACTGTAGATAGGGGGCACCTGGGTGGCTCAGTCAGTAAAGCATCTGCCTTCGACTCAGGTCATGATCTCAGGGTCCTGGGATCGAGCCCCACATCAGGCTCCCTGCTCAGCGGGGAGTCTGCCTCTCCCTCTCCATCTGTCTCTCTCCCAGCTCATGTTCTCTCTTGCTCTCGCTCTCTCTCTCTCTCTCTAAAATAAACAAAATCTTTAAAAAAATACTGTAGATATTATAAGTATGTGCAAAGATATAAAGTAAAACTTGAACTTCATTAAGAGATATTAGACTAATAAAAATACCCAAATGAAAATTATAGACAGGAAACAAACCTATTTAAATAGAAAAAATACACTATATAGGATTAATAACAGATTAGCAGTGATATCAGATAACAGGTCAGCAGAAATATCAGATAGAGCCGGGAAAAAATAGTGAATTTGAAGACATTAGGATATAAACAATCCAAAATAAAGTACATAGAGAAAAAAGACTTAAAGGCATAAACAGAGCATTAGTGAACTTGGAGTCAACATGAAATAGTTTAAATATGCGTACTTGGAGCTCCCAGAAGGAAAAAAAAGAGAAGAAAAATTATGTGACAGAATAACCAAAAATGTACCATATTTGATAAAAATTATAATCCCAAATCTAAGAGACTCAATGAATTCCAACCAGAACAACATGGAGAAAACCCACTAAGGCACATCATAATTAAGTTGCTAAACATCAATGATAAAAACAAATTTTAGGGGTGCCTGGTGGCTCAGTTATTGGGCATCTGCCTTCGGCTCAGGTCATGATCCCCATTCCTGGGATGGAGCCCCGCATTGGGCTCCCTGCTCCACAGGAAGCCTGCTTCTCCCTCTCCTACTCCCCCTGCTTGTGTTCCCTCTCTCGCTGTCTCTCTCTCTGTCAAATAAATAAATAAAATCTTAAAAAAAAACAACAAATCTTAAAAGCAACTGAGAATAAAAATACTTTACAGAAGAACAATGATAAAACTGACAGTAGACTTTATGTCAGGCACTACATAATCCAGAAGATAGTAGATAAACATCTTTAAAGTGCTGAGTGGAAAAAAAACCCAGAACCTATTAACCTTATAAAATTAATTTCAATTAAACAACTTTTCAATTATTTTAAAAATCAAAGAAAAAAGAAATACTTTTAAAACAAATAAGAGCTGAGGGGTGCCTGGGTGGCTCAGTCGGTTAAATGGCCGACTCTTGATTCCGGCTTAGGTCATGATCTCAGGGTCCTAAGAGGTCTAAGCTCTGCAACAGGCTCTTCATTCAGGGGGGAGTCTGCTTGAGGATTCTGTCTCTCTCTCTCTCCCTCTGCCCGTCCTCTGCTCATGCTCTCTTTCTCTCTCAAATAAATAAATAAATCTTAAAAATAAAGAGATCTCAGAGAACTTACTCTCAAAGGAGTTTCAGTGTAAGAAATATTAAGTGTATTTTCACAAGCAGATAGAAAATGGATATCAGGTATAAATCTGGATGTAAAGAGAACCAGAAATGGTAAATATAGGTTGTAATATAAAATATATTTCTATTTTTTAATCTTTTTAAAAGATAAGTAACCAAAGCAAATGTAAAAGCATATTGCAAGGTTTCTAACATATGTACACATAAAATACAACAATAGCATAAAGGATGGCAGAAGCTATATGGAAGTAAACTGTGATACATTATTTAGGACAGATAATGTTAAAGTAAAGAGGTAATTAGACTACATTTAAACATTAGATCAATCACTAAGGGGTACAGCTAATACTCTGAAAGTGGAGATAAAGGGGAATCACAAAAAATAATACAAAAGGCAGAAAAAAAGGCTAAGCAGGGAAGAACAAAGGAAACCGCGTGAATCGAAACCCCTGGGGATAGTGCTGGACACCACGATTCTGATGAAAAACCTCCACCTCGGGAACACAAGGTGCATCTCTCTGAGGTCAAATCGGGAGCCAGAGGCTCATCCTAATGCTAGCCCTCCACTCGGCTCTCAGGGCACTTCTCCGCATCATCATCGGCTAGGGACTGACCATCTCCCAGATTCTCACCCTAACTCTAGGCATGGCTCTGGCCCTACCCGGGCCCGCCTGCTAAGTCAGAGGCACTACCAGACTGGGGACTCAAGTCTGATGCAGGACAAATTCTCCAGGAACACAAAAGCAAGCCATGCCACGGGCAATCACCACGCTGGAGCTGATAGCAGGATTCTAGCGAAAAACATGACCCTCCACAACAGAGAGAGCCTTGTCCCAGATAGCAATCCCAAACCCTGAGCTTCACCCTATCTATCGCTCAACCTCAATTCGGGACCCATGCAGGTGTACACACTGCCATCCAATCGACTCTTACCACCTCCCAGACCATAACCCTACCCTAGCCCTGGCTGTGGAAATAACTGTGCCAGGACCCTAGTTCTAAGAGCACAATGGGTTTTGGTCACCTGACCGATGCCAGACTAATCGTTCAGGAACACGAGGAGACCATGCCCCGTGCAGCCCCCGGCTGGTACAGGAGACCAAGATTTTAGTCCAAAAGCTGAAACTCAACAACACTAGGGGTATAGCCCTGAGGCCAAACCCGAAGCCCGAGTCATACCCTACAGCTAGCCCTCAACTCATCTTTCAGGATAGGATGCTGCCCTGCCATTGACTTGGTCCCTAATGTCTTGAGGACTATACCTGTAACCCTAGCCCTGGATGTGGCCCCAACCAGATCCCAACCCTAGGTGTGAGGCCAAAATGGAATGTGGACACCCGGGCAATGCCAGGCTAATCAGGGAAGAACAAAGGAAAATAATAAAAATAACTCTCATAACTCAATAATAACAGAACAAGCAGTTCAGTACAAAATTGCGCAAAATTTTGAATGCCTGTGTCACCAAAGGAGATATGTGGATGTTAAATACACATAGGAAAGGATGTTCAACATCATCAGTCATTAGAGGGATGCAAATTAAAATCATAATGATATATTACTACACTCCCATGAAAATGGCTAAAAACTAAAAAGACCAACAATAATAAATGTTGACCAGAATGTGGAGCAGCAAGAACTCTCATACATTGGTCATAGGATCACAGAATGGTAAAACTATTTTGGAAGACAGTTTGGTAGTTTCTTGTGAAGTTAAACATACACTCATCATGTGACCCAGGAATAACACCCTTGCCCAAGAGAAAAGAGTATATATGTCCACCCAAAGACTCCTACACACATGTTAAGAGCAGCTTTGTGATAATAGCTCAAACTAGAAATGACCAAAATGTTCCTTGGCTAGTGAACAAAGAAAGAGATTATAGTATATTCAGACAATGAAATACCAATTGGTAATGAAACAAACAGAAACAAAAACACAACCGTGAATACATACAATGTGGATGTTTCTCAAAAGCATTTGCACTAATTAAAAGAGGCAAACCCCAAATACTATATGATTGATTCCATTTACATTAAATTCTAGCAAAGGCAAACCTATAGTGATAAAAACAAATTGGTGGTTGTCTGGGACTAGTGGGTACAAGTGGATTTCATGTAAAGGGGCATAAGAGAATATTTTGGGGTGATGAAAATGTTCTATATCTTTTTTTAAAAATGTATGTATTTATTTCTATAAGTAAGTAAGTAATCAGTATAGTCAACATGGGGCTT
The DNA here is from genome assembly GCF_009762305.2 of Zalophus californianus. Lineage (NCBI taxonomy): Eukaryota > Metazoa > Chordata > Mammalia > Carnivora > Otariidae > Zalophus > Zalophus californianus. Next base: position 99,657,042 of record NC_045597.1, read on the forward strand.
GAACTCATGACCCCGAGATCAAGAGTCACATTGTCTTCTGACTGAGCCAGCCAGGCACTCAGAAGATGTTCTATGTCTTGATTGTGGTAGTGGTTACACAGCTGTACACATTAATCAAAACTCATGGAACAGTATACTTAGAAAGGGTATATTTTGTTGTATGTGAATTATACCTCGATATACCTGATTCTAAGTATTATATGCCCAGCTGGCCAATAAAGATTTACTGGAATACAAAAGTGCAATCCTGATTGAACATGGCTGAACAGAGGAACCGGGCTTTCCCCAGGTATAACCTTGAATTCTCCTTTGAGGAATCTGAACATGATGCTGGGAAGGAAGGGTCTTCAGAAGTCCCCAGGGAGCACAACTGGGGCTATTCCTTACTCCCAGATCAGGTAGCACACAAGGGGCTTTATTTACTTCTTCATCTTTTCAACTCTCCCGGCTAGTAGCGACTATTATCCGCATTTGACAGAGGAGGAAAGCAAAGCTTTGAGGAGACAGGGTCACCTGACAGTGCCAGTCTGACTCCAAAGCTCAGGCTCACTCTATTCATTAACCTGCCTCCCATTAGGGGTGGAGGTCCCCAGTATCATCGAGCCTGCCGGGGACTATATAGGCCAGTACTTCTCTAGCTTGGGGAGTGGTGCACAGACCCCTGGATTCTCTGGCTATGTGCCCGACTCTCCAGAGCCACTAAATGGACATGCCCTGTGGAAATGCATTTGACCTTCATCATGCCTCATCTTTCCGTAGCATAACAACATTTGCTGTTTGTTTACCACAGGGTAAATGCTTTACTTGCATCAGATCATGATAAAATATGCAGTGAACACATTTTACATACCAGGAAACAGAGATTTAAGAAGGTAAATAAAGTTGCCCATGGTCATATAGCTACAAGTAGGAGAGCCAAGATTGGGAGCAAGGCCTATACAAACCACAAAGCTTGCAGGGCTGACGGCTACATGATTCTAGTATTGTCTTCTGTCCTCAGTTTGCCAAGCACTCTGAATCAGCAAGGATGCTTTGGGTGGAAAGTCACACATTAAACAGTAGGATGCATTAGCTCATGGTCCAGAAGTAGAGCAAGCTTCAGGGCTGCCTTAATCTAGGGCCTCTGTCTCCCCTCCCCTGCAGTTGTCTTGGCTCTGTGCATCCTGTGTGTCAGCTTTGGCTTCATGTCAGTAGGAGCTGGGTCTAGTGGCTCCATACCCATCAGCTGTATACTCCCAAGTCTAGAGGAAAAGAGAAGCTGGCTCTTTGTGTGATTTCTCTCTGCATCTCCAACCACTCTGTCCCCTAAAAACTAGCCAAATGAGATCACAAGCTTATTCCTGGACCAATCCATGTCACTTGGGGACGGCCATTTATTGACTGGCCCAGAGCCTAGCTTCCTAGGCCAATTGCTTGCAGGGAAAATTACCAAAAGTGTCCTAATAACATCGTACCCTTGATGTGGAAATGAATATTGGGAAGCCAATCATAATGTCTGCTGTATTCTTTCTTAGTCGTTATTTCAATTGAATCTTACAGCAACACTATGCCTCAGTGGTAATCTCCACTTTACAGATGAGAACACAAACAGGCAGCCTGTATCTCTCAGGAAACAAGTACACATAGGACAGCCAGGATTCAAGGTCATGTCTTCTCACTCCAAGTCAACAGCTCTTTCTGCTACTTGGACAACTACCATGACCATACCCCACTTCCCCTCTTCAGATCAAATTCCAAGATGTTGCTGGGAAGATATTCATCTATGAGCTTCAAGCTTCTGGTATTTATCATTTTTTTTTCTAATTCAATAACCACCCCATTATGGAATCCAGTAAGCCATTTATAACCAAGTAGGGAGGGGCTTTTTTTTTTTTTTTCCAGGACTTCCTTTCCAATGAGGCTTTACAGGTATCGTTTAAAATAAATACATAGTCTGATCAACCTTAAAATCTATTTAGTGTGATGCAGACTTTTTTCTTTTTTCCCTCTTCAATCTCACTTTCTACATAACCTCATGTTCACAAAGACTGTCCTTTTCAAATTCTTTTTCCACATCTACCATCAACACACTATCAAACCATGCCACCAGGCCTCTGGCTCTCACCAGCTGCATTCATTCTCCATAACAGACCCAAAGAGAAGGTTCTGGCCTTTGGGCTTTTAATGCAAGAGTGTCATAGTCTTTTTTTCCTTAAAAAAGATGAGAGAAATAAGATGAAAAAAAAAATCCTCAGATATCTGCTTAGCTACACAGGGCATTGTTTCAACTAGAGTTCCAATCGAAACAGGGGAAGAGAACTGGCTGGTGGATGATTGTGGCTTTAGTTAACTAGCAGAGCCCCAGACGCTGGCGAAAGGAATCCCTTGTACCGCAGGCCCATTTTACATCTAAGATGTGCTGCCATGAACTCGACCCTTCGATTTTCCTGACAATCATGTGCTGAGCTGGGGAAGGAAGCAGCCAGTATATCCAATTTACAGATAGAGAAACCCAGGGAACAATCTGCCTAATTAATAAGGACAAAACTGTAACAGGAACTTAGGTATACTGCTTTTGGGCTCAGTGCTGCTTACGCTACATTATCTGGATTCCTGAAAAGTTAAGGAAGTGGTATGAAAGATATGAAGGCTCAGGAATTAGTTTAGCACCTCTGACTCTGGATTTTAAGTTTGAATCTTACATATTTTTGGCCTTTCTTTGGTGTTCAGGAAAAGTAAACAAGACTTGACAGAAAATCTGATGAGAAGCTGCAATCATTTTGAACCAAGGCCAATATATAAAAATTCAAAAGATGTTATCAAGAATATATGCTGGTACCATCTAGGGCAACTGTCATAACATGTCTTTCCAACAGACATACATTATTATTGCACGTTGAATAATATTGAATGTGCTATTGATTCTTTAGACCATGTGTCTCTCTCTCCGCAAGACCAGAGGAAAAAGATGAGAGGCATCAAGGAAGACTCTTGTTTTTCTAAATGTGAAGAATTGGGAGTGATGGGGGAAGGCCTTTAAAATAAGGAGCCAAGTTAGAGCATGGGGAAAAGATCCTAATGTGGAAGCCACCATCGTGAGGAAGAAGAGATGAGGAGGCTGAATGGAATCATGATGTTGGAGGTCATGCTGAGACATCTGGAGCTAAGCTTGGAGATTTTGTTTGCAAACAGAGTCGCTGGGGGAGCAGAAAGAAAAGCTACAACAGACAGTGTTATTGAAGGTGGGGTTACAGAGGAAGCCAAAGACAGCTGAAAGAACTTCAGGAGATAAAGGCTGGAAATGTCTGTGGCAAGATCAAGCAAGTCATAGGACATTCAGTGATCCCCAGGCCTTCCCTCTCCCCAGCAGATTGGGAAAGGGTCAGGGATGGAACAGAATAAGGAGAATAAGGCAGTGGTTGAGTGGATCTTTCTGTGGGATCCTGAGGACTGTGGCAGAGTAGAACGTGCCAGAGCATCAAAGGTTTTTGACAGCTACATCTGCTTAAATGTGGAGGGGAAGGAGCGGCTTTGCTCTGAATGACACAGTTCACCCCTTTCTGAAGAATCCCTCTCACCTTCTATTCCATATGCCTGCAGAACGTCACTCTACACGTGGAGTTTATTATCCTTGTAAATACAGACTCACTAGTGGGGTATGGCTTACTGTGAAGCAAGGCACGTGCCCCACAGCCTGCGTCTGATCCTATTCCAAGACCTCCATCATCCGGGGACAATTCACTTAACCTGGCAGGGTTCACATGCTTGATGCAAAATCTGACTGGATTCAAGGATCCCTGTGCAATTAAGGAAGCAGAAGCAGGTACGTGTATGTGACTCTGAGGTGTCGCTGTCTCATTAGGAGGTCGGTGGAACAATAGGAATTTCTCACTCCATGCACAGTGGATTGCTCTTCTGTCTGGCAGTTTCATTACGACACTCTATACAAATTATATCTATAAATGAAGACCTAGCGCAAATTCAGCACAGCACCTCACCCATCGTGGAATCCTGGACATGCTGGTTTGAAGGGAAGAAGGCCATTTAACCCTGTTCCTTGGCACCCCCATCTTCTTGTAGAGCAGAGCAACATGCTAATTGCACGGTGGACTAATTGTCATCCACGACTCTGGTGAGTCAGCACAATTATTTACATGGACAGCAACTCCCACTGGTTTCAGCAGGAGCATCTCATGAACACCTGAAATCTTCATTTTTGTCCTCAGAGGAGCTTTGCTTTAAACACAAATTCTAATAGGGATCTATTACTGTGTAATGAATAAATATGCCATGCACATGCATGCAGATTTCCAGGAGCCTTGGGCCCTTTCCTCATGCACAGGCCTCTTGCATCTTTGCCCCCATGGGGGTGAGGGGAGCTCCTCTGCAGAGGGCTCACACCTCTATGAGGAAGTTCACATCTTACAGACATCTGAATGAGTTTTGATTCCAGATTCAGTCGAAGTAAAAATGTCTAGCTTTGTTTGCTCCTGTGAAAGTGGACTGCTAGCCCTTCAGTAACCAGGGGCCACTAGGGCCACCTGTTCTACTGTTTTACATAAATGGTGATGATCTAGGCTGCCTGATATTTGACCCCTGGCATCTGCAGTCTCCCTAGCCCCTACCCAGTTTATAGGGTAAGTTCACCTGCTCATTTTTCCTTGGCCTGGGTGAAGCAAACTGAAATCTGTAGTCATCTGCCCAGATGACAGCCGTTCATCTTCCTCTAACTAGCTGATATTCTAATCATCCTGTTAAAATCTAATTACATGTAATTGTATTAAGTTTCTACAGAGAAACAGAACTAGTAGTGTGTGTGTGCGTGTGTGTGTGCGCGTTTGTGTGTTATAAGGAATTGGCTCATGCAATTATGGAGGCTGGCCAGTCCCAAGGTCTGCAGGGAGAGTAGGTAAGCTGGAGACCCAGGAGAGCTAATGGTTTAGTTCCACTCAAAAGTCCTAAGGCCTGAGAACCAGGACAGCTGTCAGTGTGGTTCCAGTGCAAAGGCCAGCATGCTTGAGACCCAGGAAGAGTTATTATTTCAGTCATTTCTAGTTGGAAGGCAGGGAAAAACTGACATCCCAGCTCTGAGGCAGTCAGGCTAGGAGGAGAATTCTCTCTTACTTTGGGTGGGGCCAGTCTTTTTTTTTTTTTTCTGTTTGGGCCTCCGGCTGATGGATAAAGCCCACTACATTAAGAAGGGCAATCTGCTTTATTCCGTCTGCCAATTTAAATGTCAATCTTACCCAAAAAAGTCCTCACAGAAACATCAAGAATGTGTTTGATCCAGTCTCTCAGCATCCTGTGGCCCAGTGAAGTTGACATACAAAATTAAGCATTACAGTTATTAAAGAGCTATTGTCTGTGGTTTATACCGTAATGATTAAAAAGCCAAAATGTGTATTTGTGGGGGAGAGGGGACATTTTCTAATTAACAGATAATTTTTATACTCCTTTCAAACACATGCAAGATGGCCTATTTAAGATGAGCTTAATGGAAACTATCCTTATACCCCCACCCCCCCAAACCCCAAAGCTTTGAGAGACATCACTGTTACTTAGGAAAGAAATCATTGTTTTAAAACTGTTTTCCCAACATTTTTCTGATGTAGACTTCTCAAACCTTATGGAAATAGAGAATAATTCTAAGACCTCTTCCCAGATGACATAAATGAGGCACATGGGGGAAGAAATAGCTTGTCTAGCTTCACAGTATTTGGAAAATGAATGTACCTGGATTTTAAGTATGCAGGATTGCAAATCCCCCCATCCCCTTTTAAAAGTATAGTGGAACTTTCATATGTAGAAAATCATGGCTATCTTGGTGATTGAAGAAATGACTAGAAAGCAGGTAGAAAGCAAAGGCTTTAGGGGATATTACTTTTAAAGAGGGGGATCTTCAGTAGCTGCCCCTTCAACAAGGTAGCTCACTTTTCGAGACACCTGGTGCTGTCCTGGGGGTACCAGGAGATCCTCTGGTATCTGCACAGCATGCTGGCAGCTGCTGGCCCATTCACCTTCTAGAGACTTACTACTTGAGTGTGCCTCCGCTGAACTTCCAAGTTACCAGTAGCTGCATCTCTTTGCCTGAAGGTAACAGCCCCAGAATCAGCCCTTGACTAATCAGTGATGGGAGGTAGTGATGAATACCCAGCTCCCTCACTCTCAGGTGGGGAAACTCTGAGACCTAGGTGCTACACCCCAGAGTTTTTCTGAGGTTAAGCTTCTGTCCCTCACAGTGGTAACCAGGTAACAAGCATGTGTGTGTGACCTGTGTAGTGTGACCTATGCCCTGCAGTTGCCATTTTGAAATGCTTAATAACTTTTGGACAAGGGGCCCTGCATTTGATTTTGCACTGGGCTATGGGAATTCTGTGGCCAGTCCTGGTGGTAGCTGACATGAGACCCCACTTTTCATTGGCTGGTCTACCTCCTCTATCTGACTTCTCCTACTAGTTGTTCCTGGACTTCCTGACAATTGACTTGTCCTTAAATCCTTTTCACAGGGCCTTCTTCTGGGAAACCCCCAAACTAAACTGTTGCAACTATCACTGGAATCCTGAAAAACACTATAAAGAATTAACAAAAGCCGTCTTACTAGTTTTTAAAAATAAAACAACAACGCACATGGGCGTAAAACTTACTAAAAGTAATGTAGTGATCATATAAGCGGGCATTACCACCCCATATTGTAATACCTGGGGAGGTTTTATAAGGAAGTAATGCCCCTCTAAGCTTCCCGACTTCTCTGCATCGCAGACCAAGTGCCCAGGTGAATCCAGCATGCAAATATCTCCCTGAAGAAGTAGGCCAGTAACTAGCAGCAGAGCTGGCATTTAAACAGTGGCTCTTGTACACCCTCTGTTTTAAAGAAATTATTTGTCTTTGCTAGCATGTCAAGAAGAATAAGTTCACACAATTTAGGAACTACTAAGGCATATAAGTTCTTGATTATTTACAATGACAGGATTATCTACAGCCATCAAGTTTCTTTCGGTAATGTCCAACATAATTTCTTTAAAAAGGGTCGTGGAAATTGACCTATGAGGAACATATTGGAGGATTCAATCTTTAACTGAAGTTTTAAGAAAGAGATGTGAATAAGGCTTCTGGTTCCGAATCGGATAGGCTGAGCTCACCAAATCCAAAGCCTGCGCAGTGTCTATGTCCAGCAGGGTGTCTGGAATGGAGTCAGTGCCTCATAAATCATTAGTAACTGACAGGACTTGGTTTATGGCTTGTGCCTTGAGGTTTGAGTACCAGAAAATGAAACTGCCTCACCCCTCCCAGTGGAGAAGCTCTAGGTTTGCCCATTAGCCCTTTCTGACACGCTGGAATTTATCAAATGTACAACCAGTGCATGAGGACCCAGGGAGAGGAAGAAGCTTGGGTGGGACACCGCACGTGACTGGTGGTTGTGGGTTAGGTCCGTTGGCAGCATGAGGGGGATGCAGTACTTGAGAACTGGCTGGAGAAACAGAAAGCCATCTTAGGCCTTTCTCTCCATGTGTGAGATGTACATCCGGGAACTTCTATGACCAAATCCAATCCTCCTTAAGTCATGTTAGTTCTCAGTATGAATCCCGTCAC